>NC_030822.1:79738849-80382870 GCF_001704415.2 Capra hircus
AACATATATCCACAAAAAATTAGTACAAGAATGTTCAAAGCTCCAAATATTTCCAACAAACTGGAAGCTTCCTAGCTGTCTATATACAGATGAATAATTTTAAATGTATATATACACAATGTAACACTTCTCTGAAATTAAAATTAGCTTACAACTCATATCCTCAACATAATGGATTAAATAAAAAACAGTACATAAAACAAAAAAAGGTTTATGCAAAACAGATCATTTGTGTGATTTGATTTATATAAATTTTAAGAAAAGGCAAAACAAATTTGTGATGATAAAAATTAGATCTGATATCTCTTGTTGTAGGAGCATTGATTGGAAAGGAATATGAAAAAAACTTTCTGGGATGATAAGAGTTCTAAATCTTGATTGTGATATTTGTTACACAAGTTTATGTTTTTGTCAAAATGTGCTAAACTAATAAGGGAGATCTATACATTTCTCTACATGCAAATTATACATTATGAAAATAAAGTATTAGGATCTCTTAGCTTACTTAGCAGATGGCAGTCAGTGAGGAAGTGCTTATCAGAAATTGGAACCATGCCAATTATTATAAAGGATAGTTATTTTGTAAAATTGTTTCCTTTGAAAATCTGGATAGCTGAAGAAGAAAAGGTTATACAGCAGACTATCAGTTATGTGTGCTGTTTTTAAAGTGACACAGTAAAGCATTGCTGAAAATAAATAACTATATAAAAACAGAGATGAGCCTCAGGAAGAACTGGGTAATTTGAAAGCAGAAGTGAATTTAAAAGAGAAGAAATAAGAAAAATCTAAGACTTGCAGACTGAAAAAGTCAGCTGCTTCTAGATCCCCACCTGGGAGAGGCTCACCTAGATCTTTTTGTTGAACAAAGGACTTAGTTATAGGCAGAAGCTGAAGTGTGGGTAAAACTGAGTAACAGGGTTCAATTCATATGTTATTAATTTCAGAGGGAATGAAAGAAAATCAAGGAGGTAAGACTGAAATAAATAGATCAAGCTAGATAACCAACATCTAGCAGCAAACTTGAGTATAGCTTCAAATATGTGGCACTGACCAAGGTGATTAGATTCACTTATTCAAAGATTCTATTGTCAAATAAACCATAAGCCTGGCCTAAAAATAATTTTACTTTCAGGATATGGCCTCAGAATATGAATTCCACAAGAAGGAATACTCCCTAATGCCCATTACAAATGCTGTCATGGATTACAGGCGGAAAAGAAAAGAAAAACAAGAACAAAAACAAACAAACAAACAAAAAAAACTGTGGACAAAAGATTTCTTCCCAGAGAACAGAGTGAAAGTCTGCTTAAATATCTTTCTCTATTACCAGGGCAGAGAGTATTTATAAAGTCAGCCCTGTAGGTTTTCATCATTGCTGTGACTCTCCCACCCTTCACTTCCCCAAATGAGACTTTCAGTGAAGTTTCCAGCCCTCCCTGCTTCAGGAAAGACATTTCACTTGTCTTTTTCCATCTATTGTCAGAGTAGGATGTCATACCTAATAAAGAGGACTGCACAACCCCCACAAAGCCCACTTGGACTTTGAACTGGATATTTCCTGGGTGAGCGAGTGATGTTTAATGAGGCTTGGGAGGCAGATTATGCAGGAATTTTTAGACAAACTCAGTGAATTTAACTTAAAGCAATGGTCAGCTGTTGAAGGATTTTAGCGGACATGGCATGACCTGATGCATGTTTTGAGAATGTATCTCTAACTATATGTAATATGTTGAGTCGGTTAGAAGTGGATCTGAGTGAAAAATAGGCAATAAATTAAGTTTTATAGCAATTAAGATAAAAGATGATGACAGCTTGTAATAGGCTTGTGGCAGAGGAGATTTAGGAGCGTGAGTCAATCAGAAATATTTAAAAGGTAGTTAATCGAAACTGGTGATGCATTAGAAATAGGTGAGAGAAGGCTGAGAGGAAGAGAGTCTTTTTACATTTGACATAAAGTTTAGTTGTATTATGGTGTTATTTGTTGGGTAAACAACTAAAAAATAACCAGGTTTGAAGGAAATATATTGAAATTGGACCAGTAGGATAAGGGGTGGTAATAGTCACCTGGAGCTATCTAATGTCTTGACTTCAGGAGTGACATGATCTTTGAATATTCATCTAGGAATAAGTAAGATATAAAAAAATGATTGAAGATATTGTTTTAAATTAGTCTAGGAAGAAACTGTGGGCTTCCCTCATAGTTCAGTTGGTAAAGAATCCGCCTGCAATGCAGGAGATGCCAGTTCGATTCCTGGGTTGGAAAGATCCACTGGAGAGGGGATAGGCTACCCACTCCAGTGTTCTTGGGCTTCCCTTGTGGCTCAGCTGGTAAAGAATCTGCCTGCAATGTGGAAGACCTGGATTCTATCTCTGCTTAGGAAGATCCCCTGGAGAAGGGAAAGGCTACCCACTCCAGTATTCTGGCCTGGAGAATTCCATGGACTGTATAGTCCATGGGGTCACAAAGAGTCGGACACCACTGAGTGATTTTCACTTTCAGGAAGAAACTGTAGAAGGGAGGGGGGTTCAGAATGGGGAACACGTGCATACCTGTGGTGAATACATGTTGATGTATGGCAGAACCAGTACAATATTGTAAAGTAATTAACCTCCGATTAAAATAACTAAATTAAAAAAAGAAAAAAAAAGAAAGACAAGAAAGCCTAAGTCAGTGGAAGGGGGAGCTTCATTAAATAATTATGTCTAATTGAAGTTTGGTAGCATTTAGATTAAGTTCAAATTGAATTCCAAATATGTATCATATTCTACAATGCAATGGAATATGCTGCAGAAGTAAGAATTTGAGTCAAAATATCATTTTATCAGTTAATTGATGGTGACATTCATCTAAATATTTAACCATCCCAGGGTTCAGTTTACTCATGGGAAAAGTAGGATAGAGACTGATTTGGAAAACTATTGTGGAAGATTATAGTTATTTTAAAAAGGTAAAGCATTTGATATGTATTGTGAGTTCAAAACAAAAGTATCTCTGTATTATCAATTCTGTGACCTTAGAAATATTGGGGCAAAAACATGCCCCTGTTTAAAATTTCACATGTGAATTATTCTTTTAAAAATAAATGTAGAGGTCCCACCTATTATCTGCTCCCCTGGACATATAGGCTTCTCTTGGCCCATTTGACGATCAGGAAGTTGATAATTCTCGAGGCTCGCTACCGAGAGACGGTGGCTCGGATGGGACAGTCGCCAGGGATGGCGGAATGTAAGGATGGAGCGGGTGTCCAGACTACTCTCTTGGACGCTGAGCAGATTCCTGTGGCTCTCAGGCCTCTGAGCAGGGAGCTGCCCGGCAGCCCCGGATCATGGAAGAGAAAGCTCTAGAAGTTTATGATTTGATTCGAACCATCCGGGATCCAGAGAAGCCCAATACTTTAGAAGAACTGGAAGCGGTAACGGAAAGTTGTGTGGAGGTTCAGGAGATTAATGAAGACGACTATTTGGTTATTATAAGGTTCAAGCCAACGGTACCTCATTGCTCTTTGGCGACTCTTATTGGGCTGTGCTTAAAACTTCAGCAATGTTTACCGTTTAAACATAAGTTGGAAATCTACATTTCTGAAGGAACCCACTCAACAGAGGAAGATATCAACAAGCAGATAAATGACAAAGAGCGAGTGGCGGCTGCCATGGAGAACCCCAATTTACAGGAAATCATGGAACAGTGTGTCCTGGAACCTGACTGATAGCTGTTTTAGAGCCACTGCAGTATAATCGTTTGATATATTTGTTTAAAGTCTTTGTAAAATGTTAAAGATTCATGTTTAATACATAGGTGATTTGTACCTCAGAGCATTTTTTTAAATGATGATTTCCAAGCAAGATTTAATTATCAGGTAGTACTTAGTTTGTTCAATGTCTAACATTCTCAGGATTTGTAACCCTTAAATGATCAGACCAAAATATTTTCTAGTTATTGTGTGTAAGATGAGTTGCTATTTTTCTGATGCCCATTCTGATGCTTTTCATGTCAAAATATTTACTGTGCCCAAGTGTATTCATTTTAAACCATTACTCTGTAAAATAAATAAAACAGAGATGATTCTTGTATTAAAAAAATAAAAATAAAAATAAATGTACTAGTAATTACTATGTAATTATCAAAAATATTAAAAATTGATATTCCACATTCATTATTTATAATCAGATTGAAAGGTTACTTTAAAATTTAATTGAAGAAAAGTGTGTTATTTTTATATCAGAGATAAAGAGAAAAATGCTTATAACTTCGCTGTGGCAATAATGGGGCAACTGTAATATTAAGATGACTTTTTTCAGTAGTTATCAGTATCATTTTTCCTGTCACATTATTTCCAAGATAAAAGAAAATTAGTAACTCTCAGCCACAGTTACTCTGAAACATTTCATTAATGTGGCTCATATTATTTGTATGTTTAATTATTCTCATTTTTCCCCTTTTGAAGATGAGTAATTAATGTTTGCTGGGCAAGGACTTAACAGATACAAAAATTTTATTCACAAGGAGAAAACGTTTTTTCAGCCTGTTTTAGTATCTTTATTGACATGTTAGAAAATAAATTTTTTGAGGGTATGGGATGTCTTTTTTTTTTTTTAATTTTTATTTTTACTTTATTTTACTTTGCAATACTGTATTCGTTTTGCCATACATTGACATGAATCCACCACGGGTGGGATGTCTTTTACTTCATTATAAAGTTTATTTTCTAAAGAGATCTCTAATCTAAAAACTCCATCAGTGAATATGTAATAAAAATTGCTGATAAAAAAAAACAAGAAAAAGAATATAAAAGCACTTAGATATTTGATCATTTTATTTTCTATTAAGTATTTTAGTTATGCTGTATCTACAAAGTTCTATGTATGAAATTTAATTTTTCAGAATTTCCCTGAAATTGCCTGTGCTGTGAAGGTAAAGGAGAGGATCATGCTAGAAACAGACTTAAGAATATGTTGTGTGCTATTCACTAACAGAGAGAAATATATTTAAAATTAACAATTGCTATGTTACCATCAGAGCAGGGTCAAGGGAAAGGGAAAACTAATGGGAACAAAGCTTCAGGCAAACTATGAAATCAAAAGCACTAATTAGTCTTGTCAAACAAGCAGCTACAGTCACCACATTGTGATCAACTTGAGAAAAAGATGTGAGACTATTTTTACTAGCATTTTCACAAAAATTCACTTTTTGTGCAAATAAATAACTTTAAGCATGTCTGTGTCCTTAGATCAAAATTGTGTTTCATTACTATCACTTTGAAATATCCAAGGATTTTCAATCTGATTCTGCCACTCAGCACTCCCACCATTTCTAGACTGGCCACTAAGAGCATGGATTTTATATGTGTGTGTGTGTGTGTGTGTGTGTGTATGTGTGTGATATATATATATATATATATATATATATATGCCAACAGGAGAAAGCAGCTTTATATGAATTTCATCTTGTCAAAGAATAAATGATCACTAAATAACTGGCATTTAAAACAGTTCGGGGGTGCCAAGTACTCATTTTATATATTTTAATGTACACATGTATTCATAAATATTTGTGTTTTCAGTTACTCTATTTTCTCTGCTGATTTGTTTATCAAAATTGGAAAGAGTGAACTTAACTCCCATTTGCATTCTTACAGAAGAAAATAAAAAGGTTAGAATAGTCCTAGTTTTTACATGCTATATATATATATATATGATTTTTTGTTCAATTTAGATTTGTTAACTCTTAAGAATTTTAATTTGAAGATTGGAAAGTTTTCATTTCACCCTCTGTTTTAGGCTTTTTTTATTAGGTTTTTATCAACATTTTCTTGTCCTCCTTTCAAATTCTAAATTCTGCTTAAACTGTGTGTGTTTGTCTGATTTAGGCATCCACTTTGTTATTTCTTTATTTGTTGGTGGTGTTGTGTCCAAGTCTTTGTGACCCCATGGACTGCAGCACGCCAGGCTTCCCTGTCCTTAACCATCACCCAGAGTTTTCTGAAACTCATGTCCACTGAATCAGTGATGCCATCTAACCATCCCCATCCTCTGTCATTCCCTTCTCTTCTTGCCTTAGATCTTTCCCAGCATCAGGGTCTTTCCCAGTGAATAGGCTCTTCACATCGGGTGGACAAAGTGTTGGAGCTTCAGCTTCAGAATCAGTCCTTCCAATGAATAATCAGGGATGATTTATTTTAGGATTGACTGGTTGGATCTCCTTACTAGTCCAAGGGACTCTCAAGAGTCTTCTCCAGCACCACAGGTCAAGGCCATCAATTTTACATTGATTGCTCAGCCGTTTTTTTTTTTTTTTTTTTTTTGTTCAGCTCTCACGTCTATACATGACTACTGGAAAAAACATACTTTTGACTATACTGACCTTTGGAGGCAAACTTATGTCTCTGCTTTTTAATATGCTGTTTAAGTTTGTCATAGCTTTTCCTCAAAGGATCTTTTAATTTCATGGCTGCAGTCACCATCCACAGTGATTTTGGAGTCCGAGAAAATAAAGTCTGTCACAATTTCAAATGTTTCCCCATTTGTTTGCTATGAAGTGATGGAAAAGGATTCCATGATCTTTGCTTTTTGAATGCTGAGTTTTAAGCCAGCTTTTTCACTCTCCTCTTTCACCTTCATCAAGAGGCTCTTTCATTCCTGTTCACTTTCTGCTATAAGGGTGATATCTTCTGCATATCTGAGGTTATTGATATTTTTCCCCACAATCTTGATTCCAGCTTGTGTGCAATTTCACATGATGTGCTCTGTGTCAGTTACATTCAGTTCAACCACTCAGTCATGTCTGATTCTTTGTAATCCAATAGACTGCAGCACTCCAGGTTTCCCTGTCCATCACCAACTCCTGAAGTTTGCTCAAACTCATGCCCATCGTGTCTGTGATGCCATTCAACCACCTCATCCTCTGCCATCCCTTTCTTCTCTTGCCTTCAATCTTGCCCAGAATCAGGGTCTTTTCCAATAAGTCCATTATTTGCATCAGATGGCCAAAGTATTGTAGTTTCAGCTTCAGCATCTGTCCTTTCAATGAATATTCAGGACTAATTTTTTATAGGATTGGCTGGTTTGTTCTCCTTGCCATCCAAACGACTCTCAAGAGTCTTCTCCAACATCACAGTTCAAAAGAATCAACTCTTTGGTGCTCAGCTTTCTTTATGGTTCAACTCTCACATCCATACATGACTACTGGAAAAACCATAGCATTGACTAGATGGAGCTTTCTTGTCAAAGTAATGTCTCTGCTTTTTAATATGCTGTTGAGGTTGGTCAAAGCTTTTCTTCTAAGGAGCAAGGGTCTTTTAATCTCATGACTGTAGTCATCATCTGCAGTGATCTTGGAGCCCCACAAAATAAAGTTTCTTACTGTTTCCATTGATTCCCCATCTATTTGTCATGAAGTGATGGGACAGAATGCCATGACTTAGTTTTCTGAATTTTGAGCTTTAAGCCAACTTTTCCACTCTCCTCTTTCACTTCCACCAAGAGGCTTTTTAGTTATTTCTGCCGTAAGAGTGGTGTCATCTGCATATCTGAGGTTATTGCTTCTCCCCCGGGCCATCTTGATTCCAGTTTGTTCTTTAGGCAGCCCAGCATTTCACAAGACATACTCTGCATAAAAGTTAAATAAGCAGGGTAACAGGATACTGCCTGAAGTACTTTCCTGATTTGGAACCAGTCTGTTGTCTCATGTCCAGTTATATCTTTTGCTTCCTGACCTGCATACAAGTTTCTCAGGAGGCAGTAAGGTGGTCTGGCATTCCCATCTTTCTAAGAATTTTCCACAGTTTGTTGTGATATACACAGTCCAAGGGTTTAAGGTAGTCAATGAAGCAATATTTGATGTCTTTTTTCCGTTTACAGTTATCATAATTTTAATGGGGTGTCCCTGGTGACTCAAATGGTAAAGAATCCACCTGCAATGCAGGAGACCTGGGTTCGACCCCTGGGTTGGGAAGTTCCCCTGGAGAAGGGAATGACTACCCACTCCAGTATTCTAGCTTGGAGAATTGCTGGAACAGAGGAGCCTGGCGGGCTTCAGTCCACAGGGTCACAAAGAGTTGGACATGACTGAACAATTTCACTTTTACTTGTCACTTTCAATATTAATATAACTGGTTAAGATCAATTAGGCCATTCATGCTTTTTCTCTTCAGTTGATATCATTGTATCAAGGAAATTTAACTCAGAAGAATGAAACCAGCTTATCACTTTTTTCTCAATTTCCTGCTCCTTCCACACAGGGGACTCCTTCAGTGTTCATCAAGGCCGGGTGAATCCAGCTGGCTGAATCCAGCTGGCTGTGTTGCGTTTTCAGAGTCACTTGGGCACTGGGGACAATCTGGCTCATTTATTAGTATCTGAATTTTTGGTCCAAAGAACAATATCTCATAAACAGCACTTATAAAAGTCTCAGTTTTTCAGGATGTCAAGTTTTGTGCAAACCATCTTCTTGGAAAAGATATACTGTTTTTCCCTATTCCAGCTAACGATATTTTTACAACATTACTTTTTGGAAAAAATACCTGTGCAATTTAGTTGAAAAACTAACAACAAAAACAAAACAAAACACAACAAAAAACCCAAACCCTAAGTGATGCAAATGGAAGTGGTTCCTGTGTGCTAAGTTACTTCAGTTTTGTCTGACTCTGTAACCCTGTGGACCATAGCCTGCCAGGCTCCTGTGTTTGTGGGATTCTCCAGTCAAGAACACTGGGGTGGGTGGCTATGCCCTCCTCCAGAGGCTACGCCTGACCCAGGGGATTGAACTGCTTCTCTTATGTCTCCTGGCTTGGTAGGCTTGCTCTTTAACGCTTGTGCTAACTGGGAAGCCCAAATGGGAGTGGAGATAAAACAAAATTGGCAAATCACTCAATTTCAACAATATCTAATTTCCAAACAAAATTTTCTGAGCTATATATTGTGCAATCTACATCTATTTAGTGATGTTGGATTTTGGTCTCACTAAAACACACACACACACACACACACACACACACACACACACACCCCCTCAGGTATCCCCTGGTTTAAACTTAAATTCCAGGTTGGCAAGAGGGTTTTGTGTTAGGAAAAGTCTATTGCAGCTCAAATGCAAAAGATTATTTCCATAAACTTTACACATAATTGCAGTGAAAATAAGCAATGATTAAGCAATCTGAAGTGAACAGTATGAAAAGGCAAAATGGTAGGATACTGAAAGAGGAACTCCCCAGGTCATTAGGTGCCCATTATGCTACTGGAGATCAGTGGAGAAAAAACTACAGAGAGAATGAAGGGATGGAGCCAAAGCAAAACAATACCCAGATGTGGATGAGACTGGTGGTAGAAACAAGGTCCGATGCTGTAAAGAGCAATATTGCATAGGAACCTGGAATGTCAGGTCCATGAATTGAGGCAAATTGGAAGTGGTTAAACAGGAGATGGCAAGAGTGAACGTCGACATTCTAGGAATCAGCAAACTCAAATGGACTGAAATGGGTGAATTTAACTCAGATGACCATTATATCTACTACTGTGGTGGGAATCCCTCAGAAAAAATGTAGTAGCCATTATGGTCAACAAAAGAGTCCAAAACGCAGTACTTGGATGCAATCTCAAAAACAACAGAATAATCTCTGTTCATTTCCAGGGCAAACCATTCAATATCACAGTAATCCAAGTCTATGCCCCAACCAGTAAAGCTGAAGAAGCTGAAGTTGAACGGTTTTATGAAGACCTACAAGACTTTTTAGAACTAACACCCAAAAAAGATGTCCTTTTCATTATAGGGGACTGGAATGCAAAAGTAGGAAGTCAAGAAACACCTGGAGTAACAGGCAAATTTGGCCTTGGAATATGGAATGAAGCAGGGCAAAGACTAATAGAGTTTTGCCAAGAAAATGCACTGGTCATAGCAAACACCCTGTTCCAACAACACAAGAGAAGACTCTACACATGAACATCACCAGATAGTCAACACTGAAATCAGACTGATTATATTCTTTGCAGTTAAAGACAGAGAAGCTCTATACAGTCAACAAAAACAAGACCAGGAGCTGACTGTGGCTCAGACCATGAACTCCTTATTGTCAAATTCAGACTCAAATTGAAGAAAGTATGGAAAACCACTAGACCATTCAGGTATGACTTAAATCAAATCCCTTATGATTATACAGTGGAAGTGAGAAATAGATTTAAGGGACTAGATCTGATAGATAGAGTGCCTGATGAACTATGGAATGAGGTTCATGACATTGTACAGGAGACAGGGATCAAGGCCATCCCCATGGAAAAGAAATACCAAAAAGCAAAATGGCTGTCTGGGGAGGCCTTACAAATAGCTTTGAAAAGAAGAGATGTGAAAAGCAAAGGAGAAAAGGAAAGATTTAAGCATTTGAATGCAGAGTTCCAAAGAATAGCAAGAAGAGATAAGAAAGCCTTTTTCAGCTATCAATGCAAAGAAATAGAGGAAAACAACTGAATGGGAAAGACTAGAGATCTCTTTAAGAAAATTAGAGACACCAAGGGAACATTTCATGCAAAGATGGGCTCAATAAAGGACAGAAACGGTACGGACCTAACAGAAGCAGAAGATATTAAGAAGAGGTGGCAAGAATACACAGAAGAACTGTACAAAAAAGATCGTCATGACCCATATAATAACAATGGTGTGATCACTCACCTAGAGCCAGACATCCTGGAATATGAAGTCAAGTGGGCCTTAGAAAGCATCACTATGAACAAAGCTAGTGAAAGTGATGGAATTCCAGTTGAGCTATTTCAAATCCTGAAAGATGATGCTGTGAAAGTGCTGCACTCAATATGCCAGCAAATTTGGAAAACTCAGCAGTGGCCACAGGACTGGAAAAGGTCAGTTTTCATTCCAATCCCAAAGAAAGGCAATGCTAAAGAATGTTCATACTACCACACAATTGCACTCATCTTACATGCTAGTAATGTCAAAATTCTCCAAGCCAAGCTTCAGTAATGCATGAACCATGAACTTCCAGATGTTCAAGCTGGTTTAGAAAAGCCAGAGGAACCAGAGATCAAATTGCCAACATCGACTGGATCATGGAAAAAGCAAGAGATTTCCAGAAAAACATCTATTTCTGCTTTATTGACTATGCAAAGTCTTTGACTGTGTGGATCACAATAAACTGTGGGAAATTCTGAAAGAGATGGGAATACCAGACCACCAGACCTGCCTATTGAGAAAGCTATATGCAGGTCAGGAAGCAACAGTTAGATTTGGCCATGGTACAACTGAGTGGTTCGAAATAGGAAAAGAAGTATGTCAAGGCTGTATATTGTCACCCTGCTTATTTAACTTCTATTCAGAGTACATCATGAGAAATGCTGGGCTGGAAGAAGCACAAGCTGAAATCAAGATTGCAAAGAGAAATCTCAATAACCTCAGATATGCAGATAACACCACCCTTATGGCAGAAAGTGAAGAGGAACTAAAAAGCCTCTTGAGGAAAGTGAAAGTCGAGAGTGAAAAAGTTGGCTTAAAGCTCAACATTCAAAAAACGAAGATCATGGCATCTGGTCCCATCATTTCATGGGAAATAGATGGGGAAACAGTGGAAACAGTATCAGACTTCATCTCTTTGGTCTCCAAAATCACTGCAGGTGGTGACTGCAACCATGAAATTAAAAGAAGCTTACTCCTTGGAAAAAAAAAAAATTATGATCAACCTAGATAGCATATTGAAAAGCAGAGACATTTCTTTGCCAACAAAGGTCCATCTAGTCAGACTGTGGTTTTTCCAGTGGTCATGTATGGATGTGAGAGTTGGACTATGAAGAAGGCTGAGTGCCAAAGAATGGATGCTTTTGAACTTTGGTGTTGGAGAAGACCCTTGAGAGTCTCTTGGACTGCAAGGAGATCCAAACAGTCCATTCTGAAGGAGATCCACCCTGGGATTTCTTTGGAAGGAATGATGCTGAAGCTGAAACTCCACTACTTTGACCACCTCATGCAAAAAGTTGACTCATTGGAAAAGACTCTGATGCTGGAGAGATTGGAGGCAGGAGGAGAAGGAGACGATAGGGGATGAGATGGCTGGATGGCATCACTGACTTGATGGACGTGAGTCTGAGTGAACTTCAGGAGTTGGTGATGGACAGGGAGGCCTGACGTGCTATGATTCATGGGGTTGGAAAGAGTCTGACAGGACTGAGCGACTAAACTAAACTGAACTGAAGTGAAGTTAAAGTCACTCAGTCATGTCTGACTCTTTGCCACACCATTGACCGTACAGTTCATGGAATTCTCCAGACCAGAATACTGGATTGGGGGAATCTTCTCCAGGGAATCTTTCCAACCCAGGGACCAAACCCAGGCCTCCTTCATTGCAGGAACATTCTTCACCAGCTGAGTCACCAGGGAAGCCACGAGTACTGGAGTGAGTATCCTATCCCTCTTCCAGTGGATCTTCCCAACCCAGAAATTGTACTGAGGTCTCCTGCATTGCAGGTAGATTCTTTACCAGCTGAGCTATCAGGGAAGCCCTTTAACAATGTAATAGCTTTCAAATCTTGTACTAAACAACTGATATTTTCTTTCTTAACTGTTAAAAGGGTAAGACACAGGTCAAGTAGGCTGAAATAGAGATGGTATAGTGGGTTATATACAAAGTTTACTTAATGTAATTATTATTTAAAAGCTCCAAGGTGGGCATAGCAAGGCATAAGTCAGGGGCCCAAGAGACCAGCCCTGAGTCAACAACAAATAAATACAGACATGGACACAGTAGAGTCCAGGGTCAAAAGAGAGTTAAAGAGCATATACCAACTGAAAGGCAGAAAGTCCAAAAAGTAAGGTGGCAAAGTATAGACCTGAATGACTAAATCAATAACCAGAAAGGTAAATGGGGTAGTAGAAGATGGGGATCTCCAAAAGGAAAGCCAGATAGTACTTGATTCTAATGGACATAGTTCTGCCTCACAGTTTTTATCTAAAAACTGTATTTCTATCTAAACACTGACTTTGAAGACAAACAGTTGAAACCTTAAGGCCAAATGAGTATTCTCTAGAATTAATTATCCTAGAGATTCAGTGGGTGCATGCTAACTCACTTCAATCATGTCTGTATCTTTGTGCACCTATGAACTGTAGCCCACAGGCTCCTCTGTCCATGGGCTTCTCTAGGCAGGAATACTAGAGTGGATTGCCATGCTCTCCTCCAGGATACCTTCCTGACCTGGGCTCAAACCATCTCTTATGTCTCCTGCATGGCAGGCAGGCTCTTTACCACTAGCGGTACCTCAAAAGCACAGCCATCATTAATATCCACACCTGAGTGTTCATATGTATATATTACTAGATGGTACTTAAAAGTAAAGTTGTTATGTATTTATCTATTTTTTTTTATAACCTGCTACTAGAGTAAAATAAGAAAAGCATCCTTTTCTATCATTTTCTTGGCTATATGCCCAGCAGATGGCTTAAAGTGAGCATGTATCAGTTGCTTTATAAATATTTGGTGAATGAGTCAATAATAGCTATTTTTTTCTTTTACTTTAATGCTCCATTTTTTAAATTATGAATCATGTCTCATGACATTCTTTTTTGTACAGTTTCAATCTCTGTTTTATTACATATGAAAATGGAAATCTTTACTATGTAGATATATTAGCACTGCTCAGAAGCAACAGAAGTTAATTCTAAATACCATTTTCTATTGGAAACACATCCAAAATCCTAGGAGATTATAAAAATGAAACAGTGGCATATGGTGTGATAAGATTAAATAGGACAGAAGTGTAAATTCTCTTAAAAAATAAAGAAAAACAGTATTTTAAGAAGAAACATATTTATTATAAAATATCATAAGTGCATAGTACTAACAACATTTATTAGTTAATATAATTTCTATAAATTACAAAGACTAGTGCTTTAGTCTATATAACCTTGTCATTTCTATATTATAAATTATATATAGATATAAATTTTGGAAAAACCTATTATATAATGTTGTTTCTGAGCAAATAATAAATATGACAAGTCTTGGATTTAATATTTGCTTTTATTTTGGTTCCATGTTACCTTATTATAAGTAGAGAACTTCTTAAAGAAATTCCATCATAGTTGACTATTGCCTATGTTAGGGAAGATTCTCAAATGTGGCTTCAAACTGGAAACCAAATCAGTCTAGCTGTGTGTTGTTAAGGGATTAGATCATGTAATGCAAAACCTGGCAAAGGAATTCCTGCCTCTCCAACAAGGCTGAATGGAGCAGTTCCCTTACTAGGGGACAGATCGGGACATCCCCATAGGTAGGCCCTAACATTTAAGAAAGTTTAGATGGAACTTAAAAATTCACCATAATTTTTCTAGAAGTCATGTACAGATGTGAGAGTTTAACCATAAAGAAGGATGAATGCCAAATAACTGAGGCTTTAAAATTGTAGTGCTAAAGAAGACTCTTGAGAGTCCCTTGGACAGCAAAGAGATCAATCCAGTCAATCCTAAAAGAAATCAACCCTGAATGCTCATTGGAAGGATTAATGCTGAAGCTCCAATACTTTGGCCACCTGTTAGGAAGAGTCAACTTGTTAGAAAAGACCCTGATGTGGGAGAGATTGAGAGCATGAGGAGAAGAGGGTGACAAAGGAAGAGATGTTTGGATGGCATCATCAACTCAAAGGCATGAGTTTTAGCAAACTCTGGGAGATAGTAAAGAACAGGGACACTTGACATGCTGCAGTCCATGGGATGACAGAGCATCAGACACAAGTGAGTGACTGAACAACAACAACAAAAACTCCCCATAGTACACTCGACTGCATATGTTTTTATAATTGGTAAATAACTTCCTTATTTTCTTGACACATGTAGAAATAATTGAAAGAGAGACCCAGGAATCACACAAATGGAAATCAAAATGCCAGTGTCATAATTAAGACTGTTTGAGAAGCTTGGCTTAGCTCTATGGCAACAGTGGCCTTCTTAAATGCTGTACTCTAAAATTAAATTTGTCCATCTAGTCATTAAACATGCTCAGATACTCCAGAGCTCATCCAAAGAGGCTGTGCTTCTAAACCTAATGATATGTAGAAGCAAAGAAAACCTAGCTGGCAATTTATAAGAATCAGTTCAGTTCAGTTCAGTTTAGTTGTCAGTCGTGTCCGACTCTTTGCGACCCCATGAATAGCAGCATGCCAGGCCTCCCTGTCCATCACCAACTCCCGGAGTTCACTCAAACTCACATCCATCGAGTCCATGATGCCATTCAACCATCTCATCCTGAGTCGTCCCCTTCTCCTCCTGCCCCCAATCTCTCCCAGCATCAGAGTCTTTTCCAATGAGTCAACTCTTCGCATGAGGTGGGCAAAGTATTGGAGTTTCAGCTTTAGCATCATTCCTTCCAAAGAAATCCCAGGGCTGATCTCCTTCAGAATGGACTGGCTGGATCTCCTTGCAATCCAAGAGACTCTCAAGAGTCTTCTCCAACACCATTGTTAAAAAGCATCAATTCTTTGGCGCTCAGCTTTCTTCACAGTCCAACTCTCACATCCATACATGACCACTGGAAAAACCATAGCCTTGACTAGACGGACCTTTGTTGGCAAAGTAATGTCTCTGCTTTTGAATATGCTCTCTAGGTTGGTTATAACTTTCCTTCCATGGAGTAAGTGTCTTTTAATTTCATGGAGCCACCAAAAAATAAAGTCTGACACTGTTTCCATCTATTTCCCATGAAGTGATGGTACCAGATGCCATGATCTTCGTTTTCTCAATGTTGGGCTTTAAACCATTCAGTTTCCCAAATTGATCCTTCACCTAGATCTATTGCTATCCAAGGGAGTAGAGATGGAAATGGCACAAAGAGAGGGGTCAGGGTTACTCTAAAGAGTCCTTCTTCACAAGAGGTCAAGTGGTTGAAACTTAGTGTCACTCTATGACACCCTTAATCCTTTAGTCTTGCATGTGAATGTCGTATCCTAATAGATACCTGCTAATATATGTTGCTACAGATTAAGTGTTCCTTTTTTCCTTCTTTAATCTTTTCTTACTGTTTCTTTTCTATCTCTTTCATTTCATATTTTCTTATTTTTACAATATAAACTGATTATTAAATAACTATTTAAAAATAATCTGCTATTTATGGAAAAACATTGGAATACTTTCCATCACAAATGTCTCAATCAAAGGAAAATTGGAAAAAAGCAAAACCACTTAGAGTTTAGTGAAAGCAGAGGGATTGCATTAATAATTAAAATAAATAAATGTATATTTAAAAAGTTAAAATGAATTGAATTGTCATGGAGGCCAGAAGTATATGAAGAGCCATAGAGAGGTTTCTGGGAAAATAGATGCAAAGTAAACACTGAGAAAATGATCTTGCCCTTAAACACCAGTCTTGGTATTACAGTCAGGAACATAAAAAGTGTATGATCAAGGGTAATGAAGGCCATTTATGCCTAACTATAATGGGATATTTCAGAAATGTAGTTCTTCATTTTTTCAGGCAGAATATATTTAAATGGAATAAAACATTAGACATACAAATGGTGTAGCTTTGTAACATTTTATGAGTAAATATTTCAAGTAATAAGAAATCATGTAAAAAGTACAATTTAAAATATCAAGAAAAAGTTATTCTACTGTAAAACAGAACCTCATTTCCCACACATTTCATACAAAATATGATTTTAAGTAATTGTGAAATTTATGCTCTTTTCTTATAGCTTATTCAAAAGGCAAATTTGCTTACTGACCATGTAACAGATTTATCTTTGAAGACTCAGCCATCAGACAATAAACAAAATCTATACTACTTCAGCTATGCTACATATCAAATTGTACACTGTAAGAAGAAATGACCTCAAAAATTCTTCACCTCAGTTCGGAAGTAGCGGGAGGCTTTCCTGCTTGATATAAACATAAAAATACAATTTCACTTTTATACTCAAGTCCTGAAGAATAAATGAATAAATCTGGTCAGGAGTCAAACTGGGCAGAAGCTCACGCTGGAAATGAACCAGCTAAGGGTTAAGGACTGCAGCAGGCCATAAACAGTTAGAGATCTGGACCTCAAGTCCTTGAAATGGAAGTTGCACAATTTCAATTTTGACTAATCTGAAGAAAGCTGAAAACATGAAAACAGGAATATAGCAGGAGAGGATAGAAAGAGGTCAAGGCAGGCAGATGTCAGCAAATAGAAATAGCCTATATTCCAAGAAAACTAAAATCGCAAGTGTGACCAACTCTGATTGGATTGGATTGTTTAGCCACTTAGTTGTGTCCAACTCTCTTGCAACCCCAAGGACTGTAGCCACAGACAGAGGAGCCAGGCTCCTCTGTCCATGAGATTTCCCAGTCAAGAATACTGGAGTGGATTGTCATTTCTTTCTCCAGGGGATCTTCCAGACCCAGGGATCAAATCTCCATCTCCTGAATTGGCAGGCAGATTCTTTTACATCTGAGGCATAAGGATGCTCATGACTGACTCCATATCTAGGTTTTTTCTTTTCTTTTCTTTTCTTTTTTTCAAGAGCAGGAGAAATAACTATGGGAAATAGTTATTTCCTGGGTAAAGGAAATGTCAGCAATTCTACAAAAACTGTCTAACCAATATCTTTCTTTAAACAACCAACAGACATACAGGCACACCTCTGATTTATAGCTTCATTTTTTCAGAAATTAATGGAATATTCAATTGTAATTCTGGTATTCATTTTTTTCAATGTGTTTCACTGCCTTCATGGTCTCTAGATCTTCTCACTTTGATTCATGTTTGGTGTCAGATTTGAAAATAGAATCCATATTTCTATAGTAGCTTGCTAGGACCACAACAAAATATCACAAAATTGAATGGCTTAAACAATAGAAATTTATTATCTCACAGTTCTGAAAGCTAAGTTTGAGATCAAGGTGCTGGCTGGGTTGGTTCCTTCTAAGAGTTGTAAGAAAGAATCTGTTCCATGCTGTTCTCCTAGCAATCATTGGCATTGGTTGAACTGTAGGTGCAACAACTTATTTCGGATTCATGTTTAAATGGACTTATCCTGCATATCTGTGTCCAAATTTTACCTTTTTATAGCAACATCAGTCCTCTTGACTTTGGGGTATACCCACTTCAGTATGACCTCATCTTAACTAATTTCCTGCAATTATTTTACTTCTAATAAGGTCACATTCTGAGGTATTGGGAGGTACCTGAATATATTAATTTTGGAAAAATAGAACCAATCCATAACAGTTCTTCTAATCATATGGATTTCATGCAAACCTTGTGCATTAACCTTGTTTTAAACCTACTCCTTCAAAGAGTTGTGATTGGTATAGTCACTAGGGAACATAGTATGAAGATTCTTCAAAACTACCATATGGCATAACAACCCCAAATCTATGTATATATATGAAGAAATTAAAATCACTATCTCAAAAAGGTAGATGCAGCCTCATCTTTGCTGCAATATTATTCACAGTATCCAGACACAGAAACAGTGTAAGTATCCATAGAAGGATGAAAACGTTTTTTATTTTATTTTATTTTTACTTTACAATACTGTATTGGTTTTGCCATACATCAACATGAATCCGCCACAGGTATACATGTGTTCCCCATCCTGAACCCCCTCTCTCCTCCCTCCCCGTACCATCCCTATGGGTTGTCTCCATGCACCAACCCCAAGCATCCAGTATCATGCATTAAACCTGGACTGGCTATTCGTTTCATATATGATATTATACATGCGTCAATGACATTCTTCCAAATCATCCCAAAGCGTTTTTTAAAATGTAGTATATATATACAGTGGAAAAACATTTAGCCCCTCAAATAAAGGAAAGCCTGCTATTTGTGGCCACACACATGAACCTTGAGGGTTTCCCAGGTGACAAGGTAAAGAACTTGCCTGCCAGTGCAGAAATGGATCCTTGGGTCAGGAAGATCCCCTGGAGGAGGAAGTGGCAACCCCCTCCAGGATTCTTGACTGCAAAATCCCTGGCAAGCTACAGTCCATAGGATTGAAAGGTTGTTGTTGAATCACGACGCTGAGATTCTTGGCCCCTGGAGGAGAATAATTCAGTCCGGGGCCAGAGACGAGGCTTGATCACTCAGAGCTTTTATGTAATAAATTTTATTAAAGTATCAAGGAGATAGAGAAAGCTTCTGACATAGGTATCAGAAGAGGGCAGAAAAAGTACCCCCCTGCTAGTCTTCAACTGGATGTTATATAGTCACTAGCAGTCTGTTAATGAAAGAAAGGAATGTCTTAAAACTCAGAATGGCACCAGGCCCCTCACCCATAAGATGCATTTGGAGATAATCTTGGCACAAAATGGTTTATCCTGGGCCATAAAATGATTAACTTGAATCTTGAAGAAGGGAAGCTCACCATACAAATGGTTTCATTTGCATAGACTGGAGGAACAATATCTGATTATAACATACTGGTTTGTCAAGTAGGTTCTGAGCCAAGAGGCAGAACCAACTTGAAGACCCAGTTTAGGGTAAATGCATAGTACATTAGCATAGCTTAAGATAAACATTTCCATAGGAAAAAGGCTTTGGTTATCTCTAGGTTTGAGAATAGTTAACTTCAGGTGAAACCAGGTGTCATTCTGGCAACACAGTATTTTAAGAGAAACCTTTTAAATTTGTTTAGAGAAGGAAAAAATATTGCTAGTTTGTTTCCTCCTGCTGCTTAAGAGAGATAAAAATGTCTGACACTTGCGGGCTATTTCCTTCATTTGGAGACCCCTGGCCTTCCTGCCTTTTGCCCTCTCAGGATCACGAGGAGTCAGATATGACTGAAACGACCTGACATGCACATATACAAACTGACCTTGGGAGCAATATGCTAAGTGAAATAAATCAGACAGAGAAATGAAAATACTGTATGATATCATATATGGTGGTGATTTAGTCATTAAATCATGTCTAACTGTTGTGACCCCTTGGCTTCTCTGTCGATGGGATTCTTCAGGCAAGAATACTAAAGTGAGTTGTCATTTCCTTCTCCAGGGAATCTTCCTTACCCAGGAATCGAACTTGGGCCTCCAGCATTGCAGGCAGATTCTTTACCAACTGAGCTACAAGGGAAGCCCATATATGGAATAATAAAAAAACTCCTAAAAAGAGAATAGAACAGTTCTTGCTAAAGGCTCTGAGGAGGGGGAAAAGAGGAAATACTGATCAAAGGGTACAAACTTCTAGTTATAAATGAATAAATTTTGGTAATCTAAAATCTGGTACAACATGATGACTATAGCAAAAATACTGTGTGGAAGTTGTTAAGAGAATAAATATTAATTGTTCTCACTACACACACACACACACACATTAACTATGTTAATTAAGCTATGGTGGTAATTCATTTTTGTAATATATATACAAATCAAAACATCAGGCTGTACAATTTAAACATATATGAAGCTATATATCAAATATACTTCAATAAAGCTTGAAAATCTTACAACAAATAAACAAAGAATTGGTTGTGAAGATGAATGAAGAGAATTGAGTTAGCTAGATAAGTTACTAGACAAGTTGTATTATGGGGTTTCCCTCATAGCTCAGCTGGTAAAGAATCTGCCTGCAATGCAGGAGACCCAGGTTTCATTGCTGGGTTGGGAAGATTCCCTGGAGAAGGGAATGACAACCCACTCCAGTATTCTTGCCTGAAAAATCCCATGAACAGAGAAGCCTGGAGGGCTACAGTCCATGGGGTCAGAAAAGTCAGACACAACTTAGCGACTAAACCACTAACAGAGTTGTGTTATAACCAAAAAAGCTTATTTCTTTAAAATAGTAATTTTTACTATTTCTTTCTTTGTTTTGTTTTGTTTTTTTTTTTTTGTTTTCTTTTTTTTTTTTTTTAACCATCTCCTGACTCTCTACACATTTTTTCCTGGCTTTATACTTAGCATTTGCACAATAGTGATCACTTGAAGACTGCCTTCATGTAACTTTAAAATCTCCAAATTGAAAGTTATATTCTTGATTTCAGTCTCCTCTAAACTGCAGCAATTTTCATTACAGCCATATTCAGACTCTTTCTTCTCCAGGATTTAATTAGACTTAATATCTAGTCTCTTACATTATGTCTCTGAACCACATACTTTCCATTATACTGTCTGTCTCTCCATCTTTCTGCTGTTTCCATAAATATTTACTGAATAATTGAGTGTATAGAAAAATGGATGAATGGACAGGTGGACAAATGAGGAAATTTTGGGCTTATAGGAAATGGAAAGTTTTACTAAGGGAATTACACAACTAGATGTGTATTTCCTTTCAAAAAAAGAAATTATATTTTTGATAAGCGAAGTGAAGTCGCAGTCGTGTCTGACTCTTTGCGACTCTATGGACTCCAGCCTACCAGGCTCCTCTGTCCATGGGATTTTCCAGACAATAGTACTGGAGTAGATTGCCATTTCCTTCTTCAGGAAGGAAGTCTTCCCAAACCAGGGATCAAACCCAGTCTCCCGCATTGTAGACAGATGCTTTACCGTCTGAACAATACATATATATATAGTGAAATGATACCGTACTCAAGCTAAGATATCATCCCTTTACAAAGTTAATGTTTTGTGTGTGTGATAAAAGTACATGAAATCTACCCCCTTAGGTAATTTCTCATATGAAATGCAGTATTTTTAACTACAGTTATCAGGATGTACACTGAATCTCTAGATTCATTCATCTCTCATAAGTTCAACTTTATAAACTTTGACAAACGTCTTCCAATTTTCCCCATCTCTTCACCCCTGATAACCACCATTCTACTTCTGTTTCTCTATATTCAACTTCTTAGAAGCAAAATACAAGAGATAACATTGTTTCATTTTGTTTTTATTTCTCTGTTTGACTGATTTCACTTAGCATATTTCATGGTAGTATTTCCATAGTTTTTTCTTTTTTTCTAACTTAATTTTCCCCCAACAGTTTATCAATTTACTATTTTTAAAAACTACCTTTATCAGGAACATCATTGGGACTCATTAACTAATGAGTAACAGTAATAAATACATTACTCCAGATTGAAGTCTTTAAATTTTCCATCAGCCCCACTCCCCATTATTTTTATATAGGTGCTCTGAGATAGTGATCAAGTACTTTTGAAGCCTATATATATATATATATATATATATTTAAATTTCGGAGATATTGCAACTACCACTCACTCTGACTGGAACATCTTTTAGAAATGGATTATTCACCTATGTGTTAATGAAATTATTTTTAAATGTGTTACAATTATTTCCTGGGGAAATTCTTTTTGCATACTATCTGACAGTTTTGTTTCCCAGAAGTGGAAAAATCATTTATTTTATTCTGGAACTTTCTCAGATAAAAATACCTCTTACAATTATTTAGAAGGATTTGTATTACTTCCATTTCTCAAAAGTTTTATGGCTGTTCATTTTATACTGATGGTCATATAGAACTTTACATGTAAAAGTTATAGAATTTTATGATTTTAAATAGGTTCTATTTCTGACTTCCCTTGATCTTGCTACTCTTAGGTCAAGAAGAATTAATGTATGTTTATTTTCTTAAACATTGTTTACTTGAAAATAATAAAAATGTTTAGATAATCAGCTCATAGAAATTTGGATAAGAGATCAAAGTCATTTCATTTTTAGTATTTTTCTAGACAGCATAATAAAAAGCAGACATTGGTTTGCCAACAAAGGTCTGTATGGAAAAGTTATGGCTTTTCCAGTAGTCATGTATGGATGTGAGAGTTGGACCATAAAGAAGGATGAGTGCCAAAGAACTGATGCTTTTGAACTGAGGTGTTGGAGAAGACTCTTGAGATTTCCTTGGACTGCAATGTGATCAAACCAGGCAATCCTAAAGGGAATCAACCTTGAATATCCATTGGAAGGACTGATGCTAAAGCTGAAATTCCAGTACTTTGGCCACCTGATGCAAAGAACTGACTCACTGGAAAAGCTACTGATGATGGGAAAGATAGAAGGCAGGAGGAGAAGGGGACGACAGAAGGTGAGATGTTTAGATGGTATCACCGACTCGATGGACATGAGTTTCAGCAAACTTCAGGAGTTGGTGATGGACAGTGAAGCCTGGAGTGATGCAGTCCATGGGGTCACAAAGAGTTGGACACGGCTGAGCAACTGAACTGAACTCAACTGATGTTTATTATAGAAGAAGCTGGAAATTTAAATAGAAGAAAATTCATTTTCTTTGATAATTTCTATTCCTCTTTCTTTTGAAATGACATGTTTCTATTTAGCCAATATCATTGTTCTTGGTTACACTGAAAATAATGAGAATTGTTGTGCATAAAGTTCACTGTTACTTGTCCTTGAAAGCAAACTTTAAAATATAATGAGAAAAAAATTATGACATTAAAATTAGAGAAAATTTTAAAAACTCTCCTTCAAGTTGTTTTTAAAAATTGTTAGACTTTCTTTCATAGGTTACTTATTGGGAAATATCCTCTAGATACAGGGCATCGGCAACTTTACATACTTTCAAAGAAGAGACACTAATTGAGTTTTATATTGATTTTTAGTACTGTGGAATTTGCCATAATAAAAAAATCCACAGATAACTTTTAAATGAACATTTTTATTTTAGAGCAGTTTGGGATATATAGAAAAATAGCTAGTACAAGTTACATACTCAATTCCCCCTCTATATGATGTCTTACACTAGCATGCTATATTTGTTTCAATTAACAAACTAATTGAATTATTATTAACTTAAGGCTGTAATTTATTATGATTCCCTTTGTTTTTGCCAAATGTCTTTTTTATTTTCCAATATAGCATGTTACATTTTATTGTCATATCCTCTTGGGCTCCTCTTTACTGTGGCAGTTTCTCACACTTTCCTTGCTTTTAATGGCCTGGGAGTCATTTGAGGATGACCAAACAAGTACTTTGTAAAATATGTTTCAGTTGTGATCTGTCAAATATTTTCTCATGATCAGATTTAATTATGGATTTGTGAGAGGAGGATCACAGAAGTACTGTCTTAATCACATCACATAGAGGGTATGTATGATTAATAGAACTTATAATTATAGTGTTATCACCTAGCTGAGGTGGAACCAATTTTTCAGAATTTCTTCTATTTACCCTCAACTCTGTTTTTCCATACTGTACTCTTTGCAAGAAATTATCTGTGCACAGCCCACAGTTAAGAAAGTAGAGTATCTACAAAAGTAGTTTTAGATTTTTCTTCATGAGGCATTGGAATATTCTCCATCATTTTTGTATGTAGTCACTTATTTCTATTGGTACAAGCTCATACTATTGATCATTTACTTTAGACTATAATCTAATGACATTTTTTTTTGTTATTGTTGCTCAGAATGTTCCAGCTTAGACCTCTGGGTGCTTTAGTTGTCTCCTGTGTACCTTTGATATACCTTATGCTTATGTTTTTGTTTTTAGCCTTTTCCTAATTTTTTGGCATGTTCCAAAATCATCTTTTATATTTTCTGCCTCGGGCCTACAATGAGCCATTTTTTTCCAAGAAGCTGTGGTTCCTATTATGAAAGAATGATATTAGAAACCAAGATCTGGGTTCTAGAAGTGTTTGTTTATTGCTATTAGGGTATTATGGCTTCTAGGATATCTCAGCTAATAAAGCAAGATTTCACGTGTGTGCATGTAACCTATGTATATATACATATATGTGTATATGTGAACTAAATGGCTAAGTGGTAAAAGAACTCAGCTGCCACACAGAAGATGCAGGAGACTCACATTCAATCTCTGGGTAAAGAAGATCCCCTGGAGGAGGAAATGACAACCCACTACAGTATTGTAGCCCAGAAAATCCTATGGATGGAGGAGCTTGGCGGGCTATGCTCCACAGGTTTACAAAGAGTCGGACATGACTGGCGGAGTACACACACACACACACACACACATACACACACACACACACGCATCCAAAAATGTTTCAGTATGTAAACATGTATATGTATATTAACCTGTAAGAATTCATACTTATCTTCCACCACAATCTCTCATCACCTGGATTTTTATAACATTCTCCTCTTGCTTTTCTGTAACTTTCCAATTCAACAGTGAGAAATCTAACTCCCATCATCTGTCATTTGTTTATTTAATTCCAGGGTATATGTACAGCAGTATCAGAATTTTTAACCAGTACCCTCATGGGAACAAGCTTAACCATCAGATTACCAGGCTCTGTACAGTTTTTCTGCCTTTAGTCTTAACAGACTTCAGTCATTTCCAAAACTACTTAGGTCAACAGGGGATCTCATCATACCCCTTCTGTGAGGTCATTTTATATATTTGTAAAACAGCTAGATTCTCTCATAGAGTCTATATTCTATCTTATATCCTACAATGCTCGCATGATTTTTATAAATGTGTATATGTTTAAGCTCGCTTTTTGTGTTATCAAGTTCTATGGCCTTATACAAATGTTTAGTGTCATGGTATCATATATAATAATTTGATCTCTACTTTAAAAACTCATGTTTTAACTCCAAAAAATTGCCTCCAAGTTCCTGGCAACCACAGATCTTTTACCATTTTTATAGATTTGTCTTTTTCAAACAGCAGTTCTCAAATTGGATTCTTTCACTTTTTGTTGATCAGTCACTCAGTCATATAGAACTCCTTGTGACCCCATGGACTGCAGCACGCCATACTTCCCTGTCCTTCACCATCTCCCCGAGTTTGCTCAAGTTCATGGCCATTGAATCAGTGCTGCCATCCACCCATCTCATTCTCTGTCATTCCCTTCCCTTGCCTTCAATCATTCCCAGCATCAGGTCTTTTATAATGAGTTGGTTCTTTGCATCAGGTGGCCAAAGTATTGGAGCTTCAGCTTCAGCACCAGTCCTTCCAGTGGATATTCAAGGTTGATTCCCTTTAGGATTAACTGGTTTGATCTCCTTGCAGTCCAAGGGATTCTCAAGAGTCTTCTCCAACACCTCAGTTCAAAAGCAGTCAATCTTTGATGCTCATCCTTCTTTATGATCTAACTCTCACATCCATACATGACTGCTGGAAAAACCATAGCTTTGACTAGATGGACTTTAGTTGGCAAAGTAATGTCTCTGATATTTAATAGGTCATCTACATTTGTCATAGCTTTTCTTCCAAGGAGCAAGCGTCTTAATTTTGTGAATGCAGTCACCATCTTCAGTGATTTTGGAGCCCAAGAAAATAAACTCTGTCACTGTTACCATTGTTTCCCCATCTATTGCCATGAAGTGATGCCATGGTCTTAGTTTTCTGAATGTTGAGTTTTAAGCCAAATTTTTCATTCTCCTCTTTCACCCTCATCAAGGGGCTTTTTATTTCCTCTTTGCTTACTGCAATAAGGATGGTGTCATTTGTATGTCTCAGGTTACTGATATTCCTCCTGGCACTCTTTATTCCAGCCTGTGCTTCATCCAGCCCAGCATTTTGCATGATGTACTCTGCATAGAAGTTCCATGAGCATGGTGATAATATACAGTCTCAATGTACTCCTTTCCCAAATTGAAACCAGTCCATTGTTCCAGGTCCAGTTCTAACTATTGCTTCTTAACTTTCATGCAGATTTCTCAGGAGGCATTGTAAGGTGGTCTGGTATTCCTATCTCTTTGAGAAGTTTCCAGTTTTCTATGATCCACACAGTTAAAGGCAGTCAGTGAAGCAGAAGTAAATGTATTTCTGGAACTCTCTTGCTTTTTCAGTGATCCAATGGTTGTTGGCAATTTAATCTCTGGTTACTCTACCTTTTCTAAATCCAGCTTGAACATCTGGAAGTTCTCAGTTCAAATACTCCTGAAGTCTGTTGTGGAGAATGTTAAGCATTATTTTACTAGCATGTGAGATGAGTGCAATTGTGCGGTACTTTGAGCATTCTTTGGCATTGCCTTTCATTGGGATTGGAAGGAAAACTGACCTTTTCCAGTCCTGTGGCCACTCTGGGTTTTCCAAATTTGCTGGCATATTGAGTACAGCACTTTCATATAATCATCATTTAGGATTTGAAATATCTCAACTGGAATTCCATCGTTCCACTAGCTTCATTCATAGTGATGGTTCCAAAGGCTTACTTGATTTTACACTCCAAAATGTCTGGCTCTAGGTGAGTGATCACACCATCGTAATTATCTGGGTCATTAAGGTCCTTTTTGCATACCTCTTCTGTGTATTCTTGCCACCTCTTCTTAATATCTTCTATTTCTTTCACTTAGCGATATGCATTTAGCTTTTTTCACATTTTTCTCTAGCCAAATATATTTCATTTTACAGATGTTCCAGAGTGTATGGTGTTTTGTTTGTTTCTTTCTTTAGTTAATTTTCATTGGCATATAGTTGTTTTACATATTGTCTTGATTTCTACTGTATATGGCAGCATGTGTTTAATCCATTCACCTGCTGAGGATAAATTAGTTGTTTTTAGTTTGTTGTTGTTGTTGTTGTTGTTGTTTTTTAACAATATTGTATTGGTTTTGCCATACATCAGCATGAATCCGCCACAGGTATACACGTGTTCCCCATCCTGAACTCCCCTCCCTCCTCCCTCCCTGTACCATCCCTCTGGGTCGTCCCAGTGCACCAGCCCCAAGCATCCAGTATCATGCATTGAACCTGGACTGGCGATTTGTATGATATATGATATTATACATGTTTCAGTGCCATTCTCCTAAATCATCCCACACTCTCCCTCTCCCACAGAGTCCAAAAGACTGTTTTATACATCTGTGCTTCTTTTGCTCTCTCACATACAGGGTTATCATTACCATTTTTCTAAATTCCATATATATGTGTTAGTACACTGTGTTGGTGTTTTTAGTTTTGTCAATTAAAAATAAAGCTACTCTGAACATTTATGAGCAGATTTTTGTGTGAACATAAATTTTCAATTTATTTGGGAAATGGCAATGAATATAATTGCTGGATTTTATAGCATGACTATGTTTAGCCTTGTAAGAAATGCCCAATCTGTTTTCAAAGTGCCTCTATTACTTTGCATTCCCACCAGCAATGAATGAGAATACCTGTAGCTCCTCATCCTCTCCAGCAACTGGCACTGTCATTTTGTTTTTAATTTTAGCCATTTAAATGGGTATTTTGTGGTATCTCATTGCTGTTTTAACTTGTAATTACCTGATGACAAACAGTTTTAAGCGTCTGTCATATTGTCACATGTTCACTTCACATCTCTAGATCTTTTTTTAAAAAGTTTCTGTTCAGATTTCTTTTCTTCATTTTTTATTTGTGTTTGTTTTCTTATTCCTGAAGATTAAGGGTTCTTTGTATTTTGGATACAAGTTCATTAGCAGCTATATGCTTTGTAGATATTTTCTCCCAGACTGTGGCTGATCTTTTCACATCTTTAATATCATATTTGCATGAGATTTTAACTGTAAAAAAAAGTTATCATTTTTTTCATGGATATGTTTTCAGTTTTGTTTGTAAAAATAAACAAGACAAAAAGAAAACTCTAAAATGGGAGGAAATATTTGTAAATTAAGTAACTGACAAGGGATTAATCTCCAAATATACAAATAGTTCATGCAGCTCAATATCAAACAACAAACAGCCCAATCAAAAAATGTGTGGAAGACCTAAATGTCTTCTTTTCTCCAAAGAAGACATACATATGGCCAAAAGGTACATGAAAAGATGCTCAATCATTAATTATTTGAAAAATGCAAACCAAAACTACAATGAGGTACCACTTCATACTTGTCAGAATGGTCATCATTTAAAAAAAAAAAAAAGAAAGAAATTTACAAACTGTAAGTGCTGGGGAGGAACTGGAGAATACAGAACCCTCTTACATTGCTGTATAATATAAATTAATACAACCACTATGGAGAACAGTTTGGAGATTCTTTTAAAAACTAAACATATAAATACTATATGACCTAGCAATCCCACTCCTGGGTATATACTTAGAGAATACCATAATTCCAAAAGATGCATGCATCCCAACATTCACTGAAGCATTGTTTACAATAGCCAAGGCATGGAAACAACTAAAATGGACATTAACAGAGGAATGGATATAGAAGATGTGATGCATGTACACAGTGGAATGTTACTCAACCATAAAAAGATAGGAAATTGTGCCATTTGCAAAGACACGAATGGACCTAGAGAGTGTCATACAGAGTGAAGTAAGTCTGAAAGAGTAAAACAAATATCTTATATTAAGGCATATGTGCGCAATCTAGAAAAATGATACCCATGAACCGATTTGCAAAGCAGAAATTGAGACACAAACCTAGAGAACAAATGTATGGACACCAAGGGGGATAGGGTGGTGGTGTGTGGACTGGGAGATTGGGACTGAATATGTACACTATTATGTATAAAGTAGATGACTAATGAGGGCCTACGATATAGCAGAGTGGAAAAGAAAGACAAACAATCTGTTTGTAGGATATATGTTAAATTAACCTTAAAAATGCATTCCAATATACATTAAAGTGAAGTGAAGTCGCTTAGTCATGTCCGACTCTTTGCGACCCCATGGACTATAGCCTACCTGATTCGACCATCCATGGGATTTTCCAGGCAAGAATACAGGAGTGGGTTGCCATGATGCAGACAAATTCTGTTTTATTCCACTTATATATGGTACCTAAAATAGTCAAATTCATAGAGTCAGAAAGTATATTGGTAGATATCAGAGGTTGAGGGGTGAGGGTGGGAAGGGGGAATAGGTAGTTAGCATTTAATGGGGACAGAATTTCAGTTTAGAAAGGTGAAAAACTCAGGAGATGGATGGTGGTGAGAGTTGCACAACAGTGCAAATGTACTTAATGCCATTGAACTATAGAGCTAATTAAATATGGTTAAATAGCATGCTTAATATTATGGGTATTTTACCACAATTGGAAAAAAAAATATTAAAAAATCTTGTGTGCACAGGTGTATCAGTTCCATCAGTTTCCTTTTAGAGTCACCATTTGGTCCCCTCCACTGGAAATTTATGGATGGATGCAGTGGTTATACTGTTTTTTTCTTAGGAGGACAAACCAAGAAGTGTTCCAGATACTAGAAGGAGGTTCAGTTCAGTTCAGCTCAGTCGCTCAGTCGTGTCTGACTCTATGTGATCCCATGAATCGCAGCATGCCAGGCCTCCCTGTCCATCACCAACTCCCAGAGTTCACTCAGACTCACGTCCATCAAGTCAGTGATGCCATCCAGCCATCTCATCCTCTGTCGTCCCCTTTTCCTCCTGCCCACAATCCCTCCCATAATCAGAGTCCTTTCCAATTAGTCAACTCTTCACATGAGGTGGCCAAAGTACTGGAGTTTCAGCTTTAACATCATTCCTTCCAAAGAAATCCCAGGGCTGATCTCCTTGAGAATGGACTGGTTGGATCTCCTTGCAGTCCAAGGGACTCTCAAGTCTTCTCCAACACCACAGTTCAAAAGCATCAATTCTTCAGTGCTCAGCCTTCTTCACAGTCCAACTCTCATGTCCATACATGACTACTGGAAAAACCGTAGCCTTCACTAGATGGACCTTTGTTTGCAAAGTAATGTCTCCGTTTTGAATATGCTATCTAAGTTCGTCATAACTTTTCTTCCAAGGAGTAAACGTCTTTTCATTTCATGGCTGCAGTCACCATCTGCAGTGATTTTGGAGCCCCAAAAAATAAAATCTGACACTGTTTCCACTGTTTCCCCATCTATTTCCCATGAAGTGATGGGACCAGAATGCCATGATCTTCGTTTTCTGAATATTGAGCTTTAAGCCAACTTTTTCTCACCGGAGAACAGGGGTGGCGGCTGGGGAGAGCTGCCCCATGCCCAAGGCTAAGGGCAGCAGCCAGGAGGGGCAACCCCACATCCAAGGAGAAAGAGGTTAGGGCTGTTTCCAGTTACCCAGAATGTTGTATCAAAGGAAAATGTAGAATCCATATGTTTCCATCTGTTGGCCCCATAAACTCTTAGCCATTAGTTAAGGGACAATATCATGACCAGGAAAGCTATCAGAAGCTTGAGATCCACTGCAGTGGGCCTCACCTGCCAGGATTTTTAAGGACTATGCTGCTTTCCATAAAGGAAACCAAGTAGACACTTTGAATACATAAACGCTTTATAACTATGTATGATTTTTAGTGAGTGTGAACAGATTTAATGGAAATGTCAAAATAATATCTCAAGTATATTTTCAATGTAGAATACATACAAATTTTATATATGTCAGTGTTTTATAGCTTTAGCAATGTCAAAATGTATATAAATTCTGTTTTCAGTGTCATGAATTATTATTTTATGACTTCTGTGAGGTTTCAAGTATTCTGCTAATCACTGTGGATATAAAATTGAACAAGACAGAAACAACTTCATAGACCTGGGGAAAATAGATAATTAATGTGTAATAATCATTATGTTAATAAGAGGTAGACCTGTAGGAGGCAATGGATGCAAGTCTGACAGTTCAGAGAAATCTTCCAAGAGATAGGATTTGAAAGTTGCAATCTATGGAATAAGTAGAAATTAGCCAGACAGATAGAATCTATGAAAATTGTAAAATTTGGAGAAAATAAGACAAATTCCAGGAATTAAAAGAAATTCATGGTTCTATATAATTTGGTTAAGGAGATAAGTGCCAGAGCTAAACCTAGAAAGGTATGTTTGGAGCATATCATGAACATTTTTGTGTAATAAGATAACAGTGTAGACAGACTTGAGCCTGAAAGAAATAACAAATCATTGAGCAATTTTAAAAGAGAGTTACAAGATCAGATTAGATTTGTGTTTCTCTTTATAGTTCACTTTATCTTCAATACAGGAAAATGCATAGATTGATACAAGACTGAATATAGGGATTTAGGTGAGAGAGTAAGTTGGGACTAGAGTAGTGTTTGTAAAGATAAAGAGAAGTGGAGAGATGTAAGGGATATCTAGAAGGTATAACAGCCAAGGCCACCAAATCATTCAGTATAGGCAATGAAACAAAGAAGAAATTAAAGATGATAAATGTTAAGCATAAATAAAAGGTGTCTGTTAGTGTTATTCATTGACAATAGAACATAAGAGAGAAAAGAGATCCCAGCAGTCATATGTGAGGAACTGTCCGATCCTTAACATGTGTGGGACCCATTATAAAAGTATCAGTAGGCGTTTATTACATAGGTCTGCAGACATGAAAGCTATGAAGCAAGCAACAAATAGCTTAATAAAGTTCTACTCCCTCACCTACATAACCTAAAAGACCAGTCACAAATTTAGAACTCAAACTTTCCAAAATTTTGCCCTAGGATATGGTGACAGAAATAGATCTGGTCCTTACCTCCCCTCTCTTCCATCAGTGACCCTTATCCTTTATTTGAAGTCTGTAGCCTATATATCCACATTCCCTGGAAACAGACATTCATTGAGCCATCACCCCTGTGCTCCAAGTGTTGGCATGCATGTAAGAGAGACCTGCTTTCAAGGGGACAATCCTTAGGAAGAAAATCATGCAAGCTCAAGGAAGGGAATTTTAAAGTCCTGGAATAAGAACTATCGTTCAAAAGTAAGGATTCAGCCTCCAAAGAGCACATCAGTAGCCCTGCAATTTCTCAACTGAAAAGCACGGTTCAGCTGGAGAGTAACCAGAGAGGAGTCCTTTAAAGCTCAGGGTCCAAAGCATGTTATCTTATAGACTGACTGTTGAGAAGAAGATGTGGTGAAAGTTGGATGCAGATAAGAAGTAAAATGAGCTCATTCTGAGACAAGTTTACCTAAAATTGCTGGTAGAATATCTAAGCACTAATATTTAATAGTCAGTTAAAATACAGGTACACATTTCTAGAAAACCAACATACCTGTTTGCCAGTACTGCCATAAAAAAACTACCGCAGATTTCAGTTCAGTTCAGTTCAGTCGCTCAGTCGTGTCCGACTCTTTGTGACCCCATGAATCGCAGCACGCCAGGCCTCCCTGTCCATCACCAACTCCCGGAGTTCACTCAGACTCACGTCCATCAAGGCAGTGATGCCATCCAGCCATCCCATCCTCGGTGGTCCCCTTCTCCTGCCCCCAATCCCTCCCAGCATCAGAGTCTTTTCCAATGAGTCAACTCTTCGCATCAGGTGGCCAAAGTACGGGAGCTTCAGCTTTAGCATCATTCCTTCCAAAGAAATCCCATGGCTGATCTTCAGAATGGACTGGTTGTATCTCCTTGCAGTCCAAGAGACTCTCAAGAGTCTTCTCCAACACCACAGTTCAAAAGCATCAATTCTTCGGTGCTCAGCCTTCTTTATAGTCCAACTCTCACATCCATACATGACCACAGGAAAAACCATAGCCTTGACTAGACGGACCTTAGCCAGCAAAGTAATGTCTCTGCTTTTGAATATACTGTCTAGGTTTGTCATAACTTTTCTTCCAAGGAGTAAGTGTCTTTTAATTTCATGGCTGTAATCACCATCTGCAGTGATTTTGGAGCCCCCCAAAAATAAAGTCTGACACTGTTTCACTGTTTCCCCATCTATTTCCCATGAAGTGATGGGACCGGATGCCATGATCATCGTTTTCTGAATGTGGAGCTTTAAGCCAACTTTTTCACTCCCCTCTTTCACTTTCATCAAGAGGCTTTTTAGTTCCTCTTCACTTTCTGCCATAAAGGTGTTGTCATCTGCATATCTGAGGTTATTGATATTTCTCCCGGCAATCTTGATTCCAGCTTGTGTTTCTTCCAGTCCAGCGTTTCTCATGATGTACTCTGCATAGAAGTTAAATAAGTAGAGTGACAATATACAGCCTTGATGTACTCCTTTTCCTATTAGGTCGCTGAAACAAATAGAAATTCATTTTCTCATAGTTCTGGGAGCTGAAAGTCTAAGCAAGACTCCAGCAGGTTTTTCTTCCTCTGAGGCCTCTTTCTTTGTCTTGCCAATGGCCACATTTTTGCTTTGTTCCCTCTGTGAACATAAGCCCTAGGTATTTCTTTGTGTATCCAAATAACTTTTTCAAAAAACTTATTTGGTCAGATTAGATTAGTATCCACCCCTAATAGCCTTGTTTTAAATTTTGCCTAATCTCTTAATGTCTTTAAAGGCCCTATCTCTAAATACAAGTTAGTATTTGAAAATATGAATTTGAGGGGGATATAATTCAAATCATGATAGTGATTTTGGCTAAAATATAGACTTGAATGCTATCAATTGCTATGGGCTCAATTGTGTCTGTCCAAAATTTATGTATTGAAGTTCTGCTTCCCAATGTGATAGTATTTGGAGCTGGAACCATTGAGAGAAATTAGATTTAGATAAGATCATCAGGAGGGGCCCCTGAAGCATTAATGTTCATATAAGAAAAGATACCAAAGAGTTTGCTCATTTTCTATCTCTGTCAAGTCATGGCACAGTAAAAAATGCAGCCATTTACAAATCAGGAAGAGAGGTCTATCCAGAAATTGACCTTGCTTATACATTGGACTCAGACTTTTCAGCATCCAAGACTGTGAGGAAATACATGTCTGCTCTTAAAGTCTCCCAAGTGTATCATACTTTGTTATTGTAACCTAGTCAGACTAAAATATCAGTGAATGGTAGATGAAGCCACATGAACAATGAGATTACCTGGGGAAGAAGGTTCAGGGAAGAACTGTGAGAAATACCACAAGGGGAAGACAGAGGATGAGATGGTTGGATGGCATCACCAACTCTATGGATATGAGTTTGAACAAGCTCCAGGAGTTGGTGATTGACAGGGAAGCCTGAAGTGCTGCTGTCTATGGGGTGGCAAAGAGTCAGACATGATTGAAAGACAACTGAACTGAAAAATGCTGGAATGAGTTGCTGCCATTTTCTTTTCCGGTGTTCTGCTTCTCTGAAAAATCCTAAAACTAAAAAATAACTAATGTAAATTAATATGACACTAATACCCAATATCCAAGTATTCTTAAACAGCAGGGAATTTCAGTAACAATTTGAAATGTATTAATTTTGTAGAAATCAGAAAGAGTCACAAATAAAAAAAAATATATATATATATATATAATCAGAGTATCAAAGAAAACTTTAAAAGTCCATGGGAAAATATGAAGTAAGTGAAAGTGAAAGTGAAGTCGCTCAGTCGTGTCTGACTCTTTGCAACCCCGTGGACTATAGGCCACCAGGCTCCTGCGTCCATGGAATTTCCCAGCCAAGAATACTGGAATGGGTTGCCATTTCCTTCTCCAGGGGATTTTCCTGACCCAGGGATCAAACCTAGGTCTCCCTCATTGCAGGCAGATGCTTTAACTTCTGAGCCACCAGGGAAGCCCCCATATATACACTACACTTTGGAAAATATGAAAAAATTTAGAACATACTATGATGCAAAAACTGTAAATTTAACTTTATTAATTAGTTCCGACAGAAGTAATTTCCTATAGAGAGAAACTCATTTCTTAAAATTTGTCTTTAAACACAAATAGAATAAAAATAACAGAGACTATAACTTATTTAGTATATTAATTATTGAGCCCTAACCTAAGCCAATTGTTGTGCTGTTTGGTATGTCTACAGAGAAGCAGGAGACATGCAGGAGAGGGAATATATATTATTAAATGTATATGTGTTACTGTTTTAAACAATACTCAAGCACTTACTTTTTTAGTTTTCATCATACCTCTATACTTATATCTACAATTGTGTACATATAATATTTCAGCAATTAATAAATGTGCCTGTATGCTCAGCTGCTCAGTCATGTCTGACTCTTTTGTGCTCCATGGACTATAGTCTTGCATAAAGAATAAAGTGTCAATCCATATATATTGCCACTTAAAAATGTTAAGAACAGAGTATATTTAATGGGAGGATAATATTATCTTCTGTGTTTTCATGACTCATTTTCCTGTTCCATTTTGTATGATTATCTGAAAAAAAAATCATGAATAGTTTTCCTCTATAGATACACCTCATAATGATGATTAGCAGTTATCTTCCTAAACATTACAGTGAGGGCTGCAATTTTCATTTCTAATATTCTATGTGCTGATTGATAATTATACATTTATATAGGAGAAAAGAGTCACAGTTTTCTATTAAAAGTTTATAACTTTATTCGCTTTATGTTGAAATGAGTTGCAGTTCATAAACTGCCTTTTCCCTTTATCTATAACAGGAATATCACTTTAGTCCTATAATTTGACAGCTCAGAGAACTGTATTTGGGTATTAAAAGGAAGCCAGCCTCTTTATCATTTTTGTGCTTTACTGATACATATTAACTTTCAGGATTGATTAATCTTTCCTGACTTTCTCTCTTTCAGAACCGAGACTAATAGTCTGCTAAAATTCTGAGTCCCATAACGGAAAACATGATTGGCCTAGCATAGGCAAAATATATAATCTTGATTAAAAGAGCTGGAACTAAGGATATAGATTTACATAATAGTATAAAAAGACTGTATGACCAGTGTGTAGTACATTCTTGACACTCTTGCAAATTAAGTTAATAAATATTTAATTCATTGAGCATCTGTTTTGCAACTAGTAATGTGCAATGAAAATATTTAGCAGGATAAGGTTTAATTCAGACATTTTACAAATATTTTAAGTTTATTTTAACCAAACATAATGTTCTAGAAAAGACTATATAAAATTATAAAAATCCTTATGATTAAACTGACCATAAAACTAGCAAAGTATTTCATCAGAGAAAAGTAAATAATAACAAGAACAGTCTGATTATAGGTAATTGTTAAACATAAATTTTAACATACTCCTTTATAGAACAATTTGTCAGAGCTGCTCTTATTATCCTCCTCATTTTTTACAGATGAGAAACTGAGAAAGGAGCTTTCTAAAAACTGTTTCCCAAATAGAGAGTGATGGAGAAGAGACTGAACCCAGTCAATTTTTCATTGGCATCTGGTTTCTAAAGCAATTTCTTTAAAAGTAAATTCTATATAACTATTCAATTTAAAATGAATCATCCATATTGTCAAGATAATTAGTCAAGCTGAATGAAAAAATTTCAAATATTTTTTCTAAAGATTAAAAAATACCTCATGGATTTTAAAGTTAAGTTCAATTAAAATATATATGAAAATAAAACCATAAATATGTAAATAAGATATATACATGTATATGAATAGTGATCAAACCTGTGAAGAAGAGAAAGATCTCTAAATTTAGAAGCAAAGGAATATCATAAAGGATGAAATGGTCATATTTCACTATTGCAAACAACTGAAATCCTTTACATTGATGCTTTAATGATTAAAATTATTAAAATAATGCTTTAATGAGTAAAAACAAATAAGAAATACATCTGCAATAAATGCTAAAGTCAAAAGGTACAATTTGTTCCTAAAAAATGTTTACAGGTTTAATCCAAAGGTCTGAATAATTAATATTACTATCTGTATAAAGAGGAACAGAGCATTTGAATTGTAAAAGAAATGCACAAACTGCAATACTTAAATAGAGAACAGGAATAAATGCAAAATTGACAAAAGGATAAATAAAATAGGCTTACAATCATAGAAAAATATCAACTTCTTTTTATGGTACCAGCATTATAAATTAATGTATTATTTTCATCATTTAAATTAAGAAATATTTTTAAGACATTCAGTACAGCAAAAAATGAAATAAGAAAGATACTCTCAGATACTGCTCATAGGAATAGAAATCTACTATCAGATATTATCAGTAACTATATAATATACATAGATTATGATAAAGAGATTTTCATTCATGGTAATAGTCAATAAAAAACACATTAGGAATAGAAAACCATGCACTTGATAAAAACTGAAAATAGTCTATCCAATTATTTGGTGGAATGCTAAAAATTTAGAATGCACCTATTTAGAGGAATATTAGCTCTCTCATTCTTTATATATAATATTATCTCTTCCGTCATTCAGTCATGTTCCACTCTTTGTGACCCCATGAACTTCAGCACACCAGGCTACCCTGTCCATCACCAACTTCCAGAGCTTACTCAAACTCATGTCCATGAAGTCGATGATGATATCATCATCGATATCCAAACATCTCATCCTCTGTCGTCCCCTTCTCCTGCCTTCAATCATTCCCAGCATAAGGGTCTTTTCAAATGAATCAGTTCTTCATATCAGGTGGCCAAAGTATAGAAATTTCAGCTTCAGCATCAGTTCTTTCAATGAATATTCAAGACTGATTTCCTTTAGGATGGACTGGTTGGATCTCCTTGTAGTCCAAGAGACTCTCAAGAGTCTTCTCCAACACCACAGTTCAAAAGCATCAATTCTTCGGCATTCAGCTTTCTTCACAGTTCAACTGACTACTGGAAAAACCATAGCCTTGACTAGACTGACCTTAGTCGGCAAAATAATGTCTGCTTTTGAATATGCGATCTAGGTTGGCCATAACTTTTCTTCCAAGGAGTAAGCGTCTTTTAATTTCATGGCTGCAGTCACCATCTGCAGTGATTTTGGAGCCCCCCAAAATAAAGTCTGACACTGTTTCCACTGTTTTCCCATCTATTTCCCATGAAATGATGGGACCGGATGCCATGATCTTCATTTTCTGAATGTGGAGTTTTAAGCCAACTTTTTCGCTCCCCTCTTTCACTTTCATCAAGAGGCTTTTTAGTTCCTCTTCACTTTCTGCCATAATGGTGGTGTCATCTGCATATCTGAGGTTATTGATATTTCTCCCGGCAATCTTGATTCCAGCTTGTGCTTCTTCCATCCCAGCGTTTCTCATGATGTACTCTGCATATAAGCTAAATAAGCAGGGTGAAAATATACAGCCTTGACGAACTCCTTTTCCTATTTGGAACCAGTCTGTTCCTCCATGTCCAGTTCTAACTGTTGCTTCCTGGCCTGCATACAGATTTCTCAAGAGGCAGGTCAGGTGGTCTGGTATTCCCATCTCTCTCAGAATTTTCCACACTTTATTGTAGTCTTGACTAGATGGACCTTTATATAATATTATAGATATGTTGATATAATATTAAATGAGAAGTACAGGACATAATGCTATACATTTAGAACAAAAATGTTTGGGGTCTTCAAGACAAGGAGTCTTCTCTCACCATTCTTATTCATCACAGGCCTTGTTGCTGTTGTTTACTCACAAGGTCATGTCTGACTATTTGCAACCCTATGGACTGCAGCATACCAGCATAATCCTAGCCAGAGCAATTAGACAAGGAAAAGAAATAAAAGGCATTCAAATTGAAAAACAAAAGTAAAACTGTGTCCTTTCTCCTCTCCTTAAAGATATTTGGTAGAAACAATCTCAATGGTCTGAAGCAGAGTTGTTGGGTTTTTTTTTTTTTAATTTTTTTTGTTTTTTAATTGAAGGATAATTGCATTATAGAATTTTGTTATTTTCTGTCAAACCTATCACTGATTCATGTTGACCTTTTTTTTTTTTTTAGCTTATTTTGTATTTTATATTGGAATATAGCCAGAAAGGACATGGGATTAGTGTATATCAATGACTGGGTTACACACACACACACAAAGAAAAAGTAAAACTGTCATTGTTTTCAGCTAACACGATTTTATAATACTGTAAAAATTCTAAAAAAAACTACTAAAAATAATAAACAAATACAGTAAAGTTGCATGGTACAAAATCAATATAAAAATGTGTTGCATTTACCATACAATGAACTAGCAGAAACAGAAATTAAGAAAATAATCCCATTTACAATTTCAATAAATAAAGAATAAAACACCTAAATATAAATCTAGGTGAGGTAAAAGATATATACTAAGAAAATTATAAGATATTGTTGAAATAAATTGAAGACACAAAGAAATGAAAAGATATTTTGTGCTCGTTTGGGAAAAACTAACATTCCTAAAATTTCCGTATTACCTAAAGCAATCTACAGATTAAATGCCATCCCTATTGAAATTGCAGCAACGTTTTTCACAGGTATAGAACAAATATCCTAAAATTTATATGGAACCACAAAACACCGTGGATAGCCAAAGCAATCCATGGGGGCTGGGGTGGGAAAAGAATTAAGCTACAGGTATCATAGTGCCTGATTTCAAACTGCATTATAAAGCTATAGTAATCAGAACAACACGATACAGGGAGAAAAACAGACATATAGATCAGTGGAACAAAGATGAGAGCACAGAAATAAGCTCTCACACGGAAAATTAATTTATGACAAAGGAGCAAAGAGCATAAAATGGACAAAAGAAGAGTCTCTTCTAGTAAACACTGTGAAAATTAGACATCAAAAGAATGAAACTAGACCACTACCTCACACCATAAACAAACATCAACTGAAAATGGATTAAATACTTGAATTTAAAACCTTAAAGCATAAAACTCCTAGAAGAAAACAACAACAACAAAAAAGTGCAACTTTTGACATTGGTCTTAGCAATATCTTTTTGGCTATGTCTCCTCAGGCAAGGGCAACAAAGGCAAAAGTAAACAAATGGGACTTCATTGAACTTTAAAGATTGTCACAGCAACAGAAACCATGAACAAAGTGAAAAGACAATTTATTGATTGGGAGAAGATATTTGCAAGTCATATATTTGAAAAGGGTTAATATTCAAAATATATAAAGAATACATACAACTCAACAATTTAAAAAAACTGATTAATATATGGACAGAAAAGCAGAATAGACAATTTTCTAAAAGAGGCATAAGAATGGCTAAAAGACATATAAAAAATCAAAACTACACAATAATATCACCTTATGCCAATTAGAATGGCTATTACAAGAAAAAGGCAAGAAATTACCAGTGTTAGAGTGTGCAGAAAAGAGAATGCTTATACACTGTTAGTGGGAATGTAAACTGGTGCAGCCACTATGAAAAACACTATGGAAATTACTTTAAAAATTAAGAATAGAACTATAAGATCCAGCTATTTCACACTTGTTATTTATTTAAAGAATATGAAAACATTAATTTAAAAAGATATATGTACCATGAGAAAACCATAATTCAAAAAGACACATGTACTGCAGTGTTCACTGCCGCACTATTTACAATAGCCAGGACATGGAAGCAACCTAGATGTCCACCAGCAGATGAATGGATAAAGAAATTGTGGTACATATATACAAAATAATATTACTTAGCTGTAGAAAGGAATGAATTTGAGTCATTTGTAGTGAGGTAGATGGACCTAGAGCCTCTTATACAAAGTGAAGAATGTCAGAAAGAGAATAAGAAACACAATATATTAAAGCATATATGTGGAACCCAGAAAAATGGTACTGATGAAGCTATTTGCAAGGAATGAGTTGAGACACAGATGTAGAGAATAGACTTGCAGACAGAGAGGGGGAAGGAGAGGATGGGACAATTGAGAAGGTAGCACTGACATGCACACACAGTGGGATATACATAGTTGTTACTGATTCACAATGTTGTACAGCAGAAACCAACACATTATAAAGCAATTACACTATAATTAAAAATAAAAATTAAAAATTCAATGGAACAGAAAAAAGACATATGCACCATTATGTTAGTCACAGAATTACTTACAATAAGCAAGATATGGAAGCAACCTAAGGGCCCACTGATGGATGGATATAGTATATATACTACATGTATGGATATACTGTCTATATATGTAATATATATATGAATAAACTAAATCCATATATATATATATATATATATCTTCCTAGGTGGCTCAGTGGGTAAGAATGCAGGAGACAATGATTCAGTTCCTGGGTTGGGAAGATCCCCTGGAGGAGTACATGGCAACCCACTCCAGTACTCTTGCCTGGAGAATTCCATGGACAGAGGAGCCTGGCAGGCTACAGTCCATAGGGTCACAGAGTCAGACATGACAGAAGTGACTGAGCATTCACACACGTGAATCTCTGAATCATCATATATATTCACAAGATATATATGAAGATATATATCCATATAAAGATATATTTTATATATATAATATATATATAAATATATATATATATATATATATACTGAAACTCTATCCAGCCACACACACACACACACAACAGTGAAATGTTGCCATTTGCAACAATATGGGTGGACATTGAGGATATCATGCTAAGTAAAATAAGTCAGAAGGAGAAAAAGAAACAGTGCATGGTTTCACACATCTGCGGAATACAAAAATAAACATATAGCAAATAGATAATAGACAAAGAAGCAAACTAAGCAAACAGGAAGCATGTGAATACAGAACACAGAGCAGTGAGTACGAGAGTCGTGAGTGTTTGCTCAGCCACTCGGTCGTGCCCAACTCTTTGCAGCCCCATGCACTGCAGCATGCCAGCCTTCCCTGTGCTGCACCCTCTCCCAGAGCTTGCTCAAATCCATGTCCATTGAGTCAGTGATGCCATCCAACCATCTCATCCGCTGTCATCCCCTTCTCCTCCCACCTTCAATCTTTCCCAGCATCAGGGTCTTTTCTAATAAGTCAGCTCTTCGCATTAGATGGCCAGAGTATTGGAGCTTCAGCTTCAGCATCAGTCCTTCCAATGAACATTCAGGATTGATTTCCATTAGGATTGACTGGTTGGATCTCGTTTCAGTCCAAGAGACTCTCAAGAGTCTTCTCCAACACAGTAGTTCAAAAGCATCAATTCTACAACACTCAGCCTTCTTTAAGGTCCAATCCTCACATCCATACATGACCACTGGAAAAACCATAGCTTTGATTATAGTAGGGGGTAATGGGAATTAACTGGTGACATATGGAAACTGAATTTTTGATAGTGAGCATGCTATGAAGTATACACAAGTCAAAATATAATGTTGTAAACATATAATTTACGTTATAAGCCTGTCATGTCAATAAAAATATAATGTTATTTACATCAATAGTTATTTACCAAGATAGAGGTATAAGCATGTACCTCTGTTTCTGTGTGAAAGAACCTAAACAAAGTTGACCAAAATATCAACTAATTTTTACGAGTGACATTTCTTAATTTCTGGAACACATTTAATAAGTATGAATTACCTTTAGAGTAAGAAGGGGAAAAGGTTAACAAAACAAAAGAAAGGGATAATGAAGCATCAAAAAGCTTCCTAATGAAATATCATAATATAAAATGCATATTGGTGTTTTCTCTAATACTTTGTCACTTTAGTATATGAAATATTTTACAGAGACAGTGAGTTTTGGAAAAATGCCAGCATAAGGCCATAACTACTTTTCATCATTTAGGAATCTACTTTTCAGATGATCTAAAAAAAAACTTAATTTTATTTATTTATTTTTTTTTTTTGTGAACTACTTCTTTAAACTGAAACAAAATCTTCAGGTCACAATTCAATGATAAAAATTTGAGAACACTCACCTGATTTGAAAATTAAATTCTGGGGCAATAATAGGTAATAAGGTCACCAAATTTTATTACCTAATAGTAATAAATTATACTCTTGGAATTCTACTCTTTCCTTGAACTGTTTTCATTTCAGAGTTATCCCCATGAGAAAAAAGATGACAGTATATTTGCCCCATTGTAGGGAAGCATGTTTTTCCAGAAATCATGAACAATGTGACAGCTTTCAAAAACAGCAACCCTCCTTAGAGCCAAGTAGCCCATGAATTCCAAGGGACAACAAGATAATAGAAATTGGGGGAATTCCCTGGTGAACTAGTGGTTAGGATTCTGCACTTTTGCTGACAAAAGCCAGGGTTCAATCCCTGATTGATATTCAGAACTCACAAGCCACATGACATAGCAAAAAAAAAAAAAAAAAAGTTTTTTTTTCATACAAATCTCAAATTGACAACTATATTCTAATGTATTATTTTTAGCCAATTTCTATTAAATAATAATTCTGACAAACACTATAAGACCAGCATTTTGTCTCTGCCTTAGAATTTATAAAGTTAAGGATCTGACTTCATAGTTGGGATTTTTTTTTTTAACTTTAAATGATTTTATTTTTGTGTATGGTGTTAGAAAGTGTTCTAGTTTTATTCTTTTACAAGTGGTTGACCAGTTTTCCCAGCACCACTTGTTAAATAGATCGGCTCTAATCCATTGTATATTCTTAACTCCTTTGTTGAAGATAAGGTGTCCATAGTTGTGTGGATTTATCTCTGGGCTTCCTATTTTGTTCCATTGATCTATATTTTTGTCTTTGTGCCAGTACCATACTGTCTTGATGACTGTGGCTTTGTAGTAGAGACTGAAGTTAGGCAGGTTGATTCCTCCAGTTCCATTCTTCTTTCTCAAGATTTCTTTGGCTATTCGAGGTTTTTTGTCTTTCCATACAAATTGTGAAATTATTTGTTCTAGCTCAGTGAAAAATACCGCTGGTAGCTTGATAGGAATTGCTTTGAATCTGTAGATTGCTTTGGGTAGTATACTCATTTTCACTGTATTGGTTCTTCCGATCCATGAACATGGTATATTTCTCCATTAGTGTCCTCTTTGATTTCTTTCACCAGTGTTTTATAGTTTTCTATATAGAGGTCTTTAGTTTCTTTAGGTAGATATATTCCTAAGTATTTTATTCTTTTCGTTGCAATGGTGAATGGAATTGTTTCCTTAATTTCTTTTTCTACTTTCTCATTATTAGTGTACAGGAATGCAAGGGATATCTGTGTGTTGATTTTATATCCTGCAACTTTACTACATTCGTTGATTAGCTCTAGTAATTTTCTGGTGGAGTCTTTAGGGTTTTCTATGTAGAGGATCATGTCATCCGCAAACAGTGAGAGTTTTACTTCCTCTTTTCCAGTTTGGATTCCTTTTATTTCTTTTTCTGTTCTGATTGCTGTGGCCAAACTTCTAGAACTATGTTGAATAGTAGCAGTGAAAGTGGGCACCCTTGTCTTGTTCCTGACTTTAGAGGAAATGCTTTTAATTTTTCACCATTGAGGATAATGTTTGCTGTGGGTTTGTCATATATAGCTTTTATTATGTTGAGGTATGTTCCTTCTATTCCTGATTTCTGGAGAGTTTTTATCATTAATGGATATTGAATTTTGTCAGAGGGTTTCTCTGCATCTATTGAGATAAGCATATGGCTTTTATTTTTCAATTTGTTATTGTGGTTATTTGCATTGATTGATTTACAGATATTGAAGAATCCTTGCATTCCTTGGATAAAGCCCATTTGGTCATGGTGTATGATCTTTTTAATGTGTTATTGGATTCTGATTGGTAGAATTTTGTAAAGGATTTTTACATCTATGTTCATTGGTGATATTGGCCTGTAGTTTTCTTTTTTTGTGGCATCTTTGTCAGGTTTTGCTATTAGCATGATGGTGGCCACATAGAATGAGTTTGGAAGTTTAACTTCCTCTGCAATTTTCTGGAAGAGTCTGAATAGGATAGGTGTTAGCTCTTCTCTAAATTTTTGGTAGAGTTCAGATGTGAAGCAGTCTGGACATGGGCTTTGTTTGCTGGAACATTTCTGATTACAGTTTCAATTTCCATGCTTGTGATGTGTCTGTTAAGATTTTCTATTTCTTCCTGGCTCAGTTTTGGAAAGTTGTAATTTTCTAAAAATTTGTCCATTTCTTCCATGTTGTCCATTTTATTGGCATAGAATTGCTGATAGTAGTCTCTTATTATCCTTTGTATTTCTGTGTTTTTTGTTGTGATCTAAATGTAAGACCAGAAACTATAAAACTCCTAGAGGAGAACTTAGGCAAAACACTCTCTGACATAAATCAAAGCAGGATCCTCTATGATCCACCTCCCAGAATACAGGAAATAAAAGCAAAAATAAACAAATGGGATCTAATTAAAATTAAAAGCTTCTGCACAACAAAGGAAACTATAAGCAAGGTGAAAAGACAGCCTTCAGAATGGGAGAAAATAATAGCAAATGAAGCAACTGACAAACAACTAATCTCAAAAATATACAAGCAACTTATGCAGCTAAATTCTAGAACAATAAATGACCCAATCAAAAAATTGGCAAAGAACTAAGTAGACATTTCTCCAAAGAAGACATATGGATGGCTAGAAAACAGGAAAAGATGCTCAACATCACTCATTATCAGAGTAATGCAAATCAAGACCGCAATGAGGTACCATTTCACACCAGTCAGAATGGCTGCAATCCAAAAGTCTATAAGCAATAAATACTAGAGAGGGTGTGGAGAAAAGGGAACCTTCTTACACTGTTGGTGGGAATGCAAACTAGTACAGCCACTATGGAGAACAGTGTGGAGATTCCTTAAAAAACTGGAAATAGAACTGCCTTATGACCCAGCAATCCCACTGCTGGGCATACACACCAAGGAAATCAGAATCGAAAGATACAAGTGTACACCAATGTTCATTGCATCACTGTTTATAATAGCCAGGACATGGAAGCAACCTAGATGTCCATCAGCAGATGAATGGATAAGAAAGCAGTGGTACATATACACAATGAAGTATTACTCAGCCATCAAAAAGGATACATTTGAATCAATTCTAATGAGGTGGATGAAACTGGGGCCAATTATACAGAGTGAAGTAAGCCACAAAGAAAAACACCAATACAGTATATGAACACATATATATGGAATTTAGAAAGATGGTAATGAAAACCCTGTATGTGAGACAGCAAGAGAGACACAGATGTATAGAACAGAGTTTTGGACTCTGTGGGAGAGGGAGAGGGTGGGATGATTTGGGAGAATGGCATAGAAACATGTATACTATCATGTAAGAAATGAATCACCAGTCTAGGTTCGATGCAGGATACAGGATGCTTGGGGCTGGTGCACTGAGATGACCCAGAGGGATGGTATGGGGAGGGAGGTGGGAGGGGGGTTCAGGATTGGGAACTCATGTACACCCGTGGCAAATTCATGTTAATGTATGGCAAAACCAATATAGCATTGTAAAGTAAAATAAAGTAAAATTTAAAAAAAAAATAAAAAATGAATGATTTTATTAATTTGGTTTTGTTCTAAGGTAAGGTAAGAAGCTAAGGTACATTTATTTAACAAGGCACAATTTAATAGCATATTAGTAGTCTGTATTCTCTGAGCAAGTAGAGTTAAATCTAAAATGACATGTTTATAGAAACAGAAACAAATAATAAAATCTTAACATGATAGGCAAAAGCAAAGGTAATCCATTCTTCCATTTTTAGGATATTTTAGATAATTCTCATTTCAGGATGTCTTAACATTTTTTCTCCCTTTTAAAGAATTTGGTGAGACTTCTGTCCTTTCTTCCTATACATTTCTAATCAACCTTTTCCCCACATTTCCATTAAAATTGCTAAATTACTTAATTCAGCAATAGTCTCATTCATTATCCCTATAACCATGAATTTCAGAGTCTTGGGCCATAAGTATGACTAACATTTCTATTTTGATGTAACTCTTGAAAGTATATTTTGTCACACAAATTCCTTGAAAACTGAATGATAGTTGCTTTTGTTTTGTTCTTTTTTTCTTTTTTTCTTTCTTTCATTTTCTCATGGCCTTTTACATTTCTTTTTTTAATATAAATTTATTTATTTTAAGTGGAGACGAATTGCTTGACAACATTGTATTGGTTTGGCCTTTTACATTTCTTGGATGTAATTCTGTTTAACAGTTTCAGGTCCAAATATATATCTACATATATATCACTGAAGTTGTTTCATACTATATAATATACAATAAATATACCATTTAATGATGTTAAAAGTTACTGTTTTAACTTAATTCCATTAGCAGCCATTGTAAATGGCAATTCACTAGGTGCTGCTGCTGCTGCTGCTAAGTTGCTTCAGTCATGTCCGACTCTGTGCGACCCCATAGATGGCAGCCCACCAGGCTCCCCCATCCCTGGGATTCTCCAGGCAAGAACACAGGAGTGGGTTACCATTTCCTTCTCTAATGCATGAAGGTGAAAAGTGAAAGTGAAGTCGCTCAGTCACTAATTCAATATATATTTTAAAATATATCAACAAATTTTCCATTGTCATGTTACTGTGACAGACTGATTTCTTCAGGTATGAAGTCATTTTGAAAATGCACATAGTCATCTTTTCAAAGTTTTAAGAGTATCATATAAGTAGGAAGTTAATATTTTTCAGCAAAAACTGTTAATTTTCTACTTTCATTGACTTTAAAATATACTAAAGTTAATCTTAACCATACTGAATATTAAGGCCAAAATTATACAATGCAACTAAATGAGGAAGCAATGGAAGTTAAAAAAAGAGTCAACAATGATTCAGATTGATAATTCAAAAGTCACTCTACTAGGTAGAAGGAAAAACAAAAAACAAAAACACAGATTTAAGTTATCCTTTCTTCTTACTAGTAGTGAAAATTTAAAATTTATTCTGTAAAACCCATTACATAGAGTACCAAATTTATTCTGTGTAAAGATGATAAGAAATGCAAAATACATATAATTTCCACAAGTTTATAAGAATAATTCAGTTTGAAAATCTGCACTGGTATTATATTTTCATGATTTCCCTTAATTTAGTAATAAAGATATTGAATTTCAATGCTGTGTAAGCAGCACAGGAAGCTGATTATGTTTATAGTTGGACAAGCAATAAGAAAAGGTCAAATACAACTACTATATATAAATTGTCAAAATTATATGTTGTCATTCATCTATTGGGTCATTTTAATGTATTTATTCAAAATCAACTCCAAATCTGGCACTAAATAATTGTAAATGTTTGGGATGAAACAATCATCCCTGTCTTCATGGAGCTTATGTTATTGGGTGGGGTCAGAAAAAGAGTAAACATACTAAATAAGTAAATTAAATAGTATGTTTGAAGGTGACAAGTAATTTGGAGAATAGAAACAAGAAAATAACATGAGTATCTAGATTAGAAATAGGTGATGTTGCCATTTTAATGAGATATTCAAGGTAGTCTCATTCAGGAAATGGCATTTGAGTAAAACTTGAAGGAGAGAATTCACTACACAGATACAGGCAGAGGGGAGAATGTTTCAAGCAGAGGAAGGGCCAGTGTGAAGGTCTTAACAAGGGGGCATTTTTGTATACAAGGCACTGGAAGTAGGTTGATGTGGTTGGATTGAATAAAGGAGAAACAAAAAAGAACAGAAGACGAGGCTTAGAAAGGTTCATCTCATGGAGGACTTTTTTATAGAGGATTTAGCTATTACTATGAATGAAATGCAAAATCATTGGAGGGCTTCGAACAGAGAAGTGATATAATCTAATGAATCACTTTAGATACCGTGGAAGGTAAAATAATGGCCGCTCAGAGATGTCTACATCTTAATACCTGGAATGTACAAATACATTACCTTATATGGTAAAAGGGAATTTACAGATGTGATTAAGTGGATGCAATCTGATCAAGAATAAATTTGGAAATAGAATAGAAAGGTAGATTGCTGGATCAGAGTTGCAACATGAAAAGGACTCTATATGTCATTGGTAGGTTTGAAGATGATGAAAGGGAGCTATAAACTAAAGAATGTGGTGGCCTCAAGAAACTAGGAATTGATCTCAAGTTATAGACAGAAAGATAATGGGGACCTCGGTCCCCAAACCACAAGGAATTGAATTCTTCCAATGACTGGAATAATAGCAACCCACTCCAGTAGTCTTGCCTGGAGAATCCCATGGATGGAGAAGCCTGGTGGGCTACAGTCAACGGGATGACTTCACTCACTCACTCACTCCACTAGTGTCTTCAGAAAGGAAGAGTCTATCAACACCTGGGTTTTTGTAAAGAGACCTTTACTAGGCTTCTAATCTATAGAACTATAAAATTATTTTATACCACGTCTATGGCAACCTGTTATAAGAGCAACAAAAATCTAATTCAATTACTGTGCTGATAAACTGCTTTGAAAAGTGGGGAGGAAAGGTGATACCAAGAAGGGTTAGGAAGCTATTGCAGTAATTAGATGAGAAATGATGATTTGGATAAAAGTTTTAGCCAACAATGTGAAAAAGGATCCAATTCTAGCTATCTTCTGAGGTAAAGCCAACAAGATTTCCTAATCTAGTGGATGTAGAGGATGAAAAAGAATTAAATACAGCCTTACTAACTGAAAGGATACAGCTGTCATCAGTAAAGATGGAGATGACTATAAGAAGAGCAGGTTTTGAGGAAAGCCCAAGAGATCAGTTGACGTTTATATTAAATATCTGAGTAAAGTTTGAAAGTAAGAAGTTGAATATGCAATACTGAACACTTGAGAAAGGACTGGGCTGATTATAACATTTGGATGTAGATAATTTACAGACTGCTATTAAGCTGTAGACTGAATGGGGAAAGTGTTGATAGAGCTCCATTTGGCTAAATATTATTTTCATAAAATATTTAATTTTAAAACTACACATTTAATAGATAGTTCAATTGTCTGTAATAACCTAAATAGGAAAATAATTTGAAAAAGAAAGATGCATATATATGTATTATTGAATCACTTTTCTGTACATCTGAAAATAGCACAGTGTTAATCAAGTATGTTCTAATATAAAGTAGCCTATGATATATTTGGAGAAGTCATCCTTACAAACCACTTTTTTTCCATCACAGGAAGTATAGAAGTGTGCAGAGTTTTAAAAGCAGGGTGTTTAGTGTAGATATAGAAGATACTGATCTAGACAGAAGCGTATGTGTGTGCTTAGTCACGCAGTCATGTCTGCTTCTTTGAGACCCCATGGACTGTAGTCTGCCAGGCTCCTCTGTCTACAGGATTATCCCAGCAAGAATAATGGAATGCATTGCTATTTCATCCTAAAGGGCATCTTCTCTTGACCCAGGGATCGAATCTGTGTCTCCTGTTTGTCTCCAGCATTCACAGGTGGATTCTTTACCACGAGCCACCTGGGAAGCCCATCTAGACAGAAGAGACCTAGACAAGCAAACATAATCTTTTCTCACTAGGTTATTCCTCCTAATTTTTCTCTAATTACACAAGCACATTTTTAAAAAAATTCTGACAATATTCCATATTAGAAACTGAATCATGGTCAGTATATTAATCTCTGGGCCATTGCTTGATTTGCCTTTGGAAAAAATGGCTGCATTGCTTTGTCAGACTCTTCACTTCTTCAAATGCTATAATCCCTTGAGAACAACTGAAAATAGGTAAACTTTAAACAGGAAAGTCAATCTGAAACAGAAATAAGCAGACTCAGATGTCTGTCTTTCCCACACACACAAAAAATACCCATATCACAAAAAAATGTCCTCCCACAAAAAAATGCTCAGAATGTGCCAGATGCCATGCTAAATACTCTGCATGTGTTATTTCACTTAACTCTTCACAACAGTCTTACGAGGTGGCACTATAATTACAGGTGAAGTGAATACATTTTGGGGCGATTAGTAAACTTGTCAAGTATCATTCACAGAGTTAGATAATTTTACAGTCAGGATTCAAATACAAGTAACACTGACTCTAAAGATTATTCTAGCAGCTTTCATGTTATTTACTAGTCAGTCACACATAATTCTAATTTTAAGTTTAATATTATCTTTAAATCTTCCCATTAGCTCCATACCTACCATTAATGCTTACCTCATGCCCTCTTTATTTAGTGCTATTTTATTTATGTTTCTTAATTTATATCACAATGCTTTGCTTCTCTTGCTCCTAGTTCTATTTTCTTCCAAAGCATTCTTAATGAGCTACCAGATTTATCTATCTCAAAAACAACTTTTTTTTTTTTTTTACAATTATCTTGCCTAAAATGCTTTTGTGGTTGCTCCCTATATCTTGTAAGATGAAGTGAATCATCTTTATTATGCTATAGAAACTCTTTGTTTTATATTTCCAACCTCACATATCATAAGTCTTACTGCCTGGCTTGTTATGTTCCAGTCACACCAACAAAATATACATCCCTGAATGAGCCCTAAGCATCCAGCAACTCTTCTACAAACACCACCCAATGCTCCCTTGAATAACTTATATTTAGCATTAAAACTTAGTGCTGGAATCTTTGTATCCTTATAGTAATTTCCTTCTACAAAAACAAACAAACAAACAAACAAAAACACACATTTATTGAGTATTTACTCTGTGCCACGCACTATGTTAGACATTCTTGAATTTATAGATAAATAATATGACTATTCTTAAAAATATATAGCATTTATCTAGGAGCAAATCACATGAACAAAATGTGAATGTGATATTCAAAGCAATAAGAGAGTTGAGCCTGGGAAATTCTAAAAATACTCAGAAACCCTTTCTACCCTCAAAAATGTATTATTATACTACTTTAAAATTACCTGTGAATGATTCTAAAGACAACATTATTTTAAACCATAAAATATTATATTTTTTATATGCTATTACTATCACACCAGAACTCATTTGAAATAAGTTTAAATTCACATATTACTTTACATAGGAAATCTGATTTCCCTTTCTGAGAAGAATGTTCTCATACTATACATATAAAATAAAAGAGCAAATATAACAGTCAAAATTATAATATACTGAATATAATGATTTGTATACAATATTTGTTGACATTTAACATTTTAAAAGAAATCTCTCTAAAACAAAGTGTTATTTTGGATCAATGCATATAATTCAGATTTTTGGATAGCATTTTTGTGAGTGCTATAAACAGTTGACTCTACATATGGACATCACTAAATACCAAAATCAGACTGATTGTATCCTTTGCAGCCAAAGATGTAGAAGCTCTATACAGTCAGGAAAAACAAGACCTGGATCTGACTATAGCTAAGATGAACAACTTCTTCTTCTTCTTCTTCTTTTCAGATGAACTTCTTATTATGAAATTCAGGCTTAATTGAAGAAAGTAGGGAAACCTACTACACCATTCAGGTATGACCTAAATCTAATGCCTTAAGAATATACAGTAGATGTGACTAACACATTCAAGGCATTAAATATGGTAGACAAAGTGCCTGGAAACTATGGACAGAGGTTCATAATATTGCACAGGAAGTGTTGACCAAAACCATTCCCAGGAAATGCAACAAGGCAAAATGGTTATCAGAAGAGGACTTAAAAACAACTGAGAAAAGAAGAGAAGTGAAAACCAAAACAGAAAAGGAAAGATATATCCACTGAATGTAAAATTCCAGAGATGAGCATGCAGAGATAAGAAGACATTCTTAAATGATCAAAGCAAAGAAGTAGAGGAAAACAATAGAATAGGAAAGACTAGAGACTCTTCAAGAAATTTGAAGAGTTAAAGAAAACATTTCATGTGAGGATGGACACAATAAAGGACAGAAAAGGTAAGGACCTAAGAGAAGCAAAAAAGATTAAGAAGAAGTGACAAGAATACACAGAAGAACTATACGAAAAGGTCTTAATGACATGGATAACCATGATGGTGTGCTTAATCACCTAGAGCCATATATCCTGGAGTGCGAAGACAAGTGGGTGTTAGGAAGTATTACTACAAACAAAGCTAGTGGAGGTGGTGGAATTTCAGCTGAGATATTTCAAACTCTTAAAATGATGCTGTTAAAGTGCCGTATTCAATATACCAACAAATTTGGAAAAACTCAGTAGTGGTCACATGACTGGAAAATGTCAGTTTTCATTCCAATCCCAAAGATGGGCAATGGTAAAGAATGTCCCAACTACTGAACAATTGCACTCATTTCACATGGTAGCCAGATTATGCTCAAAATTCTTCAAGCTAGGCTTCAGTAGTACATAAACCAAGAACTTCCAGATGTACAAGCTGCATTTTGAGGAGGCAGTGGAACCAGAGATCAAATTGTCAACATTCATTGGGTCATGGAGAAAACAAGGGAATTCAGAAAAACATCTACTTCTGCTTCATTGCCTATGCTAAAGTCCTTAACTGTGTGGAAAATTCTTAAAGAGATGGAGTACCATACCATTTTACCTGTCTCCTGAGAAATTTGTGTGTGAGTCAAGAAGCAACAGTTAGAACTGGACACAGAATAACTGACTGGTTCAAAATTGGGAAAGAGTTTGATAAGGCTACATATTGTTATCTTGTATATAAATATCCTATATTTATAAGTTTTATGCAGAGTACTTCATCTTGGCCTTCAGAATGAAAAAAATATAATCACGGAAAACTAACCAAAATGATCACAAAGATTATTGTGATCTTGAAACTCAATGAAACTAGACAGACAGCTCATGGTGGACAGTTCTGACAATCGTGGTCCACTAGAGAAGGGAATAACAAGCCACTTCACTTTTCTTGCTTGATAACACCATGAACAGCGTGAAAAGGCATAAAGATATGACACTGGATGATAAGCCACCAGGTCGGTAGGTATTCAATATGCTAAGGGGGAAGAGCAGAGAAATAGCTCCAGTAAGAATGAAGAGGCTCAGCAAGAGTGGAAACAATGTCAAGTTCTCAATGTGTCTGACTGCTGGTGAAAGTGAAGTCCAATGCTGTTAAGAACAATATTTCATAGGAACCTGGAATGTTAGGTCCATGAATCAAGGTAAATTGGAAGTGGTCAAACAACAGATGGCAAGAGTGAACATCAACATTTTAGGAATCAGTGAACAAAAATGTATGGGAATGGGTGAATTTAATTCAGAGTATCATTTTACCTATTACTGTGGACAAGAATCCCTTAGAAAAATGGAGTAGCCTTCATAGTCAACAGGAGTCCAAAATGCAGTATGGGGGTGTAAACTTAAAAACAATAGAAAGATCTCAATTTGTTTCCAAGGCAAACAATTCAACATCACAGTAACCCAAATCTGTATATTATGTACAATAACTATACACAGTATGATAAGGCTATATACTGTCACCCTGCTTTTATAACTTATATGCAGAGTACATCAAGCAAAATGCTAGGCTGGATGAATCACAGGCTGGAATCAAGATTGCCAGGAGAAATATCAAAACTCAGGTATACAGATGATACCTCCCTAATAGCAGATATTGAAGAGGAACTAAAGAGCTTCTTGATGAAAGTGAAAGAGGAGAGTGAAAAAGTTGGCTTAAAACTCAACATTCAGAAAACTAAGATCATGGCATCTGGTCCCATCACTTCATGGCAAATAGATGGGGGAAAATGGAAACGATGGTAGATTTTATTTTCTTGGACTTCATAATCATGGCAGACACTGCCTGGAGCCATGAAATTAAAAGACGCTTGCCCCATGCAAGGAAAGCTATGCCAAAACTAGTCAGCATATTAAAAACTAGACACATTATATTGTGACAAAAGTCTGTATAGTTAAAGCTATGATTTTTCCAGTAGTAATGTACAGATTGAGAGTTGGACTGTAAAGTAGGCTGAGTACTGAAGAATTGATGCTTTCAAATTGTGATGCTGTAGAAGACTATCAAGAGTCCCTTGGACTGCAAGGAGATCAAGCCAGTTGATCCTATAGGAAATCAACACTGAATATTCATTGGAAGGACTGATAATGAAACTGAAGCTTCAATACTTTGGCTAACTGACAAGAAGGGCTGACTCATTGGAAAAAACACTAATGCTGGGAAATATTGAAGGCAGAAGGAGATGGAGGAGGCAGAGGATGAGATGGTTGGATTATATTACTGACTCAGTGTACCATGCTATTTATAATCACACTTCTATATTCACAATATATATTCTATATATTTTCATATGCTGTATATTTTCAAATAATGTATTCTATACCCATATTATCTTTATAAGCAATTCTATATTTGAGTTTAATATTGTAAGGAGTTATGGCTCAGAAGTTTTGAAAATCTTTCTAGGACTTCAGAGCTAACAAATAGAACTGGAATTCCGTTCTAAGGTTTATCTGACACCGAATGATTCTTTGATCCTGATAAAATGCATTAATAGTTCAAAGGATTTGCCCACGTGTTAGTTATTTATTAACATTGCCACCTTGATCAGAAACCTAGTTTCTTAATAGTTTACTCTAGTTTTTTTATACTAATATGTTGACACAATGTTACCTATTGATCAATTCTAGATTCCAGTAACATGAATGACTGAACTGTCATAGAACTCCCTCTCATTTTTAAAAATAAAATTCTTGAGAAAACATGATGCTTATAAAATAATAATACAGAGTCAGGTAATACAAAGATAACCTCCAATAACAAGAATAAAGCTGGGACTAAAAGTCACATTGGTAAAAGTCATCCAATACTAAGGTTGTTATCAGATCTGAAAAAGAGTCTCAGAAAACAGTATCTAGTATTTTAATGGTAACATAACCTTGAACTTGGTCAAATTCAGAATTGGAATTGAGAAAACTGCATCAACCTGGGGCCAAAAAAGTCTATGCAGCCATGAAAAGTGCCTAAAGCATTAAAAAAAAAAAAAAAGTTTGCTTTTTCTGGGACCTCTGGTGGAAAGAAGAAAGAGAAGAAACACAGTCTTCTGTGAGAAATTAAGACCCCAAGCATATATGCTATGCATGTATGGAAGTTAAATTTTCTTGATGATATGAGACTCCTAAGATAAATGAATTGACCAAAAAAATTAGTTTATGACCCAAGAAAATCCCAGAGTTCCAGCAGAAAAAAATTAAAATAAGGCCACTTCAATACCACAAAAGCATGAGATTCCCGAGGAAAAAAAAAAACAAAAAAAAACAAAAAAAAACAAAAAACTCTCCCTAAAGGGGAGTTTTCAACAGACATTTCAAACTAATGTGGAAATCAGGATGAGAGAAAATCACCCAGCACAATCAATAAGAAAACTGGGACACTAGAAATTACAAACTTGTCTATGGTACATTTAAAGTGTTGTAAGAGATACAAGGGAAAACACGATGAACAAGAATAGTGGGGGGAGGGGGGAAGAGTATTTGAAAATTTTATGAATATAACATTGTAAATATAAAAGCTAATGTAATAAATAAAAGTAGATTTTAAGTGGATTCAAAAGTAGATAACTTCTAACTGGATAACTACAAGATACAGCTCAGAAAACTGACCCAAAGAGAGAGAAAAGAGATAAAAAGTTTGATTATATAAAAGTAAGATTACAAAACTTTGAAGACAAAAGATGCAACATTTGTCTAATAAAACTTTCACTGAGGAACAATAGAAATAATGAAGGAAATGTGAGACTTGGAAAGGCAGTACCCTTCATCTTCTATTTCCAGTAATAATAAATTAACATAATATGACTATTAAATATTATTGAGGAAAGCCACCATAACAGGGCAAAATACTTTTAAAAAATTATCTTGCAGGCAGAATACAAATAAAAAAGTAAATAATGAGGTCAAGGGAGAGGTTCTGAAATTGTAAGAATGAACACTGCATTTTGAAATGCTACTCTCTGGGAATGTTTGGCATAGCTTTGAGCAGTATATTTGAAAGACTTGGGTCTTGGAAATAAAACTGGAATCCAGTTACCTGCAAAGCCAAAAACATGACTCTCTTCCCCTCTGAAGGGATATATGCTTGAAGTAAAGATAAACCAAACATAACTCAGGAGCTGTCCAATTTTGGGCAAATACATTTCTAACTCAAAAATCCTGACTCTCTGAATTCATATTAAAGTGATTCTAGATTGCTAGTGCCAACAAGTACTGTGATAAAGAAAACAAATCCTTTCTGAAAAAAAAAAAAAGATTCCTAAGACTCAAGTTATTGCAACAATTATATTTCCAAATAAAAGAGATAATGGCTTAGACATTTATTTTAAAAATCCACAAAATATAAGAAATCATAAATTAAATAAGCCCTAAGATCCCTAAGAATACAAAATTTAAAAAGAAATTTAACATAGAAACATCACAAGGAAATTTCTGAAAACCAAAGTCAATGAGGAAAAAGATATAATACTTTTAAAGGAAAAGCAATAAAACTTAACAGTTAACTTCTCACCAGAAGCAAGAGAAGCAAAAAGACAAATGACATTTTCAGTTCATGTTTTCATATACAGTAAACAAAATAGAAATAAAAATTTCAGAAAAGAATGAAAAAACATTTCTTTTTTTCAGAAATGAACAAGCAATAAATAAAATACCAAGATAGTTCCTTTGGACTAAAGAAAGATGATCAATATGTAAGATAAAAATTTGAAGAAGAAAAGTGTAGCAAACAATACAATCATAAATATATGGATAGATGATAATTTATTTTTTCAAGCAATATTCCTTGAAAAATGCATTATTTCCATAATTGCACTGAGTCAATACTTGGGAAAAATCAGATAACTGTATTTGTGTTTGTCTATTTCTTAATTCTATAATTCCACTATTTTATCTCTCTATTCCAATACCATACTCTATTGGTTCCTGTTATTTTCAGTAAGTCATTAAAGTTTCCTCCCTTCAAGCTGTTTTCATTCCAGCTAAAACTGAGCAATCTGTGTCACTTCTAACCTGCAACAACAACAAAAAAATTCTTTGAAGCTTTTATTATGATTGCATTCAATTTAAAGATCTTATGGAAATACTTGATAACTTTAAAAATCCATCACCAGAATATTTCATCTTAAGACTGTCTTTCATATATCTTGGAAAATTTTCAGTTTTCATTGTATAGATATTTAAACAATTTTATTTATTTCTAAGCATTTTAGGACTCTAATTTTACTCAGAAATATTTTACAATTTTCACAGTAGAGATCTTGGATGTCATTCTTTGAATTTATTTTGAAATATTTTGTATTTTCTGATTTTATTAAAGTGGCATTGCTTATATCTTTTTCCAAGTGTTTGTTGCTGATACATAAAAATAAGTATTTTTGTATGTTGATGTGTGTTAAAAAAATCGGTTAGTTTTATGAATTTCTTAAATACCTTGCATAGTATTTTTTAATATACATAATAAAATATTTCTTTGAAGAAAGATTACTCTCTTTCCAAACATTTTCTTTTATTTGAGCATGTCATAAGGCTTTGAGAGTATTTGGAGAAGACTTTGAGAGTCCCTTGGACTGCAAGGAGATCAAACCAGTCAATTTTAAAGGAAATCAACTCTGAATATTCTTTGGAAGGATTGATGCTGAAGCTGAAGCTCCAATACTTTGGCCACCTGGTATGAAGAAGAGTTGACTCACTGGAAAAGACTCTGATGATGGGCAAGATTGTAAGCAAAAGGAGAAGGGCAGCAGAGGATAAAATGGTTAGAAAGCATCACCAATTCAATGGACATGAATTTGAGCAAACTCTGGGAAACAATGAAGGACAGAAAAGGCTGGCATGCTGCAATCTGTGAAATGTCAAAGAGTAGGACATAACTTAGCAAGTGAACAACAACAACAAAGGTGGAGAAAAGTCAAGTTACTTAACTGTATATATAGCTCAACAATTCTGATTCTTCTATACAAAATATTAGAAGAATAAACATATTTGCTTTACATATTAGTGCATATTAAGTAAAATTAAAAGAATTAAAAAAATTATGAGTAGCGGTTACCTATGTGGAAGAGGGGTGGTAATAAGAAGATCAGTAAGGGTACATATTCATTGGAAGGACTTATGTTGAAGCTGAAGCTCCCATACTTTGGCCACCTGATGCAAGAGCTGGCTCATTTGAAAAGATTCTGATGCTGGGAAAGATTGAAGGCAGGAGGAGAAGGGGGAAACAGAGGATGAGATTGTTGCATGGCATCACTGACTCAATGGACATGAGTTTGAATAGACTCCAGAAGTTTATGATGTACAGGGAGGCCTGGCGTGCTGCAGTCCTTGGAGTCGCAAAGAATCAGACACAACTGATCAACTGTGCTGAACTAAACTGAAGGGTATAGTTCAATACAAGCTGGCTTTAATAAGAATGTTTCAGTTTTAATCAACTGTAATAAATGGTAGGTATAAGCATGTTCATTATATTACTATTGTTATATAAAATTTTTTGCACTTGATTATATATATTCTTTAGTAGGTGTAACATTTCACAATAAAATAAATGATGAAAATGAACATATTTTGAGAAGAGTAGATTTCAAAAGATACATAAAACATGATGACATTTAGGTATATATCAAAAAATAAACAAAAATACTGTATTTTAGGATACATATAAATATATGAAAACATTATGCAAGATGACATACATTTCTGAGATTTTAGTGCTGTGTAACAAGTTATCCTAAAACTTAATGGCTTGAAATAATTTATTAATTTTTTGTCATGCTCTGTGAGTCGATTGGGCACATTTAGATTGTTTATACTTGGAGTTTTCTCAGAGCTGCCAAAGGAGGGCAGCTGGATTGAAGTCACTAGAAAATTCTGTGCCTTGATAGTCCTTGGTCTTTTTCTTCACCTTGTGACTCATCTTCCAGGACCTCTACATGGAAGCCTCCCACAACATGGCAATCTCAATTGTGCCATATTCTTACATGGTGGGCTTTGCTTGTGCCTCAGATGGTAAAAAGTGAAGTGAAGTCACTCAGTCGTGTCCAACTCTTTGCGACCCCATGCGCTGTAGCTTACTAGGCTCCTCCATCCATGGGATTTTCCAGGCAAGAGAACTGCAGTGGGTTGCCACTTCCTTCTCCAGGGGATCTTCCTGACTCAGGGATCGAACCCGGGTCTCCCTAATTGTAGGCAGGTGCTTTACCGTCTGAGCCACCAGGGAATCCGCCTGCAATTCAGGAGACCTGGGTTTGATCCCTGGATTGGGACGATCCCCTGGAGAAGGGAAAGGCTACCAACTCCAGTATTTTTGCCCTGGAGAATTTCATGGACCATACGGTCGCAAAGACTCGGACAGGACTGAGCAACTTTCACTTTTGCTTCTTTCACTTTCTTACATGTTTGCTGGCTCTTAAGAGTCAGGAAACAGAAAGTGACAGACAGTTGAAGACTGCTCAGAACTGACCTAGCATCAAACCTACCTTTGGTCAAAGTAGTCTCAGCTATTGCTCTGATTTAAGGGGAAGGAGCAATATGCTCCTTCTCTTAATTGCAAGATTTCCACAGCTACATTGAGAAGCACTTGTGGGATGTTGAATGCTTTTGTGGCCAGTTTTGGAAAATACATTCAGCCACAACATTTATTTCAGGCTAATGGTAACCATTGTAGAGGCAGGAAGAGAAGGAAAGAAACAGATAATGTTATAGGGAGAACTTTAGTCCGACCTTCATTGTTTCATCTCTTTAAAAAGGAATTATCTGAAGTAAATATGACAAATCCGTTGTGAATACAGAGATATTTATGATGTTATTCTGTGTACTTCTCTATGTTTAGAGTATTAAAGCATTTTGTAATTGTGAACAAAGTATATAATATTTTTTAAAAAATTCTAACTTTCAGAAGATAGAAGAAACCTGTTACATCTTAAGTTGTCCTGTATCTAAGCTGTCACAAGTCAGACATTTTAGTTTTGGATAATTTTTAAATATTTTGGTTCTAGATTATCCTTTTAAAGAAGCTAAAAGATCATTTTATATTCCAAATAATTTAAAATATATAATTATCAACTCTATAATCACTGTTTCATTTCCCTGAGTAAAATATAGTTGAGTAAGTCTTGATTTTAAATTATTTCCTGAAGTTACATTAAAAGTACTATGACATCTCTATAACGTTTATAGAAGGAAAAAATTTACAACCTATACCTTTATTATAAAAGTAGAACTGCAATTTAAACATGTTCTGATTTAAAACACTAAGTAACTGACTGAATTTACTGTTTTCTAATTCTTTCATTCACTAATCACTGCAAGAATCTGAAGAACATTACAATTCTTTAAGAAATGAAAAATCATGTGCGTCATAAAACATGGCTTGCATTTTCATATAGCATTGGTTTGGCAAAATTCTAAAATTAATTGAATAAAAAACACTTGGAGAGTCAACTGCTTTAAGTTTTCCTGGTCACCATCCTGTTTTCAACCACGCTTCTTCTGCTGTTTGTTTTCTGTCTTCCAAGTGAAGCTTGTTGAATGATTACTGAAATTTTGGAAAGAGCATCCAAAAGGGAACATTATTACTGATTCTTACAGTAATAGTTACCAGAACAATAATATACAAAATGAGTTACTGCAAATTACATTGTATTTTTCTATTAATTTGCACCAACATCAGACTGAAGCAATTATCCCCTCTTATAAACTCTAATGATATGTGTTGTCAACTTGTTAACTGAGCTAATATTTCTACAATAAAATGCTGACCCAAGGACAAACAAACAAAAAATACTTTGAATGTCACTAGTTCTAAGGGAAAGATTTAGTCATTTTATAAGCTATTTTTCTGATATTCACTGCTATGCTTTATTTGCCATAGCGAAAGTCACTCTTATGGACACAGAATATGGTGTTTGTGTCAGGCATGCACAGTCCTGAGAACCCTGGTCAAAGAGGGACATGTTTTGGTCACCATTTCCCTTCTCATCAGTTCAGTTCAGTTCAGTCGCTCAGTCATGTCCGACTCTTTGCGATCCCATGAATTGCAGCACCCCTGGCCTCCCTTTCCATCACCAACTCCTGGAGTTCACTCAAACTCATGTCCATTGAGTCAGTGATGCCATCCAGCCATCTCATCCTCTGTCTTCCCCTTCTCCTCCTGCCCCCAATCCCTCCCAGCAACAGAGTCTTTTCCAATGAGTCAACTCTTCATATGAGGTAGCCAAAGTACTGGAGTTTCAGCTTTAGCATCATTCCTTCCAAAGAACACCCAGGACTGATCTCCTTTAGAATGGACTGGCTAGATCTCCTTGCCCTTCTCATAGCATTTCTCAAATAGGTATGCTACACTTAATGGTCAAATGCAAATAGAATGTTTTGCTTCGATATGGGGAAATCCCTCATATCTACTTATATGTAGTCAGAAGACTTTTTAACAAACACACAAAATTAGCAGTGATTTGTCTTTTAGCACTATAATTTTCTCAGCCCTAAAATTTGATTTAAGCCAATACATGAACTTCAATTTGAGAAAGAAACAATGTAATAGCATAAACAAATAAATGTTGCATTTTAAATAAAAAATAAAGATTATGAAAACTTTCTCATAGAATGAGACTATCACCCATTTTTCTCTACAACTTTATTCACAAAATCAAGTGAGCAGAAAATCAAGGGCATTTTTCTGATATAAATTCAATTTTAATAGCTGTTGGTTAGGAGAAACTTGAATCTCATTCAGTTTCCATCTCTACTCTCCTCTGCCTTTGCCAAAATTTTAGTGGTCTTTACACAGAGTTGAGGTATTGGAGGAGGAGTCATTTTACATTCAAGTCCTTCATACTCAAAGGTATCTATAGAGATACCTGTCCTCCCATCTGGACTGGGACATTTACAGATTGTTTCTGTGATGCCCCTCATTTTCATAAATATCCTTCAGGTCTGGAAGATCTTTCATACATTTCTTCTTCATCACTGAGAGTTAGAACTTCCTCTGGTATTTCTTTCCTTTCTTTGGATCATGGATATATCTGTGAGATCATCCGTTGTCTTCATCTACCTAGACTCCTCATAGAGACAGAACCTATATCTAACAAATAGACAAAGAAGTCCTATAAATTAGAAAAATATAGATAAATCAGTACAAAATTGAACAAAAGCCTTCAAAAGAGGATGTTTAACAAAACATGTGCCAACATATTATGTATTGGAAAAATTCAAGTTAAAATTATGAGATACCATTGCATGCATAAGATTTCCAGGTGGCTGAGTGCTAAAGAGTCTGCCTGCCACTGCAGGAGATACAAAAAAATTCAGGTTTGAGCCCTGGACCAGGAAGATCCCTCTGGAGGAGGAAATGGCAACCTGCTCCAGTATTCTTGTCAGAGAAATCCTATGAACAGAAGAACCTGGAGGGTTATAGTCCATAGAGTCTCAAAGAGTCAGACACGACTGAGTGACTGAGTATATGAGCATCACATATATACTGTAGACAATGTTTTTAATGTAAAAGCCATTGCATGTGTAAAATCACCAGACTTCCCTTTGACTGGTAGAAATACAGATTTGTGGTACTGTTTTTAAGATTTTGGACAATATCATCTATGAATAAATATATGCATAAACCCCACCACTGTGATTTTTATTTATCTACTAATCTATCTACTCATCCTAGCATACCCAAGCACATGTACACATGATCAGATATGTGCTATTCATAATATCTACATTTTTATCAGGAGTATAATGAAGAAAATATGGCACATTCATGGAATATAGTACTATAGATGAATGAGCTTCAAAATGTAATTACTGGGTCAACAGTATCAGTAACAACTGATAATAACTGAGAGTCATATCAATCGATATAACTGCAAATTATCAGTCCTCACAACAAATCTTCTGATTTGAGGACTCTAGAGGTGGGGCTTCACTTTTCAGTTTCTGACAAATGCTCCAGGTGGTTTGGATGCATGCCTAGCTTAGGAAGCATTATTCTAAATGAAAATATGTATGTATAATTATATATATATATATATATATATATATATATATATATATATATATATATATATATAGTATTCCTGCTTAGTAGCTCAGCGATGTTCAACTCTTTGCAACCCCATGGACCATAGCCAGCCAGGTTCCTCTGTCCATGGGATTTTCCAGGCAAGAATACTTCAGTCGGATGCCATTCCTTCCTCGAGCGCATCTTCCAGACCCAGGGATTGAATCCCTGTCTCCTTCATTGACAGGTGGATTCTTTACCACTAAGCCACCAGGGAAACCTTCATCAGATGGTATTCAAGCATGTTCAGTCATGTCCAACTCTTTGTGACCCTATAGACTGTAGCCTCCAGGCTCCTCTGTCCATGAGATTTCCCAGACAAGAATACTGGAGTGGGTTGCCATTTCTCCCTCTAGGAGATCTTCTCAAGCAAGGATTAAACCTGAAATTAAACCTGAATCTCCTGGGTCTCCAACGTTGGCAAGTAGATTCTTTACCATTGAGCCACCTGGGAACCCCACATCAGACGATACTGATGGCTTTATTTGTTGATCACTAAGAACAAACCTAGAGGAGGTGATATAATTCCAACTGAGCTATTTAAAATTCTAAAAGGTGATGCTGTTAAGTGCTGCTCAATATACCAGCAAATTTGGAAAACTCAGCAGTGGCCACAGAACTAGAAATGGTCAGTTTTCATTCTAATCCCAAATATGGGGAATGGTGAAGAATGTTCCAACTACTGAACAATTGCACTTATTTCACATGCTAACAAAGTTATGCTTAAAATTCAAGCTAGGCTTCTGTCGTACATTAACTGAAAAATTCCAGATATACAAGCTGGGTTTTGAAGAGGCAGTGGAGGTAGAAATCAAATTACAAACATTTGTTGGATCATGGAGAAACAAGGGAGCTCAAGGAAAACATCTACTTCTGCTTCACTGATAATGCTAAAGTCTTTGAGTCTGTGGAGCTCAACAAACTGTGGAAAATTCTTAAAGAGATGAAAGTACCAGACCACCTTACCTGTCTCCTGAGAAACAGGTCAGGAAGCAAAATTAGAACTGGACATGGAACAATGAATTTATTCAAAATTGAGAAAGATAAAAGCTGTATATTGTCAAGTATTTAGTAAATTTCTTTATTAAATAAACAGCTGCTGCTGCTGCTAAGTCACTTCAATTGTGTCCAACTCTGTGTGACCCCATAGACGGCAGCCAAGAAAAAAATATTCTTCTATGGAGCTTACACCTTAGAGGAGACAAAAATAATGCAGTTGAACCAAAGAGCAAAAGGAAATTGCAATATGCTGTGATTGCAGCCATGAAATTAAAAACAAACAAACAAACAAAAAACGCTTACTCCTTGGAAGGAAAGTTGTGACCAACCTAGATAACATATTAAAAAGCAGAGATATTACTTTGCCAACAAAGGTCCGTCTAGTCAAGGTTTTTCCAGTGGTCATGTATGGATGTGAGAGTTGGACTGTGAAGAAAGCTGAGTGCTGAAGAATTGATACTTTTGAACTGTGGTGCTCGAGAAGACTCTTGCAAATCCCTTGGACTGCAAGGAGATCAAACCAATCCATTCTGGAGATCAGCCCTGGGATTTCTTTGGAGGAAATGATGCTGAAGCTGAAACTCCAGTACTTTGGCCACCTCTTGCGAAGAGTTGACTCATTGGAAAAGACCCTGATGCTGGGAAGGATTGGGGGCAGGAGGAGAAGGGGACGACAGAGGATGAGATGACTGGATGGCATCACCAACTCGATGCACATGAGTTTGGGTGGACTCTGGGAGTTGGTGATGGACAGAGAGGCCTGGCGTACCACAATTCATGGGGTCGCAAACAGTCGGACACGACTGAGCAACTGAAATGAACTGAACTGATCTGATAATATATTCTACAAAATATTAGAAAGAGCATAGAAGGAGTTAATAATCAAGAATGGTTAGGAGGCAAGTTTTTTCAAGAGGAAAAAAATGCAAATACCTAGAATCTACAGAAATTTCAGATTTTAAGTAAATTGTAAATTAGTTTTATGTATACAAAATATAGAATTTTTTAACCCCCCCCCCAAAGAGTCATGAATTTGGAAAGATATTTAGGGGCCAAATCTAGACATAATGCTTTTAATTTTGGACTTATCCTAAAAGTGAGGCAGAACTTAAGAAAATTTTTGTCATGGGGATAATGTAAGTAGTCTGAGGTTTTAGACAGTCTTTCAGATAGTGTTGTTGGAACTGATGAAGAGAGAGAGTGAAAAAAAAGAGGACAGTGATCTCAACAGAGAAAGATTAGTAATCAGTGGAATTTCTGCAAATTAAAAAAAAAAAAAATAGCATGAGGCGCTAAGAAGGGGGCCAGAATGGGGTACATTAACAAAAGTGAACCAGTAAGACATGGTGTATGTTTCTGTGTACAGGTATATGTGTATTTGAGGTGTGAAGAGGGGGAAAAAAAGGGGAAAAACAAAAACAAAAATGAGTCTCATTTTGTTAAAATGCATCTCTCTTGATGTGCCTTTAATCGTGTTTCCCTTCTTGAATGTAATAGCATATAGATATTAGCAGCCTTTGCTATATTTTCCCCTACCTCTGCTTGTGTCCTTTTAAAGATTAAACTACTCTTTTCCAACCTGAGTTTTAATGACTTTCAGAATAATTCCCCAATTTTCAGAATAAAACAAACTAGAGAAGGGAAATATTTAAGCAACATCAGACTCAGATTTAGGTCAATTCCCCATGCATACAGAATGTAGGTAAATTTATTAATAAAACCACCATTTTCCAAAAATAAACTGTATTTCCTGAGTCAACACCCTAGCAGGCTAACGAGGGTCACAAGACCCCAGGACTCATCAGCAGGTTTTAGGAATTTTATCTCATTCCCTCGAAGCTGGAGCACAGCCATTGCTGACCAACAACTTCTCTCAGGTCACACTTTTAATCTTTATGCCCTTATTCAGATATTGAGGTTCCTATACCTAAGAACAAGTACTTATTACTTACTACTTGTTTTTTATTTTGGCCCCTTTTCTCACATGCTTATCTTTGTAACCTGCTTAGTATTTCAAACCTCTCCTAAAACAGTCACAGTTCTGCTATGTTCACACCCTGGGAACTAAAACACTTCCGGTAATTTGTCATTTTGGAGTAAATAACTAGTTACCTATTTTTCACATGTCCCCAAAACTATCTTTTCTGGAGCTCTGTATATATTCTGATTGCCTTTTTATTGATCTTTTTTCCTGATTGAGTATCTTGGTATGCCTTCACTCCGTGACAGTAAAAATGAAATACTTAATTTTAAATTAGAACTCTCCAGGGACACAACATTGTCCATTGGCAGCTGACCTAGAATCTACCCCTAGGTTCTCATCTTATACCGTTTCATCACTTTGTGACCATGTAGTCATGCCGCATCAATCCACTCTGAAATGTAATAGGCATCATCCATAAATTTTCCTTCTTTTAAGATAGGATATCAAACACATAAAATGTCTCTGAATTATAAAAAAAAAACAAAAACGAATAATGTTACTTGAATATATTACAGATAAAAATATTCCATCACAAGCATCAGTAATAGCATCCTTATGTCCTGCTTCTCTGCAGTTATCTTAAAGGAAATTAACTTTATAAAACAGCTATGGTAAAGAGTGTTTGTTTGCAAAATAGTTCATTTAACTGTAAATTTGAATGTCTCTATTATGTAATCTGGAAAAAAAAATTTCTATCCATTCTATCTTCTAAAACACATTCATTTGTAAGTCCAAAAATATGCTAGAGTAGAAAGGATATGGAGACACTGGAACCATTATACATAGCTGATGGTAATGTAAAATGTTGCAGCTGCTTTGGGAAACAGTCTGGCAGTTCCTCAGAAAGTTAAGTATAGAGTTAAATAATCCTCAAATCTACTCCTAAAAAGCCTATATTTACACAAAGACTCATGTGTTTTCATAGCAGCATTATTTGTAATAGGCAAAAAAAAAAAAAAAAAAAGGAAAAATTCAAATGCCCATTAGCTTCTTAGTAGATAAATATTAATAAAATGTCATATTCATACAATGGAATATTATTCAACTAAAAGGAATGGAATACATACATGCTACAATGACTTGAAATCTTCATGCTAAGTGAAAGAAGCCAAGCCAAAGAAAAGCCACATGATGTATAATTCCATTTATATTAAACGTTCATAATAGAGAAATCCATAGAAATTGAAAGTCAATTTATGTTTGTTCATGGATAGCATAAAGGGGGAGGACAGTAACTGTCAAGGGGCACAAGTTTTCTTTGGGGATTGATGAAAATATTCTAGAATTAAATAATGGTGATGATTGCACAAATTTGTAAATATCCTAAAATCAGTGAATTTATATTTCAAAATGGTGAATTTTATAGTATATATATTACATTTTAAAATGTAATAAATCAGAATAGGGCAATGTGCAATATAATACATGAAATATCTGGAAATGCAATAAAGAAATCACTTGATTAGATAATTTTTTAAAAAGATACAAATAGAGCCATAAAGCCCTAAATCAGAATGTATTAGAATTCTGTGCTTTCCTTTTTTCTGTATAATCATATTATTTCCTGAAACCTTAAAAGTAATTGCATATTCCTAGAGATTCACAGAACACTTCAGAACTTCCTCATCTGAAAGATAATTTAAAAATTTAAAGACGAGAGTGGTTCTACTTACTTCTTAGTTGTTTATTTTTGCTGGATTTGAATTGCTGCTATGATCTATAAGAAGAAAATTCTCTAAAGTAATTTTCAGAGATGAAAAAAAAAAGTGCAATAATGCTATCCAATCCTCTTCTTAAAATGGTAGAGAAACTAATATCTATCTTTGTTAACTGAGCTGCTGTCTAAGTTTAGCTAGTAGCACAACTAAGATCATGTCACTAAATCATAGTGAATTATTATGTCATCCTTTAAGGCATAAGAAGTATTACCTACTTTTTGAAAGGTTAAATTTTGATAATCATTTATTAAAATTTTTTATCCTAAGTTGTTAATTAAATATTATAGTTAAGTCAAATATTCCAGGATGGGGTCACTGAACATGCTCTGCCCTCTGTCCAATTCTCTGACCTTCTCCGCTGGTGTTCTTCCCCTCTCTCATTCTCCGGCCCACATTGGCCTTCTGTTTATCTTCTAGCATCTAATCATTTTCTACCTTAGAGACTATGCATTTAATATTTCATCCATCTGAAAAGTTATTTGCCTAGAACTGTGTGCAGTGTGTTCCTTCATATCATTCATAGGCCTACTCAGAGGCCCTCTATGACCACCTAACTAAATTCAGTCCTTTATCATCCAGAAACCTAATATTACCTGAAATATTTTGCATTTATCTGAAAGGATGCTTTAGATTGGAGGATAATTACTTCACAGTGTTGTGTTGGTTTCTGCTGTACAACAATCATCCATAAGCACACCCATCCCCCAGCCCTCTTAAGGCCCCTGCCCACCACTTCCTAGCCCTCTAGGTCAGGACAGAGCACCAAGCTGAGTTTGCTCTGCTCTATAACTGCTTCCTGCTACTAGCTATTTCACACATGGTAGTGTATATATATTAAATCTAATCTCTCAATAAACCCCACCTCTTTCCCTCACTCTGCCCACAAGTTCAATCCCTATGTCTGAGTCTCTATTCCTGCCCTGCAAATAGGTTTGTCAATACTATTTTTCCAGACTCACTATTTGTTTTTTCACTCTAGCTTATTTCACTCTGTATAACAGATTATAGGTTCATCCACTTCACATCAACTGACTTGGATTCATTCCTTGTTATGACTAATACTCCATTGTGTGTGTGTATATATATATATATATATACATATACATATATATATATATATATACATATACATATATATATATACATATATATATGCACACACACATACACACACACACACATATATATATTACCATTTTTTAATCCATTCATCTGTTGATGGACAATTAGTTTGCTTCCATGCCCTAGCTATTGTAAATAGTGCTGCTGTGAACATTGTGGTACACATGTCTTTTTAACTTACAGTTTTCTGAGGGTACATGCCCAGTAATGCAGTTGCTAGGTCATATAGTAGTTCAACTTTCCTGACTTTAGGCTGTTCTACAAAGCTACAGTTATTCAAAACCATATAAAATTGGCAAAAAAAAAAAAGGAACAAGATAGAAAGCCCATAGGTAAACCTATGGCACGTTATCTATGACAAAGGCAAAAACAAATAATGGAGGAAAAGCATCCCCTTCAGTAAGTGGTGGTGGGAAAACTGGAGAACTACATGAAAATGAATGAAACCACACACAAAAACAATCTCGAAATGGATTAAAGATCTAAATTTAAGGCCAGAAACTATAAAACTGTTAGAAGAAAATGTATGCAGATCACTCTTTGACGGAAACCACAGCAAGATTCTTTTTGACCCACCTCCAATAATAATGGAAATGAAAATAAAAATAAACAAATGGGACCTAATTAAACTTAAAATATTTTGTACAGCAAAGAAAACTATAAACAAGATGAAAGGACAACCCTCAGAATGAGATAAAATAATTGCAAATGAAACAACTGACAATGGAATAAATTTCAAAATATACAAGCAGCTCATGAAACTCAATATCAGAAAAATAACAACTTGATCAAAAAATGGGCAGAAGACCTAAACAGACATTTCTTCAAAGAAAACATATCGATGGAAAACAAAACACATGAAATGATGTTCAGCATCACTCATAATTAGAGAAATCAAAACTACGATGAGATGTATAATTATTTTGTGCTTTAAATTTAGTTTGTTGTTTCCATTCTAAAAGGGCAAGAAAAGAAAAGGTTACGATCAAGATATTTATTTAGTTTTATTTTTTTAAGATTTGGAAATAATTTTATTTGAGCCAAACTGAGGAATATAGCCTGGGAGATGGATTCAAGAAGCACTTAAATTTTGTCCACCAGACCGTTAAAATGGGGGAAACTTATAAAGGTAAAAAAAAAAAAAAAGAAAGAAAGAAAACACCATGAAATCACATAAGTTAATTGTGAAGAATTAGGATTCTGGCAAGAAGTAAAGGTATTTCTTTTTTGATTGTTTGTTTCTTAATTTATTTACTTTTAATGGGAAGATAGTTCCTGTACAATGTTGTGTTGGTTTCTGTCATGCCACAATGTGATCAGCCATAAATACAAATATGTTACTTCCCTCTTGAAACTCCCTCCTCCACCCCACCACCTTCCACTCCTTAGGTTGTCAAAGCATACCCAGTTGAGCTCCCTGCATCATTCAAATTTACACTGGCTATCTATTTTACATATGTATATATGTCAGTGCTACTCTCTTAATTCGTCCCACCCTCTTCTTCCCCCACTGTGTCCACAAGTCTGTTCTCTATGCGTATGTTCCTACTGCCACACTGCAAACAGGTTCATTGGTACTATTTTTCTAGATTTCATAAATATGCATTAATATGTGATATTGTTTTTCTGTTTCTGACATACTTCACTGTATATTGGGCTCTAGGTTCATCACCTCACTGGAACTGACTCAAACATTTTTTTTTTTTTTTAATGGCTGAGTGATATTTTAATGCATATATGTACCACAACTTCTTTATCCATTCACCTGTTGATGGACATCTGGGATGTTTTCATGTCCTGACTTTTATAAAAAGTACTGCAATGAACACTGAAGTACATGTGTCTTTTAGAATTGTGGCTTTCTCAGGGTATATGCCCTGTAGTAGGATTGCTGGATCATATGGCAGTTTTATTCCTAGCTTTTTAAAGAAATCTTCATACTGGTTGTATTGATTAACATTCCCACCAATAGTGCAAAAGGGTTCCTTTTTCTCCACATTTGCCTACTGCATTTATTGTCTATAGGTATTTTGAAAATGACCATTCTGACCAGTGTGAGGTGATATGCCATTGTAACTTTGATTTGCATTTCTCTAATAAAAAGTGATGTTGAGCACTTTTTTCACATGTGTGTTAGACATCTGTATATCTTCTTTGAAAGGTTTAGTCACTCAGTCTAACACATAGATTACAGAGAAGGGGATGGCAAAGGATGACATGGCTGAATGGCATCATCGACTCAATGGACATGAGTTTGAGCAAACTCCATGAGATGATGAAGGACAGGGAAGACTGGTGTGCCGCAGTCCATAGGGTTGCAGAGTCAGACACAACTAAGCCACTGAACAAGTCTCTCAGTCATATCTAACTCTTTGCTACCCATAGACTGTAGCCCTCAAGGTTTCTCTGTCCATGGAATTTTCCCAGCAAGGATAATGGAGTGGGTGGACACTCCCTTCTCTAGGGGATATTCTCGACCCAGGGATCAAACTCAGGTCACTTACATTGCAGGCAGATTCTTTAACATCTGAACCAACAGGGAAATGTCTGTTTAAGTCTTCTACCCATTATGTTATTGAGTTGCTTGTTTTTCTTATACTGAGCTGGCTTAAATATTTTGGAGGTTAATGCTTTGTCAGTTGTTTAATTTGCAGTTATTTTCTTCCATTCCAAGTGTTATAGTTTCATCATGCTTATGGTTCGCTTTGCTGTGCAAAAGTGTTTAATCATTTATCATTTGTTTATTTCTGTTGTTATTTCCATTAATCTATGGGGTGGGTCATAGAGGATCTTGCTGTGATTTATGTCAGAGTGTGCTGTGTATGTTTTCTGCTATGAGTTTTCTAGTTTCTGGTCTTATATGAGTTCATCTTTGTATTTGGGGAAAGGAAATGTTCTAATTTTATTATTTCACATGTTATTGCTGTTGCTGTTAAATCGCTAAGTAGTGTCTGACTCTTTGTGACCATGTGGAGACACTATCTCCTAGAGATTGCCAAAATTCATGTCCATTGCGTCAGTGATCCTGCCCAATCATCTCATCCTCTGCCATACCCTTCTCTTTATGCCCTCAGTCTTTTCCAGCATCAGAGTCTTTTCCAATAATTCAGTTCTTTGCATCCAGTGGCCTAAGAACTGGAGCTTTAGCTTCAACATCAGTTCTTCCAATGAATATTCAGGGTTGCTTTCCTTTAGAGTTGACTGACTTGATCTCCTTGCAGTCCAAGGGACTGTCAGCAGTCCTCTATAGCACACAGTTTGAAAGCATCAATTATTTGGCACTCAGCCTTCTTTATGGTCCAACTCTCACATCTATAAATGACTACTGGAAAAACCATAGCTTTGGCTATTTATATACACCTTCGCCAGCAAAGCAGTGTCTCTTGTTCTTTATATGCCATCTAGGTATGTCATAGCTTTCCTTCCTCTTTTGAACATAGCTGTCCAGCTTTCCAATACCACTTATTGAAGAGGATGTCTTTTCTCCATTGTATATTCTTGCCTCCTTTGTCAAAGATAAAGTTCCCAAAAGTGCATGGGTGAGTGTCTGGGCTTTCTGTCTTGTTGCATTGGTCCATATAGCTGTTTTTGTGCCAGTACCATACTGCCTTGATTACTGTAGCTTTGTAGGATAATAAGTTAGGAAGGTTGATTTCCCCTGGTTTCATTCTTCTTTCTCAAGATTGATTTTGCTGTTTGGAGTCTTTTATTTTTCCACTCAAATTGTGATTTTTGTTGTTGTTATTGTTCTAATTCTGTGGGGGGGAAATGCCACTGGTAATTTAATAAGGATTACACTGAATCTGTAGATTGCTTTAGGTAGTATACTTGTATTCACAATATTAATTCATCTAATTTGAGAACATGGTGTATCTCTCCATCTGTTTATGTCATCTTTGATTTCTTTCATGAGTAAATTTTGGTATACAGGCCTTTTTTCTCCTTAGGTAGGTTTATTCCTAGGTATTTTATTCTTTTCTTACAAAGAAGAATTGAATTGATTCCTTAATATCTTTTCTGACTTGTCATTATTAGTGTACAGGAACACAAGAGATTTCCAATCACTGTTTTTGTATCATTTGAATTTACTAAACTCACTGATTAGTTCTATTAATTTTCTGATAGTATCTGTATATGTATCTATGTATAGTTTAATGTCCTCTGCAAACAATGAGAGTTTTGTTTCTTCTTTTCCAATCTGGATTCCATTTATTTATTTATTTATTTATTTATTTATTTCTTCTCTGATTGACATGGAAACAGCTTCCAAATCTATGGTGAATAATAGTGGCAAGAGTAGGCACCCTCGTATTGTTCCTGATCATAGAGTTTTCTGTTTTTCACCACTGAGAACAATATTTGTTGGGGATGTGCCATCTATATCCTTTATTATGTTGAGGTAAGAACTAAAGAGCCTCTTGATGAAAGTAAAAGAGGAGAATGAAAAAGTTGGCTTAAAGCTCAACATTCAGAAAACTAAGATCATGGCATCTGGTCCCATCACTTCATGGCAAACAGACAGGGAAACACTGGAAACAGTGGCAGACTTCATTTTTGGGGCTCCAAAATCACTGCAGATGGTGACTGCAGCCATGAAATTAAAAGATGCTTACTCCTTGGAAGGGAAGTTACGGCCAACCTAGACAGCATTTTAAAACTCAGAGACATTACTTTGCCAACAAAGGTCCATCTAGTCAAGGCTATGGCTTTTCCAGTCGTCATGTATGGATGTGAGAGTTGAACTATAAAGAAAGCTGAGCGCTGAAGAATTGATGCTTTTGAACTGTGGTGTTGGAGAAGACTCTTTAGGGTCCCTTGGACTGCAAGGATATCCAACCATTCCATCCTAAAGGGGATCAGTCCTGAGTGTTCATTGGGAAGACTGATGTTGAAGCAGAAACTCCAATACTTTGGCCACCTTGTGCAAAGAACTGACTGATTGGAAAAGACCCTGATGCTGGGAAAGATTGAAGGCAAGAGGAGAAGGGGACTAAAGAGGACGAGACCATTTGATGGCATCACCGACTCAATGGACACGAGTTTGGATATATTCCAGGAGTTGGGGATGGTGAGTGGCCTAACGGGCTGCAGTCCACAGGGTCGCAGAGTCAGACACAACTGAAAGACTGAACTGAACTGAACTGAAAATCCTTCTGGGCCCATTTTCTGAATAGTTTTCATCATAAATGTGTGCTGAATATTTTGAAAAGCTTTTTTTGAAAATATTAAATCATTATAGTATTTTTATCTTTTAATTTGTTAATATGGTGTATCACATTAATTGATTTTTATATATTGAAGAATCTTTTTGCCACTTGGGTATATCTGAGTTAATCATGGTGTATGATTCTTTTAATGTGTTTTTGGATTTTGTTTGCTATAATTTTTTGAGATTTTTGCATCTATATTCATTGGTGTTATTGGCCTGTAATTTTCTTTTTTGTGTGTGATGTATTTATCTGGTTTTAGTATCAGGATGATGGTGGCCTTACTTGTAAATTTTGGAAGAATTCATTTCTCTTCAATTTTTTGAAAGAGTTTGCAAAGGATAGGCATTAGCACCTCAAAAAATGTTTGATAGGATTCACCTGTGAACCATCTGCTCTTGAGCTTTTGCTGTAGGGGGAGATTTTTTGTTTGTTTGTTTTACAGTTTTTATTTCATTGCTTGTGATTGGCTTGTTCATAATTTCTATTTCTTCCTGGCTTAATCATAGAAAGTTGAACTTTTCTAAAAATTTGTCTACTTATTTTAGTTATCTGTTTTACTGGCATATGATTGCTCATAATAACCTCTTAAGATCCTTTATATTTTTGCACCGTTATAACTTCTTTTTATTTTTCTTAAATTTTGATTGTGCTAATTTGCGTCTTTTCCCTTTTTTCCTTAGTGAGTCTAGATAATGGTTTGTCAATTTGTTTATCATCTCCAAGAATCAGGTTTTAGTTTTATTGATCTTTGCTATTGATTCCTCCATCTCTCCATCTCTTTTTCATTTATTTCTGTTCTGATCTTTTATGAGTTCTTTCTTTCTATTAACTTTGGGGGCTTTCTTTTCTTTATTCAGATGCTTTAGCTGTAAAGTTAGGATGTCTGTTTCATATTTTACTTGTTTCTTGAGGTAGGATTGTATTACTATACACTTTCTTCTTAGAATTGCTTTTGCTGAATCCTATAGTTTTTGAGCTGTTTTCATTGTTGTTTCTAGATATAGTAGTCTTTTTTCCCCTTTTATCTCTTGAGTAACATGCTGTTATTGTTGTTTGGTCACCCAATCATGTCTGTTTGTGATCCCCAAATTCATGTTCATTGCATCAGTGATGCCGTCCAGCTATCTCATCCTCTGATATCCTCTTCTCCTTCTCTCCTCAATCTTCTCCAGCATCAGGGACTTTTCTGTGAGTCATCTCTTTGCATCAGATGACCAAAATACTGGCGCTTCAGCATCAGTCCTTCAAGTGAATATTCAGGGTTAATCTCTATTAAGATTGACTCACTTGATCCCCTTGCTATCGAAGGGGCTTTCAGAAGTTTTCTCCAGCAACACTGTTCAAAGGCATCTATTATTTTACATTCTGCTTTCTTTACAGTCCAGATCTCAAAACCATATGTGATCACTGGGAAAACTATAGCCTTGACTGTATGGATGTTTGTGGGTAGAGTAATGTCTCTGCTTTTCAACACACTGTCTAGGTTTTGCATCACTTTCCTGCCAAAAGCAATCTGATCCTGATTTCATGGCTACAGTCACCATCTGCCATGATGTTGGAGCCCAAGAAAAGGAAATCTGTCACTACTTCCACATTTTCTGCTTCTGTTTTCCATGCAGTAATGGGGCAATATATCATGATCTTAGACTATTTTTTAGCATTTCATGTTAAGCTGGCTCTTTCACTCTTCTTCACCCTCAAGAGTCTCTTTAGTTTCTTTGCTTTTTGCCATGAGTGGTATCATCTGCATATCTAGGGTTGTTGGTGTTTTTCCTGTCTACCTTGGTTCCAACTTGTAACTCATCCAACTTGGTATTTCCCATGCTGTGCTCAGCGTATTGGTTAAACAAACAGGATGACAGCAGGCAGCCCTGTCGTACTCCTTCCTTGATCTTGAACCAATCAGTTGTTCCATACAGGGTTCTAACTGTTGCTTCCTGATGCACATAGAGGTTTCTCAGGAGACAGGTAAGATAGTCTGGTATTCCCATCTCTCTAAGAGCTTTCCACAATTTGTCATGATCTAAACAGTGAAAGGCTTTAGCATAGTTAATGAAACAGAGATAAATGTTTTCCTAAAATTCCTTTGTTTTCTCTATAATCCAGTGAATGTTGGCAACTTGATGTCTAGTTCTTCTTCCTTTACAAAACCCAGCTTGGACATCTGGAAGTTCTTGGTTCATATAATGCTGAAGCCTAGCATGCAAGATTTTAAGTATAACCTTACTACATGGTAGATGAGTGCAATTGTCTGATGGTATGTCATTCTTTGGTACAACCTTTCTTGGGAATTGGGATGAGAATTGACCTTTTCCAGTCCTGTGGTCACTCCTGGGTCTTCCAGATTTGCTGACATAATGAATGCAAACCTTGATTGCATCATCCTTTAGGGATTTGAATCATTCTGCTGAAATTTCATTGCATTCAGTAGCTCTATTAAAAGCAGTGTTCAGTTCAGTTCAATTCAGTTGCTCAGTCGTGTCTGGCTCTTTGCAACCTCATGAATCACAGCACACCAGCCCTCCCTGTCCATCACCAACTCCCATAGTTCACTCAAACTCATGTCCATAGAGTCAGTGATGCCATCCAGCCATCTCATCCTCTGTTGTCCCCTTCTCCTCCTACCTTGAATCCCTCCCATTATCAGGGTCTTTTCCAATGAGTCAACTCTTTGCATGAGGTGGCCAAAGTATTAGAGTTTCAGCTTCAGCATCAGTACTTCCCATGAACACCAGAGAATACTCTACACAAGAACATCACCAGATGGTCAACACCGAAATCAGATTGATTATATATTTTTTGCAGCCAAAGATGGAGAAACTCTATACAGTCAGCAAAGACAAGACAGGGAGCTGACTGCGGCTCAGATCATAAACTCCATTGTCAAATTCAGTTTTAAATTGAAGAAAGTATGGAAAACCACTAGACTATTCAGGTATGACCTAAATCAAATCATTTATGATTATACAGTGGAAGTGAGAAATAGATTTAAGGGACTAGATCTGATAGACATAGTTGGTGATGAACTATGGACGGAGGTTTGTGACATTGTAGAGGAGACAGGGATCAAGACCATCCCCATGGAAAAGAAATGCAAAAAAGCAAAATGGCTGTCTGGGGAGGCCTTACAAATAGCTGTGAAAACAAGAGAAGTGAAAAGCAAAGGAGAAAAAGAAAGATATAAGCATCTAAATGCAGAGTTCCAAAGAATAGCAAGAAGAGATAAGAAAGGCTTTTTCAGCAATCAATGCAAAGAAATAGAGGAAAACAACAGAATGGGAAAGACTAGAGATCTCTTCAAGAAAATTAGAGACACCAAGGGAACATTTCATGCAAAGATGGGATCAATAAAAGACAGAAATGATATGGCCCTAACAGAAGCAGAAGATATTAAGAAAAGGTGGCAAGAATACACAGAAGAACTGTACAAAAGAGAGCTTCACGACCCAGATAATCACGATGGTGTGATCAATCACCTAGAGCCAGACATCCTGGAATGTGAAGTCAAGTGAGCTTTAGGAAGCATCACTACGAACAAAGCTAGTGGAGGGGACAGAATTCCAGTTGAACTATTTCAAATCCTGAAAGATGATGCTGTGAAAAGCAGTGTTAACATATAATATAAATTAATAAAATAAAAACAAATTAATTTATTTTAAAAATATATAAAAATTATACTATAAATATAAATAACATTGATTATTTAACAGCATATTGTTTAATCTCCATGTGTTTGTGTTTTCTACAGTTTTTTCCTGTAATTCCTGTAATTGACCTCTAGTCTCATACCATTCTGATCAGCAAAGATGCTTAATAGCATTTCAATTTTCTTGATTCTACTTAGGTTTGATTTGTGATCCAAGATGTGATTTATCCTGGGGAATGTTCCATGTGCACTTGATAAGAAACTGTGTTCCTCAGTATTTGGATGAAGTGCCATGAAGATATCAGTTAGGTACATCTAGTCTGATGTGCCATTTACACCTTGTATTTCCTTATTAATGTTCTTTTTTGATGATCTATCCATTAGTGTCAGTTAAATTCAGTCACTCAGTCATGTCCTACTCTTTGTGACCCCAGGAATCGCAGCATGCCAGGCCTCCCTGTTCATCACCATCTCCTAGAGTTCACTCAGACTCACGTCCATCGAGTCAGTGATGCCATCCAGCCATCCCATCTTTGGTTGTCACCTTCTCCTCCTGCCCCCAATCCCTCCCAGCATCAGAGTTTTTTCCAATGAGTCAACTCTTCGCATGAGGTGGCCAAAGTACTGGAGCTTCAGCTTTAACATCATTCCTTCCAAAGAAATCCCAGGGCTGATCTCCTTCAGAATGGACAGGTTGGATCTCCTTGCAGTCCAAGGAACTCTCAAGAGTCTTCTCCAACACCACAGTTCAAAAGCATCAATTCTTCAGCCCTCAGGTTTCTTCACAGTGCAACTCTCACATCCATACATGACCACTGGAAAAACCATACTCTTGACTAGACGGACCTTTGTTGTAGTGGGATATTAAAATCCCCTATTGTTCTGTTACTGTCAATTTCCCCTTTTTGTCTTTTAGGGTTTCCCTTATGTATTGAGGTGCTCATATTGGTGCATAAATATTTATAATTTTTATGTCTTCTTCTTGGATTGACCTGTTGATTTTTATGCAATGTTCTTCCTTATCTCTTGTAATATTTTTAATTTTAAGGTGTATTTTGTCTGATATGATAATTGCTACTTTGGCTTTGTTTTACTATTCATTTTCATGGAATATCATTTTTCATCCTCTCACTTTCAGTCTATATGTGTCCCTAGGTCTGAAGCAAGACTCTTCTAGACAGCATATATGTGGGTCTTTTTTTTTTTTTTTTTTGTATACATTTAGTCTGTCCGTGTCTTTTCTTTGGAACATTAATCCATTTACATTTAAAGTCATTTTAACATATAAGTTCCTATAGGTATTTTCTTAGTTGTTTTGGATTTCTCTTTGTAGGTTTTCACTTTTTCCGATGTTTCTTGCCTAACGAAGTCCCTTTAGCATTTGTTGTAAAGCTGGCTTGCTGGTACTAAATTCTCTTAACTTTTGCTTTTCTGTAAAGTTTTTGTTTTCTCCATAAATTTTGATTGAGATCATTGCTGGGTAGACCAATCTTGGTTATAGGTTTTTCCCTTTCATTACTTTAAATATACACTGTCATTCCCTCTGACCTGCAAATTATCTGCTGAAAGATCAGCTGTTAATGATATGGGATTTTCCTTGAGTGTTACTTGTTGATTTTCACTTGCTGCTTTTAATTTTTTTCTTTATTGATTGTTTGATTAATATGTTTCTTGGCATGTTTCTCTTTGGATTTATAAATTATGGAATTTTCTGCCCTTCTTGGATTTGATTGACTATTTCATTTCCCATGTTAGGGAAGATATGTACTATATTCTCTTCACAAATTTATTCAGACCCTTTCTTTTACTCTTCTTCTGAGCCCTCATAATTTGAATGCTAGTGAATTTAATTTTGTCCCATAGATCTCTGAAACTATCCTCAGTTCCTGTCATTCTTTTGTCTTCATTCTGCTATACAATAGTTGTTTCCATCATTCTATCTTCCAACTCACCTATTTGTTTTTCTGTTATAGTTATTCTATTGACTCCTTCTAGATTGTTTTTGATTTCATTGTTTGTGCTATTCATTATTGTTTGCTTACTCTTATTCCTTTTAGGTCCATGTTAAATGTGTTAAATGATGCTTGCATTTTACCCATTATATTTTCCAGATTTTGGATCATCTTTACTATCATTACTCTGAAATCTTTTTCAGCTAGTTTGCCTATTTCCACTACATTTATTTGGTCTTGTGTATTTCACCTTTTTCCTTCATGGGCACAGTATTCCTTCTGTCTTTCATCTTATGTAACATATTGTGTTTGAGGTCTCTTTGCTTGAGGTATAGGACAGTAGTTCCTCTTGCTTTTGGTCTCTGCCCTTGGTTAGTGAGGTTGGTCCAGGGGTTTGTGTAAGATTCATATTGGGAGAGACTCGTGCCTGTGTTCAAGTGAGAGGAGGTGAGTTTTACCCTCTGATGGTCAGGGATGTGTGAAGTCGTGTGTTTTGAGGTGTCTGTAGGAAGTCTGCCTGCTGACGATTGTGTCTGTGTTCTTGTCTTGCTTGCTGTTTGGGTGAGTTTTCTTGCTGTGCTGGCCTTGGGTACAGGTGGAGGTCTTCATTAGAGTTCTCACTAGCTAATACTGCTTCAGGTCAGGAGTTCTCTGGCAATCTTGTATCTTGGAATCAGCACTCCCACACCAGAAGCCCAGGAATGATCTCTGGTTAAGGAACCAAGATGCCACAAGTTGTTTGGTATGACAAGAAAGGGGATTAAAACAGACACATAAAACAAACAAACAAAAATATCCAAAACAAAACAAAACAAAACAAAACAAAAAAAGGAAACAAAAAATGAATCCCAGAAAAATGGTAAATGAAAAATCAGACAAATAGAAATAAAAACAATGGTACAAACACACGCATACATATGTATACACAAACAAAACCAAAATATTCCAAGAAAATTATGGACAAGAGAGTAACCTGGTGAAAAAAGGAAACCAAATATGACATCAACCAATTAAAAACAAAATTAACTAAAACTGTTTATAATAGCTAGGACATGGAAACAACCTAGATGTCCATCAGCAGATGAATGGATAAGAAAGCTGTGGTACATATACACAATGGAGTATTACTCAGCCGTAAAAAAGAATTCATTTGAATCAGTTCTGATGAGATGGATGAAACTGGAGCCAATTATACAGAGTGAAGTAAGCCAGAAAGAAAAACACCAATACAGTATACTAACACATATATATGGAATTTAGGAAGATGGCAATGACAACCCTGTATGCAAGACAGGGAAAGAGACACAGATGTGTATAATGGACTTTTGGACTCAGAGGGAGAGGGAGAGGGTGGGATGATTTGGGAGAATGGCATTCTAACATGTATAGTATCATGTAAGAATTGAATCGCCAGTCTATGTCTGATGCAGGATATAGCATGCTTGGAGCTGGTGCATGGGGATGACCCAGAGAGATGTTATGGGGAGGGAGGTGGGAGGGGGGTTCATGTTTGGGAATGCATGTAAGAATTAAAGATTTTAAAATTTAAAAAATAAAAAAAAAATAAAATTAAAAAAAAATTAACTAAAACACAAAACAGGAAACAAGACCAAAACAGAGAGCCAACTGAGGAATAAAGCAAAGCAAACAAAACAAACTAGGAAATATACTGAAAAGAAAAAAAAAATAGAAGAAAGCAAAGTTTGGAAGTGGCATGACTGCTTGGATCACAGAAATCTCAGTGACACCAGGTGCACATTGAAGCAGAAAATATGGTTCTCCTAGGATATTTTTATAGCCTCTGACAGCTGGCATTCAAAGAACATCCGTGGCTGGCCCTTTTCTGCCGCTCTGCACATCAGGCACTCAAAGGGCCACCCTCTCTGGGGTCTTTCTCTGTTGATCAACTGCTGGTACCAGCATCTGGGGAGAGAGAGGCTACAGTGATGGTTGCATCTATTGTGCATGAATCTGCAGTAGCACCCTGCCTTCATTGCTGCCTAGATTTCCTCCAAAGGCATTCCCCACCACTGTCTCCTGCCTGTCCCTTCAGGTTGCCTTCCTGCAGTCAACAGCAGTCCTCACACCAGGATTTTTCTCCCATTTTCACACTATAGCTCCCAACTGCTGCACATTCCAGTGGACTTTCATCCCTGTCCAGGGTACATAGGAGTGATAGTTGCTCAGTCATGCCTGACTCTCTGCAACCCCATGGACTGTAGCCTGCCAGGCTCCTATGTCCATGGGATTTTCCAGGCAAGATTACTGGAGTGGAGGTACATAGTTGTTTGGTTCTTCCTCCATTCAGACTGCCACAGATGAGCTATTTCACTCTCTGACAGTCTCAAATGCTTTATCTCTTTGGCAACAAATTGCCCTGATTTGGAGATCTTACCTCTCCTCAGCTCCCACACCACCCATGTGCAGGTCTGCTCCCTCTTACATACCTCTCTTTTAAGCTTCTTTTATAGGTCCTACCAAGTTTTACATGAATATATATTTCTTTCTTATGATCAGGGACTCCTCTGCCACTTCTCAACTGGTGCTCTGTGAGATCTTCTGCAACTGAAGATATATTAATGATGCATCCTTGGAGTGAAATGCACTCCACATCCACCAAGTCTTCCACCACCTTGTCCCTCTATTTTGTTAATGTTTATTTTAAATTGAAACGTGGTTGTTACCAATGTGTTCGTTTTAAGTGTATAACGCAGTGATTTAATTATATATAAAACATTTATTTATTCTTCTTCAAATGATTTTCCCATTAGATTTTTACAAAATATTGAGCCTCATTCCCTGACCTGTACAGTAGGTCCGTAATAGTTCTCTATTTTAAATATACCAGTGAGTACATATCAGTCCCACACTCCCAATATATCCCTCTCCCCAACCCTCCTTTACCCTGGAACAAAAAAAAAACATTCCTGGGTCTATTTTGTTTTGTAAATAAATTCACTTGTATCATTTTTTTAAATTCCACATGTTAAGTGATATCATATGATATTTGCCTTTCCCTATCTGACGTACATAGTGTGTTAATCTCCTGGTCCCTCTATCTTGCTGCAAATGGTATTATTTAATTTTTTTAAGGGCTTAGTAGCACTTCTTTGTGTGTACATATACACAATGGGAGATATATATACATATATGTATAATATTCTTTATCCATTCATCTGTCAGTGGACATTTAGGCTGCTTCCATGTTTTCATTATTGTGAACAATGCTGCAGTGAACATTGGGATGCATGTATCATTTTGAATTATGGTTTCCTCTGGGTACAAACACAGGAGTGGGATTACTGGCCATATTACAGTCCTACTTTAGGTTTTTAAAGAGCTTCCATACTATTCTCCATAGTTTCTGTACCAATTTACATTTACAAAACAATGTCAGACAATTCACTTTTCTTCAGATCTTCTCCAGTATTTATTGCTTGACAACTTTTTGATGATGGTCATCCTGCCTGCTAGGTAATAAGTCATTGAAGTTTTGATTTGCATTTCTCTAGTAATTAACAATGATGAACATCTTTTCATGTGCCTGATAGCTATCTGTAGGTCTTTGAAAAACTATCACTTCCTTCAAATATTTTAATTTGTTTTTGGCTTCCCTGGTGGCTCAGACAGTAAAGAATTTTTCTGAAATACAGGAGACCCAGGTTCAATCCCTGGGTTGGGAAGATCCCCTGGAGAAGGGAATGGCTACTGATTCCAGTATTCTTGCCTGGAGAATTCCATGGACAAAGGAACCTGACGGGCTACAGTCCATGGGGTCAGAAAGAGTCAGACATGACTATATGACTAACACTTTCTATTTAGGTTTTCTGTGTATTTTCTATTAGGTTATTTGTTTTGTTTTTCATATTAAGCTGCATGAGTTATTTGTCACATCCTTTGCAAATATTTTCTCCCATTCTGTGGATTTGCCTTTTCATTTTCTTTATGGTTTCCTTAAAACTTTTGAGTTTAATTAGGTCCCATTTGTTTATTTTGTTTTTATTTCCATTATTCTAGGAGATAGCTTGGAGAGGATATTGCTGTGATTTAGCTTAAAGACTCTCCTGACGATGTTTTCCTCTAAGAGTTTTATATTCAGTCTTATGTTTAGGTCTTTCATTCATTTGGGGTGTATTTTTGTGTATGATGCTAAAGAATGATCTATTTTCATTCACTTGCATTTATCTGTCCAGTTTCCCCAACACCATTTGTTGATTAGACTGCATTACCTCCATTGCATCCTTTGTCATAGATTAATTGACCATAGGTGTGTGTGTTTATTTCTGGGCTTTCAATCTCATTCCATTGATCTATATTTCTGTTTTTGTGCCTGTTTCAAACTGTTCTGATTACTTTAACTTTGTAGTATAATCTGAGGTCAGGGAGCCTGATTCCTTTCTTAAGATTCTTGCCTGGAGAAACCCATGGACAGAGGAGCCTGGAGGATTACAGTCCATAGGGTCGAAAAGAGTCAGACACGACTGAAGCAACTTAGCACACACATGCATGAATGCCCATGAATTAAATTACACTGTCATATTATAGTTTTATTTCTAGTTTTTTAAAGAAATTTCTACAATGCTGTTCATAGGCTGTATCAATTTATATTCCCCAAATCATGCAAGATAGTTCCCTTATCTCTACATCCTCTCCAGCATTTACTGTTTGTAGATTTTTTGATGATGGTCGTTCTGATTGGTGGAAAGTGACACCTCATTGTACTTTTGATTGCATTTCTCTGGTAAAGAGCAATGTTGAGCATATTTCCATGTGTTTGCTGGCCATCTGTATGTCTTCTTTGGAGAAACTTCTGTTTAGATCTTTCTCCTAATTTTTGATTGGGTTGTTTTTCTGATATTGAAATGTTTATTTACTCTGGAAATGAATCCTTTCTCAATTGTTTCATTTGCCACTATTTTCTCCCAATCTGAGTCTATCTTTTCATCTTGCTAATATTTTCTCTTGTTGTGCAAAAACTTTTAAGTTTAATTAGATCTGACTTGTTTATTTTTAAAATTTATTTATTTTAATTGGAGGCTAATTACTTTACAATATTGTGATGGTTTTGCCATACATTGAAATGAATCATCCATGGGTGTACATGTGTTATAATTCCATTACTCTAGAAGATGGGTCATAGAGGATATTACTGCATTTTTTTTCACAGTATTCAGCCTGTTTTCTTCTGCAAGTGTTATTGTTTCTCGACTTTAAGTTTCTAATCCATTTTTAGTTTATTTTTGTGTATGGTACTAGGGAGTATTCTGATTTCATTTTTTTTACATATAGCTGTCCAGTTTTTCCAGCACTACCCATTGACAAACTGTCCTCTTCATTGTTTCCTCTTTCCTCCTTCCTCAAATTTAAGGTGCTCATAGGTGCATAGATTTACCTCTGGGCTTTCTAATTGTTCTTTTGTGCCAGCACCATACTGTCTTGATTACTGGAACTTTGTAGTGTGAAGACTGGAAGGCTAACTTCTTCAGCTCTGTTTCTCTTTGTCAAGATGTCTATGGCTATTTGAGGTCTTTTGCATTTCCACACAAATAGTATAAATTTTTTTTGTTCTAGTTCTGTGAAAAAATTGCATTGATCATTTGATAGGGCTCACTTTGAATCTCTAGATTGCTTTGTACAGTATAGTCATTTTCAAAATATCCACTCTTCCCATCTAAGTGCATGGTGTATCTCATCATCTGTTTATATCATCTTTAATTTCTTTCATCAGTGTCTTATGGTTTTCTGCGTACAGATCTTTTATCTCTTTAGGTAGGTTTATTCCTAGATATTTTATTCTTCTTTTTGTAATTGTGAATGCTATTGTCTCATTAATTTCTTTTTCTGATTTTTCATTGTTAGTATAAAGAAATGCAATATATTTATGTTCATTAATTTTGTACCCTGTGGTTTTACAAAATCAATTGATTAGCTCTAGTAATTTCCTGGTAACATCCTTAGGGTTTTGTATGTTTAGTATCATGCCATCTTCAAATAATGACAGTTTGACTTCTTTTCCAAAATGTATTGCTTTTATTTCATTTTCTTTTCTAATTGCTCTAGTTAGGACTTCCAAAAGTATATTGAATAATAGTGGTGAGAGTGAGCATCTTTGTCCTGTCGCTAATCTTAGAGGAAGAGCTTTCAATGTTTCACCATTGAGAATAATGTTTGTTGTGGGCTTGTTGTATACATCCTTTATTATATTGAAGTAGGTTTCTTCTATTCTTGAGAATTTATTTTATCATAAATGGGTTTTTAATTTTGTGGAGAGCTTTCTCTGTATCTAATGAAATATCACAAGGTTTCTACTTTCAGATTGTTAATATGATGTATCATGCTGATTGATTTGCATATGTTGAAGAATCTTTGCATCTCTGGGATAAAACCCAATTGGTCTGGTATATGGTCCTTTTAATATTTTAATGTTCAATTCTGTTTGCTAGAATTTTGCTGATGATTTTTGAATCTATGTTTATCAATGGTAATGACCTGTAATATTATTTTTTGTGATAGCTTTTTGTGGTTTTGGTTTCAGGACGATGGTGATCTTATAATATCAGTTTGGGAGTTTTCATCCCTCTGAAATTTTTTTGGAGTGAAGCCATTTGATTTGGATAGGTATTAGCTCTTTTCTAAATATTTGATAAAATTCACCTGTGATGCCATCTGGCCCTGGGCTTTTGTTTATTCCAAGAATTTTGATCACAGTTTCAATATCAATGCTTGTGATTGGTATATCCATACCTTTCTTACTGGTTTAGTCTTGAAAGGTTGCACTTTTCTAAAAATATGTCTGTCTCTTCCCAGTTGACCATTTTATTGGTGTATAGTTGCTTACAGTAGTTTCTTATGAGCTATTGCATTTCTATGTTGTCTGCTGTAACTTCTTTTCCATTTCAAATTTTGTTAATGTGAGTCCTCTTCCCTTTTTTTTTTTTTTTTTTTTGTTGAGTCTGGCTAATTGTTTGTCAATTTTGTTTATCTTCTCAGAGAACGAGCTTTTAGTTTTATTGATCTTTGCTATTGTTTCCTTCATTTCTTTCTCTTTTATTTCTCTTCTGATATTTATGATATATTTCCTCCTACTAACTTTGGGGGTTATGTTCATCTTTTACTAATTGCTTTTTAGGTGAAAGGTTAGGCTGTTTGTTTGATGTTTTCCTTGTTTCTTGAGATAGGCTTATATTGCTATAAACTTCCCTCTTAGTATCTCTTGCTGTATATGACAGATTTTGGGTTATTATACTTTAGTTACCATTTGTTTCTAGGTAATTTTTAATTTCTTCTTTGATTTTTCAGTGTCCTCATAGCTACGTAGTAGTGTATCATATTGTTTAGCCTCAATGTGTTTAAGATATTTACAGTTTGTTTGTTTGTTTGTTTGTTTTCCTGTCAGTCAGTTTAGTTGCTCAGTCATATCCGACTCTTTGCGACCCCATTAATCGCAGCACGCCAGGCCTCCCTGTCCATTACCAACTCCCAGAGTTCAGTCAGACTCACGTCCATCAAGGCAGTGATGCCATCCAGCCATCTCAGCCTCTGTCGTCCCCTTCTCCTCCTGCCCCCAATCCTTCCCAACATCAGAGTCTTTTCCAATGAGTCAACTCTTCGCATGAGGTGGCCAAAGTACTGGATTTTCAGCTTTAGCATCATTTTCCAAAGAAATCCCAGGGCTGATCTTCTTCAGAATGGACTGGTTGGATCTCTTTGCAGTCCAAGGGACTCTCAAGAGTATTCTCCAACACCTCAGTTCAAAAGCATCCATTCTTTGGCACTCAGCTTTCTTCACAGTCCAGCTCTCACATCCATACATTACCACTGGAAAAATGACTAGATGGACCTTTGTTGGCAAAGCAATGTCTCTGCTTTTCAACATGCTATCTAGGTTGGTCATAACTTTTCTTCCAAGGAGTAAGCGTCTTTTAATTTATGGTTGCAATCACCATCTGCAGTGATTTTGGAGCCCCCAAAAATAAAGTCTAACACTGTTTCCACTGTTTCCCCATCTATTTCCCATGAAGTGATGGGACCAGATGCCATGATCTTCGTTTTCTGAATGTTGAGTTTAAGCTAATTTTTTCACTCTCTTCTTTCACTTTCATCAAGAGGCTTTTTAGTTCCTCTTCACTCACTTTCTGCCATAAGGGTGGTGCCATCTGCATATCTGAGGTTATTGATATTTCTCCCAGCAATCTTGAATCTACATTGTGCTTCTTCCAGCCCAGAGTTTCTGATGATGTACTCTGCATATAAGTTAAATGAGCAGGGTGACAATATATAACCTTGAAATACTCCTTTTCCTACTTGGAACCAGTCTGTTGTTCCATGTCCAGTTCTAACTGTTGCTTCCTGACCTGCATATAGGTTTCTCAGAGGCAGGTCAGGTGGTCTGGTATTCCTGTCTCTTTCAGAATTTTCCACAGTTTATTGTGATCCACACAGTTAATGGCTTTGGCATAGTTAATAAAGGAGATACAGATGATTTTCTGGAACTCTCTTGCTTTTTCAATGATCCAGCGGATGTTGGCAGTTTGATCTCTAGTTCCTCTGCCTTTTCTAAAACCAGCTTGAACATCTGGAAGTTCATGGTTCACGTATTGCTGAAGCCCAGCTTGGAGAATTTTGAGCATTACTTTACTAGCGTGTGAGATGGGTGCCATTGTGTGGTAGGTTGAGCATTCTTTGGCATTGCCTTTCTTCAGGATTGGAATGAAAACTGACCTTTTCCAGTCCTGTGGCCACTGCTGAGTTTTCCAAATTTGCTGGCATATTGAGTGCAGCACAGCATCATCTTTGGATTTGAAATAGCTGAACTGGAATTCCATCACCTCCACTAGCTTTGTTCATAGTGATGCTTTCTAAGGCCCACTTTTTTCCTGTAATTGATATCTACTCTTTTAAAGTTTTGGTCAGAAAAGATGGCTTCTATAATTTCAGTTTCCCTAAATTTACCAAGGATTATTTTTTGGCCCAAGATGTTATTTATCCTGGAGATTATCTGTTTACAATTAAGAAAAAAATTGTATTCTATCACTTTTGTGTGGAATGTCCTTTAAATAATACACTAAGCCTATTTGCTCTATTGTGTTATTTAAGGCTTGTCTTTTCTTATTTATTTTCTATTTGCATGATCTGTCCATTGGTGTAAGTGGAATGTTGTAGTTCTCCAGTATTATAGTGTAACTGTAAATTTCCCCTTTTATTCCTGTTAGTATTTGCCTTATATATTGAGGTGCTCCTATGTTGGGCATATATATTCTTATAATTGCTATATCTTCTGCTTAAACTGAACTGAATCCTTCATCATTATGCAGTATCCTTCCTTGTCTCTTTTAACAGTCTTTATTTTGAAGTCAATTTCATATGAATAACTATCACTACTCTTGACTTCTTTTGATTTCCATTTGCATGGAATATATATTAGTCCATCCCTGTACTTTTAGTCTTAATATTTCCCTAAGTCTTAAGTGGTCTTTAGTAGACAACATGTATGTAGGTCTTGCTTTGTTTTGTATCCATTCATACAGTCTATATCTTTTGGTTGGGGCATTTAATCCATTTACATTTAAGGCAATCATTGATATATATGGCCTTATATTCACTTACTTTATTGTTTGGGATTTATTTTTGTAAGTCCTTTCCTTCTCTTTCATTTCCTATCTAGAGAAATTCCTTTAGCATTTGTCATAAACTGGTCCAGTGGTGCTGAATTCTCTTAACTTTTGCTTATCTGTTAAGCTTCTAATCTCTCCATCTAATCTGAATCTGATCCTTGGTTGTAAGTTCTTTCCTTTTACAATTTAAGTATATCCTCTCATTCCCGTCCAGCCTGTATAATTTCTGCTGAAAAATCAGCTATTAACCTTATTGAAATTCCTTTGAATTAGTTCTTCCTTTTCCCACTGCTTTTTCATCCTGATTAACTTTCTGAAATGTGGTTTTTGTTCTAGTTGCTGTGGGATTGTGGTTCTTCTTCTTCTTTTTTTTTTTTTCTGGATTGTATCATAACAATAAATTTCAGTCATTTATTCTTTCTATTTTGGAATAGTCAGACTTTAGCTAATAAGCTATACTTGTCCACTTATCTCCAAATATTCAAAACCACGTTGAAGAATATGGATGCTTCCAAGTTTTCCACTTTAGTTTTCCAGCTTAAACCACTAACCAAATGAGTTATGAGCATGTTCTCCTCTGATGTCATTACTACCATTATTAATTAGCAGTTTTTCTTCTAAACCTCTGTTTAGTTTCTAATTGAATGGTAATTAAACATTTATAATCTACTTGAAATTTACATTTTAGGGGATTACTCTGCATTATCAGCTGGATAGTCCGTACCCTTGTATTAATAGTAACTGAAACAAATGACAAATGAGTTTTACTTTTCCCTTCAAAAAAGTTCTTCCTAGCTGTTGTTTGATCACTCATGGATATCATCTTTATACAAATTGTTATTAAGTAATCATGTGGTTTTATGTATTAATCCTGTATTTTGGCACTTAAAGATCTAAATCCAATAGTACATTTGACTAATGTACTTTTGATGGGATTATAATTAAAGAAATGGATTTCCCTTAGCTCTCATTTAGTATCTAAATTTAACTGCCTACATCATCCCCAAACCAAATGATTTTTTTACATCTTCTCCATTTTTCTGTGGCAGCCACATATACTTTAAATCAAATTTGGAGACCTTTATGGCTAAAAGTAATTTTTCTCATTAAGTCAGATAGATATGAGTACTGGTTCTTCTATCTACACTCTGATGGAGGAGGCCTAAGGGACCTGTGTAAGCTTCCTAATGGGAGGGACTAGAGTTCAGAAAAACTGGATCTTGCTCTGGTGAGCAAGGCTGTGCTTAGTAATTGTCTGATCATGAATGGGGTTGTGTGCCCTTCCTGTTAGTTTTTAAGTCTGAGGTGACCCAGCCCTGAGGTCTACGGTCTCTATGGTAGTGATAGTTGTGATCTCCAAGAGGACTTTCACCAAGATGCCCCTTCCAGGACTACTGTTTCCAGTGCCCCCATCCCCACTGCAAGTCACTGCTGACCGATACCTCCACAGGATACTCTCCAATACTAGCAGGCAGATCTGGTTCAATATTCTGATCACTGCTGCTTTCCCTGGGTCTTGGTGCACAAAATATTTTATTTGTGCCCTCCAAGAGTGGAATCTCTTTACCCCAGTCCTGTGAAAGTACTATAAGTAAATCCTGCTGGCATTCAATGTCAGATTCCCTGGTCATATCCAGTTTGTTTGTTGGATCCCCAGGCTGGGAAGTTGTATGTGGGGCTCAGAACCTTTACAAGAATAGGAGAACTTCTTTGGTATTACTATTCTCCAGCTTGTGCATCACCTATGCAGCAGTTATTCTGCTTTTGGTTCTCTCGAGTGCATTTTTTTTTTTCTCCTTTCAGCTATTGTATTATTCATTGATGATGTTTGTCCTTTATTTCTTCTAGGTCCTCTTTAAACATTTGCTGTATCTTCTCAATCTGTGTCTTGATTCTCTTTATCTGTACATCCATTCTATTTTTGAGGGTTTGGATCATCTTTACTATCATTATTCTAAATTCTTTTACAGGTAGACTGCTGATTTCCTCTACATTTGTTTGGTCTTCTAGATTTTTACCTTGCTCCTTCATTTGATGCATGTTTCTCTCTTTTCATTTTGTTTAACTTACTGTGTTTGGGGTATCCTTTCCTTAGGCTGCAGGGTCACAATATCTCTTACTTTTAGATTCTGCCTCCAGTGGGTGGTGGGTGGGATTCATTCTGGTGGGTGGAGCTGGACTTTGTCTCTCTGATGGGCAGTGTCACATCCATTGTTGCATTTTGGGGTGTATGTGAGCTTATTAAAGCTTTAGGTGACCTATCTATTAATGGGTGGGATTTTATTTTCCTGTTTTACATGTCTTAGTATTGAGATGGAGGCCTTTGGGAGTATTATATATATTATATATATATATATATAAAATATATATTACACATTATATATAATACTATACATATATATTTTAAATTTTTATATTTTTTATATTTAAAATTAAAATTTACATTTTATAAAATTATGTTATGAAATTTATTTCAATTTATAAAATTTATGTGAAAGTTTTTAATATTTAATTTTATATAAAATTTTATATTTCATATTTAAATTATATATTTATAGATTATATAAATATATTTAAATATATATCATTAATATAGCATATATTTTATATTACATATGCAATATATTACATATGCAATATATACTATATAATATTATACAATATTTAATATTCATTTACTGTTTATTTTAAATATTTTATTTTAAATATTAACTTTTAATTTTAATTGGAGGCTAATTACTTTACAACATTGTATTGGTTTTGCCATACATCAACATGAATCTGCCACAGGTATACATGTGTTCCCCATCCTGAACCCCCCTCCCTCTTCCCTCCTTGTACCATCCCTCTGGGTTGTCCCAGTGCACCAACCCCAAGCATCCAGTATCATGCATCGAACCTGGACTGGCGACTCGTTTCATATATGATATTATACATGTTTCAATGCTATTCTCCCAAATCACCCCACCCTTTCCCTCTCCCACAGAGTCCAAAATCCTGTTCTATACATCTGTGTCTCTTGAAAAACACCAATACAGTATACTAATGCATATATATGGAATTTAGAAAGATGGTAATGATAACCCCGTATGTAAGAGAGTAAAATATTTTTATTTTTTAGCAAAAAGGATATTTTCCTATGGCCTCAGAGGTCAATGTCCTTGCCCTCAAGTTGAGCTGCAGCTAATCTGCCTACTCAGACAGTCCTTCAGTCTTTCTAGGAAGGTCTCTGGGCCTGATGTGGGCACTGTGGTCCCAGTTCAGATTCTGATCTGGCCTTACTTCATCTTGTAGGTGCTTCCAAAGTCTGCAGTTGCTTTCACAGTCCACAGTCTCAAATATAGGAATATTCATCACCTATTCAGCTATTTCACAGATACAGAATTAACCAAGTCAATTGCAGGAATTAAATCTACTATTTCTGAGGCTACATGAGCGAATCCCCCTCCTCTTCTTTGGTCACCTGGTCCCCAGTGCTCAGCTTTGGTTTTTACCCCACCTCTGTATGCTGCCCTCCTGCATTGCTTCCCACAGGGACAGGAGGGGGTGAAAGCAGCGACTGATTCGGACTCACTGGAAATGGGGAGAGGGAGGGATATGGCAGACACATTTGAGAATGTTCAGGGAGTGCCTGCAGTAGCAGAGCCTGGCAGGAATTTGCTGCAGCCTGAGTCAGGCTTTGTGTCTCCCAGGGGAGTTTGCCCCAGGTGGTGGGTCCCTTGGCAGTGCAAGGGTACAGGGGCTGCTGGGAAGGTATGGACAAATGACCTGCATTTGCTTATATCCTGTTGGCAGCAGCTGTCATGTCCACCTCTGGTGCTGGATATAGCAGCCACAGCTTGCACTGCCTCTGGAGCTCACTAAGACAGTGCCATGCCACATTTGAACACATGGATTTAGAGGATATTTTGCTTGTCTCCTCTTCTCCTCACATACCCCAAGACAATGATCTCTTGCCTCACTGGTAAGCCCAGATGTTTCCTTGGACTCCCACAGCTTTATTGCACTGTCCCTCTCAGACTATCTTTGTAGCAGTCAACCACAGTCTTCTCCCTGGGGTCTGACTCCCAAAGCCTTAGCCTCAGTGCCCAGCTTGCACCCACCCTAGCAGGTCTGCAGACAAACTTCTCAGACTAGAGGATGCTGGTAAGCACTGATTCTGTGAAGAATTACTCTGTTTTGCTTTCTGCACACCTGTAGCTACACTCTTCTCTGAGGCTTCAAAGCCTCCCTCTGTCCCTAGAAGAGAGGGTTTTCCCAAGCGTGTGGAAATTTTTCCTCCTTCACAGCTCCCTCCCAGAGGCTCAGATCCCATTCTAATTCCTCTGTCTTTCTGTTTTCTTTTTTTTTTTTTTTTTCTTCTTTTATTTTGCTCAACCCCATTATGTGCGGATTATCTTGCCTTTTTGACAGTTTAATGTCCTCTGTCAACATTCAGTAGGCATTCTGTAGGAGCTGTTCCACATGCAGTTATGTTTTTGATGCATTTTTGGGGAGAACGATGTTCCCCATGTCTTACTCCTCTGCCATCTTGAAGGTTCCCTCTGATATTTTGGTTTATTGTATAGGAATGCAAGACATTTCTGTATATTAATTTTGTACCCTGAAATTTTGCCAGATTTATTTATGAGCTCTCATAATTTTCTGGTAGCCTTTTTAAGATTTTTGTGTATTAGTATCATGTCATCTGCTAACAATGACAGTATTACTTCTTTTCCAATTTGCATTCCTTTAATTTCTTTTTCTTCTCTAATTGTCATGGTTAGGACTTCCAAAACTATATAAAATAAAAGTGACAAGAGTGGACATCCTTATCTTTTTCCTTATCTTAAAGGAAATTCTTTCATGTTTTGTTGTTGTTGTTGTTAACCAAATGTGATGGTTTTATAATCATTGAATGTGATGAGTGAAGATCCAGATTTTTGATGGTTGAACTTCAAAATGACTACCATCAGAATTGATTAGAGAGAGCTGTTGTGGAATGTGCAAATTTTCATGCCCAAATCAGGAGTCTACTTGTAGGCTTCTTAGTTTGGAATATGTTTATTATCTAAAAAGACCAGGTTTTCAAATTTCTCTTCCATGCTGTTAATTTAGTATATGTATTTTGACTCTTTCCCATAAATTAATGTGATAGATAATGAAGCTGTTAGATACAAAAACAGTGCTTGATAATTACAAATAAGGGTAAACCAAAATTCACCTTATTAAAGTATCTTATTGTTCTCAGGTTTTTCCATAATGCAAATATGTCAAATGCTAAGAAGAGCTACTATTTCCTTATTGTTCAGTTGTCTCAGCCATGGTAATTTTACTGTTTATATGAGAGCAGTAGGCTGTACAATCTTTCTGTCATTTTTTCACCGTGAATGACAAAGTGGATTTTTTTTTTTTTGGTTAAAATTAATTTATTCTCTAGTCTGTTTCAACTGAGCATGTTTTAAATAAATATGCAAGCATTAATTTTGTGTTACAAAGAGATTTTTTTTTTCTTCCTGCAAAATTTGCCTTGAAATATTTCTTCAAAACCTGAGGTCTTGATCAATACTTCAGCACTGATCATAATTTTTACTTGAATTGGTTGAGTATTACCAGGAATCTCTTTCTCACAAAAAATGTCTTGTCAATCACTGACACTGACAATTCTTAAAAATAAAGTTCTTCAGATGATTTTTTTAAATGCACATTTCATAAAATAGCTTGTTATAAATTAGTAGCTCATAGACCATTTTCTCAAATGAGATATTCAGATTGTGTTAACAATTGGATGCCTGTGGGAATAATGTCACTATGAATTTGGAAATGGGAAAAATGTTACTACTGCATTAATTTGCTAGAGCTTCCATACCAAAATATCACAAATAAGTGACTCATTAAAAAGTAAATATATTGTCTCACAATTCTGAAGAATAAAAATTTGAAATCAAGATTTTGGTTATTTCTGAGAACTTTGATAGAAGGATTTGTTCTAGGCCAATCTTTTGGGCTTAAGTGTGATCATTTTTTCTCTACATCTTTTAATATCATCTTCCCACTACCATATGTCCACCTCTATTTTATTTTATTTTATTTTTTCATATTTAATGAGAGCATCAGTTTATTGGAATAGGGGCCTACTCTAATTCACCATGACTTTTTCTTAACTGTTTACATCTGCAACAACCCTATTACCAAATAAAATAACATCTCAAGTATAGGGGGGGTACATATGAATTTTGAGGAAACACAATTCAGCTTATAATAACTACTAATAATAATCAGATCTTTTGTGCATAGTGTTATATTTAACCCTATATGAGGTAGATGGTATTAATACCTTTTTTGTAGACAAGGCTAAAAGGTGATTTTTTACAAAGTTTATTATAGGCTGAGATTGGAATTACTCCTGACTCCAAATTTATTGCTGGACAATTCTACTGAGTTTGACCATTTTGGCCATGACCCCTTGTTTAACAAACTGAAATAAAATGTGACTATAAAGTGATGGCTTATAATGCATTGAATTATTTACATTTACAATTACTCATTTATCTATTTTTATGTAGCTACCCACAAACCTAGAGGCTTAAGTGACCATCTTTGTATTATATCTCATGATTTGGGGGTTACTCAAATGTCTCATGGAGAGGTCTGATAGAATATGCTCCACTGGAGAAGGGAATGGCAAATCACTTCAGTATTCTTGCCTTGAGAACCCGATGAACAGTATGAAAAGGCAAAATGATAGTATACTGAAAGAGGAACTCCCCAGGTCAGTAGGTGCCCAATATGCTACTGGAAATCAGTGGAGAAATAATTCTAGAAAGAATGAAGAAAGGGAGCCAAAGCAAAAACAATACCAAGCTGTGGATGTGACTGGTGATAGAAGCAGGGTCTGATGCTGTAAAGAGCAATATCGCATAGGAACCTGGAATGTCAGGTCTATGAATCAAGGCAAATTGGAAGTGGTCAAACAGGAGATGGCAAGATTGAACTTTGACATTCTAGGAATCAGCTAACTAAAATGGACTGGAATGGGTGAATTTAACTCAGATGACCCTTATATCTACTACTGAGGGCAGGAATCCCTCAGAAGAAATAGAGTAGCCATCATGGTCAAGAGAAGAGTCTGAAATGCAGTACTTGGATTCAATCTCAAAAATGACAGAATGATAGCTGTTCATCTCCAAGACAAATCATTCAATATCATGGTAATCCAAGTCTATGTCCCAACCAGTAAAGCTGACGAAGCTGAATTTGAACTGCTCTATGAATACCTACAAAATCTTTTAGAACTAACCCCTAAAAAAGATGTCCTTGTCATTATAGGGGACTGAAATGCAAAAGTAGGAAGTCTAGAAACACCTGGAGTAACAGTCAAATTTGGCCTTGGAATGCAGAATGAAGCAGGGCAAAGACTAATAGAGTTTTGCCAAGAAAATGCACTGGTCATAGCAAACACCCTCTTCCAACAACACAAGAGAAGGCTCTACATATGAACACCACCAGATGGTCAACACTGAAATCAGATAGATTATATTCTTTGCAGTGAAAGATGGAGAAGCTCTATACAGACAACAAAAACAAGACCAGAAGCTGACTGTGGCTCAGATCATGAATTCCTTATTACCAAATTCAGACTGAAATTGAAGAAAGTAGGGAAAACAGCTAGACCATTCAGGTATGACCTAAATCAAATCCCTTATGATTATACAGTGGAAGTGAGAAATAGAATTAAGGGCCTAGATCTGATAGATAGAATGCCTGATGAACTATGGAATGAGGTTTGTGACATTGTACAGGAGACAGGGATCAAGACCATCCCCATGGAAAAGAAACACAAAAAAGCAAAATGGCTCTCTGGGAAGCCTTACAAATAGCTGTGAAAAGAACAGAAGTGAAAAGCAAAGGAGAAAAGGAAAGATATAAGCATCTGAATGCAGAGTTCCAAAGAATAGCAAGAAGAGATAAGAAAGGCTTCTTCAGCAATTAATGCAAAGAAATAGAGGAAAACAACAGAATGGGAAAGACTAGAGTTCTCTTCAAGAAAATTAGAGATACCAAGGGAATATTTCATGCAAAGATGGGCTCGATAAAGGACAGAAATGGTATGGACCTAACAAAAGCAGAAGATGTTAAGAAGAGGTGGCAAGAATACACAGAAGAACTGTACAAAAAAGCTCTTCATGACCAGGATAATCACGATGGTGTGATCACTCATCTAGAGCCAGACATCCTGGAATGTGAAGTCAAGTGTTCCTTAGAAAGCATCACTATGAACAAAGCTAGTGGAGGTGATGGAATTCCAGTTGAGCTATTTAAAATCCTGAAAGATGATGCTGTGAAAGTGCTGCACTTAATATGCCCGCAAATTTGGAAAACTCAGCAGTGGCCACAGGACTGGAAAAGGTCAGTTTTCATTCCAATCCCGAAGAAAGGCAATGCCAAAGAATGCTCAACCTACCGCACAATTGCACTCATCTCACATGTTAGTAAAGTAATGCTCAAAATTCTCCAAGCCAGGCTTCAGCAATATGTGAACCATGAACTTCCTGATGTTCAAGCTGGTTTTAGAAAAGGCAGAAGAACCAGACATCAAATTGCCAACATCCGCTGAATCATGGAAAAAGCAAGAGAGTTCCAGAAAAAAACATCTATTTCTGCTTTATTGACTATGCCAAAACCTTTGACTGTGTGGATCACAATAAACTGTGGAAAATTCTGAGAGATTTGGGAATACCAGATCACCTGACCTGCCTCTTGAGAAATCTGTATGCAGGTCAGGAAGCAACAGTTAGAACTGGACATGGAACAACAGACTGGTTCCAAATAGGAAAAGGAATACGTCAGGGCTGTATATTGTCACCCTGTTTATTTAACTTATATGCAGAGTACATCATGAGAAACACTGGACTGGAAGAAGCACAAGCAGGAATCAAGATTGCCGGGAGAAATATCAATAACCTCAGATATGCAGATGACACTACCCTAATGGCAGAAAGTGAAGAGGAACACAAAAGTCGCTTGATGAAAGTGAAAGAGGAAAGTGAAAAAGTTGGCTTAAAGCTCAACATTCAGAAAACGAAGATCATGGCATCCAGTCCCATTAATTCATGGGAAATAGATGGGGAAACAGTGGAAACAGTGTCAGACTTTATTTTGGGGGGCTCCAAAATCACTGCAGATGGTGACTGCAGCCATGAAATTAAAAGATGCTTTCTCCTTGGAAGAAAAGTTATGACCAACCTAGATAGCATATTCAAAAGCAGAGAAATTACTTTGCCGAATAAGGTCCATCTAGGCAAGGCTATAGTTTTTCGAGTAGTCATGTATGGATGTGAGAGTTGGACTGTGAAGAAGGTTGAGCACCGAAGAATTGATGCTTTTGAACTGTGGTGTTGGAGAAGACTCTTGAGAGTTCCTTGGACTGCAAGGAGATCCAACCAGTCCATTCTGATGGAGATTAGCCCTGGGATTTCTTTGGAAGGAATGATGTTAAAGCTGAAACTCCAGTACTTTGGCCACCTCATAAGAGTTGACTCATTGGAGAAGACTCTGATGCTGGGAGGGATTGGGGTCAGGAGGAGAAGGGGATGACAGAGGATGAGACGGCTGGATGACATCACTGACTCGATGGAGGTGAATCTGCGTGAACTCCGGGAGTTGTTGATGGACAGGGAGGCCTGGCATGCTGCGATTCATGGGGTCTCAAAGAGTCAGACACGACGGAGCAATTGAACTGAACTGAACTGATCAGATGTCTGATTATTTTGTTCCACATGATGTCAAATGGATTTACTCAATAGTATTTAGCTGAAAGTTTATCTTATCAGGAGTATCCAAGACTTCATTCACATAGCTAGGATCTTAGTGGAATAACTAGGCCTGAGTTCAGGAGCTTCTGGTCGTCAGAAATTCTGCTCAGCAAGTATTTGAACTTCTATGCTGCTCAAAGTTTCAACAGTGAGTATACCAAAAGACTTTTCTTTAACGGCATTCAATTTGTTAAAAGTGACTGACTGACAATTCGAGAATAGAATCACAAATTTTCTTGGAAGTCTTGTTCACTGGGAAGCCCCATTTGAAGGTGACTAAAATATTATAAGGACTTAAAAACCACCAAATTTAGTTTTCAATCTTGTTAAATACATCAGCAAATGAAATTTTTAATGTTTCTTTGCATATTTGTGGTATTTAAATATTATTATATATTACAATAATAATTTGATTATAAACTCAACAATATTTCATCTCTGCTCTTCTATTCTAGTATTTATGCTTATATAATTAACAAATAAGTACTTGTTCCACAATCACTTATTTTTATTTCTGTAAACTAAAACATATTTACCTATTTGATTACAGTCTTCAAAAACAAAACTATTAGATACCAGCCATTTTCTAAAAGCATAGAGAAAAAAAGGTGAATAATTTCAATTCCCTAATCTTGGTTTTGAGATATCTGAGGCAGGCCTGAAAGATGACATGATTTCTCCAAGATCACCTCAAGTCTAAAGAGTAGACCTCATAACTCCTAGAATTGTTTCTAATAAAACAGTATTGCTCTCTTTTGCTGCTTCAGCAGTAAATTTTGCAGGAATACAACCTTGTAGAGTAGTTAAGCATAGACACAAGACATATTTAGGTTCATAAATCTGGTTGTGGTCATTCAAAGTTAAGTTACCTTATATCTCTATGTTTCACTTCCTTCAGTATTATATAAGGTTCACATTAATATACCTTTTAAGGAGACATGAGAATTTAGAATTAATAAATGAAAAGCATTTAAATCAGTCTAAGACATGATAAGTATTACATAATCATTTATTAACATTATTGCTATGATTGTTCAGTCTCTACACTGTGTCTGACACCTTACAACCCTATGGACTGCAGCAGGCCAGGCTCTTCTGTCATTCACCATCTCTTGGAGTTTGCTCAAATTCATACCTATTGAGTAGTGATCTTATCTAACCATTTCACTCTCTACCACCCCAATCTCCTTTTGCCTTCAGTCTTTCCAAGGATTGGGGTCTTTCCCAATGAGTAAGCTCTTTACATCTGGTGGCCAGAATGCTGGTGTTTCAGCTTCAACATCAATCCTTCCAGTGAATATTCAAGGTTTCTATCCTTTAGGATTGACTGGTTTGATCTCCTTGCTGTTCAAGGAACGATCAAGACTCTTCTCCAGCATCATGACATGAAAGCATTAGTTCTTTGGTGCTCAGTCTTCTTTATAGCCCAATTCTCACATTAATACATGACTACTGAAAAAGCCATACTTTGACTATACAGACCTTTGTCAGCAAAGTGATGCTTCTGCTTTCTAATATGCTGTCTAGTTTTGTCAAAACTTTTCTTCCAAGGAGCAAGGGTCTTTTAATTTTATGGCTGCAGTCACTGTCAGCAATGATTTTTGAGCACAAGAAAAGAAATCTGTCACTGTTTCCAATTTTTCCCTTTCTATCTGCCATAAAGTGATGGGACCAGATGCCATGATCATAGTTTCATCATAGTTTCTTTAATGATGTTTCAAGCCAGCTTTTTCACTCTTCTTTCACCCTCAACAAGAAACTCTTTAGTTCCTCTTCTCTTTCTTCCATTAGAGTGGTATTACCTGCATATCCACAGATATATACAGAGTGGTATTATCTACATATCTACAGATACATACAGAGGAACCTGCTAGGCTACAGTCCATGGGGTCACAAAGAGTAGGATGTGACTGAGCAACTGACACACACACATCTACATATCTGAAGTTTGTTGATATTTCTTCCAGCAGTCTTGATCCCTGTCTGTGTTTCATCCAGCCTGACATTTCACAAGATGTTCTCTGCATATAAGTTAAATAACCAGGGTGACAATATTGTATTCCTTCCCAATTTTGAACCAGCCACCTGTTCCATGTCTGATTCTGTTGCTTCTTGACCCATATACAGCACTAATCCATTCACAAAAAAGTAGTAATCATTGACACAAGTGAATAGAAAGCATGTTTCTTTTCCTTTATATTTGATCTTAGAAAAACTTGGCATTTAAAATTATTTAATAATATTAATTAGACTTTAATATGTAATGTTTATATACTTGATTTACTTAAAATATTAAAGCCTATAACATATACCTGGAACCATGGACTTTAATTCTGTGCATGCATTCTAATAATAGCATTATTATTATTGGTATCACGTCAATCATTCCCCACTCTTTGTGACCCTACAGACTGTAACCTGCCAGCCTCCTCTGTCTATGGGATTCTCCAGGCAAGAATACTGGTCTGGGTTTCCATTTCCTACTCCAGGTCATCTTCCTGACCCAGGGATTGAACTTGAGTCTCTGGTATCTCCTGCACTGACAGACTGGTTCCTTACCACTATAGATACTTCAGTTCAGTTCAGTTTATTTCAGTCGCTCAGTCTTGTCTGACTCTTTGCGACCCCATGAATCGCAGTACACCAGGCCTCCCTGTCCATCACCAACTCCCAGAGTTCACTCAGACTCACGTCCTTCGAGTCAGTGATGCCATCCAGCCATCTCATCCTCTGTCGTCCCCATCTCCTCCTGCCCCCAATCCCTCCCAGTGTCAAAGTCTTTTCCAATGAGTCAGCACTTCGCATGAGGTGGCCAGCATACTGGAATTTCAGCTTTAGCATCATTCCTTCCAAAGAAATCTCAGGGCTGATCTCCTTCCAAATGGACTGGTTGGATCTCATTGCAGTCCAAGGGACTCTCAAGAGTCTTCTCCAAGACCACAGTTCAAAGCATCAATTCTTCGGTGCTCAGCCTTCTTCACAGTCCAACTCTCACATCCATACATGACCACAGGGAAAATCATAGCCTTGACTAGACGGACCTTAGTCGGCAAAGTAATGTCTCTGCTTTTGAATACGCTATCTAGGTTGATCATAACTTTTCTTCCATAGACACTTAGGAAACTCCTTTTAATTCTAGAACAACTTTTTTTTTTTTAATTCTAGGCAAGTTTTTCTGAATATTTATTTTACAGATTGGGAATATTTTGTCCAAAAAGGATATGCAATTTATCCAAGTCTGCACTGTGTAAAAGTGAAAAATGATATATATTTCTCTTAATAAATTAGTGATATTTCATCCCTAGCATATTTCAGTTTCAAAATCAAACCTCAAATTCCTCTGTTCACATTCAAGTGGAAACTTGCACATCAAATCTCCTTAAGTTTTGTGACTATTAAGAAGTGCATAATATCTTGAGTAATTGATAAAACTTGTAGAGACCACATAAGCAAATACAGGACATTGAAGTGTGGAATATATTGAGAATGCATGCCAAAGCAAGTGACAGTTCAAAGTATGATGATACTCTGCCCCCTGCCAAACAAGCATGTAACACTTGGGCTGATCAAGATTTCTAATTGGTTTTGCCATACATCAACATGAATCCACCATGGGTGTACACGTGTTCCCCATCCTGCAATACAATATTGTAAAATAATTAGCCTCCAATTAAAATGAATATTTTTTAATTAAAAAAGTTTTCTAATTGGTACATCATTGCTAGAAAGATGATATATGTTAGTATTTCATCTTTCTCAAAAGCAGGATGTTGCAAAGATAATTACCAAATTTTAACAACTAGTTAAATAATTGCTTTAAATAATAACAACCAGTTAAATAATTGAGAGAAATAATTACTAGAAAATATGGACTGTTGGAAGAACAGTGCTTTAATGAACAGAAAACATCTCACATAGAAAGCACATGTAGTGGGGAAAATATATATAGACAAATAGTAAAATCTGTGTGTTAGAATCACTTTATGCTTCTCAAAGAAATTGGAACTCCAGCATGCAGTGCAGAAAGCATAACTATTAACCATCTCCGTCTGTGCCTGTGGTGTAAGTAGGCCATTTCCTACCTTAGTCTATTTGTATTCCTTCATGGCCATAAAGAATATATTCACATTACCAGAAATATTCATCATCACATTTTGATTGGCTTTAGAAAATAAGTGGGTCCTTATAAATAAAACAGCAATTTCTGTTTAAAGCCCTTCAAGTTTTCTCCACTGACCAAGCACAATTTCCCTTTCACCCACCTCTTCAGCCCTGATCTGCCCCCATATCTTTCTCCTCTATCTACCTATCTCAGTCATATTGGGCTCTATTTATTCAACCATCCCATACCCTACCCAATCTTCAGTCTTAACACATCATAGCTTTCCTGTATAGAATGCTCTTTCTTCCCAGTTTTCATTAAATTCTTTAGACCTGAGCCTGGTTATCAGCTACTTTAGGAATTGATGCTTTTGAACTGTGGTGCTAGAGAAGACTCTTGAGAGTCCCTTGGAGTGCAAGGAGACCAAACCAGTTAACCTTAAAGAAAATCAGTCCTGAATATTCATTGGAAGGACTGATGCTTAAGCTGAAACTCCAATATTTTGGCCACCTGGTGCGAAGAACTAACTCATTGGAAGAGACCCTGATGTTAGGAAACATTGAAAGTATGCCATGATCTTAGTTTTTTGAACGTTGAGTTTTAAGCCAATTTTTTTCACTTCTCCTCTTTCACTTTCATCAAGAGACTCTTTAGTCCTTCTTTGCTTTCTGCAATAAGGGTGGTGTCACCTGCATATCTGAGGTTATTGATATTTCTCCTAGCAGTCTTGATGTTAGCTTTTGCTTCATACAGCCTGGCATTTCTCATGATACACTCTGCATATAAGTTAAATAAGCAGGTGACATCATACAACCTTGACACTCTCGATTTCCCTATTTAGAACCAGTCTGTTGTTCATGTCCAGTTCTAACTGTTGCTTCTTGACAGGCATACAGATTTCTCAGGGAGCAGATTAGGTGGTCTGGTAATCCCATCTCTTAAAGAATTTTTTACAGTTTGTTGTGATTTATACAGTCAAAGGCTTTGGTGTCATCAATAAAGCAGAGTATATATTTCTCTGGAACTCTCTTGCTTTTTCGATGATCCAGCAGATGTTGGCACATTGATCTCTGGTTCCTCTACCTTTATTAAATCCAGCTTGAGCATTTGGAAGTTCTCAGTTCATATTGAAGCTTGGCTTGGACAATTTTGATCATTATTTTGCCAGCGTGTGAGATGAGTGCAGGTGTGAGGTAGTCTGAAAATTCTTTGGCATTGTCTTTCTTTGAGATTGGAATGAAAACTGACCTTTTCCAGTTCATCTTTTAGCATTTGAAATAGTTCAACTGAAATTACATCACCTCCACTAGCTTTGTTCTTAATGACGCTTCATTAGGTCCATTTGACTTCACATTTCAGGATGTCGAGTCTAGATAAGTGATTATACCATTGTGGCTCTCTGGGTTATGAAAATCATTTTTGTATAGGTCCTCTGTGTATTCTTGCCACCTTTTCTTAGTATCTTCTGCTTCTGTTAGGGCCATACTATGTCTGTCCTTTATTGTGCACATCTTTGCATGAAATATTCCCTTGGTATTGCTAATTTTCTTGAAAAGATCTCTGGTATTTCCCACTCTATTGTTTTCCTCCATCTCTTTGCATTGATCACTGAGTAAAGTTTTTTGGTTTTTTTTTTTTGTTTGTTTGTTTTGTTTTTCTTTTTTATCCTTTAGCACTATTCTTTGAAACTGTACATTCAAATGGGCATATCTTTCTTTTTATCCTTTGCCTTTAACATTTCTTCTTTTCTCAGCTATTTGTAAGGCTTCCTCTGACAACCATTTTGCCTTTTAAAATTTCTTTATCTTAGGCATGGTCTTGATCACTGCCTCCTGTTCAAGGTCGCTAACCTCTCAGTCTATTGTTCTTCAGTAACTCTGCCTATTAGATATAATCCCTTGAATCTATTTGTTAACTCCACTGTATAATCATAACGGATTTTATTTAGGTCATATCCAAATGGTCTGGGGCTTCCCTGTTAGCTCCATTGGCAAAGAATCCACCTGCAATGCAGGAGACACCAGTTCAATTCCTGGGATGGGAAGATCTGCCTGAAAAGGGATAGGCTATGCCTTTCAGTATTCTTGGGCTTATCTTTAGGCTCAGCTGGTAAAGAATCCATCTGCAATGCTGGAGACCTAGGTTCAATTCCTGCATTTGGAAGATCCTCTGGAGAAGGGAAAGGCTATCCACTCCAGTATTCTAACCTGGATGGACATGGAACAATAGATTGGTTCCAAATAGGAAAAGGAGTACATCAGGGCTGTATATTGTCACCCTGCTTATTTAACTTATATGCAGAGTACATCATCAGAAATGGTGGGCTGGAAGAAGCACAAGCTGGAATCAAGATTGCCGGGAGAAATATCAATAACCTCAGATATACAGATGACACCACTCTTATGGCAGAAAGTGAAGAGGAATTAAAGAGCCTCTTGATGAAAGTGAAAGTGGAGAGTAAAAAAGGCGGCTTAAATCTCAACATTCAGAAAACGAAGATCATGGCATCTGGTCCCATCACTTCATGGGAAATAGATGGGGAAACAGTGGAAACATTGTCAGACTTCATCTTTTTAGGCTCCAAAATCACTGAAGATGGTGACTGCAGCCATGAAATTAAAAGATGCTTACTCCTTGGAAGAAAAGTTGTGACCAAACTAGATAGGATATTCAAAAGCAGAGACATTACTTTGCCGACTAAGGTTCATCTAGCCAAGGCTATAGTTTTTCCAGTGGTCATGCATGGATGTGCAAGTTGGACTATGAAGAAAGCTGAGTGCTGAAGAATTGATGCTTTTGAACTGTGGTGTTGGAGAAGACTCTTGAGAGTCCCTGGGACTGCAAACAGACCCAACCAGTCCATTCTGCAGGAGATCAGCCCTAGGATTTCTTTGGAGGGAATGATGCTAAAGCTGAAGCTCCAGTACTTTGGCCACCTCATGTGAAGAGTTGACTCATTGGAAAAGACTCTGATGCTGGGAGGTATTGGGGGCAGGAGGAGAAGGGGACGACCTAGGATGAGATGGCTGGATGGCATCACTGACTCAATGGACGTGAGTTTGAGTGAACTCCGGAAGTTGGTGATGGACAGGGAGGCCTGGTGTGCTGTGATTCATGGGGTTGCAAAGAGTTGGACACAACTAGGCGACTGAACTGAACTGAACTGAACTAATACAGTATCTGGGGTCACAAAGAGTCCTACATGACTGAAAGACTTTCACTTTCATAACTGAATGGGCTAGTGGTTTTCCCTACTTTCTTCAATTTAACTCTGAATTTTGCAATAATAAGTTCATGATCTGAGCCACAATCAGCTTCCAGCCTTGTTTTTGCTGACTGTATAGTGCTTCTCCATCTTTGGCTGCAAAGAATATAATCAATCTGATTTCAGTGTTGACCATCTGGTGATGTCCATGTGTAGAGTCTTCTCTTGTGCTGTTGGAAGAGGGTGTTTGTTATCACCGTTGTGTTCTCTTGGCAAAACTGAATGCTCAAGGACTTCCTTGATAGCTCATTTTGTAAGAAATCTACTTCATTCTGTACTCCAAAGCCAAATTTGTCTGTTACTCCAGGCATTTCTTGACTTTGTACTTTTGCATTCCAGTCTCCTATGATGAAAAAGACATCATTTTTTGGGTGTTAGTTCTAGAAGGTCTTGTAGGTCTTCATAGAGCAGTTCAAATTCAGCTTCTTCAGCATTAATGATTGAGGAAAAGACTTGGATTACTGTAATATTAAATGGTTTGCCTTGGAAATGAACAGAGTTCATTCTGTCATTTTTGAGATTGCACCCAAGTGCTGTATTTTGGGCCTTTTGTTGAATATGAGGGCTACTCCATTTCTTCTAAGGGAGTCTTGCCCACAGTAGTAGACATAATGGTCATCTGAATTAAATTCTCCCATTTCAGTTCATTTTAGTTCACTGATTCCTAAATTGTCAGTGTTCACTGTTGCTATCTCCTGTTTGACCACTTCCAACTTGCCTCGATTCATGGACCTAATATTCCATGTTTCTATGCAATATTATTCTTTACAGCATCAGACTTTACTTCCACCACCAGTCACATCCACAGCTAGGCATTGCTTTTGCTTTGGTTTCATCTCTTCATTCTTCCTGGAGTTATTTCTCCACTCTTCTCTAGTAGCATATTGGGCACCTACCAACCTGGGGAGTTCATCCTCAGTGTCCTATTTTTTTGCCTTTTCATACTGTTCATGGGGTTATCAAGGCAAGAATACTGAAGTGGTTTTCCATTCCGTTCTCCAGTTGACTACATATTGTGAAAACACTCCACCATGACCCGTCCATCTTGGGTGAACCTACCTGTTATGGCTCATAGCTTCATTGAGTTAGGCAAGATTGTGCTCTATGTGATCAGCTTGATTTGCTTTCTGTGTTGTGGTTTTCATCCTGTCTGCCCTCTCATAAGGATAAGAGGCTTCTGTAAGCTTCCTAATGGGAGAGACTGACTGTGGGAGAAACTGGGTTTTGTTCTGATGGTCAGGGTCATGCTCAGTAAATCTTTAATCCAATTTCTGTTGATGGATGGGGCTGTTTTCCCTCCCTGTTGTTTGACCTGAGAGGAAATTGTGGTGGAGTTAAGGAAGATAATGGCGACCTCCTTCAAAATGTCCTGTGCATGCACTACCACGCACACTGCCCCTGACCCTGCACCAGGCCTCCATCAACCCATGCCTCCACTGGAGACTCTGGAACACTCACAGGCAAGTCTAGGTCAGTCTCTTGTTGAATCACTGCTCCTTTCTCCTGGGTACTGGTTCCAAGGAACTCTCCACTACCACAGCTTGATACAATCAATTCTTCAGTGCTAAGCCTTCTTTATGGCCTTACTCTCACATCTGTACATGACCACTGGTGTGCACAAGGTTTTGTTTGTGCCCTCCAAGTGTCTGTTTCCCCAGTTCTGTGTAAGTTCTGTAGTCAAATCCCACTGGCCTCCAAAGTCAAATTCCCTGGGGATTCTCAGTTCCTTTGCCAGATACCCAGGTTGGGAAATCTTTTGTGGGTCCTATAACTTTCTTAACAGTATGACAATTTCTTTGTTGTAATTGTTCTGCAGTTTGTGGTTCATCTGCTCAACAGCTCTGTGATGGGGTTAATGGCAACCTCCTCCAAGAGGGCTCACGACACATATGTGTGACCTAGATCTGCTGCATCCAGAGCCCTGCCCCTGTGGCAGGCCACTTCTGACCCGTACCTCCGCAGGAGACACTCAAACACTCAAAGACAGGCCTGGCTCAGTCTCTGTGGGGTCTCTGGGTCCTAGTGTGCACAAGGTTCTGTTTGAGCCCTTCGAGCATCTCTGATGGATATGGCATTTGACTCTAAACTTGATTTTCCCCTCCTACCATCTTACTGGGGGGTCCTCCTTTGCCCTTGAACATGGGGTATACTTTTTTGGTGGGATCCAACATTCTCCTTATCAACGGTTGTTCAGCAGTGAGTTGTAATTTTGGAGTTCTCCCAGGAGAAGATGAGCATACATCCTTTTACTCCACCATCCCTCACCTGAGTCTGAGAAACTGTTATCAAGAGTAAATATTAAGCCTGGAAAGAGTTATCAAGAGTAAATATTAAGGACAAGAGCTTCTCATTGTTTCTTCCATAAATAAATCATATTATCAGTATCAGAATTAAGATGAATATTTATTTAAAGTTCATATGTATCAGCTTTCCCCAAGAACAGTTGGATAATCCTAGAATACAGGCTGTGCCTAGATGCTCAGTCATGTCTGACTTTTTGAGACCCCCATGGACTGTATAGTCTGCCAGGCTCCTCTGTTCCTGGGGATTCTCCAGACAAGAATACTGGAGTAGGTTTCCATTACCTTCTCCAGGAGAATACAAGCTAGAGACATTCATTTTTGCAAATATCCCCATGAATTTTACAAACACCAAGGTTATGAAATTCACTGTAATAAAGTATGGCTGTGGACAATACATGAGAACATAAGAAAATAGATTGTTTTTCAACCATGATTTATATGGCCAGGTTTCTTAGATAAAGTAGTAACTAAAATATCTTGATGTGATAATTTTGAGCTGAAAACATTATTTTGGAAGCATATAATTCCAGTTGTCATGTCATGCACAGATGTGAGAGTTGGGCCATAAAGAAAGCTGAGCACTGAAAAGTTGATTGTATCAAACTGTGGCACTGGAGAAGAATCTTTAGAGTTCCTTAGAAAATAAGTAGATCAAACCAGTCAATCAATCTTAAAGAAAATCAACCCTGAATATTCCTTGGAAGAACTGATGATGAAACTGAAAAGGCACAAATGTGAAGAGTTGGCTCATTAGATACTGGGAAAGAATGAGGGCAGGAGGAAAAGGGGGTGACAGAAGATTAAGTGTTTGGATGGCATCACATAGTGAAGGGCAGGGAAGCCTGGCATGATGCTGTGTATAGGGTCACACAGAATCAGACATGACTGAGTGACTGAGCAAAAACAGAAATACTGTGATAGAAACAAAGTAGAGGTTTGTCTGGACAAGAAATAGTGTAGAGTGAGAGGGTCTGTCATCAGAGGGATTGAGTAAGTATTCATTAATATAGAAATAATGAAGAGACAGGGAGTTTCAAAGGAGTGTTGCTACTTCTAAAATCCATCAAGCTTAACTTAAAACTTAAGCTTTGTTGAACATTTAGCCTATGTTTATTAAAAATGCTACATTAACATAATCTTCAATCATTTATTGTTACTGAATTAACATAAAAAATCATTGTAATATAAATGCCTATTTTTTCAGAAATTAAAATTTTTCTCAACTCAACTCAATGTCCATGCTCAGATGTGTCCTGGAATGTGAAGTAAAGTGGGCCTTAGAAAGCATCACTACGAACAAAGCTAGTGGAGGTGTTGGAATTCCAGTTGAGTTATTTCAAAGTCTGAAAGATGATGCTGTGAAAGTGCTACACTCAATATGCCAGCAAATTTGGAAAGCTCAGCAGTTGCCACAGGACTAGAAAAGGTCAGTTTTCATTCCAATACCAAAGAAAGGCAATGCCAAAGAATGCTCAAACTACCACACAATTGCATTCATCTCACACGCTAGTAAAGTAATGCTCAAAATTCTCCAAGCCAAGCTTCAGCAATATGTGAACCATGAACTTCCTGATGTTCAAGCTGGTTTTATAAAAGGCAGAAGAACCAGAGATCAAATTGCCAACATCCACTGGATCATGGAAAAAGCAAGAGAGTTCCAGAAAAACATCTATTTCTGCTTTATTGACTATGCCAAAGCCTTTGACTGTGTGGATCACAATAAAATGTGGATAATTCTCAAAGAAATGGAATGCCAGACCACCTGACCTGCCTAGTGAGAAATGAATATGCAGATCAGGAAGCAACAGTTAGAATTGGACATGGAACAACAGACTGGTTCCAAATATGAAAAAGAGTACGTCAAACCTGTATATTGTCACCCTGCTTATTTAACTTACATGTAGAGTACATCATGAGAAACGCTGGACTGGAAGAAGCACAAGCTGGAATCAAGATTACCGGGAGAAATATCAATAACCTCAGATACGCGGATAACACCACCCTTATGGCAGAAAGTGATGAGGAACTAAAAAACCTCTTGATGAAAGTGAAAGTGGAGAGTGAAAAAGGTGGCTTAAATCTCAATATTTAGTAAAAGCAGATCATGGCATCCAGTCCCATCACTCCATGGGAAATAGAATGGGAAATAGTAGAAACAGTGTTAGACTTTATTGGGGGGAGGGGCTGCAAAATCACTGCAGATGGTGATTGCAACCATAAATTAAAAGACGCTTACTCCTTGGAAGAAATTTGTAACCAACCTAGATAGCATGTTGAAAAGCAGAGACATTACTTTGCCAACAAAGGTCCGTTGCCGGTGTCCAGCCCTGGTGGATCCAGGGAATTTGAAGAGTGGATGGAGTCGGTGAGGAAAAAACTTATTTATTTATTAATACAAGATTAGATTAGGAAGACATAGTGTAGTAGGAAAATTAAGTGGAGGAAGAGGGCTGAATAACTTGGATTATGCGGAAGACCAATACAATTCCAGACAAGGAATTTGCACCATCTACGTTGGGCCACCAGCGCTTGCTTGAATATCTAAGGGTGCCTCACCTTAAGCTCCCTTTCGCGTGCGTCTTAACAGCCAGGGCAAGTAAGTAGACTTGGTGAGCCTCCGCGCCCCAGATGGGAATTCAGCCTGAAATTAAAGTAAAGAACAGAGGGAGGGAAAGGGAGAAAGACATGGAGGAAACCAGTCCAGCGACTGGCTCCATCCTCTATTGTTCAGAAGGCCTTTTATGTTTTTGATAAAACATGGAGATCAATGGGTAACACAAAGTTATGCAGCGTTAGCAGTCCTGACTCTTATCAAAACCAGGCTTTTCTCTCTGCATACCTAATTGTATACACAAGTCTTAGGTGATTTACATCATCTTCTGGCTAAGAAGGGCCAATTAACATTTTACAGCCTTTTTTCTGATAAGGGTTTGTTAACTAGAAGACTTATTTGTGTTGATCTTCCCAAAGTCTGGTGCCATTCTCAGAAAGCACTAAATAAAGTTACATTCTTACATAGCAAAGATACAGCAGTTTATAACAAATAAAAGGAGTACAGTGATTTATAACAAAAGAAAAGTAATTAACTCAAAAGTCTAGTGTTGCTAACATCAAAACTACTATATATCTTTTTCCATATTCTGTTTACATTGATTAACATCCTCCCAGGTGCCTAAAAGATAAAGAATATGGAGGCCTGGCAGCAATCATGGAGTCAAAACGGGTGAAAACCCGTCACCAATATGATTTTTAACTCTTTAGAAAAGGCTCTGTGTCTTTAAGACACTTTTAAGATTTGTGCCTCTCCCTGTTGGGGGGGCTGTAAGCAATTCACAAGCTATAAGAGGTCCGGGGGAAACTGTTAGGCAAGCTAGAGACTTATCAGAGGGGGTTTAACTGAAACATCCCTTTCAAATGCAGAAGACTAAAGCCCTGATTTGACTTTTTCCAGAGAATATTAGAAGAGTGGAAAAGCAGAGCACAAAAGCCGGCAGATTTTTGTTTTTTTGGGGGGAGGATGCTCAGGAAATTCCAGGGGAAAAACCTGAGGTCTGATTAGCCTTGCCATCAGAGCTCTTGCCGCATGACCTTGTCACGGGTGGAATTCCTCACACTGGCTCCTGGCAGTTCGTCTAGTCAAGGGTATGGCTTTTCCAGTGATCATGTATGGATTTGAGAGTTGGACTGTGAAGAAAGCTGAGCACTGAAAAATTCATGCTTTTGAACTGTGGTGTTGGAGAAGACTCTTGAGAGTCCCTTGGACTGCAAGGAGGTCCAACCAGTCCATTCTGAAGAAGATCAGCCCTGGGATTTCTTTGGAAGGAATGATGCTGAAGCTGAAACTCCAGTACTTTGGCCACCTCATGCGAAGAGTTGACTCATTGGAAAAGACTGATGCTGGGAGGGATTGGGGGCAGGAGGAGAAGGGGACGACAGAGGATGAGATGGCTGGATGGCATCATGGGCTCGATGGATGTGAGCCTGAGTGAACTCTGGGAGTTGGTGATGGACAGGGAGGCCTGGCGTGCTGTGATTCATGGGGTTGCAAAGAGTCGGACACGACTAAGCAACTGAACTGAACTGAAACATAGACAGATATTGATGATTAGATAAATGAATGATAGATAGGAGTGAGGGCTAATTTTCTTTTTGTGTTGCTATTTGTAGAATTATTTCTTTCAGTTTAGTTTAGATCAGTTCAGTCACTCAGTCATATTCACCTCTTTGTGATCCCAAGGACTGCAACACTCCAGGCTTCCCTGTCCATCACCAACTCCCAGAGCCTGCTCCTTCTTTTAAAATGCATGTAGAAAATGATGAATTTTATAGAAAAGTAGGAGTCACATCTGGCAAGCTATTTTTTTTTTTTTTAATTTACTGAGCTTGGAATAGCTGCAAAAATACTTTATCTTACAAATTTGTATAATCAATCATTTGTTGCTTTCTTTGCATACCAGAATTAGTTTTATATTACTAAGCTTTCTCTCCATTATATATCATTAATATATGTCACAAAGCAATTCAGTTAAATTTTAAATTCAATAAAATTAAGAATATATTTATGAGTAGAAGTTTTCTGCTAATGCCATTCTAATATATATACATACAGCAGCAAAGCCTGAGTCTTTAACCACCACAAGTTCTTAACTATACTTGAGATCTCCCCCAAGTAAAATAAGAAATTATGGAGTAACAAAATAAAGAATTCTGGAATTTGAACTGAAATATTTTGTAAAGGGTCAAAATTGGAAAGCAGCACTCAATATTGATAGCAAGATCCAAAGAGAGATTCATAATAAAGATGGATAAGTGACTTAAGTTTGGGTAGACTTTGAATAATTTTTCACTTCTTCCATGGCAAATGAAGTTTGAAAGCTGAAAAGTTTGATTATGCAGGGATCAGTTAAGGGGTAGTTTATGATTTAGACTTTTGAATGTCAGACTTTTATATATGTCAGCTACTTAGCAATAATGTAAGCCCTTTGAGCATCAAAACTAGGAAGGTAAAATTGATAATGGAAAGGTTATAAACTATGGACTCATAAAAACCTCACTTCTCAATCTTGTCTTGGCATTAATCAGCAAGGTTATATCTGGGAAATTTACTGGCATTCTTTGAGCTTGGGATTGGCTTTTTTTTTTTTTTTTAATAACAATGGAAATGTGTGCTTAGTCATTCAATCGCGTCTAACTCTTTGTGACCCCATGGACCACACCAAGGTCCTCTGTTCATGGGATTTTCCAGACAAGAATACTGGAGTGGGTAGCCATTCCCTTCTCCAGCATATCTTCCCCACCCAGTGATCAAATCCAGGTCTTTAGTATCTCTGCCACCAGGAAAACCAATGGGAATAATTAACCCTTTCTTGAAGGACTGTAGTAAAGATTTAATAAGAGTAATACTGTACAACAAATAATGAGTAAAAATATATGAACTTTCTTGGTGTAAGTATGTACACTGAACATAATAAGGGTTCATTATGTGTGATGTTCCTGAAAGAAAGATGATTCTGTAGGTAGTGGGACATCGTTATATATTTTTTTCAAGAATTTTAGGTACTTAAATCATTAAAATGGATAAATTTTTATCACCAAGGGCTGACTGTGACTCAGATCATGAACTCCTTATTGCAAAATTCAGACCTAAATTGAAGAAAGCAGGGAAAGCCACTAGACCATTCAGGTATGACCTAAATCAAATCCCTTATGATTATATAGTGAAAGTGACAAATAGATTCAAGGGATTAAATCTGAGAGACAGAGTGCCTGAAGAACTATGGACTGAGGGTTCCTGACATTGTACAGGAGCCAGTGATCAAGACCATCCCCAAGAAAAAAAATGCAAAAAGGTTGTCTGTGGAGGCAAAGGAGAAATGGAAAGATATACTATATAAATCTGCATGCAGAAAAGCCAGTCTTAAAACTCTACACTCAAAAAAAAAAATCATGAAAATGGATAAAATTACACAAGGAGAACATGTGAAGGAAAATAAATTAAGGATAGAAACATGGAAAGAATCACAATTACAGAGTGGGAAGAGGAGGAAAATTTCAGAAGAGAACATAGGATAAGTGGTTAAAAGTATGGAACTACATGCTCAGGAGGGCATGGAAATAGTGAAGGCAACAGAACAGAAAATACCAAAACACATAAAGTGTTCAACAGAGTCTAATGTGTTAGAGAAACCAGAAGCTGTAAACACTGAAAATTTTCCATCGGATGGAGACCATTGTTAAAGCTTCATAAGAGCAGGTTCACCTGTGTGGCTGGGGAGAGAGATCAAACTTCAGGAGGCTTAAGAATGAAGGAAAGCTGAGGAAATGCAGTGAACTCCTACTGCTTTTCAAGACTTTGCTGACAACAGAAGAGAAAAAAGCAAGGCAATTAGAAGGGATGCTGTGTTAAAAGTGAAAGGAGAGTCACAAGATTGAAACAGAAGTGTGGAGCAAAACCTAGCCTCCTTGGAGTGAGCTGAGAAGGTTTAGAGAGAATAAAGTAAAAGGTGAACTGAGATATTTACAATGTGCATTGTTTAGAGGTAGGAGGTAGATCTGGTAGATCTTATATGCTTTATATAAGATCTTTACCACATATATATATATATATATATATATATATATATCTTATATGCTTATATAAGATCTTTACCACTAACCACAGGAACCATGATAAAATTTTCTTAGATAAACCGTGTTCGTGGAAGCATGTGGGAAGAAAAGTAAAAAGGAAGAGAGCGATGCAGCTTGTATTCTTTGTTTGAATAAAAATCAGCAAAAAATGTATTACATTGAGAGTAATTGTAAATATAGACTATATTAAAATATTTAGTGCCTGCATAGCATCCACAGAAAAAATTAAAAATAAAATTGGAAAATGAGGGAAATCAGATGGAGAAGTAAGGGGATCTGGAGCTCATTGCTCCCTCAAAACCCACAAATACATTAAAAAATTCATCTATATGTGGGAAAAAAATATCATGGAAAATTAACTGGAAACTGACAGAAGAATTCCTACAAAATCAAGCCTGTAAAAACTCCTACTTCCACATAATCTGGTAGGACTGGGGAAAAAAAATCTATTCGGGAACTGTGCCACTGGGAAGGGAAAGCTGCTGCTGCTAAGTTGCTTCAGTCGCGTCCAACCCTGTGCGACCTCATAGACAGCAGCCCACCAGGCTCCCCCGTCCCTGGGATTCTCCAGGCAAGAACACTGAAGTGGTTGCCATTTCCTTCTACAATGCATGAAAATGAAATGTGAAAGTGAAGTCACTCAGTCGTGTCCAACTCTTGGTGACCCCATGGACTACAGCCTACCAGCCTCTTCCATCCATGGGATTTTCCAGGCCAGAGTACTGGAATGGATTGCCATTGCCTTCTCCTGAGAGGGGACTAAGAGGAAAAAGAAGATGACCTGGGCAGAGTGGGCAGGTCAAGCCACACACTGAGTTTCCCAGTCCAAGGGGTCCTAAGCAGAGTAGAAAAGATCCTGTGAATGTTTGGAGAATGTTAGGGCAGAAAGAAAGCCTGGTGAGGAAGAATACATGGGTGCTTGCTCTCTTGCCATCAAACAGGACAGAGAAAAGTCCACCCTAGTAGTTGCAGCCCTACTGCACTCCCCAAACCAACCTGAGTAAATACTCAGATCTCACTCATTCCACACTACAGCTTCACACTGTATCTAGAAAGGCCGGCTCCTAGGAATAAGTTCAATCTAGAAATACAGAGGTTACCCCTGGGACCTGAGGTTTCTAGGTGGGAGGATGATGGCTATTTTTGATAATTACCAAAACAGTGCCTCAGAAGACCAGACTTTTGAGGGTGGTGCAGTCTCTTCAATTTCCATGAAAACAAAGCTCTGACTCAGTTACAGTCAAGAAAATACTCCAGCCCCACCTGCTCCATACCATAATTTTGCCCTATGTCTGGGAGGACAGCAGGGAAATAGATGCAACCTTGGTCTGTGTCTGAGAGGAGCCACAGATATCTACATCATACCTGTACGTATATAAACCTTACGTTAGTACTCTCTTCCATTAGGGCAAAAGTTCTAGTGTGCAAAGAATGAAAAGCACACACTTAAAGGGAACAGAGTCACCTTGAGCCTGAACCTAAGGGGATCATCTTCAGTAATAGGGGAGCAGAACCCACCTGAGACAAGACTGTGACTGCCACTGAGCAGAGAGCAAGTCTCACCTCACACATTGCACAGGCTCTAGTTTCTGCAACACTAGACAAACTCCCATCAAGGTGATGTGGATGCCAGTCACACCTTTTCTCAGGGTATGCTAGCCACTATCACCTCTGTTTTCCCCTTTTTCTCCTGCCCTCAATCTTTCCTAGAACCAGGGTCTTTTCTAATGAGTCAGCTCTTTCCTTAAGGTGGTCAAAGCATTGGAGCTTCAGTTTCAGCATAAATCCTTCCAATGGATATTCAGGGTGATTTCCTTTAGGTTTGGACTGGACTTGCTGTGCAAGGGACTCTCAAGCGTATTCCCCAACACCACAGGTCCAAAGCATCAATTCTTTGGCACTCAGCTTTCTTTATGGTTAAACTCTCACATCATACATGACTATGGGAAAAACCATACCTTTGGCTAGACAGACACCTGTTGACAAAGTAATGTTTCTGTTTTTAATACACTGTCTAGGTTGGTCATAACTTTTCTTCCAAGGAGCATGCGTCTTTTAATTTCATGGCTGCAATCACCATCTGCAGGGATTTTGGAGCCCAAGAAAATGAAGCCTGTCAATATGTTCATTGTTTCCCCGTCTATCTATCATGAAGTGATGGGGTCAGATGCCACGATGTTCATTTTTGAATGATGAGCTTTAATCCAGCTTCTTCACTCTCCTCTTTCATTTTCATCAATGGGACTCTTTAGTTCTTCTTCACTTTCTGCCATAAGGGTGGTGTCATCTGCATATCGGAGGTTATTGATATTTCCACCTGCAATCTTGATTCCAGCTTATTCTTCATCCATCCTGGCATTTCTCATGATGTACTCTGCATATAAGTTAAATAAGCAGGGTGACAATATACAGCCTTGATATACTCCTTTCCCAATTTGGAATATAAGGATATTCCCATATAAAAATACACTTTCAAGATCACAATAGGTAACTGCTTCACCTAAGTTGATAAAAACAAAGAAAATTAAGTAAAATAAAAGGTAGAGGAGATACTTTCAACTGAAAAAGCAAGAGAAAAAATAATTAAACAGATAATCAATGTACAGACTTCGGTAATAAAAATGTTAACAGAATTAAGAGAGATAATTGATCTAAACACATATTTTAAAGTGATTTTCCATAAGGATGTATTATAGGATATTAAATACAATCCCTTGTGCTGCGCAATAGGACCATGCTGTTTATCTATTCTACATATGCAACACTTTGCATGTGCTAGACCCAAACTCATAATCTAATGCTTCCCTAAATTCTCCTCCGCATTGGAAATTACAAAAATATTCTCTATGTGTGTGTGAGTTTGTGTCTGTTTTTGAGGTAAGTTTTCATTTGTCATATTTTAGATTCCACATATAAGTGATATCATATGGTATTAACCTTTCTCTTTCTGCCTTAATTTACTCACTATAATAATTTCTAGGTCCATCCATGTAGCTGAAAATGGCATTATTTCACTTTTTTATGGCTGAATAATATTCTATTGTATATAATACAATTATACATACTATATATTTGGCATCTTTATCCATTCAACATTTGATGGACATTTAGGTTGTGTTTATGTCTTAGTTCAGTTCAGTTCAGTCACTCAGTCGTGTCTGACTCTTTGTGACCCCATGAACCACAGCACGCCAGGCCTCCCTGTCTATCACCAACTCCTGGAGTTGAACCAAACTCATGTCCATTGAGTTGGTTAGGCTACTATAAATTGTGTTCCTACGAACACTGGGGTGCAGGTAACTTTTTGAATTACAGTTTTTATCTTTCCAGATAAATGCCCAGGAGTGAGACCACCAGATTATATGAAAACTCTTTTTCTTATTTTTTGAAGGAACTCCATACTATTCTCCATACTGGTTGTACCAGTTTACATTCCATCAACAGTGTAGGAGAATTCCCTTTTATCTAAGGTGATACCTCAATGTAGTTTTAATTTGCATTTCTGTACTAATTACAATAATAAGCATCTTTTTTGTATGCCTTTTGGCCATCTGTATGTTTTCTTTGGATAAATTAAACATAAATCATTTTAACATGGAAGTCAGTTCAGTTCAGTTCAATTTAGTCGCTCAGCCATGTCTGACTCTTTGCGACCCCATGAATCGAAGCACGCCAGGCCTCCCTGTCCATCACCAACTCCAGGAGTTCACTCAGACTCGCGTCGATAGAGTCAGTGATGCCATCCAGCCATCTCATCCTCTGTCGTCCCCTTCTTCTCCTGCCCCCAATCCCTCCCAGCATCAAAGTCTTTTCCGATGAGTCAACTCTTCGCATGAGGTGGCCAAAGTACTGGAGTTTCAGCTTTAGCATCATTCCTTCCAAAGAACACCCAGGGCTGATCTCCTTCAGAATGGACTGGTTGGACCTCCTTGCAGTCCAAGGGACTCTCAAGAGTCTTCTCCAACACCACAGTTCAAAAGCATCAATTCTTTGGTGCTCAGCCTTCTTGACAGTTCAACGCTCACATCCATGCATGACCACAGGAAAAACCATAGCCTTGCCTAGGCGGACCTTAGCTGGCAAAGTAATGTCTGCTTTTGAATATGCTATCTAGGTTGGTCATAACTTTTCTTCCAAGGAGTAAGCGTCTTTTAATTTCATGGCCGCAGTCAACATCTGCAGTGATTTTGGAGCCCCAAAAAATAAAGTCTGACACTGTTTCCACTGTTTCTCCATCTATTTCCCATGGAGTGATGGGACCAGATGCCATGATCTTCGTTTACTGAATGTTGAGCTTTAAGCCAACTTTTTCACTCTCCTCTTTCACTTTCATCAAGAGACTTTTGAGTTCCTCTTCACTTTCTGCCATAAGGTGCCAGGGACCAGAGTGAGGAACTCTGCCCATGGCAAAGGTCATGAGGAAGGAGGCTTGGCATACGCAAAGGCGTGATCAAGCCTCAGGAAACCCCCTGTTCCCGAGCATCTACCCCAAAACCAGAGTCTGTTTTATGCTCTCTTTCATAACCATTTTTCTTGGAGAAGGAATAAACGTGCAGCTCCAAGCCAATAAAAATTCTTGGGCGTGACAAAAGTGTTTCAGCTTATGGACTCCTCTGAAGGTTATCTAGCCCGCCTGTATAGGTTCATCAGACCACATGTGATTTTTTACAGCCTCCCAACCTGAGAGGCATGAGATGTTTTAGACTTACTAAAGGCAAATTCTTTGGGGAATTTGGAAATTATTAGTACAGTAGGTTGGTTAGGAATTATATTGGCGAAGGGTTTTACATTTGTTGTGCCAATAATTGCTGCTAATTCCCTACCCTGGGTGTGACAAGGGTGTTTCAAGTCAAACCTCTCTTCTGACAGACTAGCTTGTGTGACAGGATTATCCGTACTCCTGCCACTACACATATGATTGTTTACTACCTCTCAACCATAAACAGCACAGAGTTTTGGAGTATTTTGAGAGTCTTAATTAGCATAGGGCTTTTTCTTCTTGTTGAGTCAATGATTGCCACCAGGCCTTCATATCCTTCGGCACCTGGGAATATATTAATCAATGTATTTGGAATATAGAAAAGTAAATTAGTAGTTTTTAAGGTTAGCAATACTAGACTTTTTGAGTTAATGAATTTTCTCTTTTGTAATAGATCACTGTACTTTGTTATAAATCAGTGTCCTTGCTATGTAAAAATGTAACTTTATCACTATCTTAAGACTAAATAGATCTTAAGGGGAACATTGATGAAAGGATTTTCACTTGTTGGGCTGATGTTTGCTGCTAAATTTCCATATTCCCTGCCCTTATAATGAATATAACTAGCACATAGGAGAAATAAGCATTAACCTTTAAGATTAATCACGTTAACCTTGGGTTAAATAAATTCTTTTCTTGTTTGTAACTCACTACACCCTCACCCTACAGGAGTGTAACTTTATTTGGAGGGTGGTGCCTGGTTTAAGAAAAAACACCCTTGGAAAAAATAAGTTTTTGGTTATCAGAAAGAAAGGATCATAAAATCCCTAAAACCTTCTTATGTGAAGCACTGATTATGATGAAGGTCAGGACTGCTGACCCCCGCGTGACTCCGTATTCATCCCTATATGTAAAAAAAGGTATATAAGCAAACCCAAAAATAAACAAATCGGATCAGTTTCCAGAAAGACTGATTCCCCCATGTCGCTTCTTTCTTGCTCCCGTTTTTCTGGCTGAATTTCCATCTGGAGCATGAATGCTATTCTACGTAATCCAAGTTATTCAGCTTCTTTTTCTCCACTAATTTTCCTACTACACTATCCTTTTCTAATCCCTCTCTATATCTGTAATTAAATATGTATTTTTCCAAAGACGCTGACGCCGTCCCCACCTTTGAAATCCCCGGATCCATCGGGGCTGGACCCCAGCAATAAGGGTGGTGTCATCTGCATATCTGAGGTTATTGATATTTCTCCAGGCAATCTTGATTCCAGCTTGTGTTTCTCATGATGTACTGTGCATAGAAGTTAAATAAGCAGGGTGACAATATATAGCCTTGACATACTCCTTTTCCTATTTGGAACCAGTCTGTTGTTCCATGTCCAGTTCTAACTGTTGCTTCCTGGCCTGCATACAGATTTCTCAAGAGGCAGGTTAGGTGGTCTGGTATTCCCATCTCTTTCAGAAATTTCCACAGTTCATTGTGATCCACACAGTCAAAGGCTTCGGCATAGTCAGTAAAGTAGAAATAGATGTTTTTCTGGAACTCCCTTGCTTTTTCCATGATCCAGTGGACGTTGGCAATTTGATATCTGGTTCTTCTGCCTTTTCTAAAACCAGCTTGAACATCAGGAAGTGCACAGTTCACATATTGCTGAAGCCTAGCTTAGAGAATTTTGAGCATTACTTTACTAGCATGTGAGATGAGTGCAATTGTGCCATAGGTTGAGCATTCTTTGGCATTGCGTTTCTTTAGGATTGCAATGAAAACTGACCTTTCCCAGTCCTGAGTTTTCCAAATTTGCTGACATATTGAGTGCAGCACTTTCACAGCATCATCTTTCACGATTTGAAATGGCTCAACTGGAATTCCACCATCTCCACTAGCTTTGTTCATAGTGATGCTTTCTAAGGCCCACTTGACTTCACATTCCAAGATGTATGGTTCTAGATGAGTGAGCACACCATCATGATTATCCGGGTCGTGAAGATCCTTTTTGTACAGTTCTTCTGTGTATTCTTGCCATCTCTTCTTAATATCTTCTGCTTCTGTTAGGTCCATACCATTTCTGTCCTTTATCGAGCCCATCTTTGCATGAAATGTTCCCTTGGTGTCTCTAATTTTCTTGAAGAGATCTCTAGTCTTTCCCATTCTGTTGTTTTCCTCTATTTCTTTGCATTGATCGCTGAGGAAGGCTTTCTATCTCTTCTTGCTATTCTTTGGAACTCTGCATTCAGATGCTTTTATCTTTCCTTTTCTCCTTGGCTTCTCACTTCTGTTCTTTTCACAGCTATTTGTAAGGCTTCCCCAGACAGCCATTTTGCTTTTTTGCATTTCTTTTCCATGGGAATGGCCTTGATCCCTGTCTCCTGTACAACGTCACAAACCTCATTCCATAGTTCATCAGGCACTCTATCTATCAGATCTAGGCCCTTAAATTTATTTCTCACTTCCACTGTATAATCATAAGGAATTTGATTTAGGTCATACCTGAATGGTCTAGCGGTTTTCCCTACTTTCTTCAATTTCAGTCTGAATTTGGTAATAAGGAGTTCATGGTCTGAGCCACAGTCAGCTCCTGGTCTTGTTCTTGTTGATTGCATAGAGCTTCTCCATCTTTGGCTGCAGATAATATAATCAATTTGATTTCAGTGTTGACCATCTGGTGATGTCCATGTGTAGAGTCTTCTCTTGTGTTGTTGGAACAGGGTGTTTGCTATGACCAGTGCATTATCTTGGCAAAACTCTATTAGCCTTTTCCCTGCTTTATTCCATATTCCAAGGCCAAATTTGCCTGTTACTCCAGATGTTTCTTGACTTTCTACTTTTGCATTCCAGTCCCCTATAATGACAAGGGCATTTTTTGGGGGGTGTTAGTTCTAAAAGACATTGTAGGTCTTCACAGAAACGTTCAACTTCAGCTTCTTCAGCGTTACTGGTTGGGGCATAGACTTGGATAACTGTGATATTGAATGGTTTGCCTTGGAAACAAACATAGATCATTCTGTCATTTTTGAGATTTGCATCCAAGTACTGCATTTCAGACTCTTCTGTTGACCATGATGGCTACTCCATTTCTTCTGAGGGATTACTGCCCACAGTAGTATTTATAATGGTCATCTAAGTTAAATTCACCCATTCCAGTCCATTTTTGTTCACTGATTCCTAGAATGTTGATGTTCACGTTGGCCATCCCCTTTTGACCACTTCTAATTTGCCTTGATTCATAGACCTGACATTCCGTGTTCTTATCCAATATTACTCTTTACAGCATTAGACCTTGCTTCTATCACCAGTCACACCCACAACTGGGTATTGTTTTTTCTTTGGCTCCATCCCTTCATTCTTCCTGCATTTATTTCTCCACTGATTTCCAGTAGCATATTGGGCACCTACTGACCTGGGGAGTTCCTCTTTCAGTATCCTATCAGTTTGCCTTTTCATACTGTTCATGGGGTTCTCAAGGCAAGAATACTGAAGTGGTTTGCCATTCGCTTCTCCAGTGGACCACATTCTGTCAGACCTCTCCACCATGACCCGCCCATCTTGGGTTGCCCTACAGGCATGGCTTAGTTTCATTGAGTTAGACGAGGCTGTGGTCCTAGTGTGATTAGATATACTAGATTTCTGTGAGTATGGTTTCAGTGTGTCTGCCCTCTGATGCCCTCTTGCAACACCTACCATTTTACTTGGGTTTCTCTTACCTTGGGCATGGGTTATCTCTTCACGGCTGCTCTGGCAAAGCACAGCCGCTGCTCCTTACCTTAGATGAGGGGTATCTCCTCCCACCACCCTTCCTGATCTTCAACGTGGTGTGGCTCCTCTAGGCCCTCCTGCACCCAGGGAGCCACCACTCTTTGGACGTGGGGTTGCTTCTCCCAGCTGCCACCCTTGGCCTTGGGCGTGGGGTTGCTCCTTCTGGCTGCAGCCCCTGGCTTAGGGTGCTGCCCGGGCTTTGGGCACTGCCCCAGCCTCAGATGCAGTGTGGCTCCTCCCGGCCGTTGCCCCAGACCTCAGACGCCGGGTAGCTCTTCTTGGCAGCCACCCCTGACCTCAGACGTGGGGTGGCTCCTCTCAGCCATTCCTGTGCCATCACAGCCTGTCAATCTAAGCAGCTGTCCCTGACCTGGGATGTGGAGTAGCTCTCGTCTGCGCTTAGTGCTCCAGCCGCCGCCACCACCGCCTGCGCCTAGTGTGCCGGCCGCCACCGCTGCTGCCTAGAAACTATAAAGAAGAACCAATCAACAATGATAATTCAATTTCTGAGAATAAAAAGCACTTTAGAAACAATGCTGCTGCTGCTATGTCACTTCAGTCATGTCTGAGTCCGTGTGACTCCATAGATGGCAGCCCACCAAGCTACCCCATCCCTGGGATTCTCCAGGCAAAAATACTGGAGGGGGTTGCCATTTCCTTCTCCAATGCATGAAAGTGAAAAGTGAAAGTGAAGTCGCTCAGTCGTGTCTGACTCCTAGTGACCCATGGACTTCAGCCTACTAGGCTCCTCTGTCCATGGGATTTTCCAGGCAAGAGTACTAGAATGGATTGCCATTGCCTTCTCCCTTAGAAACAATGAGTAATCAACTAAATGACACAGAATACATGTTGGATGACAGAATAATGGGAATCATCTAATCAGAACAACAAACAAAAAGACAAATTAAAAATGAATGCAACATAGGAGATCTATAGGACAATATAAAGTGTGCCATACACATCATAAGATTTCCAGAAGAGGGAGAGAGAGAAAGAAAGGAATCAAAAAAGTATTTGAATAAAATATGGTTAAAAACTTTCCCAAACTAATGAAGGAAACAGATAATCAGCTGCAGGATACACAAAATATGTATTTTGGTCAGTCTCACCAAGAAGAAAAAAGAGAGTACCCAAATAAAGAATATAAGTAATGAAATAGGAGAAATAATAAATGATACCACAGAACTACAAAAATCATAAGAGAATATTGTAAAGTTATATGCCAATAAGTTGAACAACCTAGAAGAAATGCACAGATTTCTAGAAGCATATAGCCAGTCAAGACTGAATCAAGGAGAAGCAGAAATCACTAAAAGCGAAATCGAATCTGTAAATTTAAAATTCTCTGCAAACAAATGACCCCTGGGAGAGGAAATGGCAACCCATTCCAGTATTCTTGCCAAGAGAATCCTACAGACTGAGGAGTCAAGATGGCTATAGTTCATAGGGTCATAAGGAGTCACGCATCACAGAGTGACTGAGCACACATGGAAACAAATGACCAGAACTGCATGGCTTCCTTGAGGAATACTACCTAACATAAAGAAAAATCTATACCTATCCTTGTCAAACTGTTCCCAAAAATTTAAGTGGAGGAAAATCTAGCAAATTCATTTTATGAGTCCACTATTACCCTGATACCAAAACCATACAAAGACACTACAAAAAAGAATATTACAGGTCAATATCTTTGATGAATATATATGTAAAAATCCTCAACAAAATATTTGTATACCAAATCCAACAATACTTTAAAAGACCATATACCATAATCAAGCTGGATTAACTTCATGGCAAAAGGGATGGTTCAATATATATAAACAATGTGATACATGACATTAGTAAAAGGAAATACAAAAACCACATGATAATCTCAATAGGAACAGAAAACCATTTTGACAAATTTCATGATAAAAGCTCTTATCAAAGTGGGAATATAGGGAACATACCTTAATATAATCAACACACACGCAAAAATGAAAGAGTAGTCATTCAGTAGTGTCCCACTCTTTGCTACCCCATGACTGTAACCTGCCAGGCTTCTCTGCCCATGGAATTTTCCAGGCAAGAATACTGGAGTGGATAGCCATTCCCTTCTCCAGAGGATCTTCCTTACCCAGGGATCAAACTCGTGTTTTCTGCATTGCAAGCAGATTCCTTACCATCTGAGCCATCAGGTACAATAGAATAAACCCAGAGCCAACATAATACTCAACAGTGAAAAGTTGAAAACCTCTCCACTAGATTTCAGAACAAGACAGAAAAATCCACTTGCAATGCTTCTGTTTAATGAAGTCCCAGCCATAGCACTCATATATATACATATATATATATATGTATATAAGTATCCATAGTGAAAGGGAAGAGAAAATTATCACCATTTGTAGATGAAATGACACTCTATAAAGAGAACTAGAAAGTCTTCACCTAAAACTAAAAACTCTTACAATTAAGAAAATTTCAGGAAGATAGCAAAATATAAAATTAATATGCAGAAATTTGTTACATTTCTATACACAAAAATAAAATATCAGAAAGACAATGTTTATAAATTCCATTTAAAGTCACATTAAAATACCAAGGGATATATTTTATCAAGGATATGAAAGACCTATATTCTGAAACTATAAAACACTGATGAAAGAAACTGAAGAGATTGGAAAGATAAAGAAAAAGATAAAGAAATGAAAAAAAAATCCTGTGCTTTTGGATTGGAAGACATATTAAAATGATCATAGTACCCAAAGTGATCTACAAATTTAAAGTAATCTCTATCAAAATACCCAGGACGGTTTTTACAGAGCTAGAACAAATAATCATATAATTTCTATGGAAGCATAAAAAGCCAGGAATTGCCAATGCAATCCTGGGAGAGAACAAAATGAGAAGTGTAACTCTCTCAGAATTCAGGCTATATTACAAAGTTACAATAATCAAGGCAGCACAGTACTAGCATAAAAACTGATACAGAAATTAATGGAACAAAATAGAGAACCCAGAAATAAACCCACAGGTCAATGGTCAAGCAATCTTTGACAAAAGAGACAGGAATATACGATGGATAAAAGACCGTTTTTCAAATAAGCAGTGCTAGGAAAACTGGTCAGTTGCATCTAAAACAATAAGATTACAACATTCTTCACACTGTATAAAAATTCAAAATATTTCTAAAAAATAAGTTAAGACATGAAAATATAAAATTCCTAGAAGAGCACTTAGAGGGAAAACTCTTTGTCATAAACTGTAGCAATAATTTCTTGGCTTAATTTCCTAAGGCAAAATAAATAGAAACACAAACAAATAAGCCATTAAACTTTAAAGCTCTCGCACAGCAAAGGAAACCATCAACAAGATGAAAACAATGTCTGACGTAGGGTGCAGCTTGCTTGGGGCTGGTGCATGGGGATGACACAGAGAGATGTTGTGGGGAGGGAGGTGGGAGGGGGGTTCATGTTTGGGAACGCATGTAAGAATTAAAGATGTTAAAATTTAAAAAAAAAAAAATTAAAAAAAAACAATATGGGATGGGAGAAATATTTGAAAATGATATGACTAATGAGTTAATATTCAAAAAAAATAGGAACAGCTCATATAACTAATTATTAAAAAAAAAAAGATATCAATGAAAAGTGGACAGAAAAATCAGCTTGTCCCAAAGACATAGAGATGGTGAACAGGCACATGAAAATATGCTGAACATTGCTAGTCATTCAGTTCAGTTCAGTCAGTTGCTCAGTCGTGTCCAGCTCTTTGCAACCCCATGAACCGCAGCATGCCAGGCCTCCCTGTCCATCACCAACTCCCGGAGTCCACTCAAACCCATGTCCATTGAGTTGGTGACGCCATCCAACCGTCTCATCCTCTGTCGTCTTCCCCAGCATCAGGGTCTTTTCCAATGGGTCAGTTCTTCGCATGAGTTGGCCAAAGTATTGGAGTTTCAGCTTCAACATCAGTCCTTCCAATGAAAACCCAGGACTGATCTCCTTTAGGATGGACTGGTTGGATCTCCTTTCTGTCTAAGTGACTCTCAAGAGTCTTCTCCAACACGACAGTTCAAAAGCATCTCTTCTTCGGCACACAGCTTTCTTTACAGTCCAATTCTCACATCCATACATGACCACTGGAAAAACCATAGTCTTGACTAGATGGACCTTTGTTGACAAAGTAATGTCTCTGCTTTTTAGTATGCCGTCTAGGTTGGTCATAACTTTGCTTCCAAGGAATAAGCGTCTTTTAACTTCATGGTTACAATCACCATCTGCAGTGATTTTTGGAGCCCAGAAAAATAAAGTCAGCCACTGTTTCCACTGTTTCCCCATCTATTTCTCATGAAGTGACAGGACTAGATGCCATGATCTTAGTTTTCCATATGTTGAGGATTAAGCCATTTTTTTCACTTTCATCAAGAGACTCTTTCTTTCTTCTTCACTTTCTGCCATAAAGGTGGTGTCATCTGCATATCTGTGGTTATTGATGTTTCTCCTGGCAATCTTGATTCCAACTTGTGCTTCCTCCAGCCCAGCCTTTCTCATGATGTGCTATGCATATAAGTTAAATAACCAGGGTGACAATATACAACCTTGATGTACTCCTTTTCCTATTTGGAACCAGTTCATTGTTCCATGTCCAGTTCTAACTGCTGCTAGAAACATAAAATAAATCCACAGTGAGGATTCTGACCTCACACTTGTCAGAATGATTATCATCAAAAGTATGCAAATCACAATTGTTGTAGGAGATATGGGGAAAAGGGAACCATTGTACACTATTGGTGAGAATGTAAATTGGTGCAGCCACTATGAAAAACAGTATGGAGTTTTCTTTAAAAACTAAAAATTGAACTACCATATAATCCAGCAATCCCACTCTTGTTTGTATATCCAGAAGAAACAAAAACACTAATTCAAAAATATACATGCATTGATCATAGTAAAGACATAGAAGCAACCCAAAGCCCCATCTACAGAAGATTGGATTAACAAGTGTGATATACAGTGGGATATTACTCAGCTATAAAAAGGGAATGAAATACTACCATTAGTGACAATCTGGATGGTGTTATAGAATATTATACTTCATGAAATTGCATTTAGGGAAAGATAGATTAAAATATGATGTCACATATACAAATAAATTATATTCAAAAACAGAGTCACCAAATAGAAAAAATCTTGTGGTTACCAAAAGGAAGAGGAACAAGAGGAGGAAACAGGGACAAATTAGGGGCATGGGATTAACAGAAACAAGCTTCTTTATATAAAATAGATGAGCAATAAATATAGGTACATATATGGTATACCCCAAAATAACACAATATTGGAAATAAATTATACTTCAATAAACACATAATAAAGAGCATATTTCAGAAGTTTAAGTACCATATAAAACTCTGAAAAAAGCACAATTAAACTATTTTGTTTAGTCTTATTATATGGTTTCAAAAATGAAAGGAAATGATAATCCACCATTCAGAGCAAGTAGGATGGTAATGAGATAGGATAGAAGAACTACACATGACTCATCTCAGTGCTATTATTAATTTTCTAGTTAAATTGTGTGATGGTTTTACTGATGTTTCTTATCTTTCTCCATAACTTACATACACTTCTATAACTATCAAACGTTCAGTTCACTTTTGTTGCTCAGTCGTGTCCGACTCTTTGCGAGCCCATGAATTGCAGCACGCCAAGCCTCCCTGTCCATCACCAACTCCAGGAGTTCACTCAAACTCACGTCCATTGAGTCGGTGATGCCATCCAGCCATCTCATCTTCTGTCATTCACTTCTCCTCCTTCACCCAATCCCTCCCAGCATCAGAGTCTTTTCCAATGAGTCAACTGTTCACATGAAGTGGCCAAAATATTGGCGTTTCAGCTTTAGCATCAGTCCAATGAACACCCAGGATTTATCTCCTTTAGAATGGACTGGGTGGATCTCCTTGCAGTCGAAGGGACCCTCAAGTGTCTTCTCCAACACCACCGTTCAAAAGCATCAATTCTTCAGTGCTCAGCTTTCTTTATAGTCGAACTCTCACATCCATACATGACTACTGGGAAAACCATAGCCTTGACTAGACGGATCTTTGCTGGCTAAGTAATGCCTCTGCTTTTCAATATGCTATCTAGATTGGTCATAACTTACATTCCAAGGAGTAAATGTCTTTTAATTTCATGGCTGCAATCACTATCATATACTACTCAGTATGAATATATTAAAACCCCTTTAGTACACTAACTCCTCAGAGTAGAACCTTCCCTGCTTTCCTGGTAGAGTTCCACACATATTTAGATCATTAAATCCTTGCATTTTCTGCAGTTCGCTTTGCCTAGAAAGCATAGATTGTCACTAAGACTTGTATTCCCTGATACCACTTGTAACAATCAGGCTATTTGTTAACTTTGCTTAGTTAACACTGCCAGTTACACTTTCTACCATTCATTCTTTCCCAGGGAAAAGGATTTTAAATGTTTTTGTATATCTTGCCTGACATTTCCATTTAGTTCATTTAATCACTAATCTTATGGAAATATTTTGAATATAATATGAATAATCCCTTAGACTAGTTATTAAAAGTGTTGGTTTTAAAGCCAGATTTCTTGGGTTCAAACTCCATCTTTATCATTAGCTAGTATTACGATTGAGCAAATTAGCTTCATTATACTTCCATCATCTCATTTATAAGGTGAAAGTAATAAAAAAAAAAAAAAACTAATCACACAGATACTGTGTATTTAAAGTAATTTATATCTTTATACCATTTAAAAAGTAGTTGGCATTTTGCAAGCTTTAAATTCATGTTAGCTATCATTTTGTATATGTTATTTATTTTCTAAAATAAATGCTTAAAGAGAATTTCTTCTTCTATCCCAACATTGAATACTTAAAAAAAAAAATAACAAAAGAGAGTTGTTTAAAATTTTTACAAAAATAGATGAACCTAAAAAATCATCATGCTAAGTGAAAAAAGTAAGTCATGACTACATGTCATGAAACTACATGCTATGAACCCACTTATATGAAGTGTCTAAAAGAGAAAGATTTACAGACAGAAAGCAGAACAGTGGTTTCCCAAGGCTCTGGGTAAGACAAAAAATAACAAAATGGAAGTGATGAAATGTTCTAAAATTGTATTATGATGATGATTACATGACTCCATAAATTTACTAATATCATTGGATTGTACACATATAAAGCTTATTTAAAGGAACATGTCCATAACATTTACTTTAATAGAACTTTCATCAGGATGGGTAAAATCTGATTAAACTCTCATATTTGAATATAGTAAAAAATTCAGTAATATACCATCATGTGTGGGTGGCATAAATTATGTTATATGTTAATTGGGAGAAAGCTGATTTTATTAAACCTTGTGTTCAAGAATGCAGTATATTTTTTAAATTAAAAACTACATCTGAAGAAAGGGAGTTCAGTTCATTTCAGTCATTCAATCGTGTCCAATTCTGCAACTCTATGGATTGCAGCACACCAGGCTTCCCTGTCCATCACCAACTCCCGGAGTTTACTCAAACTCATGTCCATCAAGTCGGTGACGTCATCCAACAATCTCATCCTCTGTCGTCCCTTTCTCCTCCTGCCTTCCATCTTTCCCAGCATGAGGGCTTTTCCAGTGAGTCAGTCCTTCACATGAGGTGGCCAAAGTACTGGAGTTTCAGCTTCAGCATCAGTCCTTCCAATGAATATTCAGGGTTGATTTCCCTTATGATTGACTGGTTTGATCTTCTTGCAGTCCAAGGGACTCTCAAGAGACTTATCCAACACCAGAGTTCAAAAGCACCAATTACTCAGCTATAAAAAAGAATGCATTTGAGTCAGTTCTAAAGAGGTGATGAAACTGGAGCCTATTATACAGACTGAAGTAAGTCAGAAAAGAGAAACACCAATACAGTATATTAATGCATATATATGGAATTTAGAAGGATGGTTACAATGATCCTATATGCAATACAGAAAAATAGACACAGATGTAAAGAACAGACTTTTGGATTATATAGGAGAAGGCAAGGATGGGATGTTTTGAGAGAATAACATTGAAACATGTATAATTATCATATGTAAAATAGATGACCAGTGCAAGTTTAATGCATGAAGCAGGGCACTCAAAGCTGGTGCTATGGGACAACCCAGAGAGACGGGGTGGGGAGAGAAGAGGGGAGGGGAGTTCAGGATAGGGGACACATATGCACCCATGACTGATTCATGTCGATGTAAGGCAAAAAATACCACAAACTCCTAAGGTAATTATCCTCCAATTAAAATATTTTTTAAAAGCAAAAATTTTTGGCACTGAGTTTTATGATCTGACTCTCATATCTATACATGACTACTAGATTTGGCTAAACGGACCTTTGTTGGCAAAGTAATGGCTCTGTTTTTAATATGTTGTCTAGGTATGTCATAGCTTTTCTGCCAAGTAACAAGTGTCTTTTAATTTCATGGCTGCACTCACAATCTGCAGTGATGTTGGAGTCCAAGAAAATAAAGTCTGATACTCTTTCCATTATTTCCCCGTATGTTTGCCATAAAGTGATGGGACCAGATGCCATGATCTTAGTTTTTTGGAAGTTGAGTTTTAAGCCAGCTTTTCACTCTCCTCTTTCACTTTCATCAAGAGTCTCTTTAGTTCCTCTTCACTTTCTGCTATAATGATGGTGCCATCTGCACATCTGAGGTCATTAATATTTCTGCATGCAATCTTGATTTTATACTTCATGCAGCTTAGCATTTCCCATGATACAGTCTGTATATAAGCTAAACATTCAGGGTGACAATCCTCCTGACATTCTCCTTTCCCAATTTGGAACCAGTCTGCTTTTCCATGTCCAGTTCTAACTGTTGCTTCTTGACCTGCATAAAGTTTCTCAGGAGGCAGGTAAAGTGGTCTGCTATTCCCATCTCTTCAAGAATTTTCCACAGTGTGCTGTGATCCACACAGTTAAAGGCTTTCACATACTCAGTAAAGCAGAAGTAGTTGGTTTCTGAAACTCTCTTGCTTTTTCTATGATCTAACAAATGTTGACAATTTGATATCTGGTTTCCCTTTTCTTTTTATTTTTTTAAATATAAATTTATTTATTTTAATTGGAGGTTAATTACTTTACAATATTGTATTGGTTTTGCCACACATCAACATGAATCCACCACAGGTATACATGTGTTCCCACCCTGAACCCCCCCTCCCTACTCTCTCCCTTGTACCATCCCTCTGGGTCGTCTCAGTGCACCAGCCCCAAGCATCCAGTATCCTGCATTGAACCTGGACTGACTATTCATTTCATATATGATATTATACATGTTTCATTGTCATTCTCCCAAATCATCCCACCCTCTCCCTCTCCCACAGAGTCCAAAAGACTGTTCTATACATCTGTGTCTCTTTTGCTGTCTCGCATACAGGGTTATCATTACCGTCTTTCTAAATTCCATATATAAGCTTTAATATACTGTATTGGTGTTTTTCTTTCTGGCTTACTTCACTGTATAATAGGCACTAGTTCTAAATCCATATTGATCATCTGGAATTTCTTGGTTTATGTACGGCTGAAGCCTAGTTTGGAAGATTTTGAGCATTACATCATGTGAGATGAGTACACTTGTGCAGTAGTTTGAACATTCTTTAGCTTCGCCTTTCTTTGGGATTGGAATGAAAACTAACCTTTTCCAGTCCTATGGCCACTACTGAGTTTTCCAAATTTGCTGGCATATTGAATGCAGCACTTTCACATCATCATCTTTTAGGATTTTAAATAACTCAGCTCAAATTCCATCCCCTCCACTAGCTTTATTCGTAGTGATGATTCCAAAGGCCCACTTGACTTAGCATTTCAGGATGTCTGGCTCTAGGTGAGTGATCACACCATCATGATTATCTGGATCATAAAGATCTTTTTGCATAGTTCTTCTGTGTATTCTTGCCACCTGTTCTTAATATCTTCTGTTTCTGTTAGGTCCTTACTGTTTCTCTCTTTTTATTGTGCCCATCTTTGCATGAAATATTCCCTTGGTTCCTCTAACTTTCTTGAAGAGATATCTAGTCTTTTCCATTCTATTATTTTCCTCTACTTCTTGATATTGATCACTGAGGAAGGCTTTCTTATTTCTTCTTGATATTCGTTGAAACTCTGCATTCAGATTGATGTATCTTTCCTTTTATCCTTTTCCTTTTGCCTCTCTTCTTTTCTCAGCTATTTGTAAGGCCTCCTCAGACAACCATTTTGCCTTTTTGTATTTCTTCTTTCTGGGATTGGTTTTAATCACGTCCTCCTATACAATGTCATGAACCTCTGTCCATAGCTCTTTAGAAACTCTATCTATCAGATCTAATCCCTTGAATATATTTGTCACTTTCACTGTATAATCATAAGGGATTTGATATAGGTCACACCTGAATGGTCTAATGACTTTCCCTACTTTCTTCAATTTAAGTCTGAATATTACAATAAGAAAGGGTGTTATTTGAGTTTAAATGAGATTAAATTAATTTTTAATTACATGTTCTACTTATCTACTCAACTAAGTTTACAAGATCAAAAACCTTGTCATCCAGGGAAGAACTATTACAGTATAACTTTGAGAAAAAACATGTTTAGGTACAGTGACCAAATGATATATCATTTGAAAGAATTTATATAGAAAGAGCTGTGAAACATAGAATTCTATCCTCTGAATGCTAAAATACACACACACATCAAAATCCTGAACTAAAACAAGAGAAGAAAGTAAAATAATCATCACATTTGTAACTTCTCTCATGTAAATTGCAAAACAGACTTTCTTACCATTCATTTCCATTAAAGATCCAACTTCTTTTTCAGAAACAACTTTGACCCTGGACCTCAGGCAAGATTCCACTTGGTTTATTACAGTCTGCTTTCCCATTCACTAACTTTTTATAAATGCTCTTCACTTTCTGACATCATGTTTTGCAGTATTTGATACTCATTTGGAAATAATTATTTTCCTACTGAAAGGTTGTTGCTGACCAGTGAAAGGCACAAGAATTCTTGCCCTCCGGAGGAGAGGAATTCAATCTGGGGCCAGTGATGTGGTTCAGTCACTCAGAGCTTTTGTGTAATAAAGTTTTATTAAGGTATAAAAGAGATACAGAATGCTTTTGACATAGACATCAGAAGAGGGCAGAAAGAGTGTCCTCCTCCTAGTCTTTAGCAGGAAGTTATATATCTACTAGCAGGCTGCTAATTAGAGAGAGGAAATGTCTCAAAACTCAGAGAGTGTCCCCAGGCCCCTCACCCACAACATGCATTTTGAGATAACATTGGCACAAGGTGAGTTCTCCTCTGCCATAAAATGATTGACATAAATCTTGAAGAAAGGTAGGTTTCCAGGCAAATACATAGCATCATTAACATAGCTTAAGAGACCATTTGCATGAGTAAAATCTACTGGTTTGTTGAGTAAAACATACTGGTTTGTCAAGTTAGTTCTGAGTCTTAGGAGGAACTTGAAGAGTCTAAAGTAAATATATAGTTTATTAACATAGCTTAAGAAAAACATTTCCATAAGAAAAATGCATTGGTTAGCTCAAGGTTTTGAGAAAAGTTAAGTTCAGGTGGAACCAGGTGTTGTCATGGCAACATATAATTTTAAAAGAAACTTCCTGTTAATTTTGTATAGAGAAGGGAGGGGGAAAAAAAAAAAAAAAAAACCTGACAGTTGTAGTCTGCCTCCTCCTGCCACTTAAGAGAGAGAGAAAAAATATTTGATACTTGCAACCTACTTCCTCTGTTTGGGTTCCTCTAGCCTTCCTGTCTGCTATGCTTTCACTGGATTCTAATGATGTCTAATCCAGTGCTGGAGCTGGACTCTGGCAGGGAGCTGCGTTAGGCATTACTGACAATCCAGCAGCTGAAAGCTACTGAAAATATAGCAAATGTATATGCACAGTAAAAAATTCTTCAAATTATGGCTGCTGCTTAATTGGCAATTTTGCTGTCATGTAGTATGACCAGTGCACTATATGAAAACCTGAATTCCACAAATATGTAGATTTTTAACAGCTTATTAGGGTATTTTCATGTGAATTGAATAAAAAAAGTTCATGTGTTTGAGGAAAACAAATCTGACTTGATTTAAATATTTTTACTTTATTAAACTACTTGAGCAGTGTCACAAGCTGGTTAAGTGTGTCAGTACAGGAGTTAGAAATGGATAAGAATTCTAGTCACGCATCTTGGAAAGTCATGTGATCTTAGACAAGATTTTTAAACTATGTGAGCTTTAGTTTTTCTATAAATAAAATGGGGATGATTAACATACATACCTCTTGGGTTGTTTAAAGTTTAAAGGAAATTATAAATAGCAATCACTCAGCACAGTGGCTATTAGATAGCAAGTTCTCAGTGAGTTCTAGTTACTATTAGTCAACGACAATGAAAATGTTTTGGGTTTCTTAATGTTACACATTATAAACAATATTATTGAATTTATTTTATCTCTTTAAAATGTGCTTCAACTGATTTTAATGCCAACTTAGAATAAAATGTATAAGTTTGATCTTTTCCTTTTTGCATAAAACATTTGTGCACATGGTTTTGTGCCTGGCTTCAGAATCCCTCTATAGATATAACTTGCAATCAGTTATTTCTCTCCTTCCTTCCACACTGACTCCTCTTTGAACTTCTGTGGATGCAAAGATGCTGATGGTGGTGGTCAGGGTTTTTAGAAGCAGGAGCATTCACAACCTTTCCTCAAACAGTGGAATAATCACCAGTTTTTTGTTTGCTTGGTTGGTTGGTTGGTTGGTTTTCTTATTAGTGTTAATGAGGACCATCTGCTACCACAGAACTGCCATGGCTTGATTTTACTTTACTAGTCTAATCAAGCTCTCAGTGCCTCCATTGATTCTCTTTTCCTAACTAGGAGTTTACATGATTAGCTAATACTCACAAAAACGATATTTGGATATGATGACAATTACTAGTCATCCCCTGGCAGGATTTTATTTTTCACCCAGCTGTTAAGACTTGATGACCATGTTACCCCTTGGAATTTCTAGTGACTACTGTTCAATACTTGCAATCTCAGTAATCTTCAATATCTATCTCTGAACTTTACAAGCACAAATCTTCAACTGCTGGGGACCAGCGTGAGGAACTCCACCCATGGCAAAGATCATGAGGAAGAAGGCTTGGCATATGCAAAGGCGTGATCAAGCCTCAGGAAACCTCTGTTCCAGAGCATCTACCCCCAAAACCAGAGTCTGTTTTATGCTCTCACCTACACCTCTGAGTTTACAGGGGGCTCTCCCCCATCACCATTTCTCTCGGAGAAGGAGTTAATGTGCAGCTCCAAGTCAATAAAAATTCCTGGGCATGACAAGAGTGTTTCAGCTTACAGACTCCTCTGAAGGTTATCTAGCCCACCTGTATAAGTTCGTCTGGCCACATGTGATTGTTTACAGCTTCCCAAACTGAGGGGCATGAGATGTTTTAGACTTACTAAAGACAAATTCCTTTGGGAAGTTGGAAATTGTCAGTATAGTGGGTTGGTTAGGAATTATATTGGTGAAGAGTTTTTTCATTTGCTGTGCCAATAATTGCTGCTAATTCCCTGCCCTGGGTATGACAGGGGTGTCTCAGGTCAAACCTCTCTGCTGATAGACTAGCTTGTGTGACAGGATTATCCATACTCCTGCCACTACACACATGATTGTTTACTACCTCTCAACCATAAACAGCACAGAGAGTTTGAAGTATTTTGAAAGTCTTAATTAGCATAGGGCTTTTCTCATTGTTGAGTCAATGATTGCCACCAGGCCTCCATATCCTTAGGCACCTGGAAATATATTAATCAATGTATTTGGAATATAGAAAAGGAAATATAGTAGTTTTTAAGGTTAACAATACTAGACTTTTTGAGTTAATGAATTTTCTCTTTTGTAATAGATCACTGTACTTTGTTATAAATCACTGTGTCCTTGCTATGTAAAAATGTAACTTTATCACTATCTGAAGACTAAATAGATCTTAAAGGGAACATTGGGGGAAGGATTTTCATTTGTTGGGCTGATGTTTGCTGCTAAATCTCCATATTCCCCGTCCTTATAATGAATATAACTAGTATATAGGAGAAATAAGTATTAACCTTTAAGCATATAGGAGAAATAAGTACTAACCTTTAAGATTAATCATGTTAACCTTGGGTTAAATAAATTCCTTTCTTGATTATAACTCACTACACCCTCACCCTATAGGAATATAACTTTATTTGGAGGGTGGTGCCTGGCTTAAGAAAAAACACGCTTGGGAAAAATAAGTGGTTTGGTTATCAGAAAGAAAGGGTCGTAAAATGTCAGCAGGTCTCATGGCCAGAAGATGATGTAAAACCCCTAAGACCTTTTTTTTAAATATACTTATGTGAAGCACCTGATTTTGATAAAGGTCAGGACTGCTGACCCCCTCATGACTCTGTATTCATCCCTATGTGTAACAAAAGGCATATAAGCAAACCCCAAAATGAAGAAATTGGATCAGTTTCCGGAAAGACTGATACCCCCATGTCATTCTTTCCTGCTCCCCATTTTTCTGGCTGAATTCCCATCTGGAGCATGGGTGCTCACCATGTCTGCTTACTTGCCCCGGTTTTCAAGCCCAGGTGAGAAGAGCCCAAGCAGGGGCACCTTCCGATATTCAAGTGGCACCAGTGGCCCAACGTAGATGGTGCAAATTCCTTGTCTTGGAATTGTATTGGTATCCCACAAAAACCAAGTTATTCAGCCTCTTTTTCTCTCCTACTATTTTCTGGCTGAATTCCCATCTGGTGCATGGGTACCCTCCAAGCCTGCTAATTTTGCCTGGGCTTCTAAGATCAGACCAGGGTGGCCTCAGTGCCTCCTCTCCTTCGGGAGAATGGGGAGATGCCTGCGGCCTACGTAGGTGGTGATTGGTATTCCATGTAAACCAAGTTATTCAGCCTCTTTTTCTCTGCTAATTTTCTAATCCCTCTCTATCTGTAATTAAATAAGTTATTTCCAAGGACGCCAACTCTGTCCCCACCTTTGGATCACCCTGGATCCACCAGGGCTGGACCCCGGCATTCAACCATGAACCCCACATCAACATCACCACACACACTATTGCCATTCTCACTATGGCAAAAGAAGAAATACAGAAAATGAAATGGATTAAAATGAGTATCGTCATTTGCTTAGCCATAAAGGGATAAAAATCCATATTATTTTCTGATACAGAGCCCATCTAAGCCAGACATCAAGAACAAACACCACATGTTAATAAAAAACTTGGCAGAATTTCCCAGAAGGTTTGCCTGTTATGTCTCACAATCATAGGACCATTCTCATTATAAAAATTGTTGCGATTTTCAAAGAAATCAGAAAGACCGAGAAGCCATTTTCTTGAAGCCTCATTCTAATACTAAGAAGAATAGATAATCATGTAAGTCTCCACCCCCCCCCAAGATAAATTTTTTTGTCCTATATCACCTAAAACTCTACAGGGATCTAGATGAAGATTAAAACCCTATGTTGAAAGTGAAAGTCACTCAGTTGTGTCTGATTCTTCGCGACCCCATGGTCACGATACAATTCATGGAATTCTCTAGGCCAGAGTACTGGAGTGGGTAGCCTTTCCCTTCTCCAGAGGATTTCCCCAACCCAGAGATAGAACCCAGGTCCCCACATTGCAGGAAGATTCTTTACCAGCTGAGCCACAAGGAAAGTCCAAGAATAGTGAAGCGGGTAGCCTATCTATTCTCCAGTGGATCTTCCTGATCCAGGAGTCAAACCAGGGTCTCCTGAATGGCAGGCAGATTCTTTACTAACTGAGCTATCAGGGAAGCCCAAACTCTATATTAAGAAAGAAAAAAGAGCTAGTATATTGATCCCAAGAAAAGGGTAAGTGTTGCTGAATAGAAGGTCTGTGCTAACATTTTCTGTCAACCAGAGTGTTTCTCAAGACTCTGCTTAGCTTCAAGAATAACAGTGTTTATCTTCTCTATAAAACTTTTATATGCAAGACAGCAAAAGAGACCCAGATGCAAAAGACTGTTGGACTCTGTGAGAGAAGGTGAGGGTGGGATTATTTAAGTGAATAGCCTTGAAACATGTATATTATCATATGTGAATCAGATTGCCAGGCCAGGTTCGATGCATGAGGCAGGGTGTTCAGGGCTGGTGCACTGGGATGACCCTGAGTGATGGGATGGGGAGGGAGCTGGGAGGGAGGGACAGGATGGGGAACACATGTACACCCATGGCTGATTCATGTCAATGTATGGCAAAACCACCACCATATTGTAAATTAATTAGCCTCCAATTAAATTTAAAAAATAAAAATAAAAGAAAGCAAAAGAATAAGTAAATAAAACGCCAGAGAAAAATAGAGGAAAAATGTGAGTAGAAATTATATACATTGTATTTAGATACTAAAAGAACTGTGTGTATTGGCAATGGTTGCAAGATTGATTTATAGGTATAATGACAAGTTAATGGTGGTAGGTGGAGAGAGAGATTGATTATTATTGCTGGAATAATTGGAATTTTTCTTTATTTGGTTTTTAAAGTTTTTACATTAAAAAAATTTCCAAAATGTAAATTTGCACTTTGGTGCATCATTTTACAAAACGATAGGTAATACTCTTCATGAACAAGCTTGAAAACCTTTTAACTGAGTGCTATATTCCTACAGCTGTCATCAGATAACATTATAAATAACATATGCAAAATTAAATCCTTAACAATATTCCCTTGAATACTATATGATACTCTACAATGGTTCTGAGTTTATTACTTGTAATATTTGATCTTTTGAGATGTGAGAGTTAATTTTATGGAAATTTATATTATTTATTATATTTATATTATTTCTTCTAAAATATTTATTGTTTAAGATTTATTTCATTTTTAAGATTTATATTATTTTTTAAGAAATAATAATTATTTTAAAGACTTTATTGAATTTGTTACAGTATTGCTTCTGTTCTATGTTTTTGTTTTCCAGCCACAAGGGTTGCCAGATGCTAACTCCTCCGCCAGGGTCAAACCCACAGCCCCTGTCACTGGAAGACTAAGTTTCAATCACTGATCCACTGGGGAAGTCCCCTATATTGTTGCTTAACTTTTTCATATAAACTCTTACTGAAGATGATATACAAAAGCAATTAACCTCATTTTTTTGTGCACAAAATTAGTTAAGACTTTATCCAAAAAAAAATTCTTTTGAGCAATTAACATTGTAGGACTTCTAGAATATACCCTATTGGTTACCCTCTACAGTTCCGTGCTTTCCCTTATGTTTTCTAAAATACCCAGATTTTACTCAACTATTCAACCCTTTATCAATATGAAAAGAAAGAAAGACCCCATTTAAAATATCATTGACTTATTTCTTCTTTTTTCAGTTTTAATTGCTTTATTTATTTTTAAAAAAATTAAATGAAAATATGATAATGCATTTACAGGAGACTTGGAAAATACATAACAAAATTACATCTAGTTCCACAATATATTGCAATTATTTTTAAGTAGATAAATTAAGTTTGATATTATGTAAATTAAATTTAATATTTAGTTGAAACATTAATATCAAACTTACAAAAATTAACAGAATGAACATATAGAAAATTAGAAGGATATATTAAACCTGAAAAGCACTACAAATCAATTCAACATAATTAAGATTATGCAATTTTCACACAACAATAGTATACAAATTCTATTCAAGTGCCATAGACTATAAACTAGGAGATGCTGGAACATATCAAGGAATATAAAATAAAATGCAAAAATTTCATGCTTTAAGGTTATTAAAGTCATATAGAGTCTGTTCCTTTATCACTGTGGAATTATGCTAGAAATCAGTATCAAAAGATACTTGAAAATAATCCACATATTTTCCAATGCAAAGTGACATTTACCAAGAGAGATGCCATTGAAAACCTCAATAAAGCTAAAAGACTGAAAAACACAGAGGCTGATTCCTGAGAAGCATTTAAATGAGAAATTAATATCAAAGACACTTAAAAAAAAAAAGCCCATGTATTTGGAAATGCAATGTCCACTTTTAAATGATGAATCTAAGAAAATAAAACAAGGAAAACTGGAAAACTTTTGTACCATAATAAAAAGTAAAACAGAATTTACCAGAATTTGTTGAATGCTGCTGAAGCTGCTCAGTGCAACTAAATACAATGTAGAATCTTAAATAAGGTATGAAAACAATTCATGGATATTAGCATAAAATTTTGTGAAATTTGAACAAGATCTGCACTTTAGTTAATAATAGTGTATCACCTGTTAATTTCCTTTTTTTTAGACAATGTATTATTTCCTTGTATTATTAGAATTCATCGCAGCACTGTTTATAATAGCCAGGACATGGAAACAACCTAGATGCCCATCAGCAGATGAATGGATAAGAAAGCTGTGGTACATATACACAATGGAGTATTACTCAGCCATTAAAAAGAATTCATTTGAATCAGTTCTGATGAGATGGATGAAACTGGAGCCAATTATACAGAGTGAAGTAAGCCAGAAAGAAAAACACCAATACAGTATACTAACACATATATATGGAATTTAGGAAGATGGCAATGACGACCCTGTATGCAAGACAGGAAAAAAGACACAGATGTGTATAACGGACTTTTGGACTCAGAGGGAGAGGGAGAGGGTGGGATGATTTGGGAGAATGGGAAATCTAACATGTATACTGTCATGTAAGAATTGAATCGCCCGTCCATGTCTGACGTAGGGTGCAGCATGCTTGGGGCTGGTGCATGGGGATGACCCAGAGAGATGTTGTGGGGAGGGAGGTGGGAGGGGGGTTCATGTTTGGGAACGCATGTAAGAATTAAAGATTTTAAAATTTAAAAAATAAAAAAAAATTTAAAAATAAATAAATAAATAAATAGCTCAGCTGGGAAAAAAAAAAAGTCTCAAGCCTCATTCCCATATTTAAAAATCACTAATATATAAGCTTTCTAGATTTTTAGCAGTAATGCCAGATGACAATATAAAAGGAGACATGAAAATTTGGAGTGAACATAAATCAGAAATCTGGCACTAATTCCATACTTAAACAAGTGGAATTAAAGTGTTATAAATATTTTAGGCGAAAATTTGTCAGTTTTCTAAAGCACCTTACCTTCCTCCTGAGAAACCTGCATTGTAGGCCAAGAAGCAACAGTTAGAACTGGACATGGAAGAATGGACTGGTTCCAAATTGGGAAAAGATTGTCACCCTGCTTATTTAACTTATATGCAAAGTATATCATGAAAAATTCTGGGCTGGATGAATCACAAGCTGGAATAAAGATTGAAGGGAGAAATATCAATAACCTCAAATATGTAAATGACACCACCCTTATGGCAGAAAGCAAAGAGGAACTAAAGAGCCTTTTGATGTAAGTGAGAGGAGAATGAAAAAGCAGGCATAAACTTAACATTCAAAAATGAAGATCATGGAATCTGGTCCCATCACTTAATGGCAAATAGATGGGGAAATAATGGAAACAGTGAGAGACTTTATTTGGGGGTGGGGGGCCTCCAAAATCACTGCAGATGGTGACTGCAGCCATGAAATTAAAAGATGCTTACTCCTTGAAAGAAAAATTATGACAAATCTAGACAACATATTAAAAAGCAGAGACATTACTTTGCCAACAAAAGTCCATCTAGACAAAGCTATGATTTTTCCAGGGCTTCACTCATAGCTCAATTGGTAAAGAATCCGCCTGCAATGCAGGAGACTCTGGTTCAATTCCTGGGTCAGGAAGATCCACTGGAAAAGGGATAGGCTACCCATTCCAGTATCCTGGCCTGGAGAATTCCATGGACTGTATAGACCATGGGGTCCCAAAGAGTTGGACAAGACTGAGCGACTTTTGCTTTCGCTTATGTATAGATGGGAGAGTTGGGACATAAAGAAAGCTGAGTGCCAAAGAAGGATGCTTTTGAACTGTGGTGTTGGAGAAGACTCTTGAGAGGCCCTTGGACTGCAAGGATATTGAACCTAAAGGAAATCAATCCTGAATATTCATTCAGTTCAGTTCAATTCAGTTCAGTCGCTCGGTTGTGTCTGATTCTTTGCAACCCCATGAATTGCAGCACGCCAGGCCTCCCTGTCCATCACCAATTCCCGGAGTTCACTCAAACTCACATCCGTCGAGTCCACAACTGGATAGTTTCTGCTTTGGCTCCATCCCTTTATTCTTTCTGGAGTTATTTCTCCACTAGAAGGACTGATACTGAAACTGAAGCTCCAATACTTTGGCTTCCTGATGTGAAGAGCCAACTCATTAGAAAAAATCTTGATGCTGGGGAAAACTGAAGGCTGGAGAAGGGGATGACAGAAGATGAGATGGTTGGATGGCATTTCTGACTCAATGGACATGAATTTGAGCAAACTCCGGGATATGGTGAGGGACAGAAAAGTATGGGATACTGCCGGCCATGGGGTCACAAAGAGTTGGACAAGACTGAGTGAGTAAAGAAATGTTTGTGTGTGTATATAATATATATAAATGCTGTATATATGCATATTATATAGAAATGCCTTATATATATAAATACAAAAACCTTTATATACTTGATAAAAGCTTGAGAAAGAACAACATAACAAGAGACAGAGAAATTGGAAAAAAACATGAAATGAAATGGGAACACTGAATATAAATAGAAGAAGTCTAACAAGCTAGATAAAAGTAAAATATCATCACATAGTCTAGTTTGTTTTAAACATGGCTGCTCATTAGAATCACATCTGAAGATTTGGAGAAAACAATACCTAGGCATTTGTATTTTTCAAAAAATTCCAGGATAAGTCTAATGAGCATCTGGATTTTAAAAAGTGATTACAGGTTTTTTCTATTAAATGGTAACTTTAGTGATATAGAATTCTATTATTTCCTGTTGACCAATTCTGATACAATGGTATTAAAATGAGTAATAGTTACATAATCACAATAGTAAAAGATGTTGATCAGTTTTCACAATCAATAGCCAGACAAAACATAAAAGATAATTACAACTGTAAGCCAAAATGGAACCATGATTAATCTAACAATATAAAATAATTACATGAACTTTGGGGGGTTATGTAGAGCTCCATGTGGTAAGTGAAAGCACACGCATATGCTTGTTTTCATACACCCAGCTATTCTGTGTCTTTTTGCTGTTGCATTTAATCCATTCCCCTGGGTCAGGAAAATCCTTGGAGTAGGAAATGGCAACCTGCTGCAGTATTCTTGCCTGGAAATCAGCGGAGCCTGGCATGCCACAGTCTGTGGGGTCACCAAGATCTGGACATGATTGAGAAACTGAGCATGTGCGCGTGCACACACACACACACACACACACACACACACGATTCAATTACCATTTTCTTAATTATTGGGGTTTATTTTTTGTAGGTCTTTTTCTTTTCTTGTGTATCCTGCCTAGAGAAGTTTCTTTAGCATTTTTTGCAAAACTGATTTAGTGATGCTGAATTCTGTTAATTTTGCTTGTCTGGAAAGCTTTTGATTTCTCTATCAAATCTGAATGAGAGTCTTATTAGGTAGAGTAGTCTTGCTTGGATGTAGGTTCTCTTTTTTCATCACTTTAAATACAGTGCACTGTTCCCTCTGGCTTGTAGAGTTTCTGTTGATAAATCAGCTGATAACCCCATGGGAGTTCCTTCATATGTTAGGCTGAACAACTAACCAACCACCACCATGACCACCTGAAGGATATGGGATTTGATTTTTATGTTGATTTCCTCCCTCCTACCATTTTGTAAAATTTAAAACTGTAATTCTTTGGCCTTTAATAATTCAGTGGAATTATTAAAGATGGAAGACAAGCTGGATTATGGAAGTAAGCATTAGCTATAATTAGGAACTCAAAGGACATTTGGCAAATTCAGTAAAGCTACAATTTGTAGGTGTTAATGTCACTTTGCAGAGAAGGATATGGCAACCCACTCCAGTACTCTTGTCTGGAAAATCCCATGGATGGAAGAGCCTGGTAGGCTACAGTCCTTGGGGTCGTGAAGAGTCGGACACCACCAAATGACTTCATTCTCAATTTTCACTTTCATGTAATGGAGAAGTAAATGGCAGCCCACTCCAGGGTTTTTGCCTGGAGAATCCCAGGGATGGGGGAGCCTGGTGTGCTGCTATCTATGGAGTTGCACAGAGTCGGACACAACTGAAGCAACTTAGCAGCAGCAGCAGAATGTCACTTTGATTTCAAGTTAAAAGTTAAAAGGCTACAGGAGCACCTATATTGAAGTGCAGTGATGATAATAGATTATTGTATTATATTTATTAATTAAGATTAATGGTAGTTCTGTTTTGTCTTTGGATGTATTTTTTCTTCTTTTAGTGAGTTCCAGCATCCTCCCATCAAAAGCTGTTCAACTGTTCAATTTTGGTGCTCTCACATGAGAAGATGAATGCATGTCCCTCTACTCTACCAACCTGAATCAATCCCTCCAGACAGTAGGCCAAGATAATTGTGGTAATCTCATTGCCCTCTGCAGCAATTAATTGATTATGTTTGAGTATGTCATTCTGATCAATGAGATATAAGGACAAATTTATTAAGGTACAGTAAAAATGTGCACTTCCTACTTAATAAAGAAATAATGTAATAGAAAAAACTTCTTTGAACTTTGATTATTATGCTATTTAGATGTGACACCTGAAACTGCTGAAATTAGTTAAGGATAAAGCCATGTAATCAACACTGAAATCAGATGGATTATATTCTTTGCAGCCAAAGATGGAGAAGGTCCATACTGTCAGCAAAAGCAAGACTTGGAGCTGATTGTGGTTCAGATCAGGAAATCATTATTGCCAAATTCAGAGTTAAATTGAAGAAAGTAGGGAAAAACACCAGACCATTCAGATATGACCTAAATCAAACCCCTTATTATTATACAGTGGAAGTGACAAATATATTTAAGGGATTACATCTGATAGACATAGTTCTTGAAGAACTATGGACAGAAGTTTGTGACATTGTACAGGAGGCATTGATCAAGAACATCCCCAAGAAAAAGAAATGCAAAAAGGCAAAATGGTTAGCTGATGAGGCCTTACAAATAGCTGAGGAAAGAAGAGGACCTAAAGGCAAAGGAGAAAAGGAAAGATATACCATTTCAATGCAGAGTTCCAAAGCATAGCAAGAAGAGATAAGAAAGTATTCCTCAGAGATCAATGCAAAGAAATAGAGGAAACCAATAGAATGGGAAAGACTAGAGATCTCTTCAAGAAAATTAGAAATACTAAGGGAACATTTTGTGCAAAGATGGTACAATTTAGGACAGAAAAGGTATGGACCTAAGAGAAGCAGAAAATATTAAAAAGAGCTGTCAAGAATACACAGAACAACTGTGTAGATGATGACCCAGATAACCACAATGGTGTGGGCACTCACCTAGAGCAAGATTCTGGAGTGTGAAGTCAAATGGGGCTTAGGAAGCATCACTATGAACAAAGCTAGTGGAGATAATGGAAATCCAGTTGAGCTATTTCAAATCTTAAAAGATGATGCTGTGAAAGTGCTACACTCAATATGCCAGCAAATTTGGAAAACTCAGCAGTGGCCACAGGACTGGAAAAGGTCAGTTTTCATTCCAATCCCAAAGAAAGACAATGCCAAGGAATGTTCAAACTACTGCACAATTGCACTCATCTCACACACTAGCAAAGTACTGCTCAAACTTTTCCAAGCCAGGCTTCAACACTACATGAACTGTGAATTTCCAGATGTTCAAACTGGATTGAGAAAAGGCAGAGGAACCAGAGATTAAATTGCCAACATCCGTTGGATCATTGAAAAAGTAAGAGATGTCCAGAAAAACATCTATTTTTGCTTTATTGATGACACCAAAGCCTTTAACTGTGTAGATCACAATAAACTATGGAAAATTCTTCAAGAGACGGGAACACCACACCACCTGACTTGCCTTCTGAGCAATCTGTATGCAGGTCAAGCAGCAACAATTAGAACCGGACATGGAACAAGAGACTGGTTCCAAATAGGGAAAGGAGTACGTAAAGTCTATATGTTGTCACCCTGATTATTTAACTTACATACAGAGCACATCATGCAAAAGGCTGGGCTGGATGAAGCACAAGCTGGAATCAAGATTGCAGGGAGAAATATCAATAAGCTCAGATATGCAGATGACACCACCTTTATGGGAGAAAGTGAAGGAGAACTAAAAAGCCTTTTGATGAAAGTGAAAGAAGAGAGTGAGAAAGCTGGCTTAAAACTCAACATTCAGTAAACAAAGGTCATGGCATCTGGTCCCTTCACTTCATGGCAAGTAGATGGAGAAACAGTGGAAACCATGAGAAACTATTTTGGGGGGCTCCAAAATCACTGCAGTTGGTGACTGCAGCCATGAAATTTAAAAAACACCTGCTTCTTGGAAGAAAAGCTATGACCAATCTAGACAGCATATTAAAAAGTAGAGATATTACTTTGCCAATAAAAGTTTGTTTAGTCAAAGCTATTGTTTTTCCAGTCATCATGTATGGATGTGAGAGTTGGACTGTAAAGAAAGCTGAGCATTGAAGAATTGATGCTTTTGAATTGTGGAGTTGGAGAAGACTCTTGAGAGTCCCCTGGACTGCAAGGAGAGCCAACAGGTCAATCTTAAAGGAAATCAGTCCTGAATATTGATTGGAAGGACTGATGCTAAAGCTGAAACTTCAGTATTTTGGCCACCTGATGTGAAGAACTGTCTCCCTGAAAAGCCCCTGATGCTGTGAAAGATTGAAGGTGGAAGGAGAAGTGGGCAATAGAAAATGTTTGAATGGCATCACCAACGCGATGGACATGAGTTTGAATAAGCCTCAGGAATTTGTGATGAACAGGGAAGATTGGTGTGCTGCAGTCCATGGGGTCGCAAAGAATTGGACACGACTGAGCAACTGAACTGAGCTGAAAGCCATCTAATAGAGGACTGATCTCTGATGTACTGGACCTGGGACTTATATGTCTTCTTATATGAGATAACATATGTCTGCATTACTTAAACGAGTTTCAAATGGGCTTTTGTTATATAATTAAAAAATCCAATTCTTTGACATTTAATAAATCAGTAGAAAAGCTACTCAAATTGTAAACACTAAAGAGTTTATATTTAGGTTATATGCAGCAGAAAACAAATTGGATTATTAAAGTGAATATTAACTATAATTAGGAACTCAAAGCACATTTGGCAAATTCAGTATAACTACAATTTATAAGTGTTTACATGACTTTGATTTGAAGTCAAATGGTAAAAATCTTCTGGAACATCTGTATTGTGATATGTTGATGATAATAGATTATTTTCTCATATTCTTAAATTAATTTTAGTCAAATCTTATTTAAAAATTCAATTAGATTGGATTTGTCACTCAGATATAATTTAAACATGTTTAGACTATACATATCTAGCACTCATGAACTTATAATCTTAGAAAACTTATGAACCATTCATTTAACAGAACAACAAATAAAATGCCATCAGACTATAATTACTCAAAGATGTGTCAGTAAGAGTTATGGAAATACAGGATTTTCAATGAGAGATGTAGAACTCTTTGACCATGCCTGTCATGGGAAGATATTAGATACTGTAAGGTGAAGCACTCACTATAATTTGTAATACATGATAGAAAGTATCTCAAGGGATAAGAATGTTGCTTATCAGTTTCTATAAGCAAAACCAATATTGTCCCAGTTACATAGGCTGGGAGTCACTTCTCTCTTTCCGTAGTTTACTATAGCCAGTTTACTGAATTGTTCCAATTCTTCCTCCATGATATCTTTAATTCTTCCTCTTTGTTTTCACTACAGAAAATATTTCTGTTACAGAAAACTTCCTAACTAGGATCAGTGTTTTCACTCTAAATGGATTCTTCTGGTTACCTCAAATAAGTATTTCCAAAGTGCTGATGTCACGCTGTCATGAGTTTGTGTGAACTCTGGGAATTGGTAATGGACAGGGAGGCCTGGCGTGCTGCAGTCCATGGAGTCACAAAAAGTCGGACACAACTAAGCTATTGAACTGACTGACTGACTGATGTCATCTTATTTCTTTCTCCTCAAAACCCTGTATAATCTTTATTGTCTTCAGGAAGGAATAAAGAAATGAAAAATTTTACCCCTTCTTTTAAATACTTCATAGTATGGTAGAAAATTACAGGAAAACATAAACGTTAAGTAAAATAAATTATTAAAGAATTTCTGATAGAAGTTTGCTCTTAGTAGAAAATATCTTTATGATTGATCAATTTAAAATATTTATCCAGACAAAACTACTCAAAGTAATTTCTACTTCTTCATCACTATGTCTTTTCATAAAACAGTTCTCTTCTCTGGAAAATTAATTGTCATAACTTGTTTGTTAATCCATAAATATTCCTCAAGGCTTATTTAGAATTTAGCTTTCTCCTCATTTTATAAGCTTTTATTCTTTATGTAGATTCCACAAGCCTCTTCCTAGCCATTCTCTGTGGTGCAAAGCATTGTACTTTAGAGAGCAGCATGTTCTATTTATAAACTGTGTGAATTATCAGCAAAAACTTGCTTAAATGGAACAAAAATTTACTTTTCTCTGTCACTTTTAGTAGAATATTATAATGCAGCATTAAAGAAAATATTTTTGTCTCATATATAACAATTATTTAAATATAAGAAAATTTTATCATGGCATCACTTTATTTTCTCTTTTCTAGGAAATCTATCAATAACAGATATGTTTCTCCAATAGTGCTCTTTCTAGACATTCACCATTTTATTGATTTTATTTTAGGAATTAATTATGGAATTGTTAAAAGTAAAATAAGAATCCAGGATATCTGACTATGGTAAATGAGCTTATATTACAACAATTGCTCCAAACATACCAAGTAGGAAAACTCAACAATGTAATTTATTGGCCACCTATTTCAAGAATTATATTTCCTAAGAATGTAAAGAACTTCAGAGAAAAAAAAAAAAAACAACACAGAAAGTAAATATAAAGAGATGAGCCAAAACTTTCAAGGGTTGCTACTCACCAAGGAAGATGTCAGTACTGAATACAAGTCAAAAGCTGAACAAAGGAAAAGACTTTTGGACCTAGAGATTGCCAAATGCAGTTCAGCTCAGTTCAGTCGCTTGGTCATGTCCAACTCTTTGTGACCCCATGAATCGCAGCACTCCAGGCCTCCCTGTCCATCACCAACTCCCAGAGTTCACTCAGACTCACGTCCATCGAGTCAATGATGCCATCCAGCCATCTCATCCTCTGTCGCCCCCTTCTCCTCCTGTCCCCAATCCCTCCCAGCATCAGAGTCTTTTCCAATGAGTCAACTCTTCTCATGAGGTGGCCAAAGTACTGGAGTTTCAGCTTTAGCATCATTCCCTCCAAAGTAATCCCAGGGTTGATCTCCTTCAGAAGGGACTGGTTGGATTTCTTTGCAGTCCAAGGGACTCTCAAGAGTCTTCTCCAACACCACAGTTCAAAAGCATCAATTCTTTGGCACTCAGCCTTCTTCACAGTCCAACTCTAACATCCACGCATGACTATGGGAAAAACCATAGCCTTGACTAGACGGACCTTAGCCAGCAAAGAAATGTCTCTGCTTTTGAATATGTTATTTAGGTTGGTCATATTAAGTAAAGTAAATCAGAGAAAGATAAATATCATATGATATAACTTATTTGTGGAATCTATAAAATGACTGTTATTCAGTTGCTAAATCATGTCCAACTCTTTGTTATCCCATGCGGTGCAAGATGCCAGGCTCCTCTATCCTTCACTGTCTCCCAGAGTTGCTCAGATTCAAGTCCACTGAGTGGGTCATACTATCTATCTTATCCTCTGTCATCCCCTTCTCCTTTGGCCTTTAATCATTTTCAGCATCAGGGCCTTTTCTACTGAGTCAACTCTTCGCATCAGGTGGCCGAAGCATTGGAGCATCAGCTTCAGCAACAGCCCTTTCGATGTATATTCAGCGTTGATTTCCATATTGACTGGCTTGATCTCTTTGCTGTCCAAGGGAGTCTAAAGAGTCTTCTCCAGCACCACAATTTGAAAGTATCAACTCTTTGGCATTCATCCTTCTTTATAGTCAAACTCTCATATTAGTACAGGACTACTGGAAAAAACATAGCTTTGACTATACACAGGTTTATCGGCAAAGTGATTGCGGGGAGAGAAAATTAGCCAAGATGACATGTTCAGGCTCTCTCACCACACGTTTTGTAAATAATGACTGTGAAACAGCTGAGATCACTTAGAGCATTCTGCAGGCACATCACAAGGCATTTACTTGGCCATGGGCTACTTTGTGCTGTACGGATATGAGTTCCATAGAGAAAGTGGTGGCATTACTCCTGCATCATGGCTGTGTCTGTTGAGTAAGAGGAGAGAATATAGCATTTCTACTGCTACAGCTGCTGCATCAACCAGGAGAGAACACTGTGTCAGCCAGGAGAAAATAAACATATCTGGAGTTCCTATGGCTCCTTGAGTCTTCTTCCAGCCTCTTAGCTCATGCCTTGCCTACCCTGGGCTCAGTGAACAGTGAGACAACTGTTATCATGAACAGGATCAGCAATAAAGTGATGTTTCTGCTTTTTAATATGCTGTCTAGGTATATCAGGGCTTCCCTGGTGGCTTAATGGTAAAGAATCTGCCTGCAATGCAGAAGACATGGGTTCAATCCCTGGGCAAGGAAGATCCCCTGGAGAAGGAAATGGCAACCTATTCCAGTATTCTTGCCTGGGAAATCTCATGGCAAAAGAGTTGGACAAAACTTGGCAAAACAAGAACAACAACAACCAGGTTTGACATAGCTTTCCTTCCAAGGAGCAAATGTCTCTGAATTTCACGGCTGCAATCATTGTCCGAGGTGATTTTGGAGACTAAAAAATGAAATCTGTCAATTTCCACTTTTCCCCTATCTATTTGACTTGAAGTGGTAAGACTGGATGCCATGATATTAGGTTTTTGAATATTGAGTTATATGTCACCTTTTTCCTTCTCATCTTTCACCCTTATCAAGAGGCTTTTTAGTTCCTCTTGATTTTCTGCCATTAGAGCAGTATAATCTGCATATCTGATGTTATTGGTATTTCTCCTGGCAATCTTGATCCTGACGTGTTTCATCCAGTCCAGTATTTTGTATGGTGTAGTCTGCATATAAGTTAAATCAGCACAGTGACAATATAGTGCCTTGTCATACTCCTTTCCTAATTATGAACCAGTCAGTTGTTCCACATACAATGCACTTATTTACAAAATAAGAAATAGACTCACAGACATACAGTGTAAATGCATGAGTACTAAAGGGGATAGCAGCATGTGGGAGGGAGATAAATATGGAGTTTGAGATTAACATACACATACTATTATATATAAAATAGGCAAAAAAAATGACCATGTATATATCAGGGAACTACACTCAATATCTTGTAATAACCTGTTATGAAAATGGAATTTCCAGGTGATTCAGCAATAAAGAATCTACCTGCAATACAGAAGATATGGACTTGATCTCTGGGTTGGGAAGATCCCCTGGAGAAGGAAATGGCAACCTACTCCAGTATTCTTATCTGGAAAATCCCATGAATAGAAGAGCCTGGTGGGCTACAGTGCATGGCGTTGCAAAAGAGTCAGACAGAACTTAGTGACTAAACAACAAACAAAACAAAATAATGAAAAGGAATGTGAAAAAAAAGTATATATGCATACTTATATGGATATGTGTGTGTGTATTCAGTTCAGCTGAGTTCAGTTCAGTCACTCAGTCATGTCAGACTTTTTGAGACCCCATGAATCGCAGCACACCAGGCCTCCCTGTCCATCACCAACTCCCAGAGTTTACCCAAACTCATGTCCATCGAGTTGGTGATGCCATCCAGTCATCTCATCCTCTGTTGTCCCTTTCTTTCCATATATTTATATGAGGCTGCTAAGAGAAATGGAGTATAGAATTAGCCAAGGAGGGGAGGTCTTGGTAAAATGCCAGTCTCTCACTAGAGACATCTAAAGGTTCACAAACAATAGTAAAAACAATTTAAATAGTCTGAATCTCACCAAAACTGAAATAAATAACCTCAATATAAACATGCTTTATAGTGATCTGCCTCTTCCTTAATATACTTCCAAGAAGAAAAATTAAAACTAAAAAAAAATTTAAATAAAAAATAATAGCAGACTAGCTCTCTAAATTTTCATACCAAAGGGTTGACAATTAATAAAAAAAAAATCACCAAGTACACCAAAAAACAGGATTATGAAAAACTAAAAGGAAAAATTTTAAATAGAAACATAAGATTATACATAAGATTAAATATATTTTTATAATCAGAAACAGACTTTAAAATAAAGTTGATCAATTTTTTTTCCAGAAAAAGAATTATACTGTGAAAAATTTAAGCAGAAAAATAAAACTATTTTTTTTAAAAATAGACAATGCAAATACTAAAATAAAAAAATACCATTTAAAATTAGTCAAAAACTCAAAATATTGTGTAAAATATATACAGTACTTGTATGCTGATTTATTCTAAATGAAATGAAAGAAATCAAAGAAAAGCTGGATATATGGAGAGACACACTATGTTCATGGATTGAAAGAATCCACATGGAGAAGTTGTCTGTTGTCCCCCAAACTGTATACATTTAATGCCATTCTTACTAAAATATCAGCCCATCTTTGTAGGTATAGGCAAAATTATTTTATAATTTATATTGAAAGTTAAAGGAACCAAAATAGCTAAAATAATTTTGAAAAAGAACGGTAGAAACGAAGAAAGTATTCTACCAAATTTAAAATTTCATTACACAACTACAATAATCAAGACCACATGCTCTGGTTAGAGGAATAAACACATTAGTCGATGGAAACATAAAAAGAAATCAGATCCAGCCAAATATATCCAACTGATTTTAGCAAAGGCATAAAAACAATTCAATGGAAGAAATATAGCTTTTCAACAAATAATGCTGTTAAACATGGACATTCAGAAGCAAAAAAAAAAAAAACTAAACCTTAATCTAAACCTCATACCTCCTACAAAAGACTCAAAATAGACCACAGAATTAAATGTAAAATTATAAATCAATATAAAAATGGAAGAAAATATTTGAATTCTAGGTTTAGGTAAAGATTTAGACTTGGTATCCAAAGCATAGTCCATAAAAGGAAAAAAAAAAAAAAACGTAATTGGACTTCATCAAAGTCAAAAACTATTGCTCAGAAAAATACACTATGAGAGTATGAAAAGACAAACAGCAAACAGAAAAAAATTTGCAAAACACATCCAACAAAGAACCAATTCTAAACTATAAAATAATTCTCACACTAACAGGTAAAAAAAAAAGTCAGATGAATGGATAAGAAAGCTGTGGTACATATACACAATGGAGCATTACTCAGCCGTTAAAAAGAATTCATTTGAATCAGTTCTGATGAGATGGATGAAACTGGAGCCGATTATACAGAGTGAAGTAAGCCAGAAAGAAAAACACCAATACAGTATACTAACACATATATATGGAATTTAGGAAGATGGCAATGACGACCCTGTATGCAAGACAGGGAAAGAGACACAGATGTGTATAATGGACTTTTGGACTCAGAGGGAGAGGGAGAGGGTGGGATGATTTGGGAGAATGACATTCTAACATGTATACTATCATGTAAGAATTGAATCGCCAGTCTATGTCTGATGCAGGATACAGCATGCTTGGAGCTGGTGCATGGGGGTGACCCAGAGAGATGTTATGGGGAGGGGGGTGGGAGGGGGGTTCATGTTTGGGAACGCATGTAAGAATTAAAGATTTTAAAATTTAAAAAATAAAAAATAAAAAAAATAAATTAATTAATTAAAAAAATAAAATAAAATAAAATCAACAGTTAAAAAAAAAAAAAGAAAATGGGCAAATAATATACAAAGACATTTCCTTGAAGAGGACATAGTGATGGCAAGTAAACACATGAATAGATACTCAACATCAGCAGCCATTGGAGAAACGCCAAATTAAAACCACAATAAGGATCTACTCTATAGCACAGAAAACTCTACTCAATAATCTGTAATTATCTATATGGGAAAAGAATCAGGAAAGGATTAAATATATGTGCATGTATAAGTGAATCACTTTGTGATACACATGAAACTAACACAATATTGCTAATCAATTATTTTGTTGTTGTTGTTCACTAAGGCATGCTCCCTTCTTTTGTCATCTCATGGAATGTGGCCGACCTGTCTCCTCTGTCCATGGGATTTTTCAGGCAAGACTACTGGAGGAGGTTGTCATTTCCTTCACCAGTGGATCTTTCAGACCTAGGCCTCAAATCTGCGTCTCTTGCTTGGCCAGCACAATCTTTACTACTGAGCCACCTGGGAAGCCCTATACTCCAATAAAATTTAAAAAAAATTATATTAAAAAAAGAATAAACAACAGCTTAAAAGTTTTAAACAGTTTTAAAGTTATGACCAATGTAGGTAGCATATTAAAAAGAAGAGACATTACTTTACCAACAAAAGTACATCTAGTCAAAGCTATGGTTTTTCCAGTAGTCATGTATGGATGTGAGAGTTGGACTATAAAGAAAATTGAGTGCCGAAGAATTGATGCTTTTGAACTGTGGTGTTGGAGAAGACTCTTGAGAATCCCTTGGATTGCAAGGAGGTCAAACCAGTCCATCCTAAAGGAGATCAGTCCTGAGTATTCATTGGAAGGACTGATGCTAAAGTTAAAGCTCCAATACTATGCCCACCTGATGCGAAGAACTAACTCACTGGATGCTGGGAAAGATTGAAGGTGGGAGGAGAAGGGGACGACAGAGGATGAGATGGTTGGATGGCATCATCAACTCAATGGACATGAGTTTGGGTGAACTCCGGGAGTTGGTGATGGACAGGGAGTCACGTGCTATGGTTCATGGGGTCACAAAGAGTCAGATACGACTGAGCAATTGAACTGTATAAAACTTGTTAATATCAGGAATGATAGGGAAATGGGAAAGTAGAGATCTCATAGATTTTTAAATGTTTATAAAAGGAAACTATAAATAAGATTATGTTAAAATTTGAAAAATTAAAGGATGTTGACAAATTTCTTTAATCATAAGCTGTGTTAACTAACAGAGCTTATAAAGATTAATACAAGTCTAAAAGAAAAATATCTAAATCACTGATTCTATTGAGGGAGGGGGGTTCAGGATGGGGATCACGTGTATACCTGCTGCGGATTTATGTAGGTGTATGGCAAAACCAATACAATATTGTAAAGTAATTAACCTCCAATTAAAATAGATAAATTTATGTTTTAAAAAAAGAAATTAAATATTCAATTTAAACCTGCCTGTGAAGAAAACTTTAGATCCAGATGACATTAATTATTCACTCTTCCATTAATTATGTTTCTCCCATTGATGTGATTAAATATTTCTAGAAAGAATATTGCCCAAAATCTTTCAGGAAAGAAAAAAGAAAAAGACAATAATCACCATATCATTTTCTGAGAACAACATATTTTGATAAAAATTGAACAAAAACAGCATAACAAAGGAAAGCTTCCATGAAATTGCTCTCAGAAATAGAGATGTAATCATCGTGAAAAGAATAGAAATCCAAATTCAGCAAAGTGCAAAATGGATAATATGTCATATTCAAGGTTGATTTATTTCAGAAACATGATCCATTAGAAAAATATGTCAATGAAAATCACCACATTCATTGATTATTTCAATTGACTCAGGAAAGCATTGAATAAATTTCAACACCCAATCATGATTTGTTAAAACTGTGTTACCTAATGCAAAGAACTTACTCATTGGAAAAGATTCTGATGCTGGGAAATTTTGAAGTCAGGAGGAGAAGGGTAAAACAGAGGATGATACAGTTCATAGCATCACTGACTCAGACTTGAGTTTGAGCAAGCTCTGGGATTCAGTGATGTATAGGAAAATCTGGCTTCTACAGTCTATGGGGTGCCAAAGGGTCAGACATGACTGAGTGACTGAACTGAATTGATAATTTTATATAGCAGGTATTATGTAATATATTTTTAAAGATTAATAAGACACTAAAAACATTGAATATCTAAGAAGGAATACAACAAAAGAAAATTAAAAAAATGTAAAATATAACACATTAAAGAAATTAGTGAACTGTTTCTAGTCTATCATGTTTATTGATTACAACAAACAATATAAAAATATTCTCCCAAATGTATCTCAATTCAATATAGTCACAATCAGATTCTTAGACAACTTGTGTGTATGGCCTTTCTTAGAATTGAAAATTGTAAAATCTATTTAGGAAAAAGGAAGTAGAAAAATTGGAAGAGTAGGAAGACTTTGAGTTTACCTCCTCTCACAGGCACATTAATGTTACAACTATTTACTGAGTAACTATCAATAAGATCAACCTGAAGACTAGCAGAAAAAAAAAATTATAAAAATATAAAGAAGGAACCACAATGAGACAGTTAAGAGGGGCAGAGACATTGTATAATCAAGACCCAGAGCTCCGGGTGAGAAACTGACAAATGGGAGAATAATTACAAATGCAGGGTTCTCTCCAAAGAGCAAAGGGTTTAAGTCCCACATTTGGTTCCTTAGCCTGGGGATCCTGCAGTAGAAAGACAAGCCTCTAGAAGGTTTATCTTTGACTAATAATGGGATGTACTTTCAGGAGAGCCAGTGGATTACAGAAAATGAAAACTTTACTCTTTTTTCGAAATTAATTAGTAAATTAATTTTCTTAATGTATTTTTGGGCTGTGGGTCCTAGTTGTGCCATGAGGGATTTTTTGTTGTGGCCCTTGGTCTCTTTGTTGCTACTAGAGGGCTTCTCTCTAGTTATAGAATGTGGGCTCCAGAGCATGTGTGCTCAGGAGTTGCACTGTACAGGTTTTCTAGTTGTGGCACACATGGTCAACAGTTGTAGCACATGGACTTAGTTGCCCCATGGCATGTGGGATCTTAGTTCTCTGACCAGGCAATTAACTCCCACCCCTGGCTTGGAAAAGCAGATTTTTAACCTCGGGACCACCAGGGAAGTCCTGAGACGTTATTCTTAGTATACCCAAAATCTTATATTTTGAGTCCCAGGGCAGAGGCAGAAATTTAAAAGAAGCCTGGGTCAGATCCACTGTCTGATCTTGGAGAGCCTCCTAGAGAGGCAAGGGGTGATTAGGACTCACTTTGGGGACATAAGTATTGACAGTAGCCTTTTAGCAGAGTTCATGCTACCATGCGAATATTGATGACCATGTTTGGAATATACTCTCTAGTATTGGGCCTGCCCCACCCACCATCCAGTCGCCATCAGTCCTAGGACACCCCAGGCCAGGCAGCTTGCTGGGTAGTGACACAGTCTGACCAATCAGCAGGTAGGCTGCAAAGACCCAACCCCTTCAGGAAACCACTCCACCCATCAGAAAGCAGACACTAAGTTTATGAGACTTCCAGGGCTCTGTAGCCAGAGGTCCTAAAACCCAACCTCATTCACCATAGTGCCAGCACCTAACACCAGGACGGGTCCCAATCTAGCCCATTAGGTTGCTAACATCAACTTCTGGAAACCTCACATAATGTAGTCACATACCCAAGGACCCTGTTTCACCCACCAGTGGGTGGGCACCAACACAAGGAACCCTTGAGACCTTCCCTGCCCCGCAGTGGGCTAATATCCACTCCCAGATCATCAGTGTCCTACAAGCAAAGATCCAAGCTTCATGCACTAATGAACATAAGAAAGCTCTAAAATATCCATGACCCAAAGATAAAGACTCTAGGTCCCAGCTCCAGAAATCAGTGAGAAAGCATCAGTCCCAGGATCCCTTAGACGTTGTCCCCACCCATGAGAAGGTTGACACTAGCTCTGGTACCATTTGAAGTGAAGTTGCTCAGTTGTGTATGACTCTTTGCAACCCATGAACTGTAGTCTACCACGCTCCTCTGTCCATGAGATTTTCTGGGCAAGAGTACTGGAGTGGGTTGCCATTTCCTTCTCAAGAGGATCTTCCCAATCCAAAGATTGAACCTGGGTCTGCCGCATTGCAGGCAGACGCTTTACCATCTGAGCCACCAGGGAAGTACACTGAACGTCTGGGACCATTGAACCTCTCCAAAAGTTGCCCAAACCACAGTGTACAGAAACCTGCTCTACGATTTGCCAGCCTCACCCAGTAGCCATTATTTAGGACCCAACAGTCCAGAACTCCACCCACAAACAGGCAACATTAATACTTAGGATTCCAGTGTGACAATCAACTAGCCCTGAACACAGGTCAGTTGCCAGTGGGCCAACAGTAGACCCATAACACCACAGGTCTTCACAACCAGTTGGTTTATAACCCAACTCTGCCCACCAACAGGACAGCAATACCCAGGATACCCTGAGCTCTGCAGCCAACCTTGTCTGCATTTGCCCCTGCCCACCATCTGCCAGCAGCCTCTGCACTAGAAAAGCTTACCAACCAACCAGACTGGAGGCCAACCATACCTACAATCATAACTGTGGTAGTCAGCCTACCAAAACAGAAAGGCCATTGCATCTTACATAGAGAGAAACCTAAAGCATACAGCTCTGATGACAGGAGGGAGTACACTTCATAGCCCTATGGGATAGGTCGTACAAACTGTCATTTCTCCAAGATCAAGAAATGTAAGCAAACTACCAAAAACATAGAAATAACACCAGAATTAGGCAAAATGAGGTGACAGAGGAATATGTTCTCAATGAAGGAACAAGATAAAATCCAAGAAGAATTAGATGAAGTGGGGATACATGATCTGAACATTAAGAGATCAAAGTAACGATTTTAAAGATTCTCAAAGAATGCAGGAGGAGAATGTATGAATACAGAATTTTAACAAAGAATTAGACAATATGAAGAGCTGTGTGTGTATGTGTGCTGTTGCTCAGTCATGCCCAATTTTTTTTGTGCCCCATAGACTGCAGCCCACCAGGCTCCTCTGTCCATGAAATTTTCCAGGCAAGAATACTGGAGTGGTTTGCTGTTTCCTATGCTAAGTTTTCTTCCCAATCCAAGGATCAAACATGTGTATCCTTCTTCTGCATTGCAGGTAGACTGTTTGCCACTGAACCAAGGGGGAAGGCCCAAATAATAACTAAACAGAGCTAAAGATAAATGAAATTAGAAAATACACTAAAATGAATTCATAGTAGATTAGATTATATAGAGCAAAGGATTTACAAAGTAGACGACAGAGTAGGCAAAAACACTGAAGTTGAACTAAAAAGAAAAGAAAAAAGGGCTTTAAAAAACGAGAGCAGACTAAGAAACATCTGAGACAACATGCATTGTATTCATGAATGTTCACAGCATAAGAATCCCAAAGGAAGAGGAGATAGAAAGGGACAGAGAACATATTTGAAGGAGATGAAAACTGTCCTAACCTCAGAAAGGAAAGATATCTAGGTCCAGGAAGAATAATGAATATCAAGCAAGATGAATCCAAAGAGTACCACACTAAGGCACATTGTAACTAAAATGGAAAAACATAAAGATAAAGGGAGATCCAACCAGTCCATCCTAAAGGAAATCAGTCCTGGGTGTTCATTGGAAGGACTGATGTTGAAGCTGAAACTCCAATATTTTGGCCACTTGATGTGAAGAGCTGACTCATTTGAAAATATCTTGATGTTGGGAAAGATTGAAGGCAGGAGGGGAAAGGGACGACAGAGGATGAGATGGTTAGATGGGATCACTGACTCAATGGGCATGAGTTTGGGTAAACTCCAGGAGTTGGTGATCGACAGGGAACACTGGAGTTCTGTGGTTCATTGGATTGCAGAGTCGGACATGACTGAGCAATTGAACTGAACTGAACTGAAAGATAAAGGGAGATTATTTAAAAGAGCAAGGAAAAAGCAACAAGGTATATGCAACGAAATTCCCATAAGATTCACAGATGACTTTTCAGTCGACATTGCAAGCCAAAAAGGAGTGGCATGATATTATTTATGTGATCAAAGAAAAGAAGTTACAACCAGGAATACTCTAACTGACAAACTTATATTTGAAAGAAGGATCAAAAGTTTTACAGAAAAGAAAAGCTAGCAGAGTTTAGACTTCACAAGAAATGTAGGAACTTATCTAAGTGAAAAAGAAAAGGGTACAACTGAAAATATAAAAGTTATAAAAGGAAAAATATCATTGGTAAAGGCAAATATATAGTAAGGGTAGGAGATCAACCACTTATAAACCTAGAAAGAAGGTTAAAGGCTAAAGGAGTAAAATCATCTATATCCACAATGAGTAATTAATGGGTACACAAAACAAAAAAATGTAAAATATCATGTCTAAACATTAAACAAAAGGGGAGAAAATATACAGAATTGTTAAAATGCAATAAGTTAAGTTTAAACTTAAAAGATCAGCAACTTTAAATAAACAGAAAAATTTATCACTATAAAGATAAATAGACCCATAAATAGATCCTCTATCTATGAGGTTATAGACAAACCTCATAGTGACCACAAACCAAAAATCTAAAGCAGATATATACAAGAAATAACACTAAAGATAGTCATTAAACCACAAGGAAAAAGTAAGAGGAAAAAAAAAAAAAAGAAGAAGAAGAAAAAGAAGAAGAACTATAAAAACAACCAGAAAACTATTGACAAAATGGCAAGTACAAACCAACCAATTGTTACTTTAAATACAAATGGAATAATGTTAAATCAAAAGATATACACTGGCTGAATGGACACAAAACAAGATACATATGCTGTCTACAATATACTCAGTTCAGATCTAAATCCCCAGATTGAATGCAAGGAGATGTAAAAAAAGTATCAAATGAAAACATAAATGAAAAGAAAATCAGGATGATAATACTTAGACAAAATAGACTTTACAACCAAGACTGTAACAAGAGAAAAAGAGCAATACATAATTATAAAAGGATCAATTCAATGATATACACAAATAGCAAATGTATATGCACACAAAATAGGAACACCTTGATACAAAAAAAGAAATGTTAAAATACTTAAATGAAGAAGCGGACAATACCACAGCAATAGTAGATGGCTTTAACACCTCCATTTACATCAGTGGACAGATAACCCAGAGAGAAAAAACTCAATGGGAAAACCCTCTCCTTTAACTTACTGAACCAAATAACAGTTCAATGAAGACCTACAAGACCTTCTAGTACTAATACCCAAAAAAGATGTCCTTTTCATTATAGGGGGCTGGAATGCAAAAGTAGGAAGTCAAGAAACACCTGGAGTAACAGGCCAATTTGGCCTTGGAAAATGGAATGAAGCAGGGCGAAGGCAAATAAAGTTCTGCCAAGAGAATATACTGATCATAGCAAACACTCTCTGCCAAAAACACAAAAAAAGACTCTACACATGGACATCACCAGATGGTTGACACCACAATTAGATTGATTACATTCTTTGCAGCCAAAGATGGAGAAGCTCTATACAGTCAGCAACAAGACTGGGAGCTGACTGTCACTCGGATCATGACCACCATATTGCTAAATACAGACTGAAATTGAAGAAAGTGGAGAAAACCACTAGACCACTCAGGTATGAACTACATCAAACCCCTTATAACTATACAGTGGAAGTGGAATGTAGATTTAAGGGACTAGATCTGATAGAGTGCCTGATGAACTATGAATGGAGGTTCATGACATGGTACAGGAGATAGAAATCAAGAACATCCCCAAGAAAAAGAAATGACAAAAGTCAAAATGGCTGTCTGAGGAGGCCTTACAAATAGCTGTGAAAAGAAGGGAAGTGAAAACAAAGGGGAAAAGGAAAGACATAAGCATCTGAATGAAGACTTCCAAAGAATAGCAGGGAGAGATAAGAAAGCCTTCCTCAGCCATCAATGAAAAGAGATAGAGGAAAACAACAGAATGGGAAAGACTAGAGATCTGTTCAAGAAAATTAGAGATACCAAGGGAACATTTCAATGCAAAGGTGGGCTCAATAAAGGGCAAAAATGGTAAGGACCTAACTGAAGCAGAAGATATTAAGAAAGGTGGCAAGAACACACAGAAGAACTGTACAAAAAAAATCCTCACGACCCAGATAATCACAATGGTGTGATCACTCACCTAGAGCCAGACATCCTGGAATGTGAAGCCAAGTGGGCCTTAGAAAGCATCACTAAGAACAAAGCTAGCAGAGGTGATGGCATTCCAGTTGAGCTATTTCAAATCTTTAAAGATGATGCTGTGAAAGTGCTGCACTCAATATGAGAACAAATTTGGAAAACTCAACAGTGACCACAGGACTGGAAAAGGTCAGTTTTCATTCCAATCCCAAAGAAAGACAATGCCAAATAATGTTTACACTACCACACAATTGCACTCATCTGACATGCTAGTCAAGTAATGTTCAAAATTCTCCAAGCCAGGCTTCAGGATTATGTGAACCATGAACTTCCAGATATTCAACTGATTTTAGAAAAGGCAGAGGAACAAGAGATTAAATTGCCAACGTCTGCTGGATCATCAAAAAAGCAAGAGAGCTCCAGAAAAATATCTATGTCTGCCTTATTGTCTATGCCAAAGCCTTTGACTGTGTGGTTCACAAAAAAAAAAAAAAAAAATGTGCAAAATTCTGAAAGAGATGGGAAAACCAGACCATCTGACCTGACTTTTGAGAAACCTCTTTGCAGGTCAGGAAGCAACAGTTAGAAGTGGACATAGAACAACAGACTAGTTCCAAATAGGAAAGGGAGTATGTCAAGGCTGTATATTGTCACCCTACTTATTTAACTTCTATGCAGAGTACATCATAAGAAATGCTGGGCTGGAAGAAACACAAGCTGGAATCAGGATTGTCAGGAGAAATATCAATAACCTCAGATATGCAGATGACACCACCCTTATGGCAGAAAGTGAAGAACTAAAGAGCCTCTTGAGGAAAGTGAAAGAGGGGAGTGAAAAGGTTGGCTTAAAGCTTAACATTCAAAAAACTAAGATCATGGCATCTGGTCACATCACTTCATGGGAAATAGATGGGGAAACATGTCAGACTTTATTTTGGGGGGCTCCAAAATCACTGCAGATGGTGACTGCAGACATGAAATTAAAAGACGTTTACTCCTTGGCAGGTAAGTTATGACCACATAGACAGCATATTTAAAAGCAGAGACATTACTTTGCCAACAAAGTTCCGTCTAGTCAAAGCTATTGTTTTTCCAGTGGTCATGTATGGATATGAAAGTCACACTATAGTGAAAGCTGAGCATCGAAGAAGTGAATCTTTTGAACTGTGGTGTTGGAGAAGACTCTTGAGAGTCCCTTGGACTGCAAGGAGATCCAACCAGTCCATCCTAAGGGAGATCAGTCCTGGGTGTTCATTGGAAGGACTGATGTTGAAGCTGAAACTCCAATACTTTGGCCACCTGATACGAAGAGCTGACTCATTTTAAAAGACCCTGATGCTGGGAAAGATTGAGGGCAGGAGAAGGGGATGCCAGAGGATGAGATGATTGGATGGCATCATTGAATCAATGAACATGGTTTTGGGTAAAATCCGGGAGTTGTGATGGACAGAGAGGCCTGGGGTGCTGCAATTCATGGGGTCGCAAAGAATCAGACATGACTGAGCAACTGAACTGAACTGAACTGGACTTAGTAAATCTTTTTAGGTTTCATTCAAAAGCAACACAATACACATTCAAGTGCTCATATAAAGTCCTCTAGGAGAGATCCTGAATTTAACCAAAAAACAAGTCTTCATAAATGTAAGAAGATTAAAGTTATTAATATATGAAGCATCTTCCCAAACACATTGCTATGAAAATAGAAACCAACAAAGAAAAATCTGTAAACACACATGTACACACACACACACAAATGCATGAGAGTTAAACATTACACTGCTAAACAACCAATGGATCACTAAAGAAATCAGGACTGGAATGAAAAAAAAAAAAAAAAAAAAACCTGGAGACAATTGCAAACAAAAACACAAATTCCAAAATCTATCTGATGCAATAAAAGCACTTCTAAAAGAAAACTTTATAGCAATAAAATTTGACCTTAAGAAACTAGAAAAATCCAAAATAAACAACCTAAAGTTAAACCTAAAGGAACTACAAAAACAAGAAAACCCAAAGTTAGCACAATGAAGTAAATAAAGATCAGAATATAAATAAATAAAATATGAACTAAAAATATCAATGAAACTAAGAGCTGGTTCTTTGAAAAGATAAATGAAATGATAAACCTTTACTCAGATTGATCAAGAAAAAAAGAAAATTTAAATTAACAAAATTAAAAAGGTTTAAATTAATAAAATCAGAAATAAAAGATGTTATAATTTAATTCATAGACATACAATCATTTAAGCTTACTATCAACAATTATATACCAAGAAAAGGACAAGTCATACTTCAGCATAATAAAGCACGTATACTGAAAAGGTCACAGCTAACATTATACACAACAGAGAAAAACTGAAATCGATTCTTCTAAGATCAGGAACAAGGCAAGACTGGCCACTCCATCCACTTTTATTTAACATAGTATTGGAAGTCTTAGCCTTTGCAATCAGACAAGAAGATATAAAAAAGAATCCAAATTGGAAAGAAGGAAAAAAAGACACCATTTGCAGATGACAGGAAAATCATAGAAAATCCCAAAAATGTCAACAAAAAAATTCCTTGAAATTTTCAATTAAGTTTGTAAAGTTTCAGTTGATAAAATAATATGTAGGAGTCTCTTGTATTTATATACACTAAATACAAAATGTAAGAAGAAAAAAATAATAAAATAGCCCTATTTGTACTTCTATTGGAAATAATAAAATATACAAGAGTAAATGTAAGTAAGGAGGCAAAGGACCTGTATTCAGAAAAGTGGAAGGTTTGTGCTCTCTGATTTTGCACTATACTACAAATCTGAAGTAAACAAAACAATATGGTAATTTGGCACAGAGGCAACCTACCTCAATGTAATAAAGGCCATATATGAAAAACCCACAGGCTTCTCTAGTGTCTCAGATGGTAAAGAGTCCACCTACACATGCTGGAGATCCAGACTCTATCCCTGGGTTGGGAAGATCCCCTGGGGAAAGAAATGACAATCTACTCTAATATTCTTGCTTAGAAAATACCATGGAAGGAAGAGCCAGGTAGGCTACAGTACATGGAGTTGCATAGAGTCAGACATAACTGAGTGACTAACACACATACACATATGTGACAAACCCACAGCTGATATACTCAATGGAGAAAAGCTGAAAGCATTTCCTCTAAGATAAGGAAGAAGGCAAGGATGTCCACTCTCATCACTTTTATTCAACATAGTTGTGGAAGTACTAGCCATGGCAATCAGAGAAGACGAAGAAAGAAAAGGAATCCAAATTGGAAAACAGAAATCAAATTATAACTGTTTGCAGATGACATACTATATATAGAACTTCCTAAAGACACTGTCAGAAAACTACTAGAGCTCATCAATGAATTCAGTAAAGTTGCATGATACAAAATCAATGTGCATAACTCTGTTACATTTCTATTCACTGGCAATGAAAGATCAGAAAGATAAAGTAACAATAGCATTTACTATTTCATCAAAAAATAAGATACATTTATTGACTATGACAAAGCCTTTGACTGTGTGGATCACAATAAACTGTGGAAAATTCTGAAAGAGATGGGAATATCAGACCACCTGACCTGCCTCTTGGGAAACCTGTATGCAGGTCAGGAAGCAACAGTTAGAACTGGACATGGAACAACAGACTGGTTCCAAATAGGAAAAGGAGTACGTCAAGGCTGTATATTGTCACCTTGCTTATTTAACTTATATGCAGAGTACATCATGAGAAACGCTGGACTGGAAGAAACACAAGCTGGAATCAAGATTACCAGGAGAAATATCAATAAACTCAGATATGCAGATGACACCACCCTTATGTCAGAAAGCGAAGAGGAACTACAAAGCCTCTTTATGAAAGTGAAAGAGGAGAGTGAAAAAGTTGGCTTAAAGTTCAACATTCAGAAAACGAAGATCATGGCATCTGGTCCCATCACTTCATGGGAAATAGATGGGGAAACAGTGAAAACAGTGTCAGACTTTATTTTTGGGGGCTCCAAAATCACTGCAGGTGGTGACTTCAGCCATGAAATTAAAAGACGCTTACTCCTTGGAAGAAAGTTATGACCAACCTAGATAGCATATTCAAAAGCAGAGACTACTTTGCCGACTAAAGTCCATCTAGTCAAGGCTATGGTTTTTCCAGTAGTCATATATGGATGTGAGAGCTGGACTGTGAAGAAGGCTGAGCACCAAAGAATTGATGCTTTTGAGCTGTGGTGTTGGAGAAGACTCTTGAGAGTCCCTTGGACTGCAAGGAGATCCAACCAGTCCATTCTGAAGGAGATCAGCCCTGGGATTTCTTTGGAAGGAATGATGCTAAAGCTGAAACTCCAGTACTTTGGCCACCTCATGTGAAGTGTTGACTCATTGGAAAAACTCTGATGCTGGGAGGGATTGGGGGCAGAAGAAGAAGGGGACGACAGAGGATGAGATGGCTGGATGGCATCACTGACTCGAAGGACATGAGTCTGTGTGAACTCCGGGAGTTGGTGATGGACAGGGAGGCCTGGCGTGCTGTGATTCATTGGGTCGCAAGGAGTCAGACACGACTGAGCGACTGAACTGAACTGAACTGAAAGAGGCAAAAGACCTGTACTCTGAAAGCTGTGAGATGTTGATGAAAGAAATCAAAGAAGACACAAAAAATGGAAAGATAGACTATGCTTTTGAATTAAGGAATCAATATTGTCAAAATGACTTTATTACCCAAGGCAAGCTACAGGTTCAATTCAAGAACGAACAAGTTTTCCATGGCATATTTCACAACACTAGAACGTTAAAAAAAAAAAAAAACACTTGTATGGAAACTCAAAGGATCTGAAATAGCCAAAACAATCTTGAAAAAGAAAAGTGAAGCTGGAAGAATCAGGCTCCTTGACTTCAGACATATGACAAAGCTACAATAATCAAAATAGTATGGGGCTGGCACTAAACGAGCTTATAGATCACTGGAACAGGATAGAAAATCCAGAAACAAACCCAAGCATATACGGTCAATTAATTTACAACAAAGGAGGCAAGAATATGCAATGCAGAAGAGACAATTTCAATTAGTGTGGTGCTGGGAAAACTGGACAGTTATGTTTGAAAGAATGAAGTTAGATCATTCTCTATCACCATAAAATAAACAAAAATATACTTAAAATGGAATAAAGACCTGATTTTAAAACTGGGTACTATAAAATCCATAGAGGGAAACATAGGAAAAACAATTTTTGACATAAATCTCCATAATATCTTTTGAATCCATGTCCTAGAGTAATGGAAATGAAAACAAAAATTTAAAAATGAGATCTAATTCAACTTAAAATCTATTGGACAGAAAAGAAAGCCATAAACAAAATGAAAAGACTTCTTACAGAATGGGAGAAAATATTTGTAAATGATGTGACTGACAAAGGATTAATCTCCAAAATATATAAATAGCTCATATAGCTCCATATCACACAGAAAAACAATCCTATCAAAAAAATGTGCAGATGACCTAAAAAGACATTATTCCAGAGAAATCTTACAGATGGCCAAATGCACATGAAAAGATATTCAACGTCACTAATTATTATAGAAGTGCAAGACAAAATTTAAAGGGTGTATCACCTTACACTGGTCAGAAAGTCATCATTAAAATGTCAACAAATGACAAATGCTGGAGAGGGTGTGGAGGAAAGGAAGCCCTCCTACGCTGTTGATGGGAATGTATATTACTGCAGTCACTATGGAAAACAGTATAGAATTCCTCAGAAAACCATATATAGAAGTGCCATACGATCCAGCAAAACCAATCCTGGGAATATATTTGAATACCATGCTTGTTAAAGATACATGCATTTCAAAGATCATAAAAGCACTGCTTACAATAGCCAAGACATGGAAGCAACTTAAATGCCCATTTAAAGATAAATGCATGAAGAAGATGGAGTCATTTGCATCCCAGACATCTTTATACATATATATGGCATCTTTATATTTATATATATAATGTGCATACACCAGAGAAGGCAAAGGCACCCCACTCCAGTACTCTTGCCTGGAAAATCCCATGGATGGAGGAGCCTGGTAGGCTGCAGTCCATGGGGTCGCGGAGTTGGACATGACTAAGTGACTTCACTTTCACTTTTCACTTTCATGCATTGGAGAAGGAAATGGCAACCCACTCCAGTGTTCTTGCCTGGAGAATTCCAGGGATGGCGGAGCCTGGTGGGCTGCCGTCTATGGGGTCGCACAGAGTCGGACACTTTTGAAGTGACATAGCAGCAGCAGCAGCACACACACACACACACACACACACACACACACACACACACACACATATATATATGAAGAAGATGGAGTTATTTGCATCCACAACATCTTTATACACATACATGGCATCTTTATATTATATATATATATATATATATATATATATATGTATACACACACACACACATATATAGCATCTTATAGTTGTTATTATTGCTCAGTCACTAAGTTATGTCTGATTCAGCAGGGCCATGAACTGCAGCAACCATGCTTCCCTGTCCTTCACTATCTTCCTGAACTTGCTCAAACTCATGTCCATTGAATCAGTGATGCCATCCAACAGTTTCATCCTCTGTTGCCCCCTTCTCCTCTTGCCCTCAATCTTTCCCAGTGTCAGGGTCTTTTCCAATAGTTGGTTCTTCAGATCAAGTGGCCAAAGGATTAAAACTTCAGCTTCAGTCTCAGTCCTTCCAATGAATATTCAGGATTGATTTCCTTTAGGATTGACTGGTTTGATCCACTGCTGTCCAAGGGACTCTCAAGAGTCTTCTATAGCATCACATTTCAGAAGCATCCATTCTTCAGCACTCAGCCTTCTTTACGATCCAACACTCACATCCATATATGACAACTGAAAAAAAACATAGCTTTGCCTATATAGATCTTCATCAGTAAAGTGGTGCCTTTGCTTTTTGATATGCTGTCTAGGTTTCTTATAGCTCGTCTTCCAAGGAGCAAGCACCTTTTAATTTCATGGCTGCAGTCACCATCTGCAGTGATTTGGGAGCCCCCATAAATAAAGTCTCTCATTGTTTCCATTTTTTCCCCCATCTATTTTCCATGAAGTGATGAGACCAAATGCCATGATCTTCATTTTTTGAATGTTACATTTTAAGCCAGCATTTTCCTCTTCACTCTCTACCTTAATGGTGATGTCATCTTGAGAAGGTATCAGGCAGGAAGGCTATCTCCTCCCCAAACAGAGGAAATAGGCTGCTAATGTTGGACGTCTTTTATCTCTGTTAAGCAGCAGGAAGAAACAAACTACAACTGTCAGATTTTTTTCCCTTTTCTATACATAAATTAAAAGGAGGTTTCTTTTAAAATTCTATGTTGGAGCACCTTGTTCCACCTGAACTTAACTTTTCTCAAACCATGAGCTAGCCAATGCATTTTTCTTATGGAAACGTTTTTGTTAAGCTCTGTTAATAAACTATGTACTTACCTTAGACTCTATCTTCAAGTCAGTTCCATTCTGCCTAAGACTCAGAACATACTTGACAAACCAGTCTGTTTTACTCATGCAAATGTTCTCTTAAGCTTTTTTAATGAGACTATACATTTGCTTGGAAACCTGCCTTTCTTCAAGATTTATGTCGATCGTTTTGTGGCCCAGGATGACTCACTTGGTGCCAATGTTATCTCAAAATGCTTGTTGTGGGTGAGGGGCTTGGTGACAGTCTCTGAGTTTTGAGACATTCCCCCTCTCTAATTAGCAGCCTGCTAGTAGGTATATAACTTCTTGCTTAAGACTAGCGAGGGGTGGGGGTGGGGGGGCGGCATTCTTTCTTCCCCCTTCTGCTGTCTATGTTGGTACCTTTCTCTATCTCTTTTATATTTTAATAAAATTTTATTACACAAAAGCTCTGAGCGATCAAGCCATATCACTGGCCCTGGATTGAATTCTTCTCCTCTGGAGGCCAAGAATCCCAGTATCTTTCATGGCTCAGCAACAACCATTCAATCTGCAAATCTGAGGTTCTTGATATTTCCCCCAGCAATCTTGATTCTAGCTTGTGCTTCATCCAGCTCAGCATTTCACATGATGTACTCTACATATACATTAAATGAGCTGGGTGACAATATACAGTCCTGACGTACTCCTTGCCCAATTTTGAACCAATCTGTTGTTCTATGTCCAGTTCTAACTGTTGCTTCTCGTCCTGCATGCAAGTTACTCAGGAGGCAGGTAAGGTGGTCTGCTATTCCCATCTCATTAAGAATATTCTACAGTTTGTTGTGATCCACAAAGCCAAAGGCTTTATCATAATCAATGAAGAAGAAGTAGATATTTTGTGGGGGGATTTCCTTTCTTTTTTATGATTTAATGTATACTGGCAATTTGATCTCTGGTTTCTCTGCCTTTTCTAAATTCAACATATATATATATATATATATATATATATATATATATATTCAACATATATATATAAAGTTCTCAGTTCATGTACTTCAGAAACCTAGCTTGAAGGATTTTGAGCATAATCTTGCTAGCATGTGAAATAAATGCAATTGTACAGTAATTGGAACATTCCTTGGCATTGCCTTTTTTGGTATTACTGAGCCATAAAACAATGAAATAATGCCATCTGCAGTGACATGAATGGAGATAAAATATCATGAAATTCAAATATATGATCTCATATATGTTTAGAATCTAAAAAAATACAAATATAAATATAAACATAAATAAGTTCATAGACATACAAAACAAATTTATGGTTATCAATACTTTGGCCACGTCATGCAAAGAGCCAACTCATTTGAAAAAACCCTGATGCTGGGAAAGATTAAAAGCAAGAGGAGAAGGGGATGACAGGACGAGATGGTTGTATGGCTTCACTGACTCAATGGACATGAGTTTAAGCAAGTTCTGGGCCATGATGAAGGACATAGAAGCCTGTCATGCTTCAGTATATGGGGTCACAAAGAGTTGGGCATGACTGAACAACTGAACAACAGCATAGTTAGCAAAGGAGGTGAGAGAGAAATTAGGAGTTTAGAATGAAAATAGGCACACTGCCAAACATAAAATATATAGTAGGTAGATAGACAAATAGATAAAATAGATAACAAATAAGGACCTACTGTATGTCACAGGAAACTACACAAAATACCTTGCAATAATCTACAATGGAAGAGAATGAAAAATTAATATATAATACATATATGTATAACTGAATCATTTTCTGTACTCTTGAAACTAATGCAACATTGTAAATCAATTATATTTCAACTAAAAAATATAAGATAAAAACTGTATGGTAATGAACCAACAGCAGACATATAGATTAATGGAACAGAAGATAGTGCCCAGAAATGAACTTTCACTTAAATAGTTATGGAAGGTTTCCCATTTGGCTCAGAGTTTAAAAACCCACCTGCCAATGCAGGAGACACAAGTTCAATTCCTGGGCTGGGATGACCCCTGGGGAAGAGTTGGCAACCTACTCCAGTATTCTTGCCTGGGAAATCCCATTAATTAAGGAGACTGATAGGCTAAGTTCATGAGATTAGAAAAGAGTCAGACACGACTTAATGATGAAACAGCAACAACAAATCTATGATAAAGCAACAGGAATAGACAATATGGAAATGAGAATCTCTTTAGTAATTTGTGTTGGAAAACTGAGCAACTTCACACACACAAAAATTAAACTTTCTCATATCATATGCAAAAATAAACTCAAAATGGAGCAAAAATTTAATTGTAAGAACCAAAACCATAAAACTTCTAAAAGAAAACATAGACAGTACATTCTTTGAAATGGTTGTAGCAACATTGTTTGGACTATCTTTCGCCATGCAATGGAAACAAAAGGGAAAATCAGCAAATTGGATTGCATCAAAATAAACAGCTATTAACAAACAGAAATGGCTGAGCACTGAATGGTAGAAAATATTTGCAATGTCTAATAAACAGTTAATGTCTAAAGTAGACTAAGAACTCATTCAACTGAACATCAAAAAAAAACTGATTAAAAAATGTGTAGAGGATACAAATAGACATTTTTCAAAAAAAGTGACACTGACAACCAAAAGACACATTAAAAAATGCTTAACATGAGTGATCATCAGGAAAAGGAAAATAAAAATCACAATGAGATAGCACCTCATGCATATGAAAATAGCAAATAACAGGAATTGGCAACAATGTGGAAAAAAAGGGAAGCACTGTGTACTGTTAGTAGGAATGTACATTGATGCAGCCACTATGGAAAAGAGTATCGAGATTCCTCAAAAAATTATATATATATATATATATATATATATATATATATATATATATATAAATGATCCAGAAATTCTACTCCTGGGTATTTATCCAAAGAAAACTCTAATTCAAAAATATATGTGTGCCCTCATTTTCATAGCAGCATTATTGACAACAGCCTGGACATAGGAAAAGCCCAAGTAAATCCATCAATAAATGAATAGATAAAGAAGATAAGGTACCCATACACCATGGTATATTACTCAGCAAGAAAAAAATAAAATATTAAATATTGCCAAATGTGACAACCTGGATGAACCCAGAGGGTATCATGCCAAGTGAAATGTCAGGCATAAAAAGACATATACTGTATGATTTCTCTTATATATGGAATATAACAAACAAAACTAATGAGTAAATGTTTTAAATAGAAAATTACAGATATAGAAAAAAAGTAGATGGTTGCCAGAACAGAGGGGTTGTTAGAGGGAAAAATGATTGGTAAGGAGATTAAGAGATTCACACACAAAATAAATGAGTCACAAGTATGCAGTTTACAGTGTGTAAAATGTAATAAATAATTATGTAATATCTTTGTATGGTGACATAACATAGTTAGAATTTTCGTGGTGATAACTTTGAAATGCATAGAAATGTCAAATCGCTATGTTGTGTATAAGGAATTTTGGTTACCAAAGGCTGATGGTGAGAGAAGTTTAAATTGCTTGAAGGTAGTCAAAATGTACAAACTTCTAGTTGTAATTACGTACTAGGGAAGTAATGTACCCTTTAATAAATACAACCAACACATATACTGTCTTATATATGCAGTCTGTTAAGAATAAATCTTGAGTTTTCCCACAGTTTTATTTTTTCTCTATTTTAAAAAATCGTTAGATATTTTCTGTGATAATTTCAAGATATAAGTCAAACTATGATGCTCATCTTAAACTTATACAGTGCTCTATGTCAATTATATCTAAATGAACTGGAAGAAACAATAACATTAATTTTATTTCAAAACTGTAAGATCCAAGAATATCCAAAATGTTCTTTAAGAAAAAAGGAAAAAGAAAGAAGAACAATACTGAATGGCAACAATTGGTATATTTAATATAATATGGTATTAGTACAAAGCTAGAGTAGAACCCAGAAACCATAATAGGGATGCACACATATAGATATTATATATGACAAAGATGTCATTCTTGAGCAGTCGTTGAAGGTCAAACTTTTTTTTTTTTCAATTTTATTTCATAGACTGGTTCCAAATAGGAAAAGGAGTACGTTAAGGCTGTATATTGTCACTCTGCTTATTTACTTTATATGCAGAGTACATCATGAGAAACACTGGGCTGGAAGAAGCACAGCTGGAATCAAGATTACCAGAGAAATATCAATGACCTCAGATATGCAGATGACACCACCCTTATGTCAGAAAGTGAAGAGGAACTAAAAAGCCTCTTGATGAAAGAGAAAGTGGAGAGTGAAAAAGTTGGCCTAAAGCTCAACATTCAGAAAATGAAGATCATGGCATCCGGTCCCATCCCTTCATGGGGAATAGATGGGGAAACAGTGGAAACAGTGTCAGATTTTATTTTTGGGGGCTCCAAAATCACTGCAGGTGGTGACTGTAGCCATGAAATTAAAAGACGGTTACTCCTTGGAAGAAAAGTTATGACCAACCTAGATAGCATATTCAAAAGCAGAGACATTACTTTGCCAACTAAGGTCCATCTAGTCAAGGCTATGATTTTTCCAGTGCTCATGTATGGATGTGAGAATTGGACTGTGAAGAAAGCTGTGTGCCAAAGAAGTGATGCTTTTGAACTGTCGTGTTGGAGAAGACTCTTTAGAGTCCCTTGGACTGCAAGGAGATCCAACAAGTCCATTCTAAGGAGATCACGCCTGGGTGTTCTTTGCAAGGAATGATACTAAGGCTGAAACTCCAGTTTGGCCACCTCATGAGAAGAGTTGACTCATTGGAAAAGACTCTGATGCTGGGAGGGATTGGGGGCAGGAGGAGAAGGGGACGACCTAGGATGAGATGGCTGGATGGCATCACCGATTCGATGGACATGAGTTTGAGTGAACTCCAGGAGATGGTGATGTACAGCGAGGCCTGGTGTGCTGCGATTCATGGGGTCGAAAAGATTCGGACATGACTGAACAACTGAACTGAACTGGACTGAACTGAAGTATAGTTAATTAACAATGTGATGTTAGTTTTTGGGTGGACAGAAAAGAGATTCAGTTATACATTACTTGTATCTATCCTTTTGCAGATTATTTTCCCCTTTGGATTTTACAGAATATTCTGCAGAGTTCCCTCTGCTATCAGTATGTCTTTGTTGGTTATCTAGTTTAAATATATAGCAGAGTGTACATGTCGGTCCTAATTTTTCTGGGTTAATTTGCTATCGATGCAGAATCATGTTTTCCAATATTTCACACTACAGATAATAATCAATGCTAGGTGCATTGCAGATCCAAATGACAGTGGTAAATAAGTCAGTTTTTTAGAAGATAATTTTTAAAAATCCTCAGTATTTCAAGGATAAATTTGACAACATTAATACCGAGAACTTGCAAGACAAAATAAAAATAAAAATGAAAGCCACTGACTGCTAAATATATTTGCTATATATTTAATGAATAACTTAACAAAAGAAAATTTCCATACAGCCAATGAACAGGGAACCCATACATTCTAATTTTCCTGAAATGGTCCTGGTTTACATCTACTCATATTGTTTCCAATTATTGCCCCTTTCATTCTCAAAATATATAAATTATAATATCTTAAGATTATAATAAATTATAGGGTCACTCTGATGCATTGTTTTGAATACTAGCAATACTTCCTATCTTTGCACTCACATGTCACTGAAATGTGACTTCAATTCCTCCTTTCAATAAGAGTCATAGCCTTATTACCTGTTTCTCCATTTATCCCTTTGAATTTATCTGGATTTGTAATTGCAGCTGACAATTAAAATGCAACAGAAGTCACTTCAGAGGAGTACCAGTGAAAAGTCCAAGCTAGTCCCTATGAGAATGAAATACCACATAAAGAGAGAAGGCCCAGCTGACACCACAGACAAGACACTTTAGTGCTGCCATCTTAGATATCCAGCCCAAGCTGAGCTACAAGATGCTGATAGCAACAGGACCAGCCCCATGCTGGAACACCTGATTACTGGCTGGTGGTTACAAAGTTCTGGTCAACTTTTGAGAATTCATTCAGCTCAATCACTTTTCTTTTCTATTTAGGTTATAATTCAATGAGTTTATTTTACAAATATAGTCCTGAAATCCAAATTCAAAATTCTTATAAGATGTAGTCATTCTAGTGTAACTATTATCTTCACTATTTTGGACAAATTCCTCATAAAATTCATATTAAAATTTATTTGATTTTAAGAAGCCAACCCATTGTTTCAATTTGCAGTCACTTTAAGGCACTTAAATTTTACCTGCACTACTATATAATGAATTTTTTCTTTCCAGTTCTATGTTGAGAAGGTTTTCTTTTTAGGCCCAAGTGTAATATATCCCTGTTAAGTGTGATTTGGTTACTTTTATGATTTAAGCATTATTTTAACCTCTGAAGGTACATTTAAATTTTCCTTCATAGTCAAAAATCAAGGGAGAGAACTAGATGGAGGAGGAGTAGGTGAGCATGGAGTATATCTCTCTCCACAGATACATTAGGAATACACCTTCAGACACAGTAGATATTCCACAACACCAGCTGAGAGCAGGCAGGAGTACCCGATCATCTGAAAGAATATATAGAACCACACAAAACTCTGTAGGAAGAAGAAAATAGGGAGAAAAAGAGAAGTTAACAGGACTGGACCTCCCCTTAGTAGAGGGGTGGGGAACAGAGGCATGGGTCTGATCTACACATCAGGGCAATTGTTTGGGACAAAGGAGAAACATTTGAGGCTGTGAGTGAAGCAGCTGACCTGTTACAGTTCAAACGGAACAAGAATCACACAGACAATCCTTGCTGCAGCCATATATACCCCGGGCAGTAACGCAAGACACAGAGGCTTGGAGCTGGAGAGCAAGGATTGAAGAGTAATCCTAGGGAGAGGTCTGCTGTTGACTGTAGGGAGACAGCTCAAAGGGACATGAGGGAGGAGACTGTGGTGGGAAATGCCAATGAAGGAAAACCAGGCAGCCATGGAGGTAAGGCTGAGTCACGGGTAGGGGGTAGAGCCATCATTGTAGCCTATCTCTGCCTACATTCCATCAATGGCAGCTGAATAATAGAGAACCTGGCCTTCTAAGCACCTGACACTGAACAACAGAGTAGGACCCAAGCAAGGGAGCCTCTTTAAGAGCCCCAAAGCAACAGAGAAGGACCCCACCCAGGTGGGCACTTTAAGTGCCTGAATAGGCAGAACAACCAAGAATGACCAGACAAAGAGACTCTCTGTTTGCCAGCTGCCAGAGACTAGTAAAAGACTAATAGGGCCATGGCTCCTGCAGCTGAGGAAGTCAGTTGGTCAATTCAGTCACTCAGTCATGCCCAACTCTTCGCAATCCCATGGACTGCAGCATTCCAGGCTTTCCTGTCCATCACCAACTCCCAGAGCTTGCTCAAATGCATGTTCTTTAAGTCAGTGATGCCATCCAACAATCTCACCTTCTGTCATCCTCTTCTCCTGCTTTCAATCTTTCCCAGCATTAAGGTATCTTCTAATGAGTCATCTCTTCACATCAGGTGGCCAAAGGATTGGAGCTTCAGCTTCAGCATCAATCCTTCCAATGAATATTCAGGGTTGATCTCACTTAGAATTGACTGGTTTGATCTCCTTGCAGTCCAAGGGATCCTGGAGAATTTTTTTTCCAAAACCACAGTTCAAAGGAATCAATTCTTCATTGCTCAGTTTTCTGAGCACTGTAAGGTCCAACTGTCACATTCCTACATGACTACTGGAAAAACTGTAGATTTGGCTAGAAGGACCTTGGTTGGCATAGTAATGTCTCTGCTTTTTAATTTTCTGTCTAGAGTTGCCATAGCTTTTCTTCCAAGGAGCAAGTGTCTTTTAATTTCATGACCGCAGTCACCATCTGCAGTGATTTTGGAGCCTAAAACAATGAAGTCTGTCAATGTTTCCATTATTTCCCCATCTATTTGCCATGAAGTGATGGGACCAGAAGACATAAGCCAATTTTTTCACTCTCCTCTTTCATTTTCATCAAGAGGCTTTTTAGTTACTCTTCACTCTCTGCCGTAACAGTGATGTCATCTGCAAATCTAAGGTTATTGATAATTCTCCCGGTAACCTTGATTCTAGTTTGTTCTTCATCCAGCTCAGAATTTCACATGATGTATTCTGTACATACGTTAAATAAACAGGGTGACAATATACAGTCTTGGCATACTCCTTTTCCAATTTAGAACAAGCTTGAGGCAGTCCATGGCCCTGTACAGTTAACACCATCAGGGGCCCCAGGACTCAAGCAGCTCTGCGACCTTCATGCTCAGTCTTCACTGGGACAGAGATGCCAAGGACAGAAAGAAGCCCCAATAATGCCATATCTCCTGTGACCATAGCTGCCAGTGCCCTTGCATAGCTGGCATTGCCAAAATCCCCGTGATCCAAGAAACCGTGCCACCTCCATCCATGATCACCACTGGGACAGAGCTTCCAGAGGCTAGAAAAACTCCTGTGGGCCTGCAGGTGAGGTGGCTTCAGTCATGTCCAATGCTTTTCAACCTTGTTTACTGTAGCCTGCTGGCTTCTCTGTCTGTGGGTTTCTCCAGGTGGGAATACTGGAGTGGGTTGCCATGCCCTTCTAGAGCACCATATTTCCTGCTGGCCTAGCCACAGGCTCCTCTGAGTACCTGGTGCTGCCAGGGCACCTGCAACTCAAGCAGCAACGCCACCTTCACACCCAGTCCTCACTGCGGGAAACCCAAGTCCTTCAGAGCAGCCACAGGAGTAATCTCCTTTGGGCAACGCACATGCAGAGACAGAGATAAAACCACATTTGAAAACCAAGGGCTGTGCAGCTAAGGAAGAGGACACAAAACCTCATCACCTGCACAAGGTGCAGATTAAATCCATATAATCAACTAGGTAGATGCTGTGTCTATGGAATACATAAAAAGACAATGAAAGTTCCCCAAAAGAAAATTCACTAGTTCTGATAGTTGTGGACGTTTGAGGAAGGAGCACACAGAAGTAGGACCAGACTAGAGTCTAAGCTGCCCCCACAGTATGTTCAGAGACCAGTGCAGTAATAGCAGACATCCTGAGGAGGTGAGCTGGACTGTGACTCCCAGGGAGGGAAAAGACACAGATCAATAAAATCATGTATTATTCTTATATTTTGTCTTGTTCTATAGTTGCTTCTGCATTATTCTTTTCTTCTTTTCCCCTCCATTTTTGCAGTTGTTGATTTCATTAGTACTATCAAATCCATTAAGCTTTTGAGAATTTTTTTAATGACACACATTATATATTTCTGCCTCTATGTTGGCCTTTTGTGTTTCTGTGTGGTTTTCCTATTTTTTCCCTGTTTTATTTTACTTTAAAAAAATTTAAAATTCATTATTTTTCTTTGTTTATTCTATTGCTTGTTTTTCCTATTGTTCTTTTCCCAATGTAGTTATTCTTTAATATGTATAAATCTTCTTTATCTAGCACTATTTAACTTTGCATTTCTATTCTTTCTTTCCTTTCTTCCTTTTCTTTCTTTTCCTCACCCGTGTTTGTTTGTTTTATTTTCATTGCTTTATCCCCCAATTACCATCTTGCTTTAGTTTTGTTTTCCAGTTTGTGCCTTAGTTAGTTTTGTTTTTAACTGGTTGATATCACTTTTTGTTTCCTTTGCTTGCTAGGTCAATCTATTGCACTTTATTTCTTTTGGATTCTTTTGGTTTTGTTTATGGGTGTATATGCATGTGCATATATTCTGTTATTTTACTTATTATTTGCCTGATTTTGTAAGTGTCATTTGTCTGGGGTGCCTCTTCTGTTTCTTGTGTCTGTGTGTTTGTTTTAATGCCAGTTAATGCTGTTAACAAAACAAAAGAACATCTTGTGGAATCTCTATTCCCAGAGCCTTTGGAGTGAAGCACTGACTCCAAACCCTAGACTAGACTACCAGAGATCTCCTAATGCTGCTGCTAAGTCACTTCAGTCGTGTCCAACTCTGTGTAACACCATAGATGGCAGCCGACCAGGCTCCTAACACTAGGGGATATTAATTAGTGAGGGCTCCCACAAAGACAACCACCTGTATACAAGACCCAGCATGAACCAATTGCCATCAGCTCCCTGTGCAGGATGACTCATCCAAACAACAAACAAGACAAAGCACAAACTCAATCATCAGTAGACAGGATTACCAACTCATACAGCCCTGCCTATCAGAGGGAAAGAAAAAAAAAAAAAAAAAACAACTAACCACTTCCCACCACAAGGCAAGCACAGCTCATACCATACATAAAGCTGAGGCAAACCACTGGTCCAACCTTACCCATTAAGGGCAGAAACTAAGAAGAAGAAAGAATTCAGCGTAAAAGCCTGGGAGCAGGAGATCTCAAACACACTGTTTAAAAAAAAAAAAAAAAAAAAAAAAACACAGAAAAGGCAGAGAACAAATGAAGGAACGACCTAGACACACAAAATTCCAAATAAATGAAGAGGAAATAGGCAAACTACCCAAAAAATAATTTAGCATAATGATAATAAAGATGATCCAAAACCTAAAAAAAATAAAAATAAAAAATAAAGAATAGAGAAGATGTAATAATCAATTAACACATTTAACAAAGACCTAAAAGAAATAAAGAATAAGCAAATACAAACAAACAAGTACAGGCAAAATCAAACAAATACAGAAAAAAAACACAATTACTGAAATTAGAAATACTCTAGAAGGAATCAATAGAAGTTCTGAGGCAGAAGGACATGTAAGCAATCTGAAAATAGAATGGTGGAAATAACTGCTGAGTAGCAGAATAAAGTAAAAAGAGTATAAGAACTGAGGATAATCTCAGAGACCTCTGGGACAATATTAAATGCACCAGCATTCGAATTATATGGCCAAGAAGAAGAGAAAAAAAAGAGGTATGAGGAAATTTTTTAAGAGATTATAGTGAAATTTTCCCCAACATGGGAAAGGAAATAGTCAATCAAGTCCAAGGAGAGCAGAGTATCATACAGGATAAACCCAAGGAGAAAAAATGCTAAGATATACTAATCAAACTGACCAAGACTAAACACAAAGAAATATTAAAATCAGCCAGGGAAAGCAGTAAGTAACATACAAGGGAAACCCCATTAATGTAACAGCTGATCTTTCAGCAGAAACCCTGCAGGCCAGAAGAGAATGGCAGGATATATTTAAAGTACTGAAAGAAAAAAATCTGCAACAAAGATTACTCTACCCAGAAAGGATCTCATTCAAAATTGATGGAGAAAACAAAAGCTTTAACTTTTAACTCAAACAAAACTTAAGAGAATTTAGTACTAAAAACTCAGCTTTACAAAAAAAAAAAAAAATGTTAATAGTACTGATATATACCGAAAATACTAGAAAAATAAATACAAACTCAAACCACAAACAATTAAGAAGATAGCAATAGGAATATATATATATTCATATATATATATATATATATATATAAATCAATAAAAAATTTAAATGTACATGGAGTAAATACTCCGACAAAAAGACACAGACTGGCTGAATGGATACAAACACAAGACCCATATATATGCTGGCTACAAGAGACTCACTTCAGACCTGAAGACACATGCAGACTTAAAGTGAGAGGATGGAAAAATATATTCCATGCAAATGGAAATCAAAAGAAAGCCAGAATTGCAATCCTTGTATCAGACAAAATAGACCTTAAAATAAAGATTACAAGAAATAAGGACGAACACTACATGATTATCAAGGGATCAGTCCAAGAGGAAGACATAACAATCTTAAGTATTTATGCACCAAACATAGGAACACATCAATACATAAGAAAAACTCTAACAGACACAAAGGGAGAAATTGACAGTAACACAATAATATGGGATTTTAACACCCCACTTATACCAATTAGCAGATCATCAAAACAGAAAATTAATAAGGAAACACAAGCCTTAAATGACACATTAGGCTAGATGGATCTCATTGATGTCTTCAGAACATTCCATCCAAATGCAGAACACACTTTCTTCTCAAGTGCACACAGAACATTCTCCAGGATAGACCACATCTTTGGTAACAAAACAAATTTCAGTACATTTAAGAAAATTGAAATCATATCAAGCATCTTTTCTGATCACAATGCAATGAGATTAAATAACAATTACAGGGGAGGAAAACTGTACAAGAAAAAAAAGGCACACAAGCACATGTAGATTAAACAATACATTTCTAAATAACAGTTTATTAAAGAAAGCAAAAGGGAAATTTGAAAATTCCTAGAAATAATTGACTGTGAAACACAACACCTCAAAACTTGTAGGATTCAGCAAAAGCAGTTCTAAGAGAGAAGTAAATAGTAATACAATCCTACCTCAAGAAAGGAGAAAAATATCAAATAGACAACCCAATTTTGCTCCTAAAACAAAAGGAAAAAGAACAACAACAGCAACAAAAACAAAAAACAAAGTTAACAAAAGGAAAGAAGTTATAAAGATCAGAGCAGAAATAAGTGAAAATGAAATGAAAGAAGCAATAGTAAAGATTAGTAAAACTAAAAGCTGGTTCTTTGGGAAGATAAACAAAATTGGCAAACCTTTAGACAGACTCATCATGAAAAAAGAATGAAGAATCAAATCAACAAAATTAGAAATAAAAAAGAAGAGGTTACAACAGATGCAGAAACACATAGGATTATAAGAGACAATTATTAACTATATGACAATTAGATGGATATCCTGGAAGAAATGGACAGATTCTTAGAAAAGTTCAATCTTTTGAGACTGAATCAGGAAGAAATGGAAATTATGAAAAACCTAATTATAACTTTTGAAATCAAAATTTTTATCAAAATATCCCCCCCAAAAAAAGCCTAGTGCCAAATGGCTTCCTAGGTGAATGCTACCAAGCAACTAGAGAAGTGCTAAAGCCTATACTTCCAAAACTGTTTTAATAAATTGCAGAGGAAAATTGCACTTTCAAACTCATTCTAAGAGGTCACCATCACCCTGATATCAAAAGCAGACAAAAACAACACACAAAAAAAGAAAATTATAGGCCAATATCACTGATGAATATGATGAAAAATCCTCAACAAAACTCTGGCAAAGAGAATTCAACAACAGATTAAAAAGATGATACACAATGATCAAGTTGAGTTTATCCCAGGGATGCATGGGTTCTTAATATATATAAATAAATCAATGTGATATACATATTAAAAAAATGAAAGATAAAAATCATATTATAATCTCAACAGATGCAAAAAAACAAAGCCTTTGACAAAATTCAGCAATCATTCATGATTAAAACTCTTAAAAAAATGGGCATAGAAGAAACTTCAGTTCAGTTCAGTTCAGTTGCTCAGTCGTGTCTGACTCTTTGCAACCCCATGAATCGCAGCACGCCAGGCCTCCCTGTCCATCACCATCTCCCAGAGTTCACTCAGACTTACGTCCATCGAGTCCGTGATGCCATCCAGCCATCTCATCCTGGGTCGTCCCTTTCTCCTCCTACCCCCAATCTCTCCCAGCATCAGAGCCTTTTCCAATGAGTCAACTCTTCGCATGAGGTGGCCAAAGTACTGGAGCTTCAGCTTTAGCATCATTCCTTCCAAAGAAATCCCAGGGTTGATCTCCTTCAGAATAGACTGGTTGGATCTCCTGGCAGTCCAAGTGACTCTCAGGAGTCTACCCCAACACCACAGTTCAAAAGCACCAATTCTTTGGCACTCAGTGTTTACTGCAGCATTATTTACAATAGCTAGAACATGGAAGCAACGTAGATGTCCATTGACAGGTGAACAGATAAAGAAGCTGTGGTACATTTATATGAAATATTACTCAATCATAAAAAGGAGTGAATTTGTGTCAGTTCTAATGAAGTGGATAAACTTAGAGCCTATTATACAGAGTTATGTAAATCAGAAAGAGAAAAATAAATATCATATATTAATATATATATGGAATCTAGAAGGATGGTACTGATGAAGTCATTTGCAAGGCAGCAGTGGAGACGTAGACATAGAGAACAAACTTATGGACATGGAGTGGGGAGCAGTATGGAGACGATGGGATGTATGGAAAGAGTAACATGTAAACTTACATTACTATGTTGAAAATAGAGAGCCAATGGAAATTTTCTGTATGACCCAGGAAACTCATGATGGGACATTGTAGCAAACTAGAGGGTCAGGATGGGAAAGGAAATAGGAAGGAGGTTCCAGAGAGAGGAAACGTGTGTATACCTATTGCTTATTCATGTTGATGTTTGGCAGAAATCAACACAATTTTATAAAGCAATTATTCTTCAAATAAAAAATAATTAAATTTAAAATACAAAAAAAAAAAAAAAAAAACGTACACCCTGAGAAAAACAGAATTGAAAGAGACAGGTGTAGCCCAATGTCCATTGCCGCAGTATTTACAATAGCTAGAAGATGAAGACAACCTACATGTCTATTGGCAGATAAATGGATAAGGAAGTTGTGATACATATACACAATGGAATATTACTCAGCTATAAAAAAGAATCCATTTGAGTCCATTCTAAAGAGGTGGATAAACCTGGAGCATATTATACAGAATGAAGTAAGTCAGAAAGAGAAACACAAATACTGTATATTAATGCATATATATGGAATTTAGAAAGACAGTAAAAATAATTATATATGCAGGGCAGAAAAAGAGACACAGATGTAAAAATCAGATTTTTTAACTCTGCGGGAGAAGGTGAGTGTGGGATTATTTGAGAGAACAGCATTGAAACATGTATATTACCATATGTAAAATAGATGACCAGTGCAAGTTTGATGCATGGAGCAGGTAATTCAAACCTGGAGCTCTGAGACAAATGAGAGGGATAAGATGGGGAGAGATGTGGCAGAGGGGTTCAGAATGGGGAACACATGTTCCTGTGGCTGATTCAGTTCAATGAATGTCAAAAAAATCACAATATTGTAAAGTAATTATCCTCCAATTAACACAAATAAAACTAAAAGAAAATCAAACATAGTTTCCTTTGAAATTGCTAATTTTCTGAGTTTACTTCTTATAATTGAGTAATCTGGAAATTGTATAAATGTGTGTTAAAATGCTGGATGAAAAGTTATGTGAGTTTACTGTAAATTAAATATTTCCAAAGCTATGATTTGATTTATATATAATACATATATTGATAGGAAATGAGTTGATATACAAATGCAAATATGAAATAATTACTTATCTTTGGATATTTCTACTGAATGGCAATGCAGTGTAGAGATTAAGAAGTTTATATTTGGAACAAGACTAAGGTGATTTAAAACAGTACCCGTGCTACCTACACACCACAAGACATCAGGTAAGTTACTTAACGTTTCCATGCCTAGAAAAAGGGAGAAAATGACAGTACCAGAAGTCATATATGGATGTGAGATTTAGACCATAAGTAAGGCTGAGCACCAAAGAAGTGATGCTTTTGAATTGTGGTGCTGGAGAAGACTCTTCAGAGTCCCTTGGACTCCAAGGAGATGAAATTATTCAATCCTAAAGAAAATTAACTCTGAATGTTGACTGGAAGGACTGATGCTGAAGTTCCAATATTTTGGCCAGTTACTGCAAAGAGCTGACCCATTGGAAAAGACCCTGATGCTGGGAAAGTGAGGGCAAAAGGGAAGGGCACAGCAGAGGATGAGACGGTTAGATAGCATCATGAACTGAGTGTACATAAATCTGAACAAACTCTGGGAGATAGTGGAGGACAGAGAAGCCTGGAGTATTGCAGTTCATGGGGTTGCAAAGAGTCAGACACTACTTATCAACCAAACAACAATACACACTTCAAACACTTTTTGTGAAGATTAAAGGATCTAATTACATATAGATCACTCAGAGTACAATTGTGCAGTATAGCAGTTCTGCCTTAATACAGTAAATGCTCAATGATTGCTAGTTAGTAATTTTTATTTGGTGAAATTATTGAGATGAAAAGCAAAGCTGCTGAAACAAGAGGACTCAAACATATAGTGGCTCAAAGAATATAGAATTGAATTATTTTTTGCATTACTTTTCCAAGGTGAATGGTCCAAACTCATCAGGATATTCAGTATCCCAAATTCTTTCCACCAGGTGTTGTATTGCCACCTCTTCTTACTTTTATCTGCAAGATCACACAAAACCTTAAATATGTCCATGCTCCAGTGACGAGGAAAAGCACATATTGAGCCCTGTGTATTCAAGGCCTCATGGTTCATGCTGCTGCTGCTGATAAGTCGCTTCAGTCATGTCCGACTCTGTGCGACCCTGTAGATGGCAGCCCTCCAGGCTCCCTCATCCCTGGGATTCTCCACACAGGAACACTGGAATGGATTGTCATTTCCTTCTCCAATGCATGAAAGTGAAAAGTGAAAGTGAAGTCGCTCAGTCATGTCCGACTCTTCGAGATCCCATGGACTGCAGCCTACCAGTCTCCTCCATCCATGGGATTTTCCAGGCAAGAGTACTGGAGTGGGTTGCCATTGCCTTCTCCGCTTATGGTTCATAATTTTATATAATTTCCATTCACATCCCATGTTAAAAAAATATACTTACATCACTACATCTAGCTCTAGAGGAGTCTAGTAAATGTAGTCTATCATTATTCATTTACTCTGGAAAAGGGGGAAAGTGAAAAAGGAAAAAGGTGGATTTCAGTGACCTGGATAATACTTGATATTTGACATATGAAGTTGTTGCCCTTGAATGGTTAAAAGGAGTAGCTCTGATCAAAACAATAAGAAAATGTCTCTTTAAATGGGTGTTTCCTAAATCACTGATATTAGTGAATACTTCATGTAAATGAAAGGAAAGTAGCAGAGATGCAGCCCAAGGTCAAATGCAACTTGCTCAATCTGTGCACAGTAGGATACTGACAATTAGAAAAACTCCTGCCATATAGAAAAACCATAGTACATATCCATATAACAGTTTAAGTACAAGTTCCTCAATTTTTTGTAAATGTAAAACCTTTCTCCAAGATGTAGCTCTAGAATTAGGACTTTGTAGAATGTTTTGGGAAATATGCCTATAGTTACTGGCTTGCTTCCAAATCTGCTTTATTTAGATATAGTTTCTTAGAGTTTTTAAAATAAAAGTTTTATTTTATTTTTAGAAACATAGATTGCCAGGAAAAACATTAATAACCTCACATATGTAGATGACAACACCCTTATGGCAGGAAGTGAAGAGGAACCAAAGAGTATCTTGATAAAGGTGAAAAAGAATCGTGAAAAAGCTGATATAAGACTCAACATTCAAACAAAGAAGATCAAGGCACCCAGTCCCATCATTTCATGGAAAATAGATGGAGGAACAGTGGAAACAGTGACAGACTTTATTTTGGGGGGCTCCAAAATCACTGCAGATGGTGACTGCAGCCATAAAATTAAGACACTTACTCTTTGGAAAAAGGCTATGACAAGCCTAGACAGAGTATTTGAAAGCAGAGACAATATTTTGCTGCAAAGGTCCGAATATTCAGAACTATGTTTTCTTCAGTAGTCATGTATGTATGTGAGAGTTGGACCATAAAAAATGTCTGAGCACTGAACAATGGACGCTTTCAAACTGTGGTGTTGGAAAAGACTCTTGAGAGTCCCTTGAACTGCAAGGAAATCCAAATAGTCAATTCTGAAAGAAATCAATCCTGACAATTCATTGGAAGGACTGATGCTGAAGCTGAAACTCCAGTACTTTGGTCCCCCACTGTGAAGTATCAGCTCATTAGAAAAGACCCTGATACTGGGAAAGACTGAGGGCAGGAGGATAAGGGGATGACAGAGGAAGAGATGAATAGATGATATCACTTACTCAATGGATATGAGCTTGGCAAAACTCTGGGAGATGGTGAAGTACAGAGAAGCCTGGTGTGCTGGGATTGCAAATGGTTGGACATGACTAAGTGACTGAGCAACAACAATTGTGTAAATTTAAAGTGTAAAGTATGTTAACTTGATATATAATATAATATGACTGCCATATATACTTAATATATACCTATTTGCTGTATATATTTTGATGCATTTGAATACATGGATATGTCTGTAATAACATTACAATCAGAGTGATAAATACAGCTATCATCTTCAATAGAGTTCTTTCATCCCCTTGCTTTATTTATTTATTTTGGTGGCAATGAGACAGGCTGGGATCTGGGACCTGGGAACCTTTGCTATAGTGCTTGCATCTGAACAACCATCTCCTTAAGAAACAAAATACAAAGAGCTACAATGGAGTAAACATAACTACATGCAAGCACAGTTGGGGAAAATTATGAACAATAAGATACAAAAAGACAAAGAAAAAACCCTGCCACTTCTAAATAGCTGAGAGCAAGAACAGTGCATTGGGAACAAAATCAGGATATTTCACATGCCTCTGCATTCGACACCAGCCAAGTCGCCATTCTAGCATGACCCCTTGACACAACCCTAACTCAATCCATGTGAGAAACAGGTTTGCCTTCCTTTAGGAACAAACAATGGAGAAGGCAATGGCACCCCAACTCCAGTACTCTTGCCTGGAATATCCCATGGATGGAGGAGCCTGGTGGGCTGCAGTCCATGGGGTCGCTGAGAGTCGAACACGACTGAGTGCCTTCACTTTCACTTTTCACTTACATGCATTGGAGAAGGAAATGGCGACCCATTCCAATGTTCTTGCCTGGAGAATCCCAGGGACAGGGGAGCCTGGTGGGCTGCCGTCTATGGGGTCGCACAGAGTCGGACACGACTGAAATGACATAGCAGCAGCAGCAGGAACAAACAAGGGAACCTTTACTCATTTTCACTGTGGAAGCACCAAGAAAGCCTAAGTTTCTGGTCTGGCTTCTTTTCAATTTCTATGTGTTGGAGAAGGCTAAGAACCCTGGTTGGTGTCAGACTTAGCAGTACTCAACAAGCGTAGCTATTTCCTCCCAGGAGGGCTTGGGAGCCTCCAAGACTACCAAATGCAGCATCCCCGTGGGTGACAAGTGACCATCTGAACCTCTTATTTTAGCATCACCACATTTGGTAAGTCTGCTTTTCTGGCCCCAAGGAGCCATAGTACTCACATTCAGGCAATATTTCTCTTCTCTCCATAGTCTCATTTCCTGTTCTGACATCTCTCTACTTCTTGGCTGTATCCTCCAAGAGAGTGTATGTCAGGCAGCTACAGCATCATTCTTCTAAGCTTATGAGAACATGTTCCCTGTGATCAGTTTTCACCTATCTCATTTTGATGAGTGAAAAGCAGAGGTGGGAAAGGCTCACATTATACTGTGCAGAACCTGGTGCAGTAGGTTCAGGAGGTTTATGAAAGAGATAGAGGTTTAAAGCACATTTCATGCAGTGACTAGAAATACTATCACCACAGTATTCTCGCCTTTATTTTGTGCTTACATTTTATCTTTTTTCAATATACTTCCTCCTCTTATTTCACCCCTGAAACTTGTAACTTCACTCCCATCCTGTTTATGCTGAAAACTTCTTGTGTCTTCAAGTTTTGATCATTGCTATCTTTGCATTATGTAGTTTTCTGTTTGTTTGCTTACTTTTTGGTATTGTTGTTTGTTTGTTTTCCTGTGCAACTGCTCCTGCAAGTCTCTGATGAAATTGTAGGCATGGTGGAACACTTAAGCCTTTAAATACAAACACAGCAAACAGCCCATGGCGAATGAGATTTCAGCCTTGGGTTACTTCAGTTCAGTTCAGTTCAGTTGCTCAGTCGTGTCCGACTCTTTGCAACCCCATGAATCACAGCACACCAGGGTTCCCTGTCCATCACCAACTCCAAGAGTTCAGTCAAACTCACATCCATCGAGTCAGTGATGCCATCCAGCCATCTCATCCTCTGCCGTCCCCTTCTCCTCCTGCCCCTAGTCCCTCCCAGCATCAGAGTCTTTTCCAATGAGTTAACTCTTCACATGAGGTGGCCAAAGTACTGGAGTTTGATTCCTTCCAAAGAACACCCAGGAGTGATCTCCTTTAGAATGGACTGGTTGAATCTCCTTGCAGTCCAAGGGACTCTCAAGAGTCTTCTCCAATACCACAGTTCAAAAGCATCAATTCTTTGGTGCTCAGCTTTCTTCACAGTCCAACTCTCACATCCATACATGACCACAGGAAACACCATAGCCTTGAATAGACGGAACTTTGTTGGCAAAGTAATGTCTCTGCTTTTGAATATGCTATCTAGGTTGGTCATAATTTTTCTTCCAAGGAGTAAGCATTCTTTTAATTTTATGGCTGCAATCACCACCTGCAGTGATTTTGGAGCCCCCCAAAATAAAGTCTGACACTGTTTCCACTGTTTACCCATCTATTTCCAATGAAGTGATGTGACCAGATGCCATGATCTTCGTTTTCTGAATGTTGAGCTTTAAGTCAACTTTTTCACTCTCCACTTTCACTTTCATCAAGAGGCTTTTTAGTTCCTCTTCACTTTCTGCCATAACGGTTGTGTCATCTGCAGATCTGAGGTTATTGATATTTCTCTGGCAATCTTGATTCCAGCTTGTTCTTCTTCTAGCCCAGCATTTTTCATGATGTACTCTGCATATAACTTAAATAAGCAGAGTGACAATATACAGGCTTGATGGACTCCTTTTCCTATTTGGAACTAATCTGTTGTTCCATGTCCAGTTCTAAATGTTGCTTTCTGACCTGCATATAGGTTTCTCAGAGGCAGTTCAGGTGGTCTGGTATTCCCATCTCTTTCAGAATGTTCCACAGTTTATTGTGATCCACACAGTCAAAGGCTTTGGCATAGTCAATAAAGCAGAAATAGATGTTTTTCTGGAACTCTTGTTTTTCGGATGATCCAGCGGATGTTAGCAATTTGACTTCTGATTCCTCTGCCTTTTCTGAGACCAGCTTGAACATCTGGAAGTTCACAGTTCACGTACTGCTGAAGTCTGGCTTGGAGAATTTTGAGCATTACTTTACTTGCGTGTGAGATGAGTACAATTATGTGGTAGCTTGAGCATTTTTTGGCATTGCTTTTCTTTGGGATTGGAATGAAAACTGACCTTTTCCAGTCCTGTGGCCACTGCTGAGCTTTCCAAATTTGCTGGCATATTGAGTGCAGCACTTTCACAGCATCATCTTTCAGGATTTGAAATAGCTCAAATGGAATTCCATCACCTGCACTAGCTTTGTTCATAGTGATGCTTTCTAAGGCCCACTTGACTTCATATTCCAGGATGTCTGGCTCTAGGTGAGTGATCACACCATCGTGATTATGTTGGTCGTGAAGGTCTTTTTTGTACAGTTCTTCTGTGTATTTTTGCCACCTCTTCTTAGTATCTTCTGCTTCTGTTAGGTCCATACCATTTCTGTCCTTTATCTAGCCCATCTTTGCATGAAGTGTTCCCTTGGTATCTCTAATTTTCTTGAAGTGATCTCTAGTCTTTCCCATTCTGTTGTTTTCCTCTATTTCTTTGCATTGATCACCGAGGAAGGCTTTCTTATCTCTTCTTGCTATTTTTGGAACTCTGCATTCAGATGCTTGTATCTTTCCTTTTCTCCTTGGTTTTTCACTTCTCTTCTTTTCACAGCTATTTGTAAGGCCTCCCCAGACAGCCATTTTGCTTTTTTGCATTTCTTTTCCATGGCGATGATCTTGATCCCTGTCTCCTGTACAATGTCATGAACCTTATTCCATAGATCATCAGGCACTCTATCAGATCTATTCCCTTAAATCTGTTTCTCACTTTCACTACATAATCATAAGGGATTTGATTTAGGTCATACCTGAATGGTCTAGTGGTTTCCCAATTTTCTTCAATTTAAGTCTGAATTTGGCAATAAGGAGGTCATGATCTGAGCCACAGTCAGCTCCCAGTCTTTTTTTTCCTGACTGTATAGAGCTTCTCCATCTTTGGCTGCAGAGAATATAATCAATCTGATTTCGGTGTTGACCATCTGGTGATGTCCATGTGTAGAGTCTTCTCTTGTGTTGTTGGAAGAGGGTGTTTGCTATTACCAATGCATTTTCTTGGCAAAAGTCTATTAGCCTTTATCCTTATTCATTCTGTATTCCAAGGCCAAATTTGCATGTTACTCCAGCTGTTTCTTGACTTTCTACTTTTGCATTCCAGTCCCCTATAATGAAAAGGACATCTTTTTTGGGTGTTAGTTCTAAAAGGTCTTGTAGGTCTTCATAGAACCATTCAACTTCAGGGTTACTTAGTAGGATTTTAAACAGGGAAAAAGGAGAGGAGCTTATATCTCCTATGCTTTTTCAATGCAACTCTGCTACTTGGGCTCAAGCAGCTTTCATTTCTTTCCTTTGCCTGTGCAATGCAATTATTCTGCCTGCATTCTCAGGAACTATCTGATTCATCTGTAGTTTCACAGACTGAGAGGGGAAAAAAGAGAGAGAGACCTTCTTAAATTCAAGTTGGAAAACTATGAGATCTCTGGTTCTGTCTTTACATAATAGTTAGCTTGTAACTTAGCTACATTTAATTGGCTTAAAAAATTAAGTGGTTCTATACATTATCAGAAATATAAAATAAACTGACCAAAATGCATTTCAGGTTCATGTGATCTGGGAAATATTCAATATTGAATTAATATCTAGTATTAAAGCTAGCTTAAGATTGTGGGTTAATTAATACAGATTTATCTTTAGAGTCATCAACACTAAGTTTGGTGATTTTATTGTATTGATGGCTACTGAAAGTCAGTAAGTAAATTTTGTTTTTGTTATAAAATCTGGCAACAGAGAAAATAACCTGATGTGATCAAACTTTTAAGTAAATGTAACAGATAGCTTATTGGTAAACTCAGTAGGAGTAATTATGCTTTGGAAATGTCCATCTAAAATAGTCTCTCCAAATTTTGGTGGCTTGAAACAAAATTTAGTTAAATGACAAAAATGCATTGAACATCCAGGTCATTTCAACTAAGATGAAATACTGGAACATTTATTGCTAAACAGATCTAAATTTACCTACATTTGTTTTCTTATGAGAGAGAAACTACAGTTGTTTGGGTATATTAGACACAAGAAAGAAATTGTGCTTTGGAAAGAAGCATGTTTCTAGAGGTCATGGGATATTCTAATCAGGGAATACTAATGTAAAAGATAGTTTATGGTTTTACTTACAGAAGGTAGGATGTAGATTTTCAGGAAAAGAAGATATGCAAAATGGAAATATGTTCCATTAAAGGAAAAAGCGTGATTTTACTTTTGATTATTTCTGAATAGGAGAAAAGGGACAAAATTGTATGGCTTCAGAAAGTTGCCATGGTTTTGTGGAAAAGGAACACTGGGAAAAGAATTTTGTATGTCGTCAAGACTTTTTGAAGATTGGATTGCATTTAATTAGATAAGTAGATTTTATCAAGAATGTTTTCCTAGAATTCTGCTTTTCACAACATCATGTGAGTTTGTGTGTCTTAACTGATTTGTGTTTACTTTTGGAATCCTTTTTTCACCCTAGCTCGAGGATAAGTACCTATGATCTTATCTGACTGGATGTTTTAAAAATTTTTGACAGACTTTACAAATATCAAATTTTAATTAAAATTATTTTGATCACCAGCTACATTTGGGGTGTTTCAAAGGGTTCCTGGAGCATCCAAAAGAGAGATCCTAAATTAATTGTGCTCATGTGGTACATTAACTTACATGGGACACACTGTTTAAACTCATGGATGTTTTTATCAGATAGAATCATTGGGTTCACCTCCTTTTTATTGTGCCTGCCAAACAGATAGGGGCAGTGGGTTTGGGCTCTACTGCTACCTAGTCACTTACCTATGTCCAAAAATCCCCTGTGGGAACACTCCAACCTCTAGGTCTTCAGGTCTTGACCTTCATAGGATTTTCCATTGAGCCCAGCACCAATTCTTTCAGGAGTTTCTTTTTTAATCTCTAGGACCCCTTTCACTTCAGAACTTGGCAGATATACACTGTTGAAGACTACCTCTTGGGCTGGCCACTTCCAAGCAGCCTACATCCTAGGCTTTATAGATGCTCAATCTTGAGGAATACATCCCAGTAGGGAAACTCATTGTAGGAAATAAGCTTTATAGACAACAGATCCCCATCAAGGAGAGTCTTGGCAATGAACTGCTTTAAATTTCCCCTCCTGGGGACCCATTATGCAAGTGACTGGGTTGACCAGAGATATCTGGTTATGTGACAGGAGAGCGGAGGACACTGAAAATCCCCTTAAGTAAGAAGGGAATTTGGAGGACACTCCAACCCCCTTTCAGACATAAGTCTCCTGGTAAATGTCTCTGGGATACCAGACTTCATTTCTAGGAACATTCTCAGTTGCAAGTTATTCAGCATGGGAGGATCATCTTCTAAGTCAGAAGAAACCCCTCTGGAGTGTATCCTTAAAAGTTGGAAATTTTTAAAAATAGGCGGGCTGAAAGGGAAAAACATAAACTTTAGTGTAACAGTGCCTAGCTTTTATATAATTTGGGGGATGGAGAAAAAAAAAAAAGCCTGGAAATTGCAATACCATCTTGCAATTTGATCTTTACTGTCACAAGATAGGAAAATAGACTGAAGTTCCCTATGTTCAAGCCTTCATGGTCCTTTACCAAAATCCCACTTTATGAGGCATCTATAATCAAGTTTGGGGAACCAGAAAACACTTCTGATATTTTAGATGACCCCTTTGTAAACTTTCCCAACTCTCAGGGTGGAAACGAAGTTTCACCTGCTTCTCCAGAGTCACTTACTTCTACAGAGGTACCTACTTCCCGAAATACTTCTGACAGATCCCATACTCTGCCTTCCTATGTCGCCTTATACTACCCCAGGTAGTAGAGGCTAGTCCTTCCATGATAACTCATATTGGAACTTGGATCAGAGAAGATAAGCCCTCTTAGTGAAGAGGTAAATTAGGGCACATGTGCCCTTCTCCTTAACCAATGCAGAAAGAGACTGGGCTAATTTTCTGAAGAGCCTAGTAAGTTAGCTGAAGAGTTTCAGGCCTTAAATCCTCCTTTGCTTTAACTTATAAAGATGTCTACATAATTCAGTCTACTTTGCTGTACCATTGAGGAAAAAGAGATAATTTGAACATCATCCCAGCAGTACAGCAACCAGCTTGCCAGGGACCCAAACACAACATTTTGTTATGGATGGAGTCAAAGTTCTAAATAAGGAAGCCCATTGGAATTATAATTCCAAGAAAAGAACAGAAGGAAGGAAGCACATGATTCAGTGCATATTAGAAGGGGTGAGAAACTGTATCAAAACACCAGTTAACTATAAAAAGGCTAAAGCAATTCCCCAAGAAGAAAAAGAAAATCCATCCCTTATTCTGGGACAACTTATAGAGGCTTTTAGAAAATTGATCCTGAGGGTCAATGTCCTCTGGCACAGCATTTTATCAACAATTTCACCCCTAATACTAGGAGTAAATTCCAAAAGTTACAATTTGTTCTCCAAACCTTAATGCCCCAGCTCTTACAGATGGCCTTGGGGATATTTAATAATGGAGATCAAGCTGAGGAGGAAGGCAGAACGCAACATGAAAACAAACAGGCCAGAGCTCATACTAAACATGGCCATTGCAGTCAGCCACGCCTTGAAACTTCAGCACAACCCAAGGGGCTCAAGGAAATTTAATCATCCATGTGGAGGTAAAACCAGCAGGGGGAAATGCTTCAAACACAAGTAAACTAGCCACTGGGCCCATAAATGCCAGAAAGATTCCCCTAGTTCATAAGCAGTCTGAAAATTAACAGCTTATTGGACTGGGACTGTCTACAGTTCTAAAGAGGAAGAGGGAGCTCCCATTCTTGATACACTTATGCTAAACAACTAAGGTAGCCTGGGGATTTTGGCATCTTCCCTCCCCACTCCCCACCACGAACTGTCTCTCTCCATCAAGGAGTGCTAAGTGGTCCTTTACATAGTATGTATGAAAATCAGTTTTTCAATGGATTCAGAAGTCATTTACTCTGTACTGATCTCTTATGCTGGGTCTCTGTCTCCTCTAAAAGTTCTATAATGATCAGTGTCAACAAAAAGCCTAATACCCGTTACTTCACTGGGCCTCTCACTTGTCAATTTGAACAGTGTCAGAGAACATCAAATGCTTTTTCAGCTGTGCCTGAGTGCTCTGGAGAGATCTTCTGGGCTCCTCTGGGGCCATATTATGATTAGGAGGCCCGAGCAGCCTCCTTTCCTGACTCTAAGACAAACCAGCTGAGGAACAAGGGCCTATTACCAATCACATTCTGTACATAGTAAACCATGCTGTTTGGAACAAAGGAATCTCTGGGAGGGTTATAGATGTTCAATATATAAAAATTAGCCTGAAGCCAGAGTCACGCATCCTAGCAAGAGAGAATATCCCATAAAGTTGGAAACAAAAAGGAAAGAATTTGCAACCTTTTATAAATTCTTAAAATATGGCCTCTTAATATGCTTTCAGTCTCCATGCAATAACCCTGTTATGCTAATTGTTCAATCAAATGGAGGATATCAAATGGTATAAGACATTAGAGCAGTAAATGATGCAGTGGTCCTTATATATCTCCTTCTGACCAATCCTTATACTAGCCCAGGTTCCTGGAGATGCCAAACGGTTTACTATTCTCACCTTCTTTTGCATCCAACTTCATCTTTCATCACAGTATCTATTTCCCTTCAAAGGGACTGTCACCCTTTGGGGCCAAATGTAACAATATACCTGTGCAGTGTTATCTCAGGTATTTCAGGATAGCCCACACTTGTTGGTCCAGGACCTAGGAAAAGGATTAAAGGGAATACACTTAAAAGAAGGAGAAATTCTACATGATATAGATGATTTATTAGGCGGTAAAGTGTCTGTCTACAATGCAGGAGACCCAGGTTCGATCCCTGGTTTGGGAAGATCCCCTGGAGAAGGAAATGGCAATCCACTCCAGTACTATTGCCTGGAAAATCCCATGGACAGAGGAGCATGGTAAGCTACAGTCCATGGGTTTGCAGAGTCGGACACGACTGAGCAACTTCACTTCAGCCTCACCATAGAGTTCTCAGATCAGAACCACTGAAGTTCTTAATTTCCTTGGAACCCAGGGCTACAGCATTTCTCAAAAAAAAAAAAAAAAAAAAAAAAAAAAGCACAAATCTCAAAAGATCATGTTAAATACTTGAGATATCTTGTGAACCCTGGAAGTAGACAATTATCTCCAGATAGAAAGCAAACTATAGTAGACCTAAGCACCCTAAAAACAAAGAAGCACATTCTCAGGTACAGCAAAATCTTGAAAAATTTGGATTCCAGGATTCAGACTAATGACTAAGCTTACATATGAAGCCACTAAAGGCCCAGATACAGAAACATTTCTTTGAATTAGGAAACAAGAGATTTTTATTATATCAAACAGGCCTTCACCAGATCTGCTCTGTGTCTTCCCAACTTAAAAAAGTCATTTTTTGTGCACCTAGACGAAAAGCAGGGGACAGCTCTGAGAATCCTCATATTAAAACTAAGAGAAGCTCCCCAGTCTATAGGCTATTTTTCCAAAATTACATTTTATAGCCCAAGTTTAGTCTCACTGCCTCTGGGTGGTAGCTGCCATCTCTTTATTTAGTGGAAGAGGCTAAAAATCTTACCTTTGAACAACCACTTGAGAGAGTCTGGACTTAAGGAAGTCCAGACTCCTCATTAATGACAAGGAATTCTGAAGATTAAAGGCCACCACTGGGTAACTGGAGGCTGCATTAAAAAGTACCAAGTACTCCTTGACTTCCCCAAGGTAATCCTCAAAACTTACCATACACTTTATACTTGTCCATTCATTTGCTCAGTTGTATCTGACTTTGTGACCCAATGGACTTCAACAAACCAAACTTCCTTGCCCATCACCAACTACTGGAGCTTGCTCAAACTCATGTCCATTGAGTTGGTCACATCATCCAACCATCCTGTCCTCTGCTGTCCCCTTCCCCTCCTTCCTTCTGTCTTAGCATCAGGATCTTTTCTAATGAATCAGTCCTTCTCATCAGGTGGCCAAAGTGTTGGAGCTTCTGTATCAGTCCTCCCAGTGAATATTTAGGATTGATTTCCTTTAGGATTGACTAGTTTGATCTCTTTACAGTCCAAGGGACTCTTGAGAGTCTTCTCCAACACCACAGTTCAAAAGCCTGATCTATTAGACCATGCCACAGAAAATATTGAGGAGGAATGGTTTACTGATGGCAATCATTTTGTTAAGATAGAGTCATGAAGGCAGGCTATGCTATTGTGAGGACGCACAGTATCATAGATGGAAAGCCTTTGCCACCCAACACATCAGCCCAGAAAGCTAAACTGATAGCCCTACTCTGAGCCTTAATATTAGGGGAAAGAAAAATTAGAAAGGTTTCATTTCAGTTCAGTCGCTCAGTCGTGTCTGACTCTTTGAGACCCCATGAACTGCAGCATGCCAGGCCTCCCTGTCCATCACCAACTCCCGCAGTTCACTCAAACTCATGTACATCAAATCGGTGATGCCATCTAGCCATCTCATCCTTTGTAGTCCCTTTCTCCACCTGCCCCCAATCCCTCCCATCATCAGAGTCTTTTCGAATGGGTCAACTCTTTGCATGAGGTGGCCAAAGTATTGGGGTTTCAGCTTTAGCATCAGTCCTTCCAAAGTACATCCAGGACTGATCTTTATTTTTTTTTTAATTATTTTATTTTATTTTTCTTTAGAATGGACTGGCTGGACCTCCTTGAAGTCCAAGGGACTCTCAAGAGTCTCCTCCAACATCACAGTTCAAAGGCATCAATTCTTTGGCGAGCAGCTTTCTTCACAGTCCAACTCTAACATCCATACATGACCACAGGAAAAATCATAGCCTTGACTAGATGGACCTTTGTTGGCAAAATAATGTCTCTGCTTTTGAATATGCTACCTAGGTAGGTCATAACTTCCCTTCCAAGGAGTAAGTATCTTTTAATTTCATGACAGCAGTCACCATCTGCAGTGATTTTGGAGCCCAAAAAGATGAAGTTTGACACTGTTTCCACTGTTTCCCCATCTATTTCCCATGAAGTGACGGGACCGGATGCCATGATCTTCGTTTTCTGAATGTTGAGCTTTAAGCCAACTTTTTCAGTCTCTTCTTTCACTTTCAACAAGAGGCTTTTTAGTTCCTCTTCACTTTCTGCCATAAGGGTGGTGTCATCTGCATATCTGAGGTTATTGATATTTCTCCCAGCAGTCTTGATTCCAGCTTGTGCTTCTTCCATCTCAGTGTCTTTCATGATGTATTCTGCATATAAGTTAAATAAGCAGGGTGACAATATACAGCTTTGACGTTCACTTTTTCCTACTTGGAACCAGTCTGTCATTCCATGTCCAGTTCTAACTGTTGCTTCCTGACCTGCATACGTATTTCTCAAGAGGCAGGTCAGGTGGTCTGGTATTCCCATCTCTTTCAGAATTTTGCACAGTCCACACAATCAAAGGTTTTGGCATAGTTAATAAAGCAGAAATAGATGTTTTTCTGGGACTCATTTGCTTTTTCAATGATCCAGCAGATGTTGGCAATTTGATCTCTGGTTAATCTGTCTTTCCTAAAACCAGCTTGAACATCTGGAAGTTCACAGTTCACGTATTGCTGAAGCCTGGCTGGGAGAATTTGGAGCTTACTTTACTAGCATGTGAGATAAGTGCAATTATGTGGTAGTTTGAGCATTCTTTGGCATTGCCTTTCTTTAGGATTGGAATGAAAACTGACCTTTTCCAGTCCTGTAGCCACTGCTGAGTTTTCCAAATTTGCTGGCATATTGAGTACAGCACTTTCACAGCATCATCTTTCAGGATTTGAAATAGTTCAATTGGAATTCCATCACCTGCACTAGCTTTGTTCATAGTGATGCTTTCTAAGGCCCACTTGACTTCACTTTCCAGGATGTCTAGCTCTAGGTGAGTGATCACACCATTGTGATTATCTGGGTCGTGAAGCTCTTTTTTGTACAGTTCTTTTGTGTATTCTTGCCACCTTTCTTAATATCTTCTGCTTCTGTTAGGTCCATACCATATTTGTCCTTTATCGAGCCCATCTTTACATGAAATATTTCCTTTGTATCTCTAATTTTCTTGAAGAGATCTCTAGTCTTTCCCATTTTGTTATTTTCCTCTATTTATTTGCACTGATCGCTGAGGAAAGTTTTCTTATCTCTCCTTCTTATTCTTTGAAACTCTGTCTTCAGATGCTTATATCTTTCCTTTTCTCCTTGGCTCTTCTCTTCTTTTCACAGCTATTTGTAAGGCCTCCTCAGACAGCCATTTTGCTTTTTTACATTTCTTTTCCATGGGGATGGTCTTGTTCCCTGTCTCCTGTATAATGTACGAACCTCCATCCATAGTTCCTCAGGCATTCTATCTATCAGATCTAGTCTCTTAAATCTATTTCTCACTTCCACCATATAATCGTAAGGTATTTGATTTAGGTCATACCTGAATGATCTAGTGGTTTTCCCTATTTTCTTCAATTTAAGTCTGAATTTGGCAATAAGGAGTTCATGATTCAAGCCACAGTCAGCTCCTGGTTTTGTTTTTGCTGACAGTATAGAGCTTCTTTATCTTTGGCTGCAAAGAATATAATCAATCTGATTTTGGTGTTAACCAACTGATGATGTCCATGTGCAGAGTCTTCTCCTGTGCTTTTGGAAGAGATTGTTTGCTATCACCAGTGTGTTCTCTTGGCAAAACTCTATTAGCCTTTGCCCTGCTTCATTCCATATTCCAAGGCCAAATTTGTCTGTTACTCCAGGTGTTTCTTGACTTCCTACTTTTGCATTCCAATAAGCATGGCACACATGAATTTCTTTACAAAACAGAAATAGAGTCACAGATATAAAAACAAACTTATGGTTACCAAAGGAAAAAAGTTGCAGGGGAAGAGAGGATAAACTAGGAAGTTGTGATCGATATGTGCACACTATTATGTATGAAATAGATAACTAATAAGAGTCTACAGTATAAGACTGGGAACTCCTCTCTATTCTCTGTAATGAGCAATATGGGAAAAGCATCTTAAAAGAGTATGTATATGTATATGCACAACTGATTCACTTTGCTATATAGCAGACATTAACACATCATTGTAAATCAACTGTACTCTAATAAAAATTTTTAAAAAGACAAATCATATGATTATCTCTACAGATTTAAAAAAAAGGTTTTGACAAAGTTCAGCATCCATTTATAACAAAAGCTCTCAACTGAGTTCAGAGGGAACATACTTCAACATAATAAAGACCGAGTAACACATATACACAACAATCATGCTCAGTAGTGAAAAGCTAAAAATATTTCCTCTAAGAATAGGAACAAACTAGGATGCTATTCTTTGTCACGTCGTTTTGAAAGTCCTAGCTCCAGCAATCAGAAAAGAAAAAGAAACAAAAAGAATGCAAATTAAGAAGGAAGAAGTATTAATAGAACTATTTTTTTGCACATGACATCATACTATATTTAAGAAATCCCAAAGACATCACCCAAAGCTCCTAGAATTCATCAATGAATTCACTAAAGCTCTAGTATTCAAGATTAATAGATCTGTTGCATTTCTATACATTAGAAATAAACTATCAGAAATACAAATTAAGAGATTAATCTCATTTGCAACTACATCAAAAAAGAAGAAAATACCTTGGAATAAATCTCACGTAGAAGGTAAAAGACATGTACTCAGAAAACACACTGGCAAAAGAAATTGAAGATTACACAAACAGAAAGGCATACTGTGTTTATGGATTGAAAGAATTAGTATTTTTAATATCAGTATACTTCCAAAGGCAATCTACGGTTTCATGTAATCTCTACCAAAATACAAATGACTTTTTGTTTCACAGAACTAAAACAAATAGTTTTAAAGATTTTTTGGAATCACAAAAGCATCTGAATAGCCAAAACAATTTTGAGAAAGACAAACAATGCTGGAAATATCAGGTTCTCTGACTCCAAAGTATACTACAAAGTTACAATAATAAAATGAGTATGATATTACACAAAAACAGGCAGATAATCAATGGAACAGAATAGGAGCTCAGAAATAAATATACAACAGAGAATGATATCCTCTTAAATAAATGTTGTCGGGAAAACTGAACAGTTACATGCAAAAGAATTTAACTGGACTGCTCTCTGACAGCATGCACATAAAATCAATTTGAAAATTTGAAAGTATCAATTATATTCAACTTGGTAAGTAGATTAAAGACTTAAATGTGACCCTTGAAATCATAAAACTTCTGGAAGAAAACATAGACAGTACACTTTTTGATATTGGTCTTGCTAATAAATATGGATATATCTCCCCAGGCAAGGGAGACAGAAACAAAAGTAAACAAATGGAACTACATCAAATTAGGAAGCTTTTGTAGAGGAAAAGAAGCTATCAATAGAAAAGAAAGGTCACCTGCTGAATTCGAGAAGATATTTACAAATAATATATCCCATGAGGCATTAATATTCAAAGTATACAAAGAACTCACATAAGTCAACACAGAAAAGAAAACTTATTAAAAAGTGGAAAGACGACCTTAATAGATTTTTTTTTTTTTCAAAAAATACATGCAGATGGCCAAGAGGCATATGAAGAGACAATTAACATCACTAATCAGAAGGGAAATCAAATCAAAACTACAACGAGATATCATTTCACACCTGGAAGAATTTCTATTATCAAAAAGACCACAAAAAACTGGTATTGCTATAGAATGTACAGCATGAAGAATATAGTCAACAATCATGTAACATCTTTATTTGGTGATGTTTCATAAATAGGCTTATCATAGCCAAGTGGTCATTTTGAAATGTATAGAAATATTAAATCACTATATTATGTACCAGGAACTGACATAGTACTTTAGGTCAATTATACCAAAAAACAAACAAACCTACTCAGAATAAGATCAGATTTACGGGTACTAGAGGAGGAAATTAAGGGGTGGTGGAGCTAAATGAAGGCAATCAAAAGTACAAACTTCCAGTTTCAAGATAATTAAGTACTAGGGATGTAAAATATAATATGATAAATGTAAGTAACATTGCTCTCTGTTGTATGTGAAAGCTGTTAAGACAATAAATCCTAAGGGTTCTCATAAAAAAAATTAAATGCAAGGCTTCAACACACAGAGTTTGAATAATTTGTTGGTTGAATCAATCAAAAAATAAATATGAGTGGATACAGTAAATAATACAGTAAACTTGTTCTATTTGGATCTATATACATTTACAGTGTATTTTCAACTTTGCAGGCCATTAAACCCAGTACCAAAACAAACCAAAATTATAACCAGATCTTCAAATGCCTGTACCTTAAAGAATGAAAGCAAAATTGCAAAACTAGTGAAATGTATTTGATCAAACAGCTCTCTCACAAATTAATGATAAATAAAAACATACTGGAAGATACAGAATATGCTACTAGATTTTATTAATAAATTATAAAAACAATATTTCAGGGAAAATTAAAATATTTTCCTCTTATGAAAAAATCAAATTGAAATATTATTTATTTCCTACTTCTTAATATCCAGTATCAATGATTTACCTAAGAATTTACATACACTCTGCCATTAGAAAATATGCAATCACTCTTTTACACATTGGCATAGTCTGTGTGTTGCTCAAATTTCTCTACCCATCTGATGTGTTCCTTCTCTGTCTTACTATGAATTTCACTTATGGGATATGGATTCTACTCCAACCAAGATATTTTTACATACTTTTATGCTTGTTCTGGAAGTACTTGGTCCATTTCGATCATATACATTTTATTTCTTCCAATTATAAGGGAAATTCAGCCACTTTTCTCCACAAATTGGTTTAATGTCCAAATACATTAAACTGATAAGATATAGCTAATGTTCAAACATATTTTGGATTATAATAAATGCAAATTATTATAAATATCACTAAATTTTTATTAGAATGTGTGTTCTTTTTTTATTAATAGAAGAATGAAGAAAAATTTGGATACTACTATCACCACAATATTAACAGTCTTTCAAAATACAACCATGTCCACAGGATGCTATGTGGTTCCTTTGTCTACCATCTGTCTGACCTATATTCTAACTTTCTTTATGCATATAGAATAAACAATCTAAGAATGGATACAAAACTAATATACAGAAATACTAACAGCAAAGTATAAAAAACATACTACAATTTCATTTATAACTACATTGAAATAATAAAATAAGGAACTAATCTAAGAAGGTATTATAAAAGAACTTTACTGAACAAACTATAAGACACTGGACAAAAATAAGTTGAAGGTGACATGAACAGATAGTAAAATAAAGTATGTTCAAGGACTGGAAAAACTGATTGTTAAAATGACCATATTACCTCAGAAAGTGAAAGTGAAGTCGGTCAGTCGTCTCTGACTCTTTGCGACCCACGGACGGTAGCCCACCAAGCTCCTCCGTCCATGGGATTCTCCAGGCAAGAATACTGGAGTGGGTTGCCATTTCCAGGCAATCTACAAATCAATACAATCTCTATCAAAATACCAGTGGCATTTTCCACATAATTAGAACAAATATATCTACAATTTGCATGGGATCACAAAAGACACTGAATAACTAGAGCAATCTAGAGAAATAAGAACAGAGCTATAGGTGGTATGCTCTCTGGCTTCAGACTATACTACAAAGCTACAGAAATGAAAAGAGTGTGGTATTAGCCCCATCCCCTCTCCAGAAAAAGACATGTAGACCAATGAAACAGAGTAGAGAGCCCAGAAATAAACCTGTGCACTTATACTTACAGTCAATTAGCCTATCACAAAAGAGGTACGAATATACAGTAGGGGAAAGATAGTCTGGGAAAACTGTGCATCTACACATAAAAGGAAGAAATTAGAACATTTTCTGATACTACATACAAAAATAAACTCATAATGGATTAAATGTAAGATTAAAATCATTAAAACTTATCGAAGTAAAGATAGGGAGAATACTCTCTGATATTCAGTTTAGTTCAGTTCAGTCACTCAGTCATGTCTGACTCTTTGTCACTCCATGGACTGAAGCATGCCAGGCCTCCCTGTCCATATAAATCAGCAATATTTTTTGAAATTGTTTTCTAAGGCAAAAGAACAAAAGCAAAATTAAAAATGGGGCTTAATTTAACTTAAAAGCTTTTGCACAGCAAAAGAAACCATCAAGAAAATGTGAACAACCTACAGAATGGGAAGAAATATTTGCAAATGATGTGAGTGGCAAGGAGTCATTATCCAAAATATATGAGCAGTTCATATAACTCAAGACCAAAAAAAAAAAAAAATCCAATTGAAAAACAGGCAGAAGACACCAACAATTTTTTTTTAAAGAAGACATAGATATAGCCAACAAGCATATGAAAATATGCTCATCATTGCTATGCACAAGGAACCTACAAATCCAAACAAAAATGAGATATCTCACACCTATCAGAATGGCTATTACCAAAAAGAACACAAATAAAAAATGTTGGAGAAAAGGGAAACTTGTACACAGTTGATGGGAATGGTAGTTGTTGTAGTGACTGTGGAAAACAATGTGGAGTTTCTTAAGAAGAGTAAAAACATAACTAATATATAATTCAACAATTCTAATCTGGTTACATATCCAAAGAAAATGAAACCAATTGGAAAATAGATGGGCACCCCAAAATTCATAGCAGCATCATTTCCATAAGCTAAGATATGGATGAAACTTGTGTCTATCAACAAATGAATAAATAAACAGGATGCAGCATACATGCAATGGAATATTACTCAGCTTTAAAAAAAAGAATGAAAATTTGCCATTTGCAAAAGCATGGATGACCAGGTAGGTACTAAACTGAGTGAAATAAATCAACAGAGAAAGACAAATACTGTGTGTTATGACTTAAATTTGGAATTAAAAGAAAAAAAAACATGAATTTAATAAAAGAGAAGCAGACTCACAGATATAGGGAAGAAACAATTGGTTACTAGTAGGAATAGGTAGGAGGGAAGGATGCAAGTTAAGGGGAGGAGCTTAAGAGGTACAAACTACTAAATATAAAATAAATAAGGCATAAGGATATATTGCACAGCACTAGAATCTAATGAATATTTTATAAAATTTTAAATGAAGTACAATCTATAAAATTGTTGAATCACTATGTTGTACACTGGAAATTGATATAATACTATAAATCAACCTTACCTCCATAAATCAATACAGACTACTGTAGAATTTTTGAAAGTATGTAATATATATAAAAGAAGATAAAATTACTTATGATACCTCATCCCCCAAATAACCATTAATAATGTTTTGTTTGGCTTCAAGTTAGATGGCAGGGTAGAAGAATGCTGTTTGGGAGTCTTGGGGAGAGGCGTGGGTTCACAGTGGCCCACTGTGGGATCAGGACCACTACCAGGAGCATTGGTCCAACACTGCCAGTGTGTTGGCACAAGTCTTCTTGGAGAAGGTTGCCATTAGGCCTACAAAGACTATAGCACTTCCATGGAGAGTACAAGACTCCAGGACTTGGCTGCCTCAGGCCAAACTACAGGGAGGGAGCCAGCCTCACTCATAAGCAGAAAATCATATTAAAGATTTCTTGTCACAGCTCTGTCCACCAGAGCAAGAACCCAGTTTTCCCCACAACCAGTCCCTCCCATAAGGAAGTTGGCACAACCCCCTCACCCTCATCCATCCAGAGGGCAGACAGTATGGAAAACACAATCACAGAAAACTAACTAAAATTACATTACTTTGATCACAGCTTTGTGTAACTCAATGAAACTGTAAGCCATGCCATGCAGGGCCACCCAATTTGGACAGGTCATGGTTGGAGACTTCTGACAAAACATGGTTGACTTGAGAAGGGAAAGACAAATCACTTCAGCATTCTTGCCTTGGGAACACCATGAACAATATGAAAAGGTAAAAATATATGACACTGAAAGATAATCCCCCCAGTTCAGGAGGTCTCCAATATGCTACTGGAAAAGAGTGGAGAAATAAGTCCAAAAAGAATGAAGAGGTTGAACCAAAGTGTATATGATGCCCTCTTGTGGATGTGTCTGGTGGTGAAAGTAAAGTCTGATGCTGTAAAGAAAAATACTGCATAGGAACCTGGAAGATTAAGTCCATGAATCAAAGTAAATAAGATGTAGTCAAACAGAAGATGACAATAATGAATATTGACGTTTTAGGAATCAGAGAACAAAACTGGTTGGGAAAGGGCAAATTTAATTCATAAGATCATTGTATCTACTACTCCAGGCAAAAATCCCTTAGAAGAAAAGTAGTATGGACTTAACAGAAGCAGAAGATATTAAGAAGAGGTGGCAAGAATACACAGAAGAACTATACAAAAAAGATCTTAATGACCCAGGTAACCACGATGGTGTGATCACTCACCTAGAGCCAGACATCCTAGAGTGTGAAGTCAAGTGGGCCTTAGGAAGCATTACCATGAACACAGCTAGTGGAGGTGAAGGAATTCCAGCCAAGCTATTTCAAACCCTAAAAGACAATGCTGCAAAAGTGATGCACTCAATATGCCAACAAATTTGGAAAAGTCAACAGTGATCACAGGACTGGAAAAAGTCATTTTTCATTTCAATCCCACAGAAGGGAAATGTCAAAAATGTTCAAACTGTGACACAATTGTGCTCATTTCACATGCTAGAAACATAATGTTTAAAATCCTTTAAGATATGCTTCAAAAATGCATAAACTGAGAACTTCTAGATATACAAGTTGGATTTAGAAAAGACAGAGGAATCAGAGATCAAAATGCACTATCCATTGGATCATAGAAAAAGCAAGGGAATTCTAGGGGGAAAAATTACTTCCATTTCATTGGCTATGCTAACACCTTTGACTGTGTGGATCACAACAAACTATGGAAAATTCTTAAAGAGGTATGAATACCAGATAAATTTACCTGCCTCCTGACAAATCTTTATTAGTCAAAAAGCAATAGCTATAACTGGACAGGGAACAATGAACTGGTTCAAATTTGGGAAAAGAGTAGGTCAAGGGTGTTTATTGTCACTCTGCTTATTAACTTATAAGCAGAGTACATCATGCAAAATGCTGGGCTGGATGAAGCAGAAGCTAGAATCAAGATTGCCTGGAGAAATATACCACTCCAATGGGTGAAAGTGAAGAGGAACTAAAGAGCCTCTTGATGAAGGTAAATTAGGAGAGAGAAAAAGAAAAAATGGCTGGACTCTGTGGGAGAGGGAGAGGGTGGGATGATTTGGGAGAATGGCATTGAAACATGTATAATATCATATATGAAACGAATCACCAGTCCAGGTTAGATGCATGATACTGGGTGCTTGGGGCTGGTGCACTGAGGTGACCCAGAGGGATGGTATGGGGAGGGAGGAGGGAGCAGGGTTCAGGATGGGGAACACATGTATACCTGTGGTGGATTCATGTTGATGTATGGCAAAGCCAATACAATATTGTAAAGTAATTAACCTCCAATTAAAATAAACAAATTTATATTTTAAAAAATTAAAAAATAACTAAGAAATTTAAAAGTAAAAAAAAAAAAACTCAACATTCAAAAAACTAAGAACACGGCTTGCAGTCTCATCCTTTCATGGCCAATGGATGGGGAAAAATGGAAGCAATGACAGACTTTATTTTCTTGGGCTCCAAAGTGACCACAGATGGTGACTGCAGCCATGAAATTAAAGGACAGTTGCTCCTCAGGAGAAAAGCTATGACAAACTTAGACAGTGTATTAAAAATCAGAGACATCACTTTGCCAACAAAGATCCCTATAGTCAAAGATATGGTGTTTCCAGTGATCATGTACAGATGTGAGAGTTGGACCATAAAGAAGACTGAGCACTGAAGAACTGATGCTTCTGAACTGTGGTTCTGGGGAAGACTCAAGAGTCCCTTGTACTGAAAGGAGATTAAATCAGTCAACCCTTAAGGAAATCAACCCTGAATATTCATTGGAAGGACAGATGCTGATTTTGAAACTCTAATACTTTGACTTAGTCTAATACTCAGTATCTGACTTAGTCTAATACTAAGTATTTGTCAAATACTGAGTCCTGTATGGATGTGAGAGTTGGACTATGAAGAAAGCTGAGCACCAAAATTGATGCTTTTAAAGTGTGGTGTTGGAGAAAACTCTTGAGAGTCCCTTGGACTGCAAGAAGATCCAACCAGTCCATCCTAAAGGAGATCAGTCCTGGGTGTTTATTGAAAGGACTGATGTTGAAGCCGAAACTCCAAACCTTGGCCACCTGATGCAAAGAACTGACTCATTTGAAGAGACCCTGATGCTGGGAAAGATTGAAGGTGGGAGGAGAAGGGGACAACAGAGGATAAGATGGTTGGATAGCATCACTGACTTAGTGGACACCGGTTTGAACTCTGAGAGTTGGTGATGGACAGGGAAGCCTAGTGTGCTGCAGTCCATGGGGTCATGAAGAGTCAGACACTACTGAGTGGCTGAACTGAACTGAATACTTTGACTACCTGATGAGAAGTGCAAACTTACTGCAAAAGACCCTGATGTTGGGAAAGATTGGAGGCAGGAGAAGAAGAGAGTGACAGAGCATGAGATGGTTGGATGGCATCACCAATGTAATGGACATGAGTGTGAGCAAACTATAGGAGATAGTGAAGGACAGGGAAGCCTGGAGTGCTTCAGTCCACGGGGTCACAAAGAGTTGGATGTGACTAGGTGACTGAACTGAACTGAATGCTTTCTTTGATATATCTGAGTTACATGCAGTATTTTATTGTGTATAATTATACATATTTTAGAAAAATATAGTTTTGTTTTCTTCTAGTCCCTTGGACTGCAAGGAGATCCAACCAGTCCATTCTGAAGGAGATCAGCCCTGGGATTTCTTTGGAAGGAATGATGCTAAAGCTGAAACTCCAGTACTTTGGCCACCTCATGCGAAGAGCTGACTCTTTGGAAAAGACTCTGATGCTGGGAGGGATTGGGGGCAGGAGGAGAAGGGGACGACCAAGGATGAGATGGCTGGATGGCATCACTGACTTGATGGACATGAGTCTGAGTGAACTCTGGGAGTTGGTGATAGACAGGGAGGCCTGGCATTCTGTGATTCATGGGGTTGCAAAGTCGGACACGACTGAGTGACTGAACTGAACTGAACTGAACTGAATAAAGTTTTTAAAATAATCTCATATTAAGAGTGTATCTGGGGATAGTTGTAACTGATCACTTTCATAAATAGCTTATCTGTAATCTCTCTTTTGGACTAAGAAGTGTACTGGGAGACCAACATTGCTCAAGAATGTTTTGAACATTCAGAAAACCAGAAAAGTTTGGAGCAGAATTATCTTGAAAGTGAAATGAGTATGACTCCATGTTATTTTTGTTAAACATACTATGCCAAATACATTCATTCACAGTCAAATATATCTAAGGGAATACAGTTGGATAAGATGTGACTAAATGCATACAGCTCAATCTTATGTGACAAAAAAGGAAGAAAGAAAAAGAATCTGAAAAAAAATTATAAATTAAGTGTAATAAATTAGGGTGTATATGATTAATAATAGGGAAGAAGGTGATTCTATTACACATCAACTATTCGAGTTGTTTCAAGTACCGGCCTTCCCTGGTGGCTCAGACAGTAAATAATCTGTCTGCAATGTGGGAGACCCGGTTAGATCCTTGAGTGGGGAATATCTCCTAGAAAATGAAATGACAACCTGCTCAAGTATTCTCACCTGAAAAATCTCATGAACAGAGAAGACTACATGGGTTACACTCCACGGTGTCACAAACTACTGGACATGACTGAAAGACTAACAGTTTCACACTTTCTTCCAAGTACCAAATGTTTATGTAACTAGAGTGTGCCTGTGTATTTCCCTTTTTTAATTTTTTTTTCATTTTTAACCAATCAAACATTTATATTTGTTAAGCTGGAAGAAATCATTACAATAGCTAACTTTGCTATCATGGCATTTTTCTTAAATGACCCAGTGAGTAGTAATATTTCAAAAAAAAGAAAATATACATAATTTTTTTCATTAATGATGTATAAGCTTCAGCTTAAATCAGAGCCATGACAATGATAATAATTGTTGTAAAGCAAACATTTGGCTTTTTTCATAAATATATGTGATATTTATTGAATTAGATATCTCTTTGAATCCTGATGTACCATTTCTAGCTATATGACACTGGCCTTGTTACTTAAACAGTTTATGCTTTAATTTTCTCATGTCTAAAGCAAAGTTAGTAGTACTTACACTGGAAGGTTATTTTTTAAGAACTAAAAATTGCATTCTTATATCACAGTAGCTGCCTAATAAAGAACAATTATAGTCATCACTATTAAACTGTCCAAAATTGAATTAAACTTTTAAATATTACATGCATAATTTGTGAATGTGTACAGTGTGGTTGTTTAAACAGAAAATAGCAGTACAATATTTACTTTTTAAATCTGAAATATCATTTTGGAAAAGCTTGATTACCCAAATAATTTCATCAATTCTCCATCAACTGTCTATATATGAATCAAGTCAAGCAAAACAACCTGTGACTTCATAACTAAAAGAAATACAATAGCATTTGTTAACAAGGTAGAGGAGAAACGTATGACTCAACACCTTTTTTGTATCCCCTGTCAGTTTTGTTTACAAACATTTATTTAATGTCTACATCTGCCAAACTCTTCAAAGTCTAGCTTTAACCAAACTCTTGAGTCCAACTGACTGTGTACATGCTGCATGCTCAGTCCCTGCATGCTCAGTTGGTCATGTCCAACTCTTTGCAATCCTGTGGACTGCAGCCTGCCAGGCTCCTCTGTCCATGGGATTATCCAGGCAAGAATACTGGAGTGGGTTGCCATGCTCTCCTCCAGGTGATCTTCTCGACCTAGGGATAGAAACTGTGTCTTCTGAATCTTTGCATTGTAGGCACATGCTTTACTGCTGAGCCTTCAGGGAAGCCCCACTGGTTACTAATTGCCATCTTGACAACTACTTCTGAGTTGCTCATTATTTCTAATGCACAACCACTTCTTTCCTCTGTCTGGAATGCTTCTCCATTACTCAACAAAAGATAACCATCCAGGTTTTGTAATCAAACTCAAGTACTAACTTTCCCACGATACTTTACTTGATGATGTCTGTCCTTCAGTAAGTATTAAGATGAGGAATTAACATTAGGGAGAAGTAGATTCACATTTAATATAACACAATTCTTACCTTGAAGGAGATAAATCACATCAGTTTCTACCACTGAAGTAGGGTTTACTTTTTTGTGCGTGTGTACTTACTTGTGTATGTGTGTTTATGTTCACAAGTCTGTATTTAGGATCTTGTAATTTTAAGAAACAAATGTCATAATTGCTAAAACATGCTTTCATTCCTTCACGATGCCATGATACATAATAAATGTTCTATAAATAAATGGTGAATGAATGAGTGAATTAGTTTTACTTACTGATCCCTTTCAATCATAGTGACTCCAGAGAGGAATGGAGAACATAAAATAAAAAAAAGTAATCTCTTTTTTTGGGTGTCCAAGGATTCTGTGGTTTTGAAGGCAAGATAATTTATCAACAATAAAATTACACTCAATGTCAGTCAGTTTCATGAAGAAACTCTATGAGGTAGAAGACAAAAAATAAATTAATCAAGCAACTGCTTTAGGGCAAGATTAGTGTGCTGATTTCAAGCATGTTTGACACATAGATAAAAAGGTACAACAATGAGGCAATAGCATATTCACACTGATGGAAAGTGATTTCACCAACCTATATGAAAATCAAAATGGCTCAGTTTAATTGGGGAAAAATATGTATATATTGAAAAATCTAAACCCTACCAAGAAATGATTTAGTTAATAAATACAAAAGAAAATATATTTACTAAACTGTTGGTATTAGTCTATTTAATGCATTGGCCTCTTATAGGACATAAAGCCATAGACAATGTCACCCATTTATTTTAATGTCTATAGAATTCATTGTGTTTCAAGCATGCAGAAAATCAAAAATAGTATACATGCTTTTTCAGTAATCATGAGTGGATAAAAGCAAAAATATGGTAAAAAAATTAAATTGCTTTGGAAAACTTAGATTCTGGTTTATATCATAAGTAAATATATTTTATTTGACTGGGGGAACCATGTTTCTCATGGTTAGAGAGAAGTTATGAATTGATCTCCTAACATATAAAGACTGATGAGAATGGTTTCTTTTTAAACTCATCATTATAATGTCATAGATTTAACAGTGATATAATATATTCCAGATATAATTTCTTTTGATATCTAACAATATGAGAAAAAGGGAGGCTACAGCACACTCTGTAGTGCTGGATTTGAGGTGGAAACATCAGTATGAACTTATATTTAGTTTAATACATATGTAGATGGATAACCTGGAGTAAGAAATGACAGTTCACTCCAGTATTCTTGCCTGGAGAATCCCATGGACAGAGAAGCTTGTCAGGCTACAGTCCAAGGGGCTGTAAGAGTTGGACATGACTGAAGCAACTTAACACAGCACAGCACATGGATAGCTAGAAAAATAGCTTTCAGTATGTATGTATACATAGGTTGGGCTTCCCTTGTGGCTCAGATAGTAAAGCGTCTGCCTACAATGTGGGAGACCTGGGTTCAATCCCTGGGTTGGAAAGTTCTCCTGGAGAAGGAAATGGCAACCCACTTGAGTATTCTTGCCTGGAAAATCTGATGGATGGAGGATCCCGGTAGGCTACAGTCCATAGGGTCGCAAAGAGTCGGACACGATTGAGCGACTTCACTTCACTTCATACATAGGTTAGCATACAAGCTCTATCTTACTGAAAACCTGGAAGCAATGAAAACCCAGTAACAATGAACAAACTCATTGCCTAGTTTTTTTTTTTTTAATACCATGCTCTCATAAGAGAAAATAAGACTCTTTAAAGAAATGTACCATACTAAGGCTACAACAGAAATAGCATGTAAAAGTGATAGTAGTTTTTCAGTCATGTCCCACTGTTTGTGACCCTATAGACTGTAGACCATGAGATTTCCATGTCCATGGAATTCTCCAGGCAAGAATACTGGAATGGGTATCCATTCTCTGCTCCAAGGGATCTTCCTGACCTAGGGATTGAACCAGAGTCTCCTGCATTGCAGGCAGATTCTTTACCATCTGAGACACCAGGGAAGCCCCACAATAAGCATGTGATGGTGTAGTCACTAAGTGGTGTCTGATTCTTATGACCCCATGGATAGTAGCCTGCCAGGCTCCTCTCTCCATGGGATTTCCAAGGCAAGAATACAGAAGTGGGTTGCCATTTCCTTCTCCAGGATATCTTCCAAACCAGGGGTCAAATCTGGGTTTTCTGCTTTGCAGGTAGATTCTTTACAAACTGAGGTATCAGAGAATTCACAATAAGCATGGGAGTATTCAAAAAATAAGAGGATGGTGTCATAACAATAGTTCCAAATGTCCAAAGATGAACTAATGTAAGCAACAAACAATACATAGAAGAACTAAGCAAAAAAGATCTTCATAACCCAGATAACCACAATGGTGTGATCACTCAGCTAGAGCCAGACAACCTAGAATGTGAAGTCAACTGGGCCTTAGGAAGTATCACTATGAACAAAGCTCGTGGAGGTGATGAAATTTTAACTGATCCATTTCAAATCCTAAAACATGATGCAGTTAAAGTACTGCACACACTATTCCAGCAAATTTGGAAAACTCACCAGTGCCCACAGGACTGGAAAAGGTCAGTGTTCATTGCAATTTCAAAGAAAGGCAATGCCAAGGAATGTTAAAACTACCACACAGTTGCACTCATGTCACCCACTAGCAAAGTAATGCTCAAAGTTCTCCAAGCCAGGCTTCAACATTACATGAACTGAGAACTTCCAGGTGTTCAAACTGGATTTAGAAAAGGCAGAGAAATGAGAGATCAAATTGTCAACATCTGTTGGATCATCTAAGAAGCAAGAGAGTCCCAGAAAAACACCTACTTCTGCTTTATTGACTATGCCAACGCCTTTGACTGTGTGGATCACAATAAACTGTGGAAAATTCTTCAAGATATGGGGATAACAGATCACTCGACGTGCCTCCTGAGAAATCTGTTTGCAGGTCAAGAAGCAACAGTTAAAACCAAACATGGAACAACAGGCTGGTTCCAAATTGGGAAAGGAGTATGTCAAGGCTATATATTGTTATCTTGCTTATTTAACTTCTATGTAAAGTACATCATGCAAAATGCTGGGCTGGGATCAAGATTGCTGGGAGAAATATCAATAACCTCAGATACACAGATGGCAGAAACTTATGGCAGAAAGTGTAGAAGAATTAAAGAGTCTCTTGATGAAGGTGAAAGAGGAGAGTGAAAAAGTTGGCTTAAAAATCGACATTCAAAAAACTTAAGATCATGGCATACGGTCTCATCACTTCATGGCAAATATGTGGAGAAACAATGGAAACGTTTCAGACTTTATTTACTTGAGCTCCAAAATCACTGCAGATGACTGCAGTCATGAAATCAAAAGACATTTGCTCCTTGGAAGAAAAGCTATAACCAGCCTAAACAGTATATTAAAAAGCAGAAATATTACTTTCATTACAAAGGTCTATCTAGTCAAAGCTATGGTTTTTCCAGTAGTCATGTATGGATGTGAGAGTTGGACCATAAAGAAAAGCTGATAGTCGAAGAATGGTGCTTTTGAACTGTGGTGTTGGAGAAGACTCTTCAGAGTCTCTTGGTCAGCAAGGAGATCAAACCAGTCCATCCTAAAAGAAATCAGTCCTGAATATTCATTGGACAGACTAATGCTGAAGCTGAAATGCCAATACTTTGGCCATCTGATGCAAAGAACTGACTCTTGGGAAAGACCTTGATGCTGGGAAAGATTGAAGGTGGGAGGAGAAGGGAATGACAGAGGATAAGATGTGGATGGCATTGCCGACTTGATGGAAATGAGTTTGAGTAAGCTCTGGGAGTTGGTGATGGACAGGGAGGCCTGGCATGCTGCAGTCCATGGGTCGCAAAGAGTCGAACATGAACTGAACTGAACTGAAGCAACAAAATAATTAGTAAATAAATTAATTTTGGATTATAGCCCAAAGTCTAAAATGAATATGTCATTCAGCTGGTAAAGAATCTGCCTGCAAGGTGGGAGACCCGGTTTGATCCGTGGGTTGGGAAGGTCTGCTATACAAGGAATAGGCTACGCACTGCAGTATTCTTGGGTTTCTCTGGTGACTCAGAGGCCTGGATTTGATACCTGAGTTGGGAGGATCCCCTGGAGAAGATAACAGCTCTCCACTCCAGTATTCTGGCCTGGAGAATTCCATGGACTGTATGGGGTCACAAAGAGTCAAACACGACTGAGTGACTTTCACTTTCACTTTTCTTCATATTTATTTAAACAAAAAATTAAATTTAAGAGTGAGGATATAAGAGAAAAATCTTCCTTACAAAATTCCAAGTAATACATGTAGATATCCTGTCATCCTGGAGAGTGAGCCATACTTCATGACTCACTGCTATGGACTAGATTAAGGAATGGAAAAACTGTAACCTTACAGTGGAGAAGCCTTGCAAATACTTTAACCAGATGATGAAGATTATCACTAGCTATGTCAATGGGAATAGCATGGAACCCTGGTATGATGTGTTAAGAAGGGCACATCAATTCTATGGTATTCTTACCAAAATTCTATAGTCTCAAATAGCATGAGAAAAGTGTTAAATCCAAACTGGAGAACATTCTACAAAACTCCTGTTTTGTACTCTTCCTACCATTGAGATCATGAGAAACAAAGAAGACGAAACTTGCAGAATAACAGAGACACAAATAATCTGCCTGCAGTACAGGAGACCTGGGTTCAACTAAATGCATGGAAGTATTCTGAATTGAATTCTACAGCAGAGTAAAACAGTAATGGAAAAACCAGTAAAACACAAAGTCTGGAGTGTTTTTTTTTTTTTTTTTTTTTTTTAAGAGTAACATGCTAGTGTCAGTTTCTTAGTTTGGATAAATGTACCGAAGTAATGTAATCTAACATTACATTAAATAAAATAAACTCTGTGAGGGGTATAGGGAAACACTCCATAGTACCTCTCCAACTCTTCTATAAATCAAATATGATGCTAAAATGAAAAGTTTATGTTAAAAATTTATGACTTGGTTTCCTAACACCTTATAAAGTAGACCAATGAAGCCTCTATCTCTTTTTAAAATTATCACTGACTCAGAGGGAGAGGGAGAGGGTGGGATGATTTGGGAGAATGACATTCTAACATGTATACTATCATGTAAGAATTGAATCGCCAGTCTATGTCTGATGCAGGATACAGCATGCTTGGAGCTGGTGCATGGGGATGACCCAGAGAGATGTTATGGGGAGGGAGGTGGGAGGGGGGTTCATGTTTGGGAACACATGTAAGAATTAAAGATTTTAAAATTTAAAAAAATAAAAAATAAAAAAATTAAAAAAATAAATTTAAAAAAAAAAAAAGAATACAAAACCATTCCTCTCTTGACCCTTATCACATCCCATTTGCCTAACACAGTAATAAAGCCACTCTTCCCTTCTCAAAAAAATAAAATAAAAAAAAATAAAAAAAATAAACATGATAGTCAGTTACTTGCAGATCCTATCTCAATGACTGATGTTCTGTAAGTCAAAGTGATTAGTTTTGTTTTGTTCTAATTAAAATTGATTCTCAGTAAGGAGAGACTTGTTTCCATTTTCATGTTTTTTTCTCTAAAGGAGAATTTTCGCACACCCACCCCGATTTCTTTTAAGTACCATCTTTCTTTAGCTTTGAGTCTACAGTGTATCTGTAGATTTCAAACTATGGATACCTTGTGTACTCCTTTAAATGTATGCATAAATGTTTTTCAATTTAAGAAACTTCTTCTCTTTTAGAGTCCTTATTGTTAACAGCATATCCCCAATATTTAGAGTTATTTGGATAATGAATACTAAATAGAAAAAGGTATATAATTTTGATGTTAGTTAACCTTTCTTTGATATTTATGTATAACCTGAAATGAAAAATCAGTATAGCAAGCTGTGATTTTTTTAACTATCGGTGGTTTTTTTAAAGCTTAATTACATCAGTGGTTGTAATTTCATCTCTATCAAAAAAAGATTCTTAACTTGTAGTCTACATTTTAAAATAGTAACCCTTGATTTTGTTTTGACATGGTTTAGATCAAATATTATTTGTGATATTAATTTCCTCCAGCCAGAGACCATCAGGAACACTCCCACAGTTGAACAAAGTTGGGCTCATTGGTTGTTGTATTGAGGAAGACAGTGCATCATGAGAATCTAGTGACAGAAGACAGAATCTAGGAGGCATCTCAGTGAGAGAGTATCAGGATCAGAGTTACAGGATATAAGCTTCTGTTTGGTGGTTTTGGGGGTAGGTTGAAGGAAGTGTGGTTTTCCTATGGATTGGTTGCCCTCAGAAGGCAAGGAAAATTCTATGTTTATGATCTTAATAATTTTTGCCTATGAGATAGGCATCCTAAATGATAAATTTGGAGCTAGTAGAAAATACTGGAAAATAAATGCAGATTTATTTTTATAGCTAGAACATGATACATGGATCTAAGAGCAAAGACCTCTTTGTGAGTGTGGCAGGTATCTCACAGGGGAAACAAAGCTTTAGGACTACAGAGTATGAAACTTTGTCATTGGGTCAGCAGTTGGAAGGATGTGATATGGCTCCATACAATTGAGTGATGTTCTTTCTACTGAACCTTGAACTGTATCTAATCTCCAGGAGGTAGCCCAATAGCATCTATTCTTGCAGCCATGAATTGAATACCTTGCCACAAGCTATTAATATTTGTGATGATATATAAAATATCATCTAATTTTTGAATATTTTCCAAGTAGATGGCTGCTGCATTGCAGCAGAAAATCTTTAGTTCATACTTTTGAATACTAATTTCTCTGTTGATTGTATGTTTCATGCTCAGGAGCACTACTGACTATAATTACTGTTTTTCATACTCCAGTGCCACAATTTGGCCACTGGAACCCCTTTAGGTTGGCTCACTTTACTACAACCCCAGAACTTTTAAAAGCATCCTTGCTTTCTCTTAATCCAGATACAACTTTATTTTCTCTAACATATTACTAGAGTTTACTAAACATTTTCATTCAAACTCTACTAATAAATCTAACTGGTACATATGATACTAAGTATATATGTAATTGGAAGGCCACCAAATTCCAGAAAGGGCAATTTGTAATCAGTGAGTTTATCACAGTGTTGTCTTCATTTGATTGTGGTTAAAATTACTCTAATGCTTGAATTTCAACTATAAATACTGTCAATTTATCCTGTGCACGGGGATGACCCAGAGGGATGTTGTGGGGAGGGAGGTGGGAGGGGGGGTTAATGTTTGGGATTGCATGTACACCCGTGGTGGATTCATGTCAATGTATGGCAAAACCAATACAGTATTGTAAAGTAAAATAAAGTAAAAATAAAAATTAAAAAAAAAAATAAAATAAAATTATCACTATGATGGATTTAACAATGATGTGTTATAATGTACCTTTTGATATCTAAATTATCACATATTCAATCAATGGAAAGATCTTCCAGTTAGCTGCTGAAAAATCTCGATGTGAACTCAGTAATTATAATGTTTTCATTTCTTTCTGTTACAACACACTGTTTCAAGTGCATTGTACTGTTTCTTCTGTAGACCTGAAATGAGTCATTTCCCTACACTTGAAATGTATTTTAGGTGGGTATAGTATTAGATACCATAAAATGTGCACAAGAAATGCTGATTTTTATAGTTTAATCATTATTTCTAAGTCTTTAGTATGTGGAACTAGAAAATACATATTTTATCAAAAATATAAAATAAGTCATTAATCCATATGGAAATTTCCAGTCCCAAACTGCCAGGTGTTTTACTTACCCTCTTTGATCTTAAGTAACTAGCCTCCAATTTAAAAAAATAAATAAATTTTTTAAAAAGTTACAGTAAAAAGATATCACCTCTCTCCAATGCTTTTTACAAGATCACCAGCATAATAATTCATTGGCTTTGTGTAACAATATATACAAAACATTTTCCAAGCTGTAATATCAATATTAGTGAAAGTAGTGTAAATTTTTGTATTTAGGAGATATCCCACTATAGAAAATGCCAGAATTATCTGCTTTTAAATAAATTAAAATAATGAAAACCCAAGTAACCATAGAAGGTTTATTGCTTCTTCCTCTTCACCCTGACTTTCTGTCCCTATAGTAAATACACCTTCTTTTAGGTAAATGCTAGTGTGCATATATGTGTCTCTGCCTTTCTTTCTCTCACATAATATATCCTTGAGGTCATACCACAGAGGTATATATAGGCACTTCTCTTTCACTGAATAACTCATAGAACACCAATGTCTAGCACACCAATGGTACAAACTCATACCATAGTTTGTAAAATAGTCTCCTTTCAGAGGACATTTGGGTTGCTTTGGGTTTTGCTATGATAAATAATACATAGCTTTGTACATGCAACTTTCATAATTCTGCTAGTATATATCTGGGTTTCCCTGGTGACTCAGTGACAAAGAATCTACTTGTCAATGTAGGAGACGCAGGTTTGATCCCTGGGTCGGGAAGATTCCCTTGAGAAGTAAATGCCAACCCACTTCAGTGTTCTTTCCTGGGAAAACACATGGGCTCAGGAGCCTGGTTGGTTATACTTCATGGGGTTACAAAAGAGTTGGACATGACTTAGACACTGAAAAACAACATATTAATATATGAGGCAGAAAGCTAAAATATGATTTCATGTAAATTAAATTATTACATTAGTTACACAATCATTTTTTCACCTAGATTATTTCTACAGCTTTCAAGTTGGAGTTTCTTGCCTCCAGCTTCATCATATAGCTTGCTACACATTTTAAGATTTTGGATTTGAAGATCTAAAATGCAAATCTGATCATTTTATTCCTTTATTGACAACCTTTGTTTCTCTATCTCTATGAGATTCAGAAAAACTACTGAATGAAACATTCCATGACCTTCCTTTGCTTTGCTTTCCAACCTTACTTCCAGTACTAACCCCAATACAACCTTAAGTCCAGTTATACGGAACTTCTAGTAGTTTATAGAAAGGCCTATGCCCACTCATGTCTTGCATATAATCTTCTCTCTCTACCTAATCCATAAAACACACCCATAAAAATTCAGTTCAAATTATCTTTCTTTGTGAGTTCTTTCTGGATTCCCTCAAAATCAGAATTAGACCTCTTATTTGCTCACATGGTACTCTATGCCTCTCTATTAGTACTTTGATCACATATTTTTTGGTAATTCCTTATTAATGAGAACTGCCAGAACTGTAAACAGTTCTTTATTAATAAGGACTGTGCCAGAACTGTGCTGGAAATTTACATATATTCTATCAGAATAGAAAGTTAAGTAGTGTATCTATGCTAATGCATAGACACTAGTCTCCTAAAATCTCAACCCACTTAGTTTACTCTAAAAGCCTGAGGTCTCTGAACTAGATATACTACATTGCATTTCTAAACATTGTGGATTCTTCCAATTCACTTTTTCTCTTCCAAACCCCTTTTTGTACCTTAAGTTGCACCTTAGCTCATTAACTCAGCAAGTTTTAATGAGGACAATATGGTCTATGAAATTAAACAGACCTGAGTTTTATCCCTAACTCTACGTTTTATCAGTTACTAAGAATATAAACATATCAGAATTTTAATCTTTAGATAGGTTTTCTTATCAGTTTAATAATATCTAAATTTTTTTGTAGATCAAATTATATATCTAAGGCAGGAAGAGAAGAGGACAGCATAGGATAATGTGGTTGGATGGCATCATTGACTCGATGGACATGAGTTTGAGCACGCTCCAAGAGTTGGTGATGGACAGGAAAGCCTGGCATTCTGCAGTCCATGGAAGAGTCAGACATCACTGAGCGACTGAACTTAACTGAGGTTCACAAATATTAGGAATCTTACAGTAATAGTTAGAATTTTGTCTGTTTACCATTATATCTCAAACACTTACACATCATAGGCACTCAGTATATAACTATTTGAGCATGAATTGTTTAATAAAAAGCCTATTTCCCAGAAAACTTGCCTTTCTTTTAAGTTCCTTTTCTCAACTAAAGGTATTGCCAACCTGCTGATGACCACTTTATAGAATAATCAGGTTTCAAACTTGAGGTTACCTTTGATCTAGCTCTTAAATATGTGCCACACTCCCATGACTCCCCACCAGGTGACGATTGTGCTCTGTCAGCTTTATCTTGGCAGTGACTTTTATATCTTGTTTATCCTGTTTCTTTTTACAGTTTTATCCCAGACATTTGTGCCATTTCACTTGATTTTCTGAAAGGGCAGCCTATAAAATAAACTAGTCTCTGCTTCTGCCTTTCCTGTTACACATCACCAAACCACTTCACTATCACCAATGTCCCCTTTCTATATGTATACATTCCAGACACTGTCTCATAGAATATATCAAGTACTTCCTTCCACATGCTCTCTTTTATGGTCCAACCTGACTTTCTGTCTTGTCATCCTCTATAACCCCAAATTTGTACCTCAAAACCACTCAGCAGCATGTGCTTTATACCATCAGGACTTGGACACCATTTTTCTACTTAGAAAGCTATATCTATCTATCAATATAAATTTCTTTTCACTGAAAGTTCTCCACAAAGCCTTCACTGATACACTCTAAGTGCTATTTCTCCTCTCCTCTTTCACAATGATTTGCTGATTCTATGTGATCACATTTGGCCACACAAAGTGAATGTTGTTATTGTTTTTTTTTTTCTATTTTTAAAACATTTGTTTTTCAATTTACAATGTTGTGTTGGTTTCTGCCACAAAACAATGCAAATTAGCCACTATTATACATATATCCCCTGCCTCTTGGTCGTCTCTCCCCTCCCCTCATCCCATCCCTCCAGGACATCACAGAGTGCCAGCTTGGGCTCCCTGTGCTACACAGCAAGTTCTCACCAGCAGTCCATCTTACACCTGACATGGTGTATATGTTGATGCTATTTTACCCATTTATACCACTCTCTCCTTGCCCCTCTGTGTCCACAGGTCCATTCTCTACATTTTTGTCTCCATCCCTTGCGTATGAGGTTGTGGTACATTCAACTGTGGATTGCTCACAGCATCAGAGCATTTCCCACAGTAGAATTGTCCAAATCCTGGCAGAACTGATCATAAGATGAAAGATTTGAGTAACTATAAGAAATTTTAGAAATCTTCAGGTTTGATACCTTTTTTTAATAGATTAGCAAATTGTATTTCAGAAACTGAAAACATTTACTTAGAATAACCGAAAAGCAATAAAATCAAAACATATGTATGTTTGATTTTCTCAGCTAGCAGCAACACTTTGAAATTTTGGTAGTGATATAGCAGGATCTTTTACCTCTGCCTTTACGAATATTCCAAAGAGAGGATAAAGAAATTGTTTTTTATATATAAATACATACCTGGAATAACAGGAAGTGTGTGACAAAATTTATAACATTGTTTGTTGTTCCTCAGTCGCTCAGCCTTGTCCAACTCTTTGCAAGCCCATGGACTGCAGCACGCCATACTTTCCTGTCCTTCACCGTCTGCTGGAGCTTGCTCAAATTCATGTCCCTTGAGGTGGTGATGCCATCCAAAAATTTTATCCTCTGTCATCCTGTTATCCTCTTTCCTTCAATCATTAGGGTCTTTTATAATGAGTCAGTCTTCGCATCAGGTGGGCAAAGTACTGGAGCTTCAGCTTCAGCATCAGTCCTTCTGTTGAATATTCAGGATTGATTTCCTTTAGGATTGACTGGTTTGTTCTCCCTGTAGTCCAAGGGACAACTCAAGAGTCTTCTCCAACACCACAGTTCAAAAGCAGCATTTTTAAAGTGCTCAGCTTTTTTATGATCCAACTCTCACATCCATACATGACTACTGGAAAAACAATAGCTTTGCCAAGACAGACTTTTGTTGGCAAAGTAACATACCTGCTTTTTACTACGCTTTCTATGTTGGTGATAGCTTTTCTTTCAGGGAACAAGCGGCTTTTAATTACATGGCTGCAGTCACTATCTGCAGTGATTTTGGAGCCCAGGAATATAAAGTCTGTCACTGATTCCATTATTTCCCTATCTTTTTACCATGAAGGGATGGGACTGGATGCCATGATCTTCATTTTTTGTATGCTGAGCTTTAAGCCAGCTTTTTCACTAAGCAGGGTGACAGTGAACAGCCTTGACATACTCCTGTCCCAATTTTGAATCAGTCTGTTGTTTCATGTCTGGTTCTAACTGTTGCTTCCTGACCTGCACACAGATTTCTCAGGAGGCAAGTAAGATGGTCTGGTATTCCCGTCTTTTGAAGAAGCTTCCACAGTTTGTTGTTATCCACATAGCCAAAGGCTTTAACATCAACAATGAAACAGAAGTAGACGTTTTTCTGGAATTCTCTTCCTTTTTTTATGATCCAATGGATGTTGGCAATTTGATCTCTGGCTCCTCTGCCATTTCTAAATCTAGCCTGAACATTGTGAGTTTTCGATTCATGTAATGTTGAAGACTACCTTGGAGAATTTTGAGCTTTACTTTGGGCTTCCCTGATAGCTCAGTTGTTAAAGAATCCACCTGCAATGTGGAAGGCCCAGGTTCAAGATCTGTTGGAGGACGATAGGGTACCCACTCCAGTATTCTTGGGTTTCCCTTGTGACTCAGTTGGTAAAGAATCTGCATGAATTGAGGGAGGCCTGGCTTCGATCTCTGGGTTGGGAAGATCCCCTGGAGAAGAGAAAGGCTACTCACTCCAGTATTCTTGCTTAAAGAATTCCATGGACTGTATAGTCCATGGGGTCACAGAGTTGCACATGACTGAGCAAATTTCAATTTCACTTTCACTTTGTTAGCATGTGTGATGAGTGTAATTGTGCAGTTGTTTGAACATTCTTTGGCATTGTCTTTTCTTTGAAATTGGGGTGAAAACTGACTTTTCAAGTCCTGTGGCCACTGCTGAGTTTTCCAAGTTTGCTGGCATATTGAGTGCAGCACTTTGCCATCATCATCTTTTAGGAATTGACATAGCTCAGCTGGAATTTCATCTCTTCCACTAGCTTTGTTCACAGTGATGCTTCCTAAGGCCTACTTGATCTCCCACTCTAGAATGTCTGGCTCTAGGTGAGTTATCACATCATAATGCTTATCTGAGTCATTAAGACTTTTTTTTGTTATAGTTATTCTGGGTACTCTTGCCACCTCTTCTTAATATTTTATGCTTCTGTTAGGTCCATACCATTTCTGTCCTTTATTGTGCTCATCTTTGCATGAAATATTCCCTTGGTATCCCTAATTTTCTTGAAGAAACCTCTAGTCTTTCCCATTCTATTTTTTTCCTCTATTTCTTTGCATTGATAACGTAAAAAGGCTTTCTTATCTTTCCTTGCTATAGTATGGAACTCTGCATTCAGATGCCATTTACAGAAAACTAACCATAGTGATCACATGGATCACAGCCTTGTCTCACTCAGTGAAACAATTAACTATGCCATGTAGGGTCACAAAGATGGACAGGTCATTGTCAAGAGCTCTGACAAAATGTGGTTCACTGGAGAAGAGAATGGCAAATCCCTTCAGTTTTCTTGCCTTGAGAACCCCATGAACAATATGAAAAGGTAAAAAAGATATGACACTGAAAGATTAACTCCCCAGGTCAGTCAATGTCCATTATGCTACTGGAGAAGAGTGGAGAAATAGCTCAGGAAAGAATGAAGAGACAGAACCAAAGCAGAAACAAAACCCTTCTGTGGATGTGACTAGTAAGGTCCAATGCTGAAAAGAAAAATAATGCATAGAAACCTGGTATGTTAGATCAATGCATCAAGGTAAATAGGAAGTGGTCAAACGGGAGATGGCAAGAGTGAACATAGACATATTCGGAATCAGTAAACTAAACAGATGAGAATGGGCAAATTTAATTCAGATGACCATTACATCTACTGCTGTGGGCAAGAATCTCTTAGAAGAAATGGACTAGCTCTCATAGTCAACAAAAGAGTCCAAAATCCAGTACTTGGATACAATCTCAAAAATGACAGAATGATTTCTGTGTGTTTCCAAGGCAATCCGTTCAATATCACAGTAATCTAAGTCTATGCCCCAAACACTATTACCAAAGAAGCTGAAGCTGAATAGTTCTGTGAAGACCTACATGACCTTCTAGAATGAATACCAAAAAAAAAAAAAAAAAAAAGATGTCCTTTTCATCATAGGGAACTGGGATGCAAAGTAGGAAGTCAAGAGATTTCTGAAGTAACTGGCCTGTTTGGCCTTGAAGTACAAAGTGAAGCAGGGCAAAGGCTAAAAGTTTTGCCAAGAGAATGTACTGGTCATAGCAAACACACTCTCCCAACAACATGAGAGATGACTCTACACATGGACATCACTAGATGGTCAGTATCAAAATCAGATTGATTATGATTATTATTATTTTTTTTTGTAGCTGAAGAGGAAGAAGATCTATACAGTGAGCAAAAACAAGACTGGGAGCTCACTGTGGTTCAAATCATCAACTCCTTATGGTAAAATTCAGACTTAAGTTGAAGAAAGTATGGAACATCACTAGACCATTCATGTATGACCTAAATGAAACTGCTTACAATTATACAGTGGAAGAGACAAATAGATTCAAGGGATTAGACCTGATAGAGTGCTAAAAACTATGGATGGAAGTTAAGGAACATTGTACAGAAGATTGTGATCAAAACCATCCCAAAGAAAAAGAAATGCAAAAAGGTTGTCTGATACAATATTGTAAAGTAATTAACCTCCAATTAAAATAAATAAATTTATATTTAAAAAAAAGGCTGTCTGAGGAGGCCTTAAAAATAGGTGAGAAAAGAAGAGAAGCGAAAGCCAAAAAAGAAGGAAAGGAAAGATATAGCCACATGAATGCAGAGTTCTAAGCAATAGCAAGGAGAGATAAGAAAACTTTCCTAAATGATCAAGGAAAAGAAACAGAGGCAAAAAATAGAATGAGAAAGACTAGAGATCTCTTCAAGAAAATTAGAGACATTAAGGGACGATTTCATGTCAAGATGGGCACAATAAAAGACAGAAATGGTAGGGACTTAACAGAAGCATAAGATATTAAGAAGAGGTGGCAAGAATACTCAGAAGAACTATTAAGAAAAGATGTTGATGACCCAGATAACCACGATGGTGTGATCATTAACTAAAGCCAGACATCCTGGAGTGTGAGGTCAAGTGGGTCTTAGGAAGCATCATTGCTGACAAAGCTAGTGGATGTGATGGAATTCCAGTTGATCTATTTCAATTCATAAAACATAATACTATGGAAGTGCTGCACTCAATATGCCAGCAAATTTGGAAAACTCAACAGTGGCCAGAGGACTGGAAAGAGTAATTTTCACTCCAATCCCAAAGAAAGACAATGACAAGGAATGTTCAAACTACTGTTCAATTGCATTCATCTCACACACTAGCAAAGTAATGCTTAAAATTCATCAAGCTAGGCTTCAGCATTATTTGAATTGAGAACTTCCAGATGTTCAAGCTGGATTTAGAAAAGGCAGAGGAACCAGAGATCAAATTTCCAAACTCCACTGGATCATAGGAAAAGCAAGAGAATTCCAGAAAAAAACATCTACTTCTGTTTCATTGATGATGCTAAAGGCTTTGACTATGTGGAACACAACAAACTGTGGAAACTTCTTCAAGAGATGGGAATACCAGACCACCTTACCTGCCTCCTGAGAAATCTGTAAGCAGGTCAGGAAGCAACAGTTAGAACCAGACATGGAACAACAGACTGATTCAAACTTGGGACAGGAGTACATCAAGGCTGTATATTATCACTCTGCTTACTTAACTTTATATGCAGAGTACATCATGTATAATGCTGGGCTGGGTGAAGCACAAGCTGGACTCAAGATTGCCAGAAGAAATATCAGTAATCTCAGATATGCAGATGACACCACCCATGGCAGAAAGTGAAAAGAAACTAAAAGTTTCTTAAGGAGAGTGAAAAAGCCAGCTTAGGACTCAACATTCAAAAAATGAAGATCATGGCATCTGGTCCCATCACTCCATGCAAATAGGAAAAACATGGAAACAGTGACAGGCGTTATTCTCTTGGGCTTCAAAATCACTGCAGAGGTGACTGCATCCATAAATTAAAAGTCGCTTGTTCCTTGGAAGAAAAGCTATCACCAGCCTAGAAAATATAGTAAAAGGCAGAGCATTACTTTACCGACAAAGGTCTGTCTAGTCAAAGCTATAGTTTTTCCAGTATTCATGTATATGTGTGAGAATTCACCATAAAGAAATGAGCGCTGAAGAACTGATGCTTGAACTGTGATGTTGGAGAAGACTCTTGAGAGTCACTTGGACTGCAAGAAGATCCAACCAGTCCATCCTAAAGGAAATCAGTCCTGAATATTCATCAGAAGGACTGATGCTGAAGCTGAAACTCCAATATTTTGGCCACCTGATGTGAAGAGCTGACTCATTTGAAAAGACCCTGATGCTGGGAAAGATAGTAGTCAGGAGGAGAAGGAGATGACAGAGGATGAGATGGTTGGTAACATCACCAACTCCATGGACATGAGTTTGAGCAAACTCTGAGAGTTTGTGATGGACAGGGAAGCCTGGAGTTGCAAGGAGTTGGACATGAATTAGCACCTGAACTGAACTGAACTGATACAGAAGCATATATCTTTCTTTTTCTCCTTTGCCTTTCACTTCTCTTTTCTCAGTTATTTATAGCACAGTTGGTAAAGAATCTGCCTGCAATGCAGGAGACTGAAGTTTGATTCCTGGGTTGGGAAGATTCCCTGGAGAAGAAAATGTCAACCCACTCCATTATTCTTGCCTGTAGAACCCCATGGGCAGAGGAGCCTAGAGGGCTCCAGTCCTTGGGGTCCCAAGAGTTGGACACAACTTAGCGACTAAACCACCACCGCTTCTGAGAACCATTTTGCTTTTTTTGTATTTCTTTTTCTTGGGCATGGTTTTGACCACAGCCTCATGTAGAATGGTACTAACCACTGCCCATAGTTCTTCAGACACTCTGTCTCTCAGTCCAATCCCTTGAACCTATTTGTCACTTCCACTATATCATTGTAAGCAATTTAATTTAGGTCATACCTGAATAGCTTAGTGGTATTCCCTACTTTCTTCAATTTCAGTCTGAATTTTGCCATAGGGAATTCACGATCTGAACCACAGTCAGCCCTCAATCTTGTGTTTGCTGGCTGTATAGAGCTTCTCCATCTTTGGCTGCAAAGAATATAAACAATCTGTTTTCAGTATTGACTATATGTAGAGCTGTCTCTTGTGTTACTGCAAGAGGGTGTTTGCTATGAATAGTGTGTTCTCTTGGCAAATTTCTGTTAGCCTTTGCCCTGCTTCAAGTCCAAATTTTGTACTCCAAGTCCAAACAGGCCAGTTACTCCAGACATCTCTTGACTTCCTACTTTTGCATTCCAGTTCCCTATGATGAAAAACAGATTTTTTTTTTTTTTTTGGTGTTCATTCTAGAAGGTCATGTAGATCTTCATAAAACCATTCACCTTCAACTTGTTTGATATTAGTGGTTGGGGTATAAACTTGGATTACTGTGATATTGACTGGTTTGCCCTGGAAACATACAGAGTTCATTCTGTCATTTTCAAGATTGCACCCAAGTACTGTATTTTGGACTCTTGTTGATTATGAGGGCTAGTCCTTTTGTTCTAAGGGATCCTTGCCCACAGTAGTAGATATAATATCATAGTAGTAAATATATATAACATTGTTTGTAGTAGTAGTAGATAAAATATTTTTTGGAGGGCCAAAAATTCAAGATTAAAACTGCAGCTGTACTTACCAGATCCATTTTTATTTTTCACTGCTTTGTCTTCACCATTGTGATCATCATTTCTGTTATATATGAATGCACAACATTTGCCACAGCCTCCACTTGCTGTCATTCCTAGCCAAACCCAAACTTTTTTTTCTTTTGCTATATCTTAACAAAGGAATCTGCCTTAAAGACAGGCATGACAGGAGGGCATGTCTCTATGTATATCCATGTAGGTATAGATATAGAGAAAAATATCTAGGTCTATATATTGGAAAATATAGCCAAGGTCATTTTTAGCCAAGGTGCCATCATACTGATTAGATGAAAAATAAAATTTGTTTTGCACTTTGATTGATAGTGGCATTTCATCCTATGAATCCTCAACTCTTCATTTTTGAGAACAATGGTTAATAATCACCTCTATGCATTAAGGAGAGCTAGACTATTTGCCCAGGAAGTGATGAATTTAATGGCTTTCTGGGTTTTGAAATTTTAATTTCAGTTAACTTCAACTTAAATTTTATGTGATCTATTTTATTATCTTCTTATAAGAGAAACAATAATATTATTACAATTTGGTTTTTACATTGACAGAAAAGACAAAAAGGAAAGCATTTCAAATCCCACTTGACTTGAAAAACTAAAGCCTTATAAACTAAGTGACAAATGTATGATTTGTGACATCCAATTACTCACAACTGTTTAAGTTGTTTTTTTTGTCATGACAATTTGTAGTGAAATGTAACAGAAAAGTGGACGAATAACAACAACAAAAAGATGTATTTAAAAGTAAAATTCAGAACTTAGAGAGACACTCTGAAGAAATGCATTCTGACGTTTCAGCCAGGATTATTACATGTCATCCTCAAACTCCAAATACAGGCACTTGATGACATCTAATAAAAGGATACTTGAAGGAGTAAAGGTAATACATATTTCAAAAAGTCTTTACCAATTGAGCCCTTGTAAGAACTCCACATTAATCAGTTCTTTCTCTTCTTTTCCCAAATGTTACATCAAATAAACACAGACACTTCCTATATTCATTCCTAAAATATAATAGAAGACAGTATTTTAAGTGTAAAAGATACTAATGCATTAAATGAAGGCATCATGTCTCTACATTTCTAAAATTTCTTACAGTTAACCTTTAAGGGGAATCCTTCCCTCTAACAACTCTTCAGAACCTTGACCTTAGCTAATGTGACCCAGTCTTGCAGACTCTAAAATGATATGATTCAAGCAATGACACGAAAAGACCTGTAGAGATTTAAAACACTTTTTCTTTCATCACTTAATGGAATTTGGGGATTGAATATACTGTCTAGGTCAGGAGACAGATGGTACAGAGGAAATTAGAAACCTTTCATCTCTTGCTTGTGCAGTGGCTCTCTGGGTGTGACACAGACTCCATCCAACACAGTCAAGTGAATTGAAATCTTATAGATGACCCATGGAGAGGCAGTGACACCATAGCTCTAAAACTTTCTAGGATAATTAATTTTCTTCTACCCATTTAAAGCAACTATTGACATCATCAACACAATGCTTAAGCATTCCTGGGATGACATGGAGTAGAGCTGAGTATTCTGGAGCTCCAGTTAAGAAAAGATGTGCATGAAAAACACCCGATTTTTCTATCGGGGACAAATAGTCACTGGTGCCCGCTAACCCAAGGAGAACTAAGAGGTTCTCCTTCGTCAGCCTCTGAACTATGTGCTTCCTAAATCCTGAGGCAGGCCCAGCACAGAGGAAATGTGTCACCTGAAAAAAGCCTGCAAAGAAAGGACTCTTTAACTCCCCTTTTTACTTAGCAGCTCAAGCGGTTCTTACTCCTGGTTTCCTGACTTTCAAAGAACAGCGTAGAGGCCCTATTCAGTTTTCATTTCTCAGTCCCTTCCCCACCTTGGTCGTTACCTTTCTTTGTTCTTTAAATTAACTTTTCCTTCCTTGCTCTCTTTCCTAGCCTGTTTCAGCCTCCCTGTGTTTCTTCTCCAGCCTGACGTTCCTCACTTCTTCCGTCGCTGGTCCCGGACTCAGACTCGCCCGTGGCTGCCCTTTGCGCCTTTCCTTGCTCTCCCTGAGACCCCTCATCTCATCCATCCCTGTCTCAGGCCCTCCAGATTCCCTGGGCTGTTTGCTGATGAGAAACATTTGCTGCAGCGCGGACCGGAGTCCTGTGCGCAGCCCAGTGGCAGAAGAGGGTGAGGCTGAGAGAAAGGCTGAGCTGGAGAGGGAGGCAGCCGGTCCTCCCCAGAGCCTGCAAGAATGCGGCAGGGTGCCTGGAGCACCGGGAGGGACCAGCTCCCAGGGGCCCTGGTCGGGGCTTGAGGACCTGACCCGCGGGTAGATTTCCAGCCTCACGTGGCCGCGGAACAGGGGTGCCTGGAAAACAAAGAGAGGGACCCTGGGGGTGCCCACCCCCAGAGTGGAACCCCCTGCCAAAGCGGGAACGAGAGAGGCGGGAGCGGTGAAAGGGAAAAACCTGTCTCCTCTGGCTGCGGAGCGTTGGAGAGCCTGGGGCGCTCCGGTGAGCAGCCGGGGGCGAAGACTGCCGGGCGGTGGGCGAGGGACGTGTGGAGCTAGCGCTCGGCGCCCGCGGAGGGGCCGCCGGGGGGCGCGACGCGCGGGGCGGTGGGGACTCTAGGTGGCCGGTGGCAGACCCCAGCCGCGGAGCGCGCGGCGGCCGCGGCGCCAGTGTGTGTACGTGTGTGTGTGCGCGCGCGTGTGTGTGTGTGTAGGTGAGAAAGCGAGGGCCGAGCGTGAGTGTGAGCTAGGCACAGAGAGAGCGCATGTCTCATCCCTGCGAGCAGCCAGGCGCCGCTCCACCACCATCTTTTGCATGGGCAACATTTGCAGCCGGACAGCAAACCTCTCCCAGGGCTATGGAGACTGCAGGAAAAATCTGGCAGCTCGGGATGGATTGCTAAGGGAAGTCATAACCCTAAACAGTCCAAACCTCTTTCCGTTTTTTTTTTTTTTGTTTGTTTGTTTTGTTTTGTTTTTAATTTTATCGCCGTAGTCCTCAATGCCTCTCTGAACGGTCTTTAGGAAGAGTACGAGAGAAAGAGCGCGCGCCAGGGAGAGGAGAAAAGAAGATGAGGATTACTTGCAGACAAATTGTCTTGTTATTTTCTGGATTTTGGGGACTCGCCATGGGAGCCTTTCCGAGCAGCGTGCAAATAGGTAAGCTCTGATTCAGTGGGGTATGCATGTGGGTGGCTGTAGCAGATACCGAAAGTGAGTTAAATGAGTTGCTGATAAGCAATTTAAGGGAACATTCGACGTCTCCTTTCTGCTCTCTTCTCGTCTTTTCTTCCCTTTATAAAGACTGCCTCTTTGGTGCTGGTTCAGTCGAAACAGCACAGAGCGGTTCTCAGTCTACATTCCATCCATCCTCAGTCTATACTCCTATTTGTCTCATGTCGCTGAAGTAGGATTGCAATAAGTTGGGATAAAATCTCGGTGGGGTTTGATTGCATTTTATCTAATATCTCCTTTCATTTCTTTCTCTGGAGTGTGAAGGGATGTAGAGTTTGCTTAAACAAAGCAAAACCCATCCACTCTTCTTCCCGTGCTATAGGCAACAGCTTTTGCTATACAAGAAGACATTGCTTAGGTTAAAAAAAAAAAAAAAAAAAAAAAAGAAAGAAAGAAAGAAAAAGAAAGAAGACATTTACACCCTGACCTACTTGCCTTTGCTTGCTACCAGTTAACCGATTCCAAAATTATGTCCCTTTCCTGGAACCTTTTCTTCTTTTATTTTCCTCTTGAATTTTTTGCCCTTAATCCCTCCTCTGGACTCTATTTCTGGGGACTCTATCCGTCCTGCCCTTGGCTGTTTTTTTTTTTTTTCTATTCTCCCCTGTCTTCTGATGGGACGCAGCTATTGAATTCCTTCCAACTAAGCCCAGCCTCACACTGCATCATTTCTCGTGGACATTGCACAAAACGGGGCTAATTAGGCTGGGTCCAGGAACTGCATAAAAACAAAGTTCACGTCTCCCTTTTGATTTCCCTCTCACCTGCATGTCATCACAAACCTTCATTTCTCTATTTTAATGCGAATTGTCTTTTCTGCTCATCTGCATGCATCTTAGAAATGCCTGGAGCTGGCTTCTGTAGCAGTGTGCTGGGAATCATAGGGAGGGCAAGGAGAGAAGGCAAAACACACTAAATGGTCTGTCTCAGAGGCCGCTGTGATCATGACAAATTGGGACAGTAAAAAGCTGAGTTGTCCTAAAGACTGAAATGCTAAACATACTCTTTAGAGACAAAGGGCAGTCTCCCAAGATGTGGCAGGGCTAGCTCCTTAATGTGTGTATTGGTGAATGGCTGTGGATTTGACAGTGCTTAGTGCGGGTGTAATAATAGTTACAAGAGGAAACACTGAACGGGCTTTTTCTGCTGTTTTTGCTAGGTGGTCTTTTCATCCGAAACACAGATCAGGAGTACACTGCTTTTCGATTAGCAATTTTTCTTCATAACACCAGCCCCAATGCGTCAGAAGCTCCTTTTAATTTGGTACCTCATGTGGACAACATTGAGACCGCCAACAGCTTTGCTGTAACAAATGCTTGTAAGTAAAACATAAGTTGAAGATAAATGAGAAAAGAATTAAGTCGGGGCAATAGAGGCCCTTTTCTCTGTATTATTACTGTTATTATATTTCAGAAAGACATTCAAGCTCTCCACAGTTTGCTGGTTAGAGAGGAAATCAGAGTTACAGCAAGATTTAGTCTCCAGGATATTTGGCTGGTCTTTCCTTCTCTTCCTCCTTCCCTCCCTTCATCTCTCCTTCCCTCCTCCTCCCTCCCTCCCTTTCTTCCTTTCTTCTTTCCTTTTTCTTGGAATTACTTTCTCCTTTAGCATTTCAGTATTAGTCCTACAACCTGCATGTCAAGTTAGTGAAAATTGTACTCAATCTTGTTTTTTATTTATTTTCCTTTGGTTTGTATTTGCTTTTCACTTGAGTGAGCGTACATCTTGCTTTTAGAGAAGACACATGCTCTCTTACACTGATAAAGGGAATGGAAGGTTTGCTAACAGTGAGAAAGTGGGGAGTGGTGGTGTGGAGGATGTATATTCCACTAGGTTGGTTGACACTGCAGATGATCTGGTGATGTCACTTGAAGCTGCCCTGCTCTTATATTCTGGGTTGTAAATGTCTCTTGCTATCAGGTAATGTATATATTCTGTGGATATAACTCCATGGAGTCTTACCTTGGTGGCAAATCATGTTAATCTCCAATCCACTGAATTCACATACTAACCCAGCTGGATCTATTATCCCTACAATACAATTAAGATTTGGTGATCTTATCTAATGTTATGATTAAACAGTTTTTTAGAGCTCCTCTGTGAAAATACTGTATAACATAAAGTAAAAATATAAGCAACTGTGTATTAATTTAAAAATCAATAAACTATGATCAATAGAGCATTTAGGTTACATTTTCACTCTTGAGGAAAATACATGTTTTCCATACCTCCTTATTTTTAGATGCTAATTTACAGCTCCTTAAAATTTGTGTGTTAAGATAATTGTTATAGATTACGTAAGACATGTAGGAATAGTTTCTATATAAAGTTTTGCACAATAATAATAAAATATTCAGTCTGCATTGTATAATATTTTTAATATATCAGACTGAGTATATTTTTATTTTGAAAGTACTCTACGTACAAGAAACTGTATTTTGAACAAACAAGTGAATTTGAAAACAAAGAGTTTTTATGTGTTAGGAGGATATCTGTTTCATTTAGCTCATGTATATCTGCAATTAATTCATCTAACAAATAACATGATCATGTTTCCTTAATTTTAGGCACCTAATTAATACTTTATTTTTGAACTTCATTTCATAAGGAGGTTAAAGCATTTGACTTTATTTTTTTTAAATCTAAAGCAAATGTATTCATTTGCAGGAATGTTTTAGTTCCTTTGAGTACTACTTAATTTGAAAAATCACTTGCTTTATTTAGTAATAAAATAAATATTCTTTATAAAGATAATTATATGGGAATTGTTTTTAAGCAGAAATGAACATAAATTAGAGCTAAGTTTATGGATAGCTATTTTTTTAATGTCTTGTTATTATTTTTTGTTCCAAGTTTTGATAGAGATGTCAACATTTCAAATTAGCTCTAGGTATAAAATATTTTCCTTAGTACATTCTAGGTATAAAATATTTTCCTTAGTACATGAATATTATCTGTTGATTTAAGTATTTTCCTTATATCTCTCTTGAGATTTTGGCAACAAAAATACTACTAAGTTTAAAAATAATTTATGATTCAAATACATCTGAAGGTACTTTGTCTACAGTAAATTGCTATTTAAATATATTTTTTATTATTTAACTTTGAAAGACTTCCATAAAAGTGGAACTATATTAGTTTTATTTTTTCAGATTAGGTTCTTAAGTATTCTAAAGTTTGTATTCTGGCTTCCAGCTTTATAAACTACAGTGATAATTCCTTCTTTTCTCCTTCCACATAGTTTGTTAATCTCATTCAGGTTAATTTTAGTACCATATTATTTATGTGATAAAAATGTTATATAGAATAAAACAATAGTGGCAAAGAACCTGTAAACGTAAAAAATTAATAAGAAACTGTACACAGCATGAAGAAGTAGAAACAGGTATAAAATATAGGTAGTATGCTATTCTTTAACATGTTAGAATTGAGAAAATTGAAGCTAAGAAAACAAAGTTTGCTTATTTTGATTCCAAGTATAGTGTAATGTTAGTGGTATCATGTTTTTGATCAGAGGGTATGGGTCAGGTGATTGGTGTTTGTTAAATGAGCTGACCAAGAGCCTGTACGCACGTGATTTTCCAGTCTAATCAAAGGTGAAATATAAGCAATAAGTATGAGGCAATGTCATGTATCAAGCTCTATGCCTTTGGGTACAAAAGGTAAAAATAGTGTTCTAGAGAATTAACATGAACTTATGCCTCGTAGCGATACAGACTAGATTTTAAAATTTTTCATGCTGAATTAAATATAAATGTACAATATGCGTTCAACTAGGTTTATTTTAAATATGATTTTCCTAAAGTGAATCCTTGTAAAACTGAGTAATCTAGTGTCTTTGTGAATGAGAACCACTGTATAGGATACATTTATTTTATGAAATATACACTTAAAAACTAAAAATAGCAGACTAAGGAATAAAGAGTATTATTGGTCATCTACTGGATAAATGTAATTTAAGGTTGATTCTTTTGTCTCAAAATTAAAGTTTAAAGAATATTTTGGACAATGTAAACATTCTGCGTATGGAGTTGACATACTACATAAATATAAACCCCAATAAACTCAAAATTTGTACTGTTGGGATAAACCTCAAGTTTCTGAAGGAGAATCAGGTTTATTTTGGTTTGTAACTTTAAAAAAAAAACAGCATTTGTGTAAGATTAAATTAAAATGCTGTTCTCTTTTTAAACTATTCTTGTTGAAAAATCATACTTTGCCTAGTATAAAACTGAAACTACAAGAAATACAGATAATATAGAATTATGGCATATTTAAATAACAAAGTGTAGGTGTAATAGGTGGCCCAAGTAGTCAAATTTCAAAATGTAATTAAAGATATACATTTATTTGCTGTAATCTATTCAAAGTATGGGCTTTGGCAAAATAGATATTTAAAAAATAATTTGATGTGGGCAGTTTTCTTTAACAAAATATTATGCATTTGACTCCAAATAGCTATCTTCACAAGCAAACATGCTAGTTAAATTGAGTATGTTCTCTGCAAAACATTTAAGACAACCTAAAATGAGGCTGTGTTCTTATATTTTTCTAACAGTTAATTAATAAAGATGTTTTTGTTTTGGAGGATGATATATCTTCAATTTGGCCAAAGTAATAATGACCAAAATACTGATGTAGTCTATCATCAAGTTTTCTAAAAGATAAAACAAAATTAGATGTTGCAATTATCACTTTAGCTCAGTTATGTTTGAAATCTTGTAAAAGAGGTAGCCTCTTTACAATAAAACGCAGAGATGTTCAGTTTCTCAAATGATTCTTTTAATTTCAAATGGGTAGTGGAAAATACATAATGAGATACATTAAGTAGTTATGTATTGTCACTTAGGTGAAATAGAATTTTTGTTGAATATTTCCAACTTTTTAAACTTGGATAGGAAAGACTAACTGGTTAATATTTTTGTTATCTTTTATTTATTTATTTTTTAATGATTTGTTTATCTTACTCGCCTTTTCTGTCTAAAATCTGTCTATTCAGTGGTTTGCAACATGATGGATTAGAAAGTTGTAAATCAAGAATGGAATGCATATTATACCTTAGTAATGATGAAAAAGTTGTTCTTTTTTAACTTAAATATTAACTCTATTTGTGAAGGGTTTGTTTACCAACCCTAAATATCCAAGTTGAGTGCTACTTGTAAAAGTAGGTTAGTGTGTAAAAAAGACTTGTTTAGTTAATCTAAATATGTTTTAAATGTGACAGTATATCCAGTAGGGTCTGCAGACATTTTTGCTTATATACTACGGACTGAATTCAAACATGTTGAATTTAAGGGTGCTGAATAATAAGGTCTTGTGGCTTTAACAATATTTAAATATTATATATCTTTCTTTTCAGGAGCATGAAACCCTAAAAAGACATTCTAAAAGTATATATTGGACTGATATAATATTTTTAAAATGCTAAAATAAAAACTCTGATATTTTGACCTTGTTATAAGAAATATATTAGAATTGAATATTGTTTGACTTTTGATTATTTTTAGGAAAATGAGTTACTGTAATTCTTTCCTTATTTTGAGTTGGTAGCAAGATTCTTTGTTGATTTGAAATAATTACTTAGTTTTATAATATTATTTTCCCCTTTTATCTTAATTTTCCATCATGACATTGATGACAAAGATGAGTCATATTCCTGTGCCTTGGACCTTTCTTAAATGATGCACAATTGCATTGATATATTTCAGAATTGTCACAGGATTAAACTTCCATAAAGCCATTTCAAAAAATTCTCTTTACTTTTTTCTTATGAATTCTCCAAAGAGGTTTTATTTCTCAAAGAGGAGCAATTTGTACTTTCTGACTTTAGGAATTATGTATATATCTCAATAACAGAATTTTACTAGTGTTCAGGAATTTAAAATGAGGAATAAATTCCATATACCTTACATTTTATTATAACACAGGTTTTATACTGTTTTTGTGTACATGATTTTATTTGACCTCAACTAATCTTGGAGTGAGCCTGTCTGAGAAGATAGTCATTATTTTTTAGGTAAGCCAGATTTGGCTCAAAGAAATCGTTTGATTTGCCAAAGACCATGTAGCTAAAAAGTCACAGAGTTTAGATTTGAACCCAGTTATTCTAGTCACTATCCTAGCACTTTAACCAGGAGACCATGGATGTGAAAAGTACATCTGTACTGAGATTACTTGAATCAAGAAATAAAATAACTGTCTTTTTTTTCTAATTTTATTGTAATATTTTTAAGAAAATAGGGCAAGACATTTCTGGGCAACTTATTAATTAATCAGATGACAGTGAGTGATGCAGCAAAGACCAAAGTTATATTTTGTAATGAATCTGCCCATTCACTCACTAGATTAGATAATAAACATAGTCACTTATTCATTAAACATGTTTATCAAGGACAACTGTATTTAAGACACTCTACTAGAAATGAAGATTGATATTTAGTCACTAAATCATATCTGACTCTTTTACAACCCCGTGGACTGTAGCCCACCAGGCTACTCTGTCCATGGAATTTCCCAGGCAAGAATACTGGAGTGGGTTGCCATTTCCTTCTCCAGGGATTGTCCTAACCCAAAGATCCAACACGTGTCTCCTGCACTGAAGGCAAATTCTTTACCACTGAGCTACCTGGGTAGCCCAGAAATGAGGATACTGAAAATTATGAGGAGTTGTTGCCCTCAAGGAGCAGTAGGAAACACATACAAGCCAATTATCACAGTTCAGTAAGACAAAGTATTATGACAGAGAAAGAGAGTGCTGTAACAGAGATTAACACAGGAAGGAGCATCAAACTTGTCATGCTGCCCTATGGGAGGTATTACCTGATCTGGGTTTTAAGCCGCTAGTTATTTGAAATATAGACAGGAAGGAAGGCACCCCTCGCCAAAGAAGCAGCACGTGACAAGGCATCAAAGGATGGCGAGGCCAGATGTGATTGAACCACTGAATGTGGTTTAGTCTGACTGTAGTACCGGGTGTGAGGGGAAGGAGAGGTGTGCTAAGGGGCGAAGCTTTGTAGATCCACACAGGGACTTGTAGCTCTTGTAAGGAAACTCTTTTGAATAAAAGGGGGGCCCATAAATAATTTAACACAACAGTGGCATAATCAGATTTATGTTTTATAAATAATAGGATTATTTCAAGAAGGAAAGTGTACCAGAAGGGGGCAAAATTGGAAGAAAAAAACAGTTATCTTGAAATAATTCAACTTAGGATAGTAAGTTCTTAAATAAAAGTGGAAGCTCTGAGACAAGAGCAAAGTAAATAGATAAATACAGAACTGTTGACAGAACATAGTGATGGATTGGATGTCTGTGTAGGCTGCTGAAAAGAAGCATCAGTTCAGTTCAGTTCAGTTCAGTCACTCAGTCGTGTCCAACTCTTTGCGACCCCATGAATCACAGCACGCCAGGTCTCCCTGTCCATCACCATCGCCCGGAGTTCACTCAGACTCACGTCCATCGAGTCCGTGATGGCATCCAGCCATCTCATCCTCGGTCATCCCCTTCTCCTCCTGTCCCCAATCCCTCCCAGCGTCAGAGTCTTTTCCAATGAGTCAACACTTCACATGAGGTGGCCAAAGTACTGGAGTTTCAGCTTTAGCATCATTCCTTCCAAAGAAATCCCAGGGTTGATCTCCTTCAGAATGGACTGGTTGGATCTCCTTGCAGTCCAAGGGACTCTCAAGAGTCTTCTCCAACACCACAGTTCAAAAGCATTAATTCTTCGGCACTCAGCCTTTTTCAAGGTCCAACTCTCACATCCATACATGACCACAGGAAAAACCCAGAGCCTTGACTAGACGGACCTTAGTCGGCAAAGTAATGTCTCTGCTTTTGAATATACTATCTAGGTTGGTGATAACTTTTCTTCCAGGGAGTAAGTGTCTTTTAATTTCATGGCTGCTGTCACCACCTGCAGTGATTTTGTAGCCCCAAAAAATAAAGTCTGGCACGGTTTCCAAAGTTTCCCCATCTATTTCTCATGAACTGATGGGACCGGATGCCATGATCTTCTTTTTCTAAATGTTGAGCTTTAAGCCAACTTTTTCACTCTCCTCTTTCACTTTCATCAAGAGGCTTTTTAGCTCCTCTTCACTTTCTGCCATAAGGTTGGTGTCATCTGCATATCTGAGGTTATAGATATTTCTCCTGGCAATCTTGATTCCAGCCTGTGTTTCTTCCAGTCCAGCGTTTCTCAAGATGCACTCTGCACAGAAGTTAAATAAGCAGGGTGACAATATACAGCCTTGACATACTCCTTTTCTTATTTGGAACCAGTCTGTTGTTCCATGTCCACTTCTAACTGTTGCTTCCTGACCTGCATACAGATTTCTCAAGAGGCAGGTCAGGTGGTCTGGTATTCCCATCTCTCTCAGAATTTTCCACAATTTATTGTGATCCACACAGTCAAAGGCTTTGGCATAGTCAATAAAGCAGAAATAGAGGTTTTTCTGGAACTCTCTTGTTTTTTCCCATGATCCAGCAGATGTTGGCAATTTGATCTCTGGTTCCTCTGCCTTTTCTAAAACCAGCTTGAACATCAGGGAGTTCACGGTTCACATATTGCTGAAGCCTGGCTGGGAGAATTTGGAGCATAACTTAACCAGCATGTGAGATGAGTGCAATTATGCAGTAGTTTGAGCATTCTTTTGCATTGCCTTTCTTTGGAATTGGAATGAAAACTGACCTTTTCCAGTCCTGTGGCCACTGCTGAGTTTTCCAAATTTGCTGGCATATTGAGTGCAGCACTTTCACAGCATGATCTTTCAGGATTTGAAATAGCTCAACTGGAATTCCATCACCTCCACTAGCTTTGTTCATAGTGATGCTTTCTAAGACCCACTTGACTTCACATTCCAAGATGTCTGGCTCTAGATTAGTGATCACATCATCATGATTATCTGGGTCATGAAGATCTTTTTTGTACAGTTCTTCTGTGTATTCTTGCCACCTCTTCTTAATATCTTCTGCTTCTGTTAGGTCCATACCATTTCTGTCCTTTATCGAGCCCATCTTTGCATGAAATATTCCGTTGGTATCTCTAATTTTCTTAAAGAGATCTCTAGTCTTTCCCATTCTGTTGTTTTCCTCTATTTCTTTGCATTGATTGCTGAAGAAGGCTTTCTTATCTCTTCTTGCTATTCTTTGGAACTCTGCATTCAGATGCTTATATCTTTCCTGTTCTCCTTTGCTTTTCGCCTCTCTTCTTTTCACAGCTATTTGTAAGGCCTCCCCAGAAGCCATTTTGCTTTTTTTGCATTTCTTTTCCATGGGGATGGTCTTGATCCCTGTCTCCTGTACAATGTCAGGAACCTCATTCCATAGTTCATCAGGCACTCTATCAGATCTAGGCCCTTACATCTGTTTCTCACTTCCACTGTATAATCATAAGGGATTTGATTTTGGTCATACCTGAATGGTCTAGCGGTTTTCCCTGTTTTCTCCAATTTGAGTCTGAATTTGGTAATAAGGAGTTCATGATCTGAGCCACAGTCAGCTTCTGGTCTTGTTTCTGTTGACTGTATAGAGCTTCTCCATCTTTGGCTGCAAAGAATATAAAAGAAAGAAAAGAAGTGTGGTAAGAATTAAAGATGATTTCTTCAATTTTTAGTTTTGACAACTTATCAAAACCAAGCTAGGAAGGGGCACACCAAAGAAGGAGCAGATTTGAATGAGGAAGGTGAGTTTAGTGTGGATGTACAGATAAGGAGGCATTTAAAAGACATTTAAATGCAAAAGAGTTCTGGTCATATGTATCTGGAGCTCTTGGGCTCAGTCTGAACTGAAGAGAGACACTGAATAATGAATGAAACCATGGATGTGGATGATATCATCCAGAGAGTGCAAAATCAGTGAAAAGAATGCTGAGAACAAAATCCCAAGAAATACCAGTATTTCAGGGACAAGGAGAGAAAATGAAACTGAAGGAAATGGGTCAGAGTTCAGAGGAAAGTAAGATAGGAATAATTCACGAGAGCCAAGAGATAGCAAGAATTTCAAGTAAATAGTGATCAATCATGTCTTTGATTGATGAATTTTTACAACAAGTTGCAAGGGTAATTGATCCTTAACATCAGTCTTTTCTTCTTTTTTCTTTTGTGTTCTTTTGTATTTTGACTAGAGAAAAAAAATAAAAAGCAACCTTTATTAATCCCACATAGATTCTATTAATGCATACTCTTTGTGTATAGTGGCCTAGAATATTCTTATAATTAGTGATAAGGATAATTTTTTCTTGACTTTTGATCCAAATGGGCTTGGATTTGCAACCTGATAGTGGGCCAGTTACTTGCACTTTTGAGCCTCAGTTTCTTCATTCATTAACAAAAGACCCATGTATTTTATGAATATTAGAAAAGTTCTTGGAAAATATTTAGCCTATACTTGTAACTCAATTAAATTTAGCTGTATTACATTTTCTTTGTCACATAGAACATTTATTTCTGAATCAGTGGAAAAATTTCAAGTTTATATTTCCTGTTTATATTTTGAAAAGTAATTTGTGTTTTGAATAAATATATTTTATTTATATTTCATAGGAATTTTTGACCTCTAACTTAATTGTTAATTTTAATTTATACACAAATCTAAATGCATATTTGTCTAAACTATTTCTAAGTCCTACAAGAGGGTAACTTTGTTGGGAATCTGTGGACCATTTGGAGAAAAAATTGGTTCATGAATGGATTAAAGGGATTAATGGATTCTCCTAATTGTATGCACAATTGTGTGTTCTTGAGTGTGGCATGTGTATTTGCATGTATATGTGTGTAAACAGAGAGACAGTCTAAATTTTTGAATAGATTATCAATGAATTTCAGTCCACTCACACACACACACACACACACACACACACACACCCCACAGCCCTAAAGGAGCTATACATAGATTAGATAAACGGTACTCCATTCCCTATCTTCTTCATTTCAAAAGCCAGTTGGATTTTATTTTTTAAACTAACCAAGAATTTTTCCATAAACTTCATCTCCAATAACTTCTTCCTCATCATAGAAAATAATCAATGTGTCTTAGCTGGGAAAATGCTTGGTTTGGTATTCTGCCTATTAAACTATTATCATATTATTTTTATTTCTTCTCTTAACTATCAAAAGCTCTACACATTCCACATCAACTCCTATTTTTATCATGACTTTCCTTTTCCTTTAACAATCACCACTACTGCAACAGTGTTCTTGAAGGTCATCAGTGATTTACAGATTAGTAAATTCCATTGTTCCTTAGTCACAGTTTTTTAATAATTTGCATAACTTGACATAGCTGATTATCCCCTGTTCTTGAAACTCATTTCCCCTTGATAATATAATTAGCTAGTGATTATATGCCAAGGGTCTATATTAATTACTTATATTCTTACACAACTGTAAGAAACAGGCATCACTATTGTTTTCATTTTATATATGGAGAAACTAAAGATTTGTAGTTAAGAAAATTTGCCTAACCACAAAGTATTCAGGGCATCAGATCCTAAAGTCAGTTTTGCCTTTCATTCACATTAAAATGTCCTGATTAGTATAGTATATATAAGATAACCATCACTCTGTGTGACAGTGGTTAGCTAACTCCTAATTTGAATAGAAAGATGTTTCCCTCAAAGTTACTTCTTTAACAATTTCCATTTACCCAGTGAATAAAATGCCACCTGGAGAAGACAATGGCAACCCACTCCAGTACTCTTGTCTAGAAAATCCCATGGATGGAGGAGCCTGGTAGGCTGCAGTCCATGGGGTAGCTAAGAGTTGGACAGGACTGAGTGACTGCACTTTCACTTTTCACTTTCATGCATTGGAGAAGGAAATGGCAACCCACTTCAGTGTTCTTGCCTGGAGAATCCCAGGGATGGGGGAGCCTGGTGGGCTGCCGTCTATGTGGTCGCACAGAGTTGGACATGCCTGAAGTGACCTAGCAGCAGCAGCAGCAGCAGCAGCAGCAAAATGCCATTAAGTGTAAAAATGAATGAATACCACCAGATTTTAAGATGAATAAATGAGTCTTTATATGCGGCACAGACATTGGACGCTTCATTATTTGGCCAACCTACATAATCTTTATAGGAATGTTATTTGATGACCAGTGGTCAGAGAGTTCCTTTCAGGTTTTCCCTTACATGTTTTTGGATTCCAATAAACATAATGAGGAATATCTTAAAGATCATTGACCTAAGTCAAAACTGCTGCAGTCTTCATAGTGTCCTTACTTGCCTCCAATTTGATAAAACTACTAGAGTTATAAATAAAAAGTTCAATGTTATCTTCGAAAGGAAAGGTAAAAAATTGTGATGTAATACTTTTCTTTGAACAAGCCATTATACTTCTCCAGCAAAAATTACACCTAAACTATAACCATTGTTTGCTTATTTTTGCTTATATCCTTATTTTTAAAAAAGCAATTTCTCATTGTTGCTGCTGTTCAATCACTCAGTCTCTGTGCAACCCCTTGGACTGCAGCACACCAGGCTTCCCTATCCTTCACCATCTCCCAGAGCTCACTCAAACTCACGGCCAGTGAGTCAGTGATGCCATCCAACCATCTCATCCTCTGTTGTCCGCTTCTCCTCCTCCTCCTCATTTCTAATCGTTCCCATCATGGTGGCCAAAATATTGGAACTTCGGCTTCAGCATCAGTACTTCCAACTAATATTCAGGACTGATTTCTTTTAGGAGGGACTGGTTTGATCTCCACGCTGTCCAAGGGACTATCAAGGATCTTCTCCAACATGTTCAAAAGCATCGATTTTTCAGCATTCAGCCTTCTTTATGTCCAAATCTCATATCCATATATGACTACTGGAAAAATCATAGCTTTGACTACATGGACCTTTGTCAGCAAAGTGATGTCTCTGCTTTTTAATATGTGGCCAAGTTTGTCATAGCTATTATTTCAAGAAGCAAGCATCTTTTAATTTCATAGCTATAGTCACCATCTGCAGTGATTTTGGAGCTCAAGAAAATAAAGTCCGTCACTGTTTCCATTGTTTCCCCATCTATTTGCCATGCAGTAATGGGACTGGAAGCCATGATCTTCATTTTTCGAATGTTGACTTTTAAGCGAGCTTTTTCACTCTCCTCTTTCACCTTCATCAAGAGGTTCTTTAGTTCCTATTCACTTTCTGCCATAAGGGTAATGTCATTTGCATATCTGAGGTTATTGATATTTGTCACAGCAGTATTGATTCCATCCTCTGCTTCATCCAGCCCAGCATGCTCATGATTAACTTTCTCATCAGTAATTATATATATATATATATATATATATTACATTTTGTGTTCTTTCCATTCTCATATTTCTATCTTTTTAAACTGACCCATGAAAATTTCAAGTGATTTAGAAATCTTAAGAGCCAAAATATTATTGCAATCTCACTACTAAGGGGTAATCACAGTAAATAGATCTTTCTGGAATTTTCTTTTTATGTGTATAGACCTAAAGTGAACAGTAGAATACTATAAACATAAAATACATACATATATATAACTTTTTAATAACAATATTAATCTATAAGCATATTTTATTAATGTTTTATTTCATGCAAAGTTTTCCCTCAGTGTATAAGACCTATCTTACTTTCTTTTACTGCTATGTAATGCCATTGGAAAAGACTTTGATGCTGGGAGGGATTGGGGGCAGGAGAAGAAGGGGACGACAGAGGATGAGATGGCTGGATGACATCATTGATTCGATGGACGTGAATCTGAGTGAACTCAGGGAGTTGGTGTTGGACAGGGAGGCTTGGTGTGCTGTGATTCATGGGGTCGCAAAGAGTCGGACACGACTGAGCGACTGAACTGAACTGAACGCCATTATGCAAAGTTGCTATTAAATGTAGTCAGTACCCTCTGTATCAACATTTATGTTGTTTCCCGTTTTTTATGTTACAAAGAGAATAGCAGTAAAGCTGAGTACCTGTGTTAATATTCCCATAGGATTAATTCCTGGAAATGAAATCACTATATTGAACAATGTGTATTTTTGCTTTTAGTCCATATTATTAATGTTCTTTCCTCAAAAAGTATTATTTATATTTACAGCAACCAAGATGTAAGAATAATTGGTTTTCTATGACCTACTAACGCTAGTCATTATCAGTTTCTTGAATCTTCACTTGTCCTAATGCGTGAAGTTCAGTTCAGTTCAGATCAGTCACTCAGTCGTGTCCAACTCTGGGACCCCATGGACTGCAACATCCCAGGATTCCCAGTCTATCACCAACTCCTGAAGCTTGTTCAGACTCATGTCCATCAAGTCAGTAATGCCATCCAACCATCTCATCCTCTGGTATCCCCTTCTCTTCCTGCCTTCCATCATTCCCAGCATCAGGGTCTTCTCCAATGAATCAGTTATTTGCATCATGTGGCCAAAATACTGGAGCTTCAGTTTCAGCATCAGTCCTTCCAATGTATATTCAGGACTGATTTCTTTTGGATTGACTGATTTGATCTCCTTGCAGTCCTAGTTACTCTCAAGAGTCTTCTCCAGCACCACAGTTCGAAAGCAGCAATTCTCCATCTTTCTTAATGGTCCAGATCTCACATCAACACATGGCTACTGAAAAAACCACAGCTTTGACTAGACAGAACTTTGTTAGTAAAGTAATATCTCTGCTTTTTAATATGCTGTCTAGGTTGGTCATAGCTTTTCTTCCAAGGAGTAAGTGTCTTTTAATTTCATGGCTGCAGTCACCATCTGCAGTGATTTTGGAGTTCAAGAAAATAAAGTCTGACACTGTTTCCATTGTTTCCCCATCTATTTGCCATGAAGTGATGGGACCAGATGCCAAGATCTTAGTTTTCTGAATTTTGAGTTTTAAGCCAGCTTTTTTCACTCTCCTCTTTCACTTTCATCAAGAGGCTCTTTAGTTCTTCTTCACTTTCTGCCATGGGGATGGTGTCATCTCCATATCTGAGGTTATTGATATTTCTCCCAGAAATCTTGATTCCAGCTTGTGCTTCATCCAGCCCAGCATTTCGCATGATGTAGTCTGCATATAAGTTAAATTAACAGGTGACAACATGCAGCCTGGACATACTCCTTTCCCAATTTGGAACCAGTCCATTTTCCCATGTCCAAAATACTGAGGAAACACACACTTGGAGGGGAGAAATAAAACTTTGTTCGAACCAGGATCCAAGAGGAAGGAGCAGTGTCCCCACAAGAGACTGAGCCTAGCATGCCTATGAGTGTGCGGGAGTCTCAGATGGAGGCATGGTTCAATAGTGGCCTGCGGTGGGGTTAGGGACACTGTGTATCATAGTGTGGGCATAAGTTCTCAGGCCAAACAACAGGGAAGGAACAAAGCCCAGCCCATCAACAGAAAGTTGGATTAAAGATTTACTGAGCATGACCCCGCCCATCAGAACAAGACCCAGATTCCCCCACAGTCTCTCCCATCAAGAAGTTTCCAGAAGCCTTTTATCTTTGTCCATAAGCGAGCAGACATAATGAAAACCACAGTCAAAGAAAACTAACCAAACTGCTCATGTGTATCACAGCCTTGTCTAACTCAATGAAACTATGAGCCATGGCGTGTAAGGCCATCCAAGCCGGACAGGTCATGGTAGAGAGTTCTGACCAAACGTGGTCCACTGGAGAAGGGAATGGCAAGCCACTTCAGTATTCTTGCCTTGAGCCCCATGAAGTGTATGATGGGTCTAAATGACATCTAATTGATGCTTTAATTTGCATATTTTTGATTAATAGTGAGGCTAAGAATATTTTCCTGAATCTATAAGACCTTTTATCTCTTTCTGTGTGAACTGTTGTTCTTTCACTTTACCAATGTTTTCTTCTTTATTTGAGGGAGTGTTTTACAAACTATAGAAATGAATCCTTTGTCATGATTTTTAAGATTATTTTTTTACTATTTTTCTACGTGCCTTTGGCTTCCAGCTTCATTTATGATGCCTTTTACCATACAGATATTTACAATTTTTATATAGTCAAATCTGTGAGTCATTTTCTTCATGGCTTCTAGATTTCATGCCATGCTTATAAAGGTATTCCTATCCTTAAAACTGTAGAATATTGTTCCAAATTTTTTTTTAGAATACTTTATGGTTTTATATTTTATATTTATAATGCTAACTCTTTGGGGATTTCTTATGTGTGTTAGGTACTAATCTTTATTTTTTCCTATTTTATTTATTTGAAAAGCTATTTTTTTTTTTTTACTTATTTCTTTGAACTGATGCATTTGTGCAAAACTCCTGTAATCATGACTGAATTTGAGCTTGAACAGTTCTGCATTTTACTTCCTCCCAAGTTCTCCTTTTTGCAGTTCTTCATCTCCCTGTCCTGACAGTCTTACATGGTCATACTTGCTAGTTTTGATGTTTTTATTATCTGCTTTCTTGGTCCACCTATTACTTTCCTAGGTTTTCCCCAAGTTTGTTGCCATCTGATCAGCTACTCTTGTTTCTATCTCCAAAATTCATTACAAATATTTCCAACTTTCACCATTTCCAGCCCACAATTCTAGTGCAAGTCAATTATACTTTTCTAATAATTTAGTACTGAATATCCTGCTACTGCCATTTCCTCTCCCCACTCACTTTACATACCAGAGCCAGTGGTTCCCTTCGGAAGTGAAGCAAAATACTGTTTCTTCTTACTTAATACCCTCCAATGGTTTTCAGTTTCTTGGAGTAAAACTGCAACTCTTTTAACAGACTTGAACTCTAAGCATGATCTGTCTCTCATCCATCTTTTTGCCATGTTCCACCATGTTGGAGTTTACTCAGTCTTCTTTTTGGTTCCTACACATGATTTAATCATTTCTTTCTATTTTCTATGCCTTTGCATTTTCCATTCTCATTTTTGGCGATGGGAAGTCCTCCAATGCAGTTTTTTTTAAGCAGCTTTTTCTGGATCTTCAGGACTCAGGTCAAAGTCATTGCCTAAGAGAAATCTTCCATGACAACCTCTGTAGAGTAAGCTCTCTCACACTAAATTCCATTTACTTTGTACTGCATTGCCAACCCTATTATAATCTTTGCTTTTTTTTTACAATCTGTAATTGTTATTTTCATTTGTTTATATATTTATCATCTATATTCCCAGTAGAATAAAAACTCCCATACCCAGGACTTTATTTGCCTTGTTAATAGATCCTCATAGCCTTACTCAATACCTGGTACAAAACAAGAATCATTATGCATCTTTGAATACATGAATGAACAATGTGTTATGAGTATTCTCTTCACTCATCTTTGGGACATTCTTAAGATAGCTAAGACTTTTCATGTATTTTTTATATAAATTTATTTATTTTCATTGAAGTTTAATTACTTTACAATATTGCATTGGTTTTGCCATACATCAACATGAATCCACCACAGGTATACACATGTTCCCCATCCTGAACCCCTCTCCCTCCTCCCTCTCTGTACCATCCCTCTGGGTCATCCCAGTGCACCAGCCCCAAGCATCCAGTATCATGTATTTTAGAAGAAAATTGATCAGAGCATCTAAAGACAATAAGGTATTGGATTCATTCCTTATCTTAAGCATATATATATATATATATATATATATATATATGTTTTTATCATTTGTTTTCATTAGAGTCACTTGATGCAATGGGCTAGGTAAGCAGGAAGTCTTATAAAGAAGAAAGTGGAAGATTAATGCAAATTGATTTATATTGCATTGGCCTTGAAGGCACTTTGATGAATTTAAATCTGGTAGAAAAGAACTTCTAAGTACGTGTAACATGTAGTCTATGCTGACAAAAGAACTAGAAAATGCTGATTCAGTTCTCTTTCAGAGTAGAAGAAAGCACACGTGGGAAGCCCAGGTGTATTAGTAAGCATGCTCAAGAGAATCATCTGTTCAGATGATCTGTTCATTGGCTGCTTCCTTGAGTGAGTGAGTGAGTGAAAGTCACTCAGTCGTGTCGGACTCTTTGCAACCCCATGGACTGTAGCCCACCGGGCTCCTCTGTCCATGAATTCTCCAGGCAAGAATACTGGAGTGGATTGCCATTTCCTTCTTAGCGAATCTTCCCAACCCCAGGGATTGAACCTGGGTCTCCTGCATTGCAGGCAGACACTTTACTGTCTGAGCCATCAAGCCCTGCTTCCTTAGCACTTCTTAAAGTTCATGAAATTAGAAGACATGTGAAAGAAGGCATCTGTAGTCAAATGTACAATGAAAACCTGTCAATTCTTGATTACCTACACTGAATTTTCTATACATTTCACAGTTTACCAGTTTCATTAGCCCTTATCCGTCCTGTTTGAAATTAATTTATTCTTGTTTAAATTGCTTAAATTTAAGCTATGTATATAACCTTACCTCGGCAAGTTAGAGAAGCATTTCACTATTTCTCTGCTCCAATGATTTAAAATCAAGATAAATACATACTTTCTGAAAAAAACTGTGTATATGCTTTCTTTTTTGTAATGAAAAACATGTCAGTCCAAATGGATCCCTTTTTGCTCTGATTACCAAGGAACTCAATTTTCACATTTACTGATCAGTAACAACACTGGTCCCCAGTTGGAAAAAAAAAAAAAAAAGAGCTTTGTATCATTTTTCTAGATTCCACATATATGTTAGTACATGATATTTGTTTTTATCTTTCTGAATTACTTTACTCTGTATAATAGTCTCCAAGTCCATCCACATCTCTACAAATGATCCATCTCTTTTATGGTTGAGCAATATTCCATTGTATATATGTTGTATATATGTACCACATCTTCTTAGACTTTCCACGAGGCACAGGTGGTAAAGGACCCACCTGGCAATGCAGGAAACTTAAGAGATGCCTGTCTACACCTGCATTGGGATGATTCTCTGGAGAAAGAGTGTGGCAACCCACTCCAGTATTCTTGCTGGAGAATCTCATGGACAGAAGAGATTCATAGAGTTGCATAGAATTCATAGAGTCCATAGGGTTGCAAAGAGTTGGATATGACTGAAACGACTTAGCATGCACACACCACATCTTCTTTATCCATTCATTTCTTGTTTGACTTTTAGATTGTTTCCCTGCCCTGGCTATTGTAAATATTGCTGGAATTAACACTAGGGTAGAGAGATCCAGGCATAGAGAAGGGGCATATGGACACAGCAGGGGGAAAGAAAGGCTTGGATTAATTGGGAGTTTATGACACTATCTTAGGTAAAATAGATATTGAGAATCTGCTATAAAGCACAGGAAGCCCATCTGTAATGACCTATATATGTAAGATGGGGGTTGGGGCTGAAAAGGAGGGGTCATATGTATACATATAGCTGTTTCACTTCAGTGTAAAGCAGAAACCAACACAACATTGTGAAGCAATTACACTCCAATAGAAAAAAGCTTTGTTTATATATTTTTGTTTTTCTAAACTAATATATATAATATAAATAATATGAGTTTTATATATGATACAATGTAGATATTGAACATTGTATAAATAAACAATGCATAAACATTGTATATATAAGATACATAAATGTATCTTATAAGACTGTACACATCATTTTAAGAAAGAAGCACAAAGGTACAATATCTATAAATTAAGATTGTAGACGATACCCCTTTTGATCAGCTTTTGCTCGAATAGTCAACTTTCGTATATAGTACTTTCTGTATATTGTATATGCCTTGGAAGATTATATATCGATAGGTACATAACCTGTCACTTCCATTAGATTGTGAGTTGGGGACAAGTATTAACCTCAAATATGCAGATGACACCACCCTTATGGCAGAAAGTGAAGAGGAACTAAGAAGCCTCTTGATGAAAGTGAAAGTGGAGAGTGAAAAAGTTGGCTTAAAGCTCAACATTCAGAAAATTAAGATCATGGCATCTTGTCCCATCACTTCATGGGAAATAGATGGGGAAACAGTAGAAACAGTGTCAGACTTTATTTTGGGGGCTCCAAAATTACAGCAGATGGTGAATGCAGCCATGAAATTAAAAGATGCTTACTCCTTGGAAGAAAAGTTATGACCAACCTAGACAGCATATTCAAAAACAGAGACATTACTTTGCCGACTAAAGTCCGTCTAGTCAAGGCTATGGTTTTTCCAGTAGTCATGCATGGATGTGAGAGTTGGACTGTGAAGAAGGCTGAGTGCCGAAGAATTGATGCTTTTGAAATGTGGTGTTAGAGAAGACTCTTGAGAGTCCCTTGGACTGCAAGGAGATCCAACCAGTCCATTCTGAAGGAGCTCAGCCCTGGGATTTCTTTGGAAGGAATGATGCTGAAGCTGAAACTCCAGTACGTTGGCCACCTCATGAGAAGAGTTGACTCATTGGAAAAGACTCTGATGCTGGGGGAGATTGGGGTCAGGAGGAGAAGAGGACGACAGAGGATGAGATGGCTGGATGGCATCACTGACTCAATGGACGTAAATCTGCGTGAACTCCGGGAGTTGGTGATGGACAGGGAGGCCTGGCGTGCTGCGATTCATGGGGTCGCAAAGAGTCAGACACGACTGAGCGACTAAACTGACTGACTGACTGACTGATGGTAACCTTATTAGTATGTCTGTTCCATGAGTCTATCACTATACTAGGATGTTCTGTGCTTAATGTATGTCTGCTGACTGATTGTAGGGCAAGAGGAAGAAGGGAAGGAATCCATTTCTTGGTTGGTTATTATAACAACTAATTCCTAGTCAGAACTGAATTAAAATAACATAAATCAACTTCTCCACATGAATCAAACCCTTCACAATTTTGAAAACAGATTTCACAAATCCCCTTTGGACTTCCCCAGGCTAAATAACACTTCTTTATATGGCATACTTTCTAAAAGATTTAACATTCTAGTTGTGGCATTTTGAATATCCCATGAATTTGTCATAATTTTATTAAAATATATTCACCTAAATTAACCCCATTCTCTTGTCATAAGCTGTCCAGAATTAAACCACATTTTTTACACAGATGATTATGATCTGACATGATTGATCCAGGTGAGAATATTAATTCCAGTTATTTAGGCATTATACATATAAAGTGTAGACCAAGGTTATTTGAATTTTAATTAGCCTGTTATATCACTCTGTTCCTGATAAATTCATGATCAATTAAAACTTAAAACTTTGCTCTTTATCCTATATGAATTGCTACAAATCAACCTCTCCATAAGGCAGTTTTTAAAATTCAAAATGAAAGATATTACATGCTCAGTTCAGTTCTGTCACTCAGTCATATCCAACTCTTTGCGACCCCATGGACTGCAGCACACCAGGCCTCCTTGTCCATCACCATCTCTAGGCGTTTAGGGAAACATCAATACCATTTTGAGTTATAATTAAATTAGCTGTAAACTATTTTCAACTCCATGTGACTCTTTGCTGTATGATTATCCTCATTGATGATCAAAATTAAAAAACAAGCTGTGGCACCAAGTCATGAACCAATACTCTTTAGGTATGTGTGGTAGTTAAATGTGAATTATCCTAAAATAATGTATGATCAAATTTCTCCATGTTGTTTATAAAAATTGTCATTTCACTGCACTTTTACTTTTCAAACATTAAGACAAACACAAAGGTCATCAAATTTAATTGAAAAGGGAATTTTTAAATCACTCAAGATGGCTAGGGCATTTAAAATTGATACAATGCTTTTGAAAATCAATTGGTCACAATAGATCAAAGACAATAAAAATTGTGAATCACTTGAACTCATGAAAACAGGAAAATCTCTAGTCATGAAAATGTTCATTAAAGCTTTACTTAGCAATATGGTTAAATTAATTAAAATCCAACCCAGATTCTTTAAGGAAGAACATCAATTGTAATCCTCTATTTGACTTGTCCCACCAGTCCTGAGTTCAATAATTTTTCGTATTTATATAGAGACTCTCTATATGTTTGTTTCCTTTCTTTGTATTATTTTGTTTTGTTTTCTTACTGAAAAACCAGTGTCATAATAGAAAAGAAGTGTTCTACTCAGATATAAACAAGATGTTTTCAAAGTGTAATAATGACTATTGGAGTTGGATAGAGCTATTTGAATGGTTTTTAAAAGCATCAGCTGTTTAGAGGGCATAGATCTTCCACACCAGTGCTGACTGATAGCCAGGTAAAGACAGGCACATTGTCCTGGAGGTGGTGTATTTCATGGTTCTGTGCAAATATATGGGAATTCTAGTATGAATAATATGAGAAATCACTGTCATTGGCTTTGCCCAACTTCTCTAATCTTCCCCTCATCTTTCATCCTCCCAGGCACAGAAGATATTGAGAGAGATTCAGGAATTATGTGATAATCTTCTTGGGTCTGAAAGATGCATAAGATTTTGCCATTCTGTAAAGAGAAACATATTTCTACAGACAAAAGAGTATCATAGAAAAAAAAAAAGTGTAAAGGTGTATGGACAGTTTTGGGCAGCAGAAATGCAGAAGGAAAATAGAGGCATGGATGGGAGAACAGAGGGTCAAGTGGAAGGTTTGCAAACCTAACTACAGAGGCAGGGAGGAATCTTCAAATTGCCTTGTAAGTTAGGATAAGGATTTTGTTTCTTTTATTTTGGGCCAGAAGACAACAAGAATCATTTTAAGCAGTTTATAACATATTTGTGTTCTAGGAAGAATTCTAGCACCACTCTTCATCATTCATGTGTATAGTTTAATGGGATTCCTTTCCATGCCAAATACACAAAGAAATCATTTCCCAGGGATGAAATGCTATTTTGCTACTTTACTTGCTCTTTGTAAAACTCATTATTATATGTGATTCTGCTCACTATTTTCAAGAGCTGGTACTTCCAACAACAACAAAAAAAGCACCTCAGATGGGGAACACGTGTACACCCGTGGCGGATTCTTGTTGATGTATGGCAAAACAGATACGATATTGTAAAGTAATTAGCCTCCAATTAAAATAAATAAATTTAAATTAAAAAAACCCTCAGGTTATCATTTCAACCATGTACCTTCAAACAGCAAATCAGATCTTTTATAATATGCAGGTTGGAAAAGAGTTGTTATCTATGGGAGGGGAAAAATGAACAAAATATCATTTGTAATATGTTTAAAGGCAAATAAGTCTCCTTAAAGATTGGTATAGATTCTGATAGAACACTACATATGCATTCCAGGTTAAATTTCAGACAATCTTCCCTCTTTTAAATGATTGCTCTTCAGTTCAGTTTGTGTCCGACTCTTTGCGACCCCATGAATCGCAGCACACCAGGCCTCCCTGTCCATCACCAACTCCAGGAGTTCACTCAGACTCGCGTCCATCGAGTAAGTGATGCCATCCAGCCATCTCATCCTTGGTTGTCCCCTTCTCCTCCTGCTCCCAATCCCTCCCAGCATCAGAGTCTTTTCCAATGAGTCAACTCTTCGCATGAGGTGGTCAAAGTACTGCAGTTTCAGCCTTCACATCATTCCTTCCAAAGAACACCCAGGGCTGATCTCCTTTAGAATGGACTGATTGGATCTCCTTGCAGTCCAAGGGACTCTCAAGAATCTTCTCCAACACCACAGTTCAAAAGCATCAATTCTTTGGCACTCAGCTTTCTTCACAGTCCAACTCTCATACATGACCACAGGAAAAACCATAGCCTTGACTAGATGGACCTTAGTCGGCAAAGTAATGTCTCTGCTTTTGAATATGCTATCTAGGTTGCTCATAACTTTTCCTCCAAGGAGCAAGCGTCTTTTAATCTTGGAAGAGGTTTATTATTCACTTTAGTTGTCACAGATGAGCATCTATACTAAAATTGTGACTTGTCACTCAGTCATATAATGCAGAGTTATAAGAACTGGTTTTTAAAAAGTAAGCTGAAAAGTTGTAAGACTAGAAAAATAATTAGTACAGTTACAAATAACTGTAAATAACTATATGCTTTTATTTATAGATACAAAAATATATAGCATATACATTAGAATCTGTTGTGTACATATATAATATATTTATGACTTTAGCATTTAATTCTTATTGTTTTATACACAATTTGTTCTTGGCTGTATATTCAGTTCAGTTCAGTTCAGTTCAGTTCAGTCGCTCAGTTCGCGGCCGACTCTTTGCGACCCCATGAATCGCAGCATGCCAGGCCTCCCTGTCCATCACCAACTCCCGGAGTTCACTCAGACTCGCGTCCATCGAGTCAGTGATGCCATTCAGTCATCTCATCCTCGGTCGTCCCCTTCTCCTCCTGCCCCCAATCCCTCCCAGCATCAGTCTTCTCCAATGAGTCAACTCTTCGCATGAGGTGGCCAAAGTACTGGAGTTTCATATATTATGAAAACATAATTGGTTATGAAAATATGCCTCATTTTACAGAAATGAAAAATCATAGATTAGAAACCAAGTGTGAATATTTAATTGAGAAGGAATTCTTGCTAAAGTTTTAATTTTTTTTTCCAAAATAACAATATCTTTACTTATCCTGCACTTTATTTCAAAGGGTAATTTTACATTTTGTGATAGTAATACTCCAGTGCTTTTAAGTTAATAGAGTGCAACCAATGTGCTCAGTTTGGTAGAATAGCATGTGCACGTGAGCATGCTCAGTAGCTCAGTCATGTCTGACCCTTTGCGACCCCCATGGACTATTGCTTGCCAGGCTCCTCTCTCCACGGGATTTCCCAGGCAAGAATACTGGAGTGGGTTGTCATTGCCCCCTCTGAGGGATCTTCCCAGCCCAGCGACTGAACACACATCTCCTGCAACTCCTGCATTGGCAGATGGATTCTTTACCACTAAGCCACCCAGGAAGCCCAAGAATAGTAAATAATTAGAGACACTTAATATATAGGATACAACATCAGTGAAAAAATATAGGCTCTCTTTGATTCCATTTTCATAAGAACCATAATACATACAAGAGATTTAAAGTTACCATACTAAAGTTTTGGTAATGATTGTTTTTCTTTAATGTTATTATGCAGAATTTTTTGTTTTTAATTTACATAGTTCTGAGGTTTTTATGTTTACAAAAAGCATACATTTAGAGTTTTCTGATTAACAATATTTAATTAAAAGAACATATTGTGCTCTCACCACTAAGTATTCTATTTGTCTTGCACTATTAAATGTGACAGATAACCTATGGAGATCTTTAGACATTTAAGCCAATATCAGATCTTGATGTCAGACTATCATGTCCACTTATCAGTAACCATGTTTGATCTCTTTGTTTATGTACATTCATTATTTTAAAATGGAAATATCAGCTTGAATTAATTAAAGTATTAAAATTAAATCATTATGTTTACTTTAAAAGAATCAAGAGAACACTTGGTGATTATAAGCATTTTTCATTGCCAATTAAAATATATAACTTACCACGTCTAATAGTATATATTATTTTCAGTTCTGTAGAAGCATACTAACTGGGTGCCTGGGTTGATGGCTTTTGAATATCTGGTCACTGTCTTTCAGTCATCTTTTTTGATCACCCTGGGCTTCCCTTGTGGCTCAGCTGGTAAAGAATCTGCCTGCAATGTGGGAGACAATCATGAAGGCAATGTGTTTATACAACTATAATAATTGTAGTAATATTTGCAATTATGCATGAGTCATCTACTTGTATGGGGATGTCAATAAAAAATTATTTTCCATGTTTTTTTAGTGTCCACAGTCACATTGCCTTCAGAATGTTGACATTCTCCCCCTGGAATGTAAACTCCTGGTTGACTAGGTTCCCACTGTTTTAGTGAATGAATCCCTACTGCTTGGTTCATGGAACAATGCCTAGAATATATCACTAAATTACTGCCTTTTGAGTTTATGGCTATGAGAATGGGGAAATTTATGATGACATACTAGTGTTGTTTTTTTTTTTTTTTTCAAACTTTAGACTTTTTTATTTGTATTGGGGTATAGCCAATTAACCATTGTGTTAGTATCAGGTGAACAGCAAAGGGACTTAGCCATACTAGAAACTACTGTTTTAAATCAAATTTTTGATCATCTAGTTAAGAATTGTGGCAGATTCTGTATTAATGTCTAAGACACTATAAAACCATGGTAAACAATTCTTTATTGGCATCCCCATATGAATAGATGACTCATGAATAATTGTAAATATATTATAGATGTATAAACACATTGTCTTCAGATTTAGAGGCTAAGAATTCTATATTTAGAATCTCCAAGTGAGAAGGAACAGCCTAACAAGTGGCCTTCCCTCTGAGTTCATGTATCTCAAGAGGATTGGTTCACCTGAATTATTGATACTTGCAGGATGCCTGCACATAACAGGGATATCTCAGCTCTCCATTTAAAATTCTGACCCAAGCATCAATAATTTCTTCTCATTTCTACTCCAGACTTTGTTTTTCATACAGCATCCATAAAAGTTTAGACCCCTCAAAATCCTTACATTTCTACCTGCTTCCAAGACAACTTTTTGTGTGTCTAGTGTGCCAAGCGATATTCCATTCTGGAGACCCAACCCTCTTTGCTTTTAAGTGAAATACTATCTACTGATGACCACTGAAAATCTCAATGTAATGTGACAGATACTATGATTACATTAGAGAGGAGGCAGCTAACTCCACATGTGTAAGTGTTTTTATAATATACTTTTTAAGGCATATTCTCTTTTACCTCCTCAAGGGGAGAGGATAGTTTGACTGTCTCTTATAAGGCCAAGATAATAGATTCAAGAAAAGATTCAATACTAATCTGATTAATGAAGTAAGATTGGATGATCTAGTCAGATGCCAGAATTTATATGGAATATGATATAAAATAGAAAACCAACTTCTTTGTCAGTAGGTTTCAATCAAAAATGATGAATCAGAATGGCTCATATTGTCTCATAGACATCAAAATACTTATCATTTCTATATACTGTATTCCTTAAGCATCTGTAAGTGTTTGCCACCAAACTATTCTGCCCCTGTTAATATGCAGCTTTTTAAGCGCTCAATTGTCAGTTTAGTTAATTGACTACTCATTGGCAACAGTCTTTTTTCTTCATTGTGCTGCACATTTTATTGAAAAGAAATATTAGATGTGTGTTAGATGTGATATTGCAATATTTATCGCTTATAATTTGCTGGAAAAGTATAAACAACTAGATGTGAAATAAGATAATAAGATGATGTTAAATTAGAATATGGATAATTGCCAAAGAAAGAATATCAGAAGAGGCCATTCTTTATAAACATAAACTTTCAGTTCAGTTCAATTCAGTTCAGTCACTCAGTCATGTCCAACACTTTGCAACCCCATGAATCACAGCACACCAGGCCTCCCTGTCTATCAGCATTTCCCGGAGTTCATTCAAACTCATGTCCATCGAGTCGGTGATGCCATCCAGCCATCTCATCTCATCCTCGGTCGTCCCCTTCTCCTCCTTCCCCCAATCCCTCCCAGCATCAGAGTCTTTTCCAATGAGTCAACTCTTCACATGAGGTGGCCAAAGTACTGGAGTTTCAGCTTCAGCATCATTCCCTCCAAAGAAATCCCAGGGCTGATCTTCTGAATGGACTGGTGGATCTCCTTGCAGTCCAAGGGACTCTCAAGAGTCTTCTCCAACACCACAGTTCAAAAGCATCAATTCTTTGGTACTCAGCTTTCTTCACAGTCCAACTCTCACATTCATACATGACTGCTAGAAAAACCATAGCCTTGACTAGATGGACCTTTGATGGCAAAGTAATGTCTATGCTTTTGAATATGCTATCTAGGTTGGTCATAACTTTCATTCCAAGGAGTAAGCGTCTTTTAATTTCCTGGCTGCAGTCACCATCTGCAGTGATTTTGCAGCCTAAAAAAATAAAGTCTGACACTGTTTCCACTTTTTCCCCATCTATTTCCCATAAAGTGATGGGACCGGATGCCATGATCTTCGTTTTCTGAATGTTGAGCTTTAAGCCAACTTTTTCACTCTCCTCTTTCACTTTCATCAAGAGGATTTTTAGTTCCTCTTCACTTTCTGCCATAAGGGTGGTGTCATCTGCATATATGCGGTTATTGATATTTCTTGTGGCAGTCTTGATTCCAGCTTGTGCTTCTTCCAGCCCAGCGTTTCTCATGATGTACTCTGCATATAAGTTAAATAAGCAGGATGACAATATACATGTTTGACATACTGCTTTTCCTATTTGGAACCAGTCTGTTGTTCGATGCCCAGTTCTAACTGTTGCTTCCTTACCTGCATACAGGTTTCTCAAGAGGCATGTCAGGTGGTCTGGTTAACTTTAATAAAGTTTAATAAATTAAAATCTTGTCATAAAAGTCTTTGGAAGGGTAAATAGAGGCATAAATAAAAGAGAGTTGAACAGAGAAAGCACACATACTGACCTCTTGAAAAGGCAGTAGGACAGCCCAGAAAAGTGTCTCATTGCATCCAGGTTGAGTTAGAGTGAAGGGAGACAGATAGGGCAGCCCATTTTAAATTCAGGAGTGTGGAAGCCAAGAAAGGGAGCTGATAACAAGGAACATCTTAAGGCTTGACCAGGAGACTTGCATTATGAAAAGTAGAATTCATGGGTCATTATTTTGTTATGATATGTGGGATCAACAAGAGAGAAAAGAGGGCAGATGCAAGAACATAAAATGAACCTGAACAAAATGTCACTCATCTCTAATTACTCTCAATGTTCTGGGTTCCCTTCAATCTATAGTTTTAAATGACTTCTCATCTTATCTCCTCATAAGAATCTACTCTAGACACTTCTGTTTACTTATATTTCTCACTTTCCAACCTCTTTTCTTTCTCGCTTCTATCCAGCTTCAAAGACAATAAATTACACTGCTTTAAATGTTTTTCCACATTTACATAGGTAGAAGCATGTCCATCCTTTTAATCGAGGTTCTTGTGGAGGGAGGAAAGTATAGACTTGAGGTAGACATAGATTCAATTCCCATCATTGTCACTCAGCTGTGAATTTTTAACAAGCTAAACTCAGCAGTGGCCACAGAACTGGAAAAGTTCAGTTTTCATTCCAATCCCAAAGACAGGCAATGCCAAAGAATGTTCAAACTACTGCAAAACTGCACTCATCTCACATGCTAGTAAAGTAATGCTCAAAATTTTCTAAGCCAGGTTTCAGCCATATATGAACCGTTAACTTCCAGATGTTCAAGCTGATTTTAGAAAAGGCAGAGGAAACTGAGATCAAATTGCCAACATCCGCTGGATCATCGAAAAAGCAAGAGTTCCAGAAAAACATCTATTTCTGTTTTATTGACTACGCCAAAGCTTTTGACTGTGTGGATCACAATAAACTGTGGAAAATTCTGAAGGAGATGGGAATGCCAGACCACCTGACCTGCCTCTTGAGAAACGTGTATGCGGGTAAGGAAGCAACAGTTAGAACTGGACATGGGACAAAAGACTGGTTCCAAATAGGAAAAGGAGTATGTCAAACATGTATATTGTCACTCTGCTTATTTAAGTTATATGCAGAGTACATCATGAGAAACACTGGGCTGGAAGAAGCATAAGCTAGAATCAAGACTGCCATGAGAACATATCAATAATCTCAGATATGCAGATGACACCACCCTTATGGCAGAAAGTGAAGAGGAAATAAAAAGCCTCTTGATGAAAGTAAAAGAGGAAAGTTAAAAAGTTGGCTTAAAGCTCAACATTCAGAAAACGAAGATCATGGCATCTGGTCCCATCACTTTATGGGAAATAGATGGGGAAAGAGTGGAAACAGTGTCAGACCTTATTTTTTAGGCTGCAAAATCACTGTAGGTGGTGACTGCAGCCATGAAATTAAAAGATGCTTACTCCTTGGAAGAAAAGTTATGACCAAACTAGATAGCATATTCCAAAGCAGAGACATTACTTTGCTAACAAATCTGTCTACTCAAGGCCATAGCTTTTCTAGTGGTCATGTATGGATGTGAGTTTTGGACTGTGAAGAAAGCTGAGTGCTGAGGAATTGATGCTTTTGAACTGTGGTGTTGGAGAAGACTGTTGAGAGTCCCTTGGACTACAAAGAGATCCAACCAATTGATTTTAAAGGAGATCAGTTCTTGGTGTTCATTGGAAGGACTGATGCTAAAGCTGAAACTCCAGTACTTTGGCCACCTCATGCAAAGTATTGACTCTTTGGAAAAGACTCTGATGCTGGGAGGGATTGAGGGCAGTAGGGGAAGGGGATGACAGAGGATGAGATGTCTGGATGGCATCACCGACTCGATGCACATGAATTTGAGTAAACTCCGGGAATTGGTGATAAACAGAGAGGCCTGGCGTGCTATGATTCATGGAGTCGCAAAGATTTGAACATGACTGAGTGACCGAACTGACTGACTGAATCAACCTCCTTGAGTTTCTGGAGCCTAAATAATAAATTAAGGGGAATATTAATTTTTTAATTGGAAACAGAAAACTATGTGTTAAAATATGTCATATAAATTGTGTTTAGGTATTCTCCTCTGAGGATTGTGTAACTGCAGTAATCATTGAAATAATAATATGTATCATTCACTCAGCCTCATGTGAAGAAAATAAAATACTGACTTTAACGGCTGATGGAGGTAAATGGGCAGGTGTCTCTACTATTAAGAGTTAAAAGATAGTTGAGAGTATGGTTGCTAAGCAAGATATGGAATGAAGATAGAATTAAAGGTCCTAGAGAAATGTATGCTTTATTTTATAGCTAATTAAGTTGTGAATTCTGTCTGCTGGAGGAGTCCTTACGCATTTGGGTAGTCAAGTAGCAGCAGAAAGTTCTGAGTTAAGAATATGGGTTTTACAGTAGTCTGCAGGTAGGTGACAGTTAAAAAAATATTAACAAGAAGGAGATTGCTAAAATATATGCAGTTGGCTTAAAGAAAAGAAAAGGATTCCTGGGGAATATCAATAACAGGAGAAGGAAGACAAAAGCGGTCATATTTGGTTCACAGGACTTTAAAAATGTAATTTATTTCCAAGCTAAAAATCAGTAGATTGTACATAAAATTTTGTATTTCTAAGTTCTACAGAAAATTACAAAATCTTTATTACAATTTATCAGAATTTCCTAATGACAGCAATAATGTGAAGATTAGTAAGTGCCCCAGTTAAATCAGATCTCATTTCTCTAGTCAGGTTATAGAAACCCTGAAGCCTACTTCCATTCAGGCCTTATATGCATTTGACTAGATGACTCCTGAGAAAAAGATCAAATAAGCAAGAACAGTTTCTCAGAGATTCACAATCTTCGCATATGCCTCAGAGAGGCGTGGGGAGTAAAACTGAAATATCTGTGATTAGTGAGAGACTACTCTGACTGCCCTGTGGGACAGGGAGAAGGTGGGATGATTTGGGAGAATGGCATTGAAACATGTATAATATCATATAAGAAACGAATCTCCAGTCTATGTTTGATGCAAGATACAGGATGCTTGGGGCTGGTGCACTGGGATGACCCAGAGAGATGGGATGGGGAAGGAGGTGGGAGGGGGTTTCAAGATTGGGAACACATGTACACCCGTGGTGGATTCATGTTGATGTATCACAAAACCAATACAGTATTGTAAAGTAAAATAAAGTAAAATAAATAAATAAATGACAAGATCATTTAAGAAGGCAACCTCCCCAATACCTTGCAGTATTTAGAACAAATCAGAACATAAACATAGAAACTCCTTGAAGGTAGTTACTCCATTGTGTTCTATGTTGTATTTTATATATTATGAAAAATATTAGTTCTGTATGTGCTTAGTAATTACTAAATGACCTTAATAAAAAGTGCAATTTAAATAGAAGAAATTTACTATTCCACATGTGTATATCTGCTTGAAAATTATCTTAAAGTCAAGGTTGATGTTTTTATTTTTTTGGTCAGGAATCATTGATTTTCATGACTGACAGTGTTGTTATTTCTTTTTGAAAGTTAATTACTTGTGGCTGCTCTGGATCTTGATTGCTGTGTGCGGGCTTTCTCTGGTTGTGAAGAGTGGGGACTACTCTCTAGGTGTGGTGCATGGGCCTCTCATCATGGTGGCTTCTCAGGTTGTGGAGCATGGGCTGTAGGGCACATGAGTTTCAATGGTTGTGGCTCAGGGGCTTAGTTGCCCTGCGGCACGTGAAATTCTTCTGGACTGGGATCAAACCTGTGTCCCCACAACTGGCAGGCTGATTCTCAAACACTGGGCCACTGTGGAAGCTCAGTACTGCCATTTCTTAGAAGATTTTTATACGTCTATCTAAAACAGGAGTCCCCAACCTCCGGGATCTAATATCGGATAATCTGAGGTGGAGCTGATACAATAATAATAGAAATAAAGTGTAAAATAAATGGAAGTCCCTTGAATCAACCTGAAACCATCCCCCTCCCCATGGTCCCTGGAAAAATTGTCTTCCATGAAACTGGTCCCTGGATATTGGGACCAAAATGTTGTGGACCGCTAATCTAAAGTATGTATTTTCCTGGTTATCAAATTCAAATAAACAGATTCCAAAGTATAAATTAACAAATTCTGCAGCAAGTTGTAAATCTGCTTAGTACAGTATAAGCTTCTCCTGGACAGAGTCTCTAGCTATGTTCTGTTTTATACCCTGAATATAGAACATAGAAAAGTATGCAGATTGTAATAAACTCAGGAAATATTTTTGCCTATAGATTTGCATTATTACTCAAGCTGTGAGTCCACAAATCAAGTGTAATTGCACTGGAGGTTTTTTTTTTTTTAAATTTATTTATTTTAATTGGAGGTTAATTACTTTACAATATTGTATTGGTTTTGCCATACATCAACATGAATCAGCCACAGGTAGACACGTGTTCCCCATCCTGAACCCCCTTTCCTCCTCCCTCCCCATACCATCCCTCTGGGTCCTCTCAGTGCACCAGCCCGAAGCATCCAGTATCATGCATTGAACCTGGACTGGAGATTTGTTTCATATATGATATTATACATGTTTCAATGCTATTCTCCCGAATCATCCCACCCTCGCCCTCTCCCACAGAGTCCAACAGACTGTTCTATACATCTGTGTCTCTTTTGCTGTCTCGCATACAGGGTTATCATTACTATCTTTCTAAATTCCATATATATGCTTTAGTATGCTGTATTGGTGTTTTTCTTTCTGGCTCACTTCATTCTGTACAATAGGCTCCAGTTTCATTCACCTCATTAGAACTGATTCAAATGTATCCTTTTTAATGGCTGAGTAATATTCCATTGTGTATATGTACCACACTTTCTTATCCATTCATCTGATGGACATCCAGGTTGCTTCCGTATCATGGCTATTATAAACAGTGCTGCGGTGAACATTGGGGTACATGTGTCTCTTTCAATTATGGTTTCCTTGGTGTGTATGCCCAGCAGTGGGATTGCTGGGTTAAGGCAGTTCTATTTCCAGTTTTTTAAGGAATCTCCACACTGTTCTCCATAGTGGCTGTACTAGTTTGCCTTCCTACCAACAGTGACAGAGGGTTCCCTTTTCTCCACACCCTCTCCAGCATTTATTGCTTGTAGGCTTTTGGATCGTAGCCATTCTGACTGGTGTGAAATGGTACCTCATTGTGGTCTTGATTTGCATTTATCTGATAGTGAGTGATGTTGAGCATCTCTTCATATGTTTCTTAGCCATCTGTATGTCTTCTTTGGAGAAATGTCTATTTAGTTCTTTGGCCATTTTTTGATTGGGTCATTTATTTTTCTGGAATTGAGCTGCATGAGTTGCTTGTATATTTTTGAGATTATTTGTTTGTCAGTTGCTTCATTTGCTATTATTTTCTCCCATTCTGAAGGCTGTCTTTTCACCTTGCTTATCATTTCCTTTGTTGTGCACAAGCTTTTAAGTTTAATTTGGTCCCATTTTTTTTTAACTTTTGCTTTTATTTCCAATATTCTGGGAGGTGGGTCATAGAGGATCTTGCTGTGATGTATGTCGGAGAGTGTTTTGCCTATGTTCTCCTCTAGGAGTTTTATGGTTTCTGATCTTATGTTTAGATATTTAATCCATTTTGAGTTTATTTTTGTGTATGGTGTTAGAAAGTGTTCTAGTTTTATTTTTTTACAAGTGGTTGACCAGCTTTCCCAGCATGACTTGTTAAAGAGATTTTCTTTTCTCCATCGTATATTCTTGCCTCCTTTGTCAAAGATAAGGTGTCCCTAGCTGCATGGATTTATCTCTGGGCTTTCTATTTTGTTCCATTGATCTATATTTCTGTCTTTGTGCCAGTACCATACTGTCTTGATGACTGTGGCTTTGTAGTAGAGCCTGAAATCAGGCAGGTTCATTCCTCCAGTTCCATTCTTCTTTCTCAAGATTCCTTTGGCTATTAGAGGTTTTTTGTATTTGCATACAAATTGTGAAATTATTTGTTCTAGCTCTGTGAAAAATACAGCTGGTAGCTTGATAGGGATTGCATTGAATCTATAAATTGCTTTGGGTAGTATACTCCTCTTCACTATCTAGATTCTTCCGATCCATGAACATGGTATATTTCTCCATCTATTAGTGTCCTCTTTGATTCATTTCACCAGTGTTTTATAGTTTTCTATGTATAGGTCTTTAGTTTCTTTAGGTAGATATATTTCTAAGTATTTTATTTTTTTCATTGCAATGGTGAATGGAATTGTTTCCTTAATTTCTCTTTCTGTTTTCTCATTATTAGTGTATAGGAATACAAGGAATTTCTGTGTGTTGATTTTATATCCTGCAACTTTACCACATTCATTGATTAGCTCTAGTAATTTTCCAGTGAAGTCTTTAGGATTTTCTATGTAGAGGATCATGTCATCTGCAAACAGTGAGAGTTTTGCTTCTTTTCCAACTTGGATTCCTTTTATTTCTTTTTCTGCTCTGATTGCTGTGGCCAAAACTTCCAGAACTATGTTGAATAGTAGTGGTGAAAGTGGGCACCCTTGTCTTGTTCCTGACTTTAGGGGAAATGCTTTAAATTTTTCACCATTGAGGATAATGTTTGCTGTGGGTTTATCATATATAGCTTTTACTATGTTGAGGTATGTTCCTTCTATTCCTGCTTTCTGGAGAGTTTTTATCATAAATGGATGTTGAATTTTGTTAAAGGCTTTCTCTTCATCTATTGAGATAATCATATGGCTTTTATTTTTCAATTTGTTAATGTGGTGTATTGCATTCTTTGATTTGCGGATATTGAAGAATCCTTGCATCCCTGGGATAAAGCCCACTTGGTCATGGTGTATGATCTTTTTAATGTGTTGTTGGATTCTGATTGCTAGAATTTTGTTAAGGATTTTGCTGGCCTGTAGTTTGTGTGTGTGTGGGGGGGGGTGGGGTGGCATCTTTGTCAGGTTTTGGTATCAGGGTGATGGTGGCCTCATAGAATGAGTTTGGAAGTTTACCTTCCTCTGCAATTTTCTGGAAGAGTTTAGTAGGAAAGGTGTTAGCTCTTCTCGAAATTTTTGGTAGAATTCAGCTGTGAAGCCGTCCGGACCTGGGCTTTTGTTTGCTGGAAGATTTCTGATTACAGTTTCAATTTCCGTGCTTGTGATGGGTCTGTTAACATTTTCTATTTCTTCCTGGTTCAGTTTTGGAAAGTTGTACTTTTCTAAGAATTTGTCCATTTCTTCCACGTGGTCCATTTTATTGGCTTATAATCACTGATAGCAGTCTCTTATGATCCTTTGTATTTCTGTGTTGTCTGTTGTGATCTCTCCATTTTCATTTCTAATTTTATTGATTTGATTTTTCTCCCTTTGCTTCTTGATGAGTCTGGCTAATGGTTTGTCAATTTTATTTATCCTTTCAAAGAACCAGCTTTTGGCTTTGTTGATTTTTGCTATGGTCTCTTTTGTTTCTTTTGCATTTATTTCTGCCCTAATTTTTAAGATTTCTTTCCTTCTACTAACCCTGGGGTTCTTAATTTCTTCCTTTTCTAGTTGCTTTAGGTGTAGAGTTAGGTTATATATTTGACTTTTTTCTTGTTTCTTGAGGTATGCCTGTATTGCTATGAACTTTTCCCTTAGCACTGCTTTTACAGTGTGCCACAGGTTTTGGGTTGCTGTGTTTTCATTTTCATTCATTTCTATGCATATTTTTATTTCTTTTTTATTTCTTCTGTGACTTGTTGGTTATTCAGAACTGTGTTGTTCAGCCTCCATATGTTGGAATTTTTAATAGTTTTTCTCCTGTAATTGAGATCTATTCTTACTGCATTATGGTCAGAGAAGATGCTTGTAATGATTTCAATTTTTTAGAATTTACTAGATTTATGATTTATGGCCCAGGATGTGATCTATCCTGGAGAAGGTTCTGTGTGCACTTGAGAAAAAGGTGAAATTCATTGTTTGGGGGTGAAATGTCCTATAGATATAAATTAAGTCTAACTGGCCTATTGTATCTTTTAAAGTTTGTGTTTCCTTGTTAATTTTCGGTTTAGTTGATCTATCATTAGGTGTGAGTGGAGTATTAAAGTCTCCCACTATTATTGTGTTATTGTTAATTTCCCCTTTCCTACTTGTTAGCATTTGTCTTACATATTGCGGTGCTCCTGTGTTGGTGCATATGTATTTATAATTGTTATATCTTCTTTTTGGATTGATCCTTTGATCATTATGTAGTGTCCTTCATTGTCTCTTTTCACAGCCTTTGTTTTAAAGTCTATTTTATCTGATATGAGTATTGCTACTCCTGCTTTCTTTTGGTCTCTATTTGCATGGAATATCTTTTTCCAGTCCTTCACTTTCAGTCTGTATGTGTCCCCTGTTTTGAGGTGGGTCTCTTGTAGACAACATATATAGGGGTCTTATTTTTGTGTCCATTCAGCCAGTCTTTGCCTTTTGGTTGGGGAATTCAACCCATTTACGCTTAAGGTAATTATTGATAAGGATGATCCCACTGCCATTTACTTTATTGTTTGGGGTTTGAGTTTATACACCCTTTTTGTGTTTCCTGTCCAGAGAATATCCTTTAGCATTTGTTGGAGAGCTGGTTTGGTGGTGCTGAATTCTCTCAGCTTTTGCTTCTCTGTAAAGCTTTTGATTTCTCCTTCATATTTGAATGAGATGCTTGCTGGGTACAGTAATCTGGGCTGTAGGTTATTTTCTTTCATCACTTTAAGTATGTCTTGCCATTCCCTCCTGGCCTGAAGAATCTCTATTGAAAGATCAGCTGTTATCCTTATGGGAATCCCCTTGTGTATTATTTGTTGTTTTTCCCTTGTTGCTTTTAATATTTGTTATTTGTGTTTGATCTTTGTTAATTTGATTAATATGTGTCTTGGGGTGTTTTGCCTTGGGTTTATTCTGTTTGGGACTCCTTGGGTTTCTTGGACTTGGGTGATTATTTCCTTCCCCATTTTTGGGAAGTTTTCAACTATTATCTCCTCAAATATTTTCTCATGGTCTTTCTTTTTGTCTTCTTCTTCTGGGACTCCTGTGATTCGAATGTTGGGGCATTTAACACTGTTCTGGAAGTCTTTGAGATTGTCCTCATTTCTTTTCATGCGTTTTTCTTTTTTCCCCTCTGATTCATTTATTTATACCATTCTATCTTCTAATTCACTAATCCTATCTTCTGCTTCTGTTATTCTACTATTTGTTGCCTCCAGAGTGTTTTTGATCTCACTTATTGCATTATTCATTATATTTTGACTCTTTTTTATTTCTTCTAGGTCCTTGTTAAACCTTTCTTGCATCTTCTCAATCCTTGTCTCCAGGTTATTTATCTGTGATTCCACTTTTATTTCAAGATTTTGGATTATTTTCACTATCATTATTCAGAATTCTTTATCAGGTAGATTCCCTATCTCTTCCTCTTTTCTTTGGTTTAGTGGGCATTTCTCCTGTTCCTTTACCTGCTGGGTATTCCTCTGTCTCTACATCTTGTTTATATTACTGCGTTTGGGATGTCCTTTCTGTATTCTGGCAGTTTGTGGAGTTTTTTGTGGAGTTTCCTCGCTGTGGCTGGGGTTGTGTAAGTGGCTTGTCAAGGTTTCTTGGTTAGGGAAGCTTGTGTCGGTGTTCTGGTGGGTGGAGCTGGATTTCTTCTCTCTGGAATGCAATGAGGTGTCCAGTAATGAATTATGAGATGTTAATGGTTTTGGAGCAACTTTGTTCAGCTTGTATATTGGAGCTCAGGTCTGTGTTCCTGTGTTGCTGGAGAATTTGCATGGTATATCTTGCTCTGGAACTTGTTGGCCCTTGGGTGGTGCTTGGTTTCAGTGTAGATATGGAGGTGTTTGATGAGCTCCTGTCAATTAATGTTCCCTGGAGTCAGGAGTTCTCTGGTGTTCTCAGGGTTTGGACTTAAGCCTCCTGCTTCTGGTTTTCAGTCTTACTTTTACAGTAGTCTCAAGACTTCTCCTATACAGCACCATTGATAAAACATCTAGGTTAAAAATGAAAAGTTTTTCCACAGTGAGGAACTCCCAGAGAGGTTCACAGAGTTACATGGGGAAGAGAAGAGGGAGGAGCAAGTTAGAGGTTACCCAAATGAGATGAGGTGGAATCAATAGAGGAGAGACCAAGCTAGCCAGTAATCACCTCCTTATGTGCACTCCACAGTCTGGACAGCTCAGAGATGTTCATGGAGTTATACAGAGAAGAGGAGGCAGGAAGGAGACAGAGGTGGCCAGGAGGATAAAAGAGGGGAATGAAAAGGAGAGAGACAGATCCAGCCAGTAATCAGTTCCCTAAATGTTCTCCATCATCTAGAACACACAGAAATTCACAGAGTTGGGTAGAGAAGAGAGGGGGTAGGGAGGAGACACAGTAGACCTGGTGGAGAAAAAGGAGAATCCAAAAGGGGAGAGAGCAGTCAAGCCAGTAATCTTGCTCCCAAATAAAAATGTGTACTGAAAATTGGGTTCTTAAAGGTTTAAAATAGATAGCAAATACCAAAAAGCAAAGATCAAAAATCTAGAGTAGAGTTTGGAATTTCAAAATTACAATATTAAAGAAAAGAAGAAAAAAAAAAAAAAGAAAGTCACAAAAATTATAAAAATATATATATATGAAATTTGCTTTTAAAAAATAGTGTCTTTTATTTTTGCAAAGTAATAGTAGGTTATAAAAGTGAAAATTAAGTGAGTAATAGAGGACTTAAAATTTTTAAAAAAATTAAAAGAAAATAAAAGAATAATCATAAAAATAGTAAAAATATATCTAGGACTTTCTCTGGTGTTGTTGTAGGTATTGTGGGGTCAGCTCATTTTTGGATAGTTCCTTGGTCCAGCTTATATTTCTCAAAATCTGTAGGCCTCTTCCTAAGTAGTCGGTACTAACAACAGGGTTTTAATCTGTTGCACTCGTCACTTCCAAAGTGGTTCCCTCTGTTTTAGATTCTTCTGTTTCCTGGTCTCTTCAGTGTCTGATTTCTGCCCTGACACAAAGGGGGTGGTGATGGACACTTTTTTTAGGCTCATTTGTTCAGTCGTGCTGTGGGGAGGGAGGGACGCTGCAAACAACACTGGCATGTGCTCTCAGTGCCTGAGCCACACTGGGCCTGCCCCTGCTCATGGCACCTGTACCCTCCCTGCCCACACTGCTCAGGCTCTAGATTGCTTCACCGGGAACCGTCCGAGGCTGGCCCTGGGCTGCATGCACCTCCCAGATCTAAGCCGCTCAGATTCAGACACTTGGGTAGTCCTCAGAGGCACAGACTCAGTTGGGCCTGCATTTTGTGCCCTTCCCAGGTCCAGGCAGCTCAGGTGATGAGGTGTTTGGTGAGCGCAGTTGCTGCCACTTATCGCCTCCCCCGCCCCTGCCGCTCGGTTTTCTGGGTGTACAACCAGCGCACCTTCTCAGGCAGGTGTTGACCGTCCAGAACCCCAAGAAGCCTTAGTTAGCAAAGAAGCCTGCTTGCAGTTTGGTAGATAATGTCTCTGGCGCTGCGATTGCCCCCTTCTGGCTCTGGCTGCCTGTCACTGGAGGGGGGTGATCTGCAGCCTGCTATCTCTGTTCAGTCCTTTGTTCTGTGTGCTGGCCTGGCAGTGTCTTAAGTTAGGGCTGGCTTTTCACGCAGTAATTATCCCACAGTCTGGTGTGCTAGCCCAAGTTAGTTCATTCAGATTGTGCTAGGGGCATTCAGGCCAGATCCTTACTCTAAGCAATGCAGCCCGCACCTCCCTGCCCAGCCCCTGCTTGCTAGTGGCAGGTGCAAGAGTCTGTGCTGCTTCTTTTCTGGGGGAGTAACTGTTGGGCTCATTATCTGTGGGTTTTAATTATTTATTTTTCCTCCCTGATATGATGCCCTCTGTGCTTCCAAGGCTCGCCACAGACTCAGCAGTGAGAGTGTTTCCTGGTGTTTGGAAACTTCTCTCTTTTTAAGACTCCCTTCCCAGGATGTAGCTCCATCCGTATCACTTTTGTCTTTTTTTGTCTTTTACATTTTTTCCTACCTCCTTTCAAAGGCAATGGGCTGCTTTTCTGGGTGCCTGATGTCCTCTGCCGGCATTCAGAAGTTGTTTTGTGGAATTTACTCAGTGTTTAAATGTTCTTTTGATGAATTTGTGGGGGAGAAAGTGGTCTCCCCTTCCTATTTCTCCACCATCTGAGGACAGCCCCTGCACTGGAGTTTTGAGGTGGAGTTTGGAGATCTCTTGCACCACACAAATTCAGACTAAGTCAAAGAACTGTATTCCAGACCTAGTTCAATAACAAAATCAGAATCCAAACCTGGAAAACACTTTTTGGAATCATGTAAATGACAATAATATTATAATTTATAAAACCTCTCATAAAGCTTATGTTACTTTATTTTAAATACAACCCTGAGAAATAACTAGAAATATTAATCTGGAACCTGGGACTCCTAGCGCTAGCCTGGAGATTAGTGTTCTTTGGCTGAAAATGGTTTCTGCCACTTCCTAGACATCATGACCTTAAGAAGATTATTGAACCTTTTCGAGTCTCAGGTTCCTGATATGCAAAACAGGGAAAATAGTAGTAACCTAAAGGGCTCCTGTGAGCTTTGACAGAGATTTTGCTTGTAAAGTGCTTAGCGTAGTATCTCTTGCATGGATCAATCCCATTGTGACTATGATTATTTTGCTACTTGCCCAAGGTCCCTCAGCCAGTAAGTGGACTCCAAAGTGAAATTTTCTGACTCCAGATTCTAAGTTTTCTATTCCACAGTAGACTACATAGACTTAAACGTTCCACTATTTAATATCTCAGATTAAAACAGTCCCCAAATTTCTTAGGTTACTTTTGTATACTTACATAATACCATATGTGGAAAATAATATTTTGGACTGGCTGCATGACTGTGAAACTAAATCATTGTTTGATACTCTAGGTATAGGTGAATGTTGGAAAAGTTTTCATAAAAACTATTTTTTTTAAAGTGCACACCTGTAGTTCATGCACCAGCATTTTTGCTAAATGATTTTGGGGGTGTGTAATTTTGGACTGAGACTTGAAGAATATGCATACCTTTTTCTGTAGAGCTGTGATAATACCTCACACATGTATAGTATGCCACAATGTTTAAAAAATTAGATGATATACAGAGTTTCTGATAAGTGAGTTGCCAGTTAAAACTACAACTTTTGTCTTTTTGTTAAATATCTACAATCAGACACAGGAGTCATATTTAAACATTCTATAAAAAAGCACTGTCAGAAACTTCAGAAATAAAGTATCTTTAATTTTCTTTGGAACACAAAATAGAAGCAGGGGAATAAACCTCTCCACAGGATATTAACAGTGAAAAGTAAAATACAGTGTCAGTATTTGAATTACAACATTAGGAGAAAGAAAACAATATTGTAAGGGGAAAGACAGTATAAAGAAGAGCTGTAAGTGCTGATAAATGATGGTTTCACAGTTAAGTGTGAAGCATAAAAATGTGTATTATAAATTTCTTTGGTTTTACTCTAGAAGAAGTGGCTAAGTAAAACTGACATAGGAATTATGAAAGTTACATTTCTGACAAAGGAAAAAATATGAAGGGCATTTTGTAATTTCTGTGGAACTCACAGAGGTGAGTCTCATCCTGGGTTCATGCCATTTCACAGATCATTAGAGGCATGAGAAGAGCCTTTTTGCCTGGCTGAGCTGTGGCAGCATTCCACACAGACTCCCAGCCAAAAAAATTCCAAGTGACCCTCATCATCATTGCACTTGAAATTGTATTAGTGGCTAATGGCAGATTTTGGCCTTGAATATGAACCAGTATGGACTATTTCTCACATTTTTATGTACAAGTTAAATATCACAGTAGAATCTAACCTTATTACAACTATTCTCCATAAAATCAAATCCTAAGAAATCATATATACATTATTGCATGTACTAAGAAACAGGAAGGAACAGCACAATCATCTCTCTCATGTGAGAGAGTGCTTCCAGAGAACGTGAGAGCTGAGTGACCCACATCAAACTAGAGGCACCTCTGCTTCCTGTTTCTGTTACCATGAGTGTGTACAATGCTAAACACTGGCTCTTGTTTATTGGAATCCTTTAAGTGTGAAGGCATTTAAAAGCAGTTTTGGAATACAAAGTTAGCAGCTTCTAATACATAGAAAGTAAGACAAATGTCTTTGTTTTCCATTAGTTATTTTTGTTAGATGAGTCCCCACATGGAATGTCTAACAGTATAAAATTTTCATGTTTTTAAAAGAAGATAATGTTCATGAAATGTACATTTTAAGGCAATAATGAATAAAATTTGCAGAAGTATAAATAGTATACTTCTAGGTTTTTTCCTAATAACCTGGTCTCTTCATTTTATCCCTGAAGAATACTTCACCATTTTTCATCACACCTTTGATTTTCAAAGTGACTTTTTATTCAGTCTTACATTCCTTACCCCACCTGACCTACATACCAAATCAAAATGTCATATATTCTCATCTCTTTCTCTTCTTTATAGTAATCTATACATTTTCAGGGCTAACCTGGAAAAGAGTGCCCCAGCCATTTTCCCTAGTGTTTCAAGGTTTTGGAAGTCTGTGGTCTAAAGTCCACCCTCATATAATGCACACCATATGGTGATACTTCCCCACTGTTGTGACAATGTCATTGTAAACATATGCTTAGGCGAAAGGATGCTTATTTAATCCATTAATTCTTTGTAAAGAAAAATTCTAAAATGATGACCTGGGATGACAGTTTCTCTCAACAATGAATCATTTCAAATAAACCACAGAGGCAGAGGTGCTGATTTCCTACAGCACTTGGCTAGAATTGAATCAGCACATTACCTGAGATCCTGAATTCTTATAATGGTATATTTTTGTTACCAATACATCATGTAAGTTTGAACTAACTTCACTGTCACTTGGTAGACGATATAGGTTGATTTTTCTGAAAGAACTAGAGTAGCTTTTATGCCAGGTTGTTATGCCAGAGTGAAATTGTGTGGTTCCTCTCCCAAAGAAATCCTGAAGTTGAAACACTATTGATGGTGAATTGACTTGAAACCAAAGCAGCAGACAGATCATGCTGATATGAGTACGGAGAGATGAAGTGGAAAAGATGGTTCAGAAACACTGTTAACTAGAGGCTATACAGGCCTGGTCTTCCCGGTAGCTCAGCAGTGAAGAATCCTTCTACAATTCTCCTGGGTTTGATCCTTGGGTTGCGAAGACCACCTGGAGAGGGAATGGATAACCACCCCAGTATTTTTGCCTGGAGAATTCCATGGACAGAGGAGCCTGGTGGACTACAGCCTGTGGGGTCGCAAAGAATGGGACACACCTGAGCAACTTAGCACCACCATCAAAGCCTGGAGTATGCACAAAAAAATACCCAATAAGCACAGTGTGTATGCTTTCTTTGAATTACCCAGCTTTCTTTGAATTATTGGAACTCTCTTCCTTTAGCTTTTCAGGGTAATATTTAGTCTTCATTTTTCTTCTCCTTCATCTTTTACCATTTTTATTAGTGAAGTTGTCCTCATATTCTTCTCTATTATATACTTTTAGTTCTCAAATTAAGGTACTACATGTAGTAGATAATCAGAAAATATTTACATGAACACTCAGTATTTCAGATTCCTTGAATTTGCTGAACACCTATTGTTTTAAATCTTATTACTTTATTCTGTAAAAAAATACATAAATTTATTTTTAAAATAAATACAATAGTTACAAAGCAGTGATATTATCAAATAATTTTCTCCTCAGGAATCTTCACCTTTGAGAGTACTTTTATTCTATATATATTTTACTACTGCAAGTATTTGCACCACTTTTGAAATAACGTCTTCTATTATTTAGCCTTTTTTTTTAGTTTTAATAGTGAAAACTTACTATTTTCATTTACCCTAATCTTTCAAAGTTTCTTCATTGACCTTAGGTTTTCACAGTTTAGCCTCCATAACTTATAGTGAACTACCATTTTCACTTCCTCTCTACTCCTGGAGGGAAGTACTTGCTTTATCCAGCTTTCTTTGAATTATTTGAACTCACTTTCTTTAGCTTTTTCAGAGTAATATTCAGTCTTCATTTTTCATCTCCCTCATCTTTTACCTTTTTAATTAATGAAGTTGTCCTCATATTCTTTTATATTATATACTCTCAGCTCTCAATTAAGGTTCTATATGTAGTAGATAATCAGAAAATATTTATATGAACACTCAGTATTTCACTAACCATGCCTTCATTTTCCCTTAAAACAATAGAACAACAAAGAGAGAAAACAAATTTTCATAAATAAAGCAAGAAATAGATCTTATCTCACACTTTATGGGAAAGGGAATATTTATTTAATCATATTATTGGTTAAGTACACTGATTATCTTTTTTTCTTGAAATGTTATTTATAATACCTACAATATTATGCCAATTCCAGATCTACAACATAGTGGTTCAGTATTTCTATACATTACAAAATGATCTCAATAAGTCTAGTTATCATTGCCACTATGCAAAGATATTACAATATTGTTGACTATATTCCCCATGCTTCACATTTCGTTTTGTTACTCATTTATTTCATAACTGGAAGTTTGTGTCTCTGAATCTTTCTAACCAATTTCACTCATCTCCCATATTTAACTCCTGCCCCTCTGGCAACAACTTGTTTGTTATATGTATCTTTCAGTATATATTTTAGATTCCACATATAACTGAAACAATATGGTATTTTGTCTTTCTTTGACTTATCTCACTTGATATGATACCATCTAAGTCCATTCATATTTTCACAAATGGCGAGATTTCTAACGTTTTTTATGGATGAGTAATATTCCATTGAATAGATACATATCCTTTGTCATAGATTAATTGACCATAAGTGTGTGGGTTTATTTCTGGGCTCTCTATGCTGTCCCATCGATCTATATGTCTTTTCTGTACCAGCACCATGTTGTTTTGATGACTGTAGCTTTGTAGTATGGTCTGATGTCAGGAAGCATAATGCCTCCAATTTTATTCTTTCTTCTCAATATTGTTTTGGTTATGAGGGGTATTTTATGCTTCTCTATGAATTTTCAGATTATTTTTTCTAGTTCTTTATAAAGTTTCATGGCACTTTAATGGAAATTGCATTGAATCTGTAGGTTGCTTTGGATAATATGGTCACTTTAATAATATCAGTCATTCCAACCATAAATTTAGGAAATCATTACTTTTTGTGTATCATCTTTAATGTTCTTCATCAATGTTTTATAGACTTCAGGGTATAGGTCCTTCAGATTCCTTGGTTAAGTATATTTTTATCTATTTTATTTTTTCTGATGTAATTTTGAACAAAAATGTTTTCTTGCTTTCTCTTATAGTTCATTATTAATGTATAGAAAACTAACAGGTTTATGTATATTTATCTTAGATCCTTCAACTATGACTCATTAATTTCTGAGTTCTAATAGTTTTTGGTGGAGACTTTGTGCTTTTTACATGTAATAGCATACCATCTTCAAATAGTGATGGTTTTACTTTTTCTTTTCCAATTTAAATGTTTTTTATTTCTTTTTCTGTTTTGAATGCTAGGACTTCCAATCCTATGTTTAAAAAGTGATGGAAGTGGGCATTCTTGACTTTTTCTGGATTTTAGAGGAAGATTTTTTTTTAATTACTTTTCAATGTTAAATGTGATGTTAGCTATAGATTTTTCACAAAGTCTTTATTACTTCGAGATATGTTCCCTCTATAATAGCTTTGATGCAAGTTTTTATAATGATTGAATGTTGAATGTGTTTTGTCACTTTTTTTTTTTTTTGGTGCATCAACTGAGATGATTTTTATCCTTCCCTTTGTTAATGTAGTATATCACATTCATTGATTTCCAGATAGTGAACCATCCTTATATCCCTTGAATAAATTCCACTTGATCTTATTGCATGATCCTTTTTATATATTGTTGAATTTGGTTTGCTATATTTTGCTGAGTATTTTTACATCTATATTTGTCCAAGATATTGGCCTATAACTTTCCTTTTTTAACTATGTCTTTGGTTTTGATATCAGGATAATGATGGGTTTGTCTCATATAGAAGTTTGGGGTGATAAATTTTTACAAATTTTTGGAAAAGTTTAAGAAAGATAGATATTAGCTCATTATACGTTTGGTAGAATTCCGCTATGAAGCCATCTGGTTCTGGACTTTTATTTTCCAGGAGTTTTTTGGTTATCAGTTCAATTTCACTACTAGTGATCAATTTGTTGAGATTGCATGTTTCTCTTTGAATCAGTCTTGGAATATTGTATGTTTTAGAAATTTACCCATTTCTTCTAGTTTGTCCAAATTGATGGCATTACTGTTCATAGTATTTATTTTCTTATGATTTTTTTGTATATCTGTGATATCAGTTGTAATTTCTCCTCTTTTATCTTTTTATGTATTTTCTCTCTTCCCTCCCCCCCCTTGTAAGCTGGTCTAGAGGCTTAGCAATTTTGTTAATTATTTTAGCAAGACAGCTCTTGGTTTTGTTGATTATTTCTGTTGCTTTTGGTTTGAATATTTCCTTCTTTCTGCTGAAATTTAAGCTTTGTTCTTTTTCTAATTCATGATGGTTAGGTTGTTTACTTGATATTTTTCTTATTTCTTGAGGTAAGTCTCTATACATACATATATATATGTATATAATATATCTTTGAGGTAAGTCTCTATACATATATATGTATATTCCTTGAGGTAATGTTGACTTATAGCTGCATGTTGATCTATATTTACTTATTTTAATTGATAGTCACTTAAGTTCAAACACATTCTGAAAAATTTATATTTTTATTTGCCTCCCCCACATTTCACATATTTAACATTGTATTTTGCATCTTTATGTCTAACTCTTAACCATTTATTGTGTGTGCAGGTTATTTCACACTTCTTTATAGTGGGATTTCTATTTGGTTTGAAAATCATTACCAGGGGGCTGTAAGAAACTGAATGTGCATATGTTTATTCCTGGGAACAACTCCAATAATTAATGTGTCATTTAAGATTAGTGTTTCCTTATGGATATTTAAGTCCCCAAATATTATGGTATGATTGTCAGTTTCCATTTCTACATATTCTTCTTCCTGTAGCTTTTTATTTTCCACCTGAAGAGAGTCTTTAATAATCCTTGTAAGGCTGGGCTACTGTTGATGAAATCTCTAACCTTTGCATGTCTGGTCACTCCCCTCTCCCCTTCATCTCTGAATATGTTGGCCATGGTGCGTGTATCATAGGCCCTGGGTGTTCCCTCTCAGGACTTATTACATCATGCCCCTCCCTTCTGTCCTGTAAAGTCTCTTTTAAAAATAGGCTGATGCCCTTATGGGGGTCCCCTTGTACATGCCTGTGCGCTGCCTTTAAAATTATCTTTATTGATTTTTACCATTTATGAAATATCTAGGTATAGGTCTCTTTGAGTTCATCTTGCTTGGGACTCTCTTTTCTTCCTATACCTGGAAATCTGTTTTTTTCTGCAGTTTTGGGAAATTGCAAGTCACAATTTTATAAAATACACTTTCAACCTTTTTTTTTTCTTTTCTTTGAATTTTCTTGTTCTTCTTGGACCCTTATAATAAGAATGTTTGTATGCCTGATGTTGTCCAAACAACTGTACAATATACCTATTTTTGAAAATGTCTTCTTCTTCTTACTATTCTGATTGGATGACTTCTATTCTATTTTCTAGCACTTTTATACATTCCTCTGTATCACCTCCTTTGCTGTTAACTCCTTCTAGTGTACTTTTCCTTTTAATTATTGTTTTCTTCAGCTCTGACTCTTTCTTTTAGTATTCTTATTACTAAATGCTTTGAACTCTTTATCTGATAAATTATCTCTTTTTTTATTAGGATTTTTTCAGGGATCTTTATAGCTCTTTCATTTGATGTGCATTTTTCTGTCTTCTCACTTTTTTTTAACTTTCCTTCTTTATGAAATAAGATAATAAGATAAAATAGTTGCCTATCTTGATCTTGTAGGGATATACTTTTGCGTGGAGATCACACTGTTGTCTGCATTTGTCCAGTGGCTGTGGTAGGAGATCTGGATCTGAAGTTAGTACGTGTAACATTTTCCCCCAGAATGTTCTGACAGCTGCCACTTCGTTGGGAGGCAGGGAGTAGACACGGTGACACTAGAGCCAGAGCAAGGTTTGAGCCAGGGCTTTTCCTGTGTGGTGGCAGGGTCCAAGGTGCTGGAGTAGAAACCCTCAGAATCACCTCTGAGCTGTCCCTTCTAAGTTGTGCACTTTCCTTGCTAATGACAGTGTTCCCCCTAGTGGAGAGCAATACCTGAGCAAGAGGGATGAAGTGGGTGCCCTGTGCAGTTTGGGGGTACGAGTTGTGGTGGTCTTGGCCAGTGATTCAGAGTCCCAGGCAGTTTCCAATACTGCTTCTGTGTAAGTGCTGCTAATGTGTGTGTGTGTGTGTGTGTGTGTGTGTGTGTGTGTGTGTGTGTTTCTTTTTTGCCATGTTCAGAGACATTGTCTGGTGCAAGCTAGCTCTATCCCTTCTAGGTGTGCACAGTCTCATTTGCAATGTCACCTCTGCCCTAGTTGAGAAGAATGCTGGAGCAGGAGGAGCTGGAGCAGGTGCCCAGGATGGGCTAAGGTTTGGGCTGGAAGGATCCTAACAAGCTGGTCAGACCAGTTTTCAATCTACCTCCTCTATGTTTTTCCCAGGAATAAGCATATGCACATTCAGTTTCTGACAGCCGCCTGGTAAGTTCTCATTGATTTTCAAACCAGCTAATAGTACTCATTTTCCCTGTTTCAGACCCCAGGCATGGAGTATGCAATATGTGGCTTGAATTACTCATTCCCTGAGCCCCTGATATGTCCCTCCTCTTTCATGTCCTCTGCTAGAGGTGTGGGACTTGTCCTCCTCCCTTAAATTACTTGGTTTCATATGGATCTTTCTTTACAGCTTTGGTTGTAGAAAAGCTTTACTGACTGTCTCCAGATTATTTTCAGTGTTGCTTAATATGTAGATGTATTTTTGATGTCTTCACTGGAGAGGTGAGCTCAGCATCTTCCTACTCCTTCATCTTGATCTCCCTTACAATGGATAAAGTTTTTTAAATAAAAAAAAAAATAATGTATTTGTTTTCAGTTCAGTTAAGTTCAGTTGCTCAATTGTGTCTGACTCTTTGGGACCCCATAGACTACAGCATGCCTGCCTTCCCTGTCCATCATCAACTCCCAGAGCTTGCTCAAACTCATGTCCATCAAGCCGGTGATGCCATCCAACCATCTCATTTTCTGCCATCCCCTTCTCTTCCTGCCTTCATCTTTCCCAGCATCAGGGTCTTTTCCAACGAGTCGGTTCTTCCCATCAGGTGGTCAAACTGTTGGACCTACAGCTTCAGCATCAGCCCTTCCAATGGATATTCAAGACTGATTTGCTTTAGGATTGACTGATTTGATCTCCTTGAAGTCCAAGAGTCTTCCCCAACATCACAGTTCAAAAGCATTAATTCTCTGGTGATGTTTTCTTTATGATCCAACTCTCACATCTACACATGACTACTGGAAAAACCATAGCTTTGACTAGATGGAAATTTGTCAGTAGAGTAATGTCTCTGATTTTAATATGCTGTGTAGGTTTGTCATAGCTTTTCTTCCAAGGAGAAAGCGTCTTTAAATTTCATGGCTGCTGTCACCATTTGAGGTGATTTTGGAGCCCAGGAAAATAAAGTGTCTCACTCTTTCCATTGTTTCCCAATATATTCACCAGGAAGTGGTGGAAATGAATGCCATGATCTTTATTTTTTGAATGTTGTGTTTTAAGTCAGCTTTTTCACTCTCCTCTTTCACTTTCATCAAGAGGCTTGTTAGTTCTTCTTAACTTTCTGCCATAAGGGTGGTGTCATCTGCATATCTGAGGTTATTGACATTCTCCCAGCAATCGTGATTCCAGCTTGTGCTTCATCCAGTCCAGCACTTCACATGATGTACTCTGCATATAAGTTAAATAAGCAGAGTGGCAATATACAGACTTGACATACTCCTTTCCCAGTTTGGAAATTTTCTCATTGGTTTCCTGGATTCTGGTGTGTACAAGGTATTGTTCGAGTCCTCTGAGCATCTCTGGTGGGTATGTGGTTTGATTCTAAATGCATTTTCACCCATCCTTTTGTCCTATTGAAGCTTCTCCTTTGCCTTTGGATGAAAGGTGTCTTTTTTTGTGCTGAGATTCAGCATTCTCCTGTAGAGGGCTGTTCATCGGTTAGTTGCAATTTTGAAGTTCTCACAGGAGAAGATGAACACACGTCCTTTACTCTATCATCTTGGCCAGATTTTAAATGCACCTGTTAGGCAATTTTCAAAATTCAGCTATAAGAAATAAAACAATTAAAATCACAGTAATTAGACTACTAAAAATAAATTTATGCATACAAGTTTTACTGTTTTGAAGACACTTATTTTGTTAAACTACGTTGTGCTGCTTTGCATTAACATTTTGTTTTAGGCCTTTTCCCAGTAAGTTATCAAAAAATATTGTTTTAATAATCAACTAATATTTTAATCTGTGGATGTTAATAGTATATTTAACTGAAAATTTTAAAATGGTTTAATTTTTCCAGTTTATAACAAACTTAAGTAACAATTTGGTCATATTCCTTCTTATGTCTATTGAGTTTATTTATAGAATTGCTGCATGAAGAAGCATGCATATTTAAAGACTCTTGATACTTACTGTGAAATTGCTTTCCAGACAGACAAATATGGCCGTCGTTAGTGTCTTATGAGATACTTTTCGTCACACTGTATATTAATTTTTATTTATTTTTTAATTAGATGGATGACTTTTCATAGTTAAGTATTTTCATTTTGTTTTACTTTCTTTGTTATGTATTTTAAACTACATTTCCTTTGCTCAGTTTTTACTTTTCCCTTAATTTACATGAAAAAATTAATTAGATTAAACTGATCTTTTCAGCCTCAAACAGAACATATTTTATAGCATTATTCTTATCTTAACTGTTTTTAGTCATGATATTTAAAATTATGCAACTTTTCTATATAAGCTTTTAATGAGCACTTACAAATGTTTATGAGTGTCTATCCAGTGTTGTCATGATAATATTGAAGAAACTAAAAGTAAAATAAAATGGAACTTTGATTTATCATTTAAATCTAGAAACTTAGTAGCATTTAATGAATAAGTAATGTAGAATAATTATTAAATTTATATGTATACTAAAATTCTGAAATCAGCAACTATATTAATTTTTAATTAGAATTTAATTTTTATCAAATTTAGATCTAGTGGTCATTTAACCTAAATTGTTGTATTACATTGGGCTTTTGCTCTCTACTTACCCTGGCCATTATCTTCCTTTGGATGTTATTTCCCAGTTCAATCTGGTCACTGATATTTATTTTAGTAATTATATGAGCAGAAAATTGAGAAGAATTTTTTGCTTAATGGTTTAGCTGAGGCTAGTACAGAGAGCATTAAAATGTCAATAGACTTGATAGGTAAGATATCTCTGATATGGGAAATTGTTTTTAATATACAAATAATCCTTAAATATAACAAAATAAGGCATAATCTTAACAAATATATGGGCCAGCATATGATATCATTCTATGTCATCCTTCACTTTGGTCATGTGGATCTTATGGGCCCTATGGTGATGTCATTCATCGATTTCACTTCTAGCCCACAGAAAATTGGCACCTGTCCTTCAGTACTTTGCTGTAAGAAAAACAGTTCTCCAGTAAGTGTTCTGCTAGTGGTCCACAAAGCAGTGTTCAGTTCAGCTCAGTTCAGTCACTCAGTCATGTCCGACTCTTTGCGACCCCATGAATCTCAGCACGCCAGGCCTCCCTGTCCATCACCAACTCCCGGGGTTCACTCAGACTCACGCCCATCGAGTCAGTGATGCCATCCAGCCATCTCACCCTCTGTTGTCCCCTTCTCCTCCTGCCCCCAATCCCTCCTAGCATCAAAGTCTTTTGCAATGAGTCAACTCTTCGCATGAGGTGGCCAGAGAACTGGAGGTTCATCTTCAACATCATTCCCTCCAAAGAAATCCCAGGGCTGATCTCCTTCAGAATGGACTGGTTGGATCTCCTTGCAGTCCAAGGGACTCTCAAGAGTCCCAGGAAGTGATGGGACTAGATGCCATGATCATAGTTTTTGAATATTGAGTTTTAAGCCAGCTTTTCCACTCTCCACTTTCATTTTCATCAAGTGACTCCTAGTTCCTTTTCACTTTTTGCCATGAAGATGATATCATCTGCATATCTGAAGTTATTGATATTTCTCCCAGTAAACTTGATTCCAGCTCGTGCTTTATCCAGCCCAGTGTTTTGCATGATATATTCTGCATAAGTTAAATAAGCAGGGTGACAATATACGGCCTTGACAATATACTCCTTTCCCATGTCCATTTCTAACTGTTGCTGGTTGACCTGCATACAGATTTCTCAGAAGGCAGGTAAGGTGGTCTGGTATTCCAATCTCTTGAAGAATTTTTCATAGTTTGTTTTGGTTAACACTGTCAAAGTTTGGCATAGTCAATAAAGCAGAAATAGATGCTTCTTATAGTTGCTATTTACAAATATTAAAATTGTCACAATTAAGTTCTTGTAATTCTTCAGGCACTAAGCATATTATTGAGATACAGAAAACAAATACTATACAGTAGTTTAGAATGAAAGCAATATAAATTCATTATTAATAATATACCCTAATAGATCAGAAAGATACAAAATAGAGCTCTAATGTGTAAAAACAATATTAGTTCATAATGCAATATCTTTGAGAGTGTTTCAGCATTTTTATTTTGAATACTTCAGTATTTAACTTAAATTCATCTTTAAAATAATATTATTATTTCATTCATTGTTAGCTTTTAATTATATCTTTAATTTTTTTGTTGTTGCATTTTTCTGACAATTCTGCTTGACAGAGAAGATTAAGAGAGAGATCAATTTGGCCTTTTTTTTTTTCCATTATGTAATAGGTTTGGCTTGTGAATATGACTTTTTTCCTTATCATAATTAAATACCACCTATGCAGAAATAACATGCTTATCCATACCAAATTAACAAAATTCAGAGAAGCATAAAATTTAAGCTTTGTGAGAGTTCATACAGATTTATCATGTATATCTAGTGGAAGTTTAAATTGGTTCACTTATCCTTAAAAGCAATTTTATTATTATTTAACAAGAATTTCTGAGTACTCATAACTGTTGATTTTAAATAAATATTTCAGCAGAGAAGAAGTAGATTTTAGCATTATATATAATGTTCAAAATTCAAAAATGAACTAAATGTATAAATAGAGGGTAATGATTACTGAAGTAATGAATCACCTGTAGTCAGCTCCTATGAAGACACTAAAAGACTAATGCTAGTAAATTTGAATTTCTTGAAGAAATAGCTATGAGAGAAAATATTAATATAAAAGTCAAAACCTCAAAAACATATATCCTATATCATCTCATGATCTCAACTGTCCCCACCTTACAATGGTTCTACTTAAAAGAGTTTTCCACTCTTTAATGGTGTGGAAACTACACACACTCAGTGGAAATAGTATTCCAAATTTTAATTTGATCTTTTCCTCAGCTAGTGATTTGCTATATAGCTTCCCAGGTAGTACAGTGGTAAAGAATTTGCCTGCCAATTCAAGACATGTGTTGAAGAATGAAAAGAATTGTGTTGAAGAATTCTTGCCTGGAAAATTTCATGAATAGAGGAGCCTGATAGGCTGTAGTCCATGTGGTCACAAAGAGTCAAACACAACTGACCAAACTGAGCATGCAGGGTCTCTTGCGATGCTGGACAGAAGTCAGCCACAACTCCCAGGCAACCATGTGATCATGAGGATAAACAACCAGTAAAATACAACCATCTTGTGCCCACAATAGCATTTTGTTTTTCAATTTCAGTACAGTATTCAAGAAATTACATGAGATTCTCAACACTTTGACAAAAATAGTCTTTGTGTTAGATGACTTTGTCAAACTGTCAGCTAGTGTAAATATCCCAAGTATATCTAACATAGGCTCAGCTAAGCTATGGTGTTTAGTAGATTGTTGGTCTTCTTTACAGACCCGGACCTGGTGGACAGGAGTCAACAAAAAGAAAGAGAGAAAAAGAGGGAGAGAGCAGTATCTCTCGGGTTACGTGGAAAACCAACAAAGCCCATGCACAGGACTTGTACTGCTCACAGAGGCACAGGGCGTCCTCTCAAGGAGGTCTTGAAAGTCCAGTTAAGAAAGTGAGCTAGGCAGGTTTTCACACTCCAAAGAGAAAAAAGACAGAAAGAAGGATGCAAGGGACTCAGGTCTCTAGTGGAACAAGGTTATTTTATTAGCAGAAATGCATGTTTATATATCTTCAGTAAAATAATGACTTAGCCATTACAAAGAATGAAATTCCATCAGTTGCAACAAAATGGAGAGTCTAATACATACAAGGTTGCTGATGCTGAAAAGAGTCACTGAAGGGAGTTATTGAAAGGAATCCAAGCAGGTACCCTTTCCCATGATCTCAGTCCTGAGAACTGCATGCAGCTCGACTGGTTTCCAGAATAGGAACTGATAAGGAACAGAGAATCCTTGAGGAATGGCACACAAAGGAAGAGAAGTGCAACATATCGGATTCCTTGAAGTTGAACGTCCCCTGACAATAAGTTAGATGTATTAAATGTATTTTTGACTTAAAATATTTTCAGCTAATGATAATAATAGATAGATAGATAGATAGTGAAGTCACTCAGTCATGTCTGACTCTTTGCAAACCCATGGACAGTAGCCAGCCAATCTCCTCTGTCCATTGGACTTTCCAGGCAAGAATACTGGAGTAGGTTGCCATTCCCTTCTCCAGGGGATCTTCCTGACCCAGGGGTCAAACCCAGGTCTCCCACATTGTAGGCAGACGCTTTACCATCTGAGCCACCAGGGAAGGCCGATAGGTTGGTTTTATCTGGATGTTACACCATCACAAGTTGAAGAAGTTTTATGTAAGAAGAAAAGACATTTAGAAAAAAAAAAAAAAAGTCAAAATATTCACTAAGTCTTTCTCACTATTGGGAGAACAAATAAATGATGTTTAACTAAACTCTTCTGCATTATGAATGTTCCAAAATATAGTTTGAAAATGGTGAAAATGTTCTTTTATTTTTTCAATTCTCACCTATTGAGGGCTTTTCCATTCATCCTCTTCATAAGGGAAGCATTGGAGACTACAGATCTGTCAAGGAGTATTTTCTCACAAGAGAGACACTGGCAGATAAATGAAACACTTTGTCCTATTTACATGCAGTGGGAATCCCCAGCATTTGCACAGCCTTCAGTTATTCTTATCCTTATACTTATCCTTATCTTGCAGTTATGACAGCTTGCAAGATTTAATTTTATTGTGTAACAACTGAAGAGTATGAAAGAATATTCCCATTATTAAAAAAAAAAAAGAACAACATGAAATTCTTAAACATCCAGACAAAGAAAAACTTTAGAATCTCTAGGAGGGGTATAAAGTTGCTCTAAAAAATATGAATTCCTAGATGTAGCCTGTGAAATTTTGAGTCAGTTGATCTAGGATAGAGCACAGGAAGTAAAATTTTTGCTGAATGTTCTTAGGCTATTTATTCAGAAGGTCCATGAAGCATATTCATTTTAGATTCTCAAATGGCAAACAGGCTTTTCCTGAAGAAATCAGAAAATAAATTGTATATAAATATTCTCACTAAAACAAAGTTTGAATAATATACAAATTATATTTAACAAATCCCTCTTATAGCAAAATCAGATAAGTCACTAAGGTAGATTCAATCTTAAAATGGTGGTTATTTGAGCAAATATTTCACAGTGTAATCAATTGAAATTGGACATTTGTAAAAAATACAAGTTTTATAATTTTTATATTAAGGCAGATAGGTATTTCATCATGGATTTGTTTTATGAATTTTCAAATAATTGATTTAAAAAGAGGAAAAATAATTCTACATAACTTTGGTAAATATAAAAGCTCACAAAACATGCATTTTTATGCCTAACTTATATCAATAAAAATACTACTCTGAAATAAAAATCACTATAAATACTATATTTCAAATGCTCTTTTCCTCAAATAATGCCACACTTTGACTTGGTATGCAGTATTTTTGCAATATGCAGTTACCCTGAGTGAACTGAAACAAACCTGCATCACAATTACCTAAAGTGTTTATGAAAATACACAGATATTCGTTAGACTCAAATACTTTGCTGAGAAAATGGAAGGCAGGTGGGAGAAGGACACAAATATCTCTTAGAAAAATTTCCAAATAATTCTGATGACCACTCATGTTTAAGGACCACTATACTGATGTACTGTTCATGGGGTTCTCAAGCAAGAACACTGAAGTGATTTGCCATTCCCTTCTCCAGTGAACCACAATCTGTCAGACCTCTGCACTATGACCCACCCGTTTTGGGTTGCCCCACAGGCATGGCTTAGTTTCATTGAGTTAGAAAAGGCTGTGGTCCTAGTGTGATTAGATTGACTAGATTTCTGTGAGTATGGTTTCAGTGTGTCTGCCTTCTGATGCCCTCTTGCAACACCTACCATCTTACTTGAGTTTCTCTTACCTTTGGCGTGGGGTATCTCTTCACGGTTGCTCCAGCAAAACACAGCCGCTGCTCCTTACCTTGGATGAGGGGTATCTCCTCCTGCCGCCCTTCCTGACCTTCAACGTGGGATGGCTCCTAGAGGCCCTCCTGAACCTGCACAGCCACCACTCCTTGGACATGAGGTTGCCCCTCCCGGCCTCAGGCCCTAGCCTTAGGCATGGGGTTGCTGCTCCCAGTCGCTGCCCTGGCCTCGGGCGTGGGGTTGCTCCTTCCTGCTGCCGCCCTTGGCCTCTGGAGCTGCCCCTGGCCTCAGACGCAGGTGGCTCCTCCCGGTCGCCACTCCCAGCCTCAGATGCGGGGTATCTCCTCCCGGCAGTCACCCCCGACCTCGGACACAGGGTAGCTCCTCTTGGCCATTCCTGTGCCATCGCAGCCTGGCACTCTAGGCCACTGCCCCTGGACTCGGATGTGGGGTAGCTCTCAGCCACACTTAGTGCACTGGCCCGCAGCCACTGCGCCGCCGCCTGTGCCCATGAACAGTACGAAAAGGCAAAATGATAGAATACTGAAAGAGGTACTCCCCAGGTCAGTAGGTTCCCAATATGCTACTGGAAGTCAGTGGAGAAATAACTCCAGAAAGAATGAAGGGTCGGAGCCAAAGCAAAAAACAATACCCAGCTGTGGATGTGACTGGTGATAGAAGCAAGGTCCAATGCTGTAAGGGCAGTATTGCATAGGAACCTGGAATGTCAGGTCCATGAATCAAGGCAAATTGGAAGTGGTCAAACAGGAGATGGCAAGAGTGAACATCGATATTCTAGGAATCTGGGAACTAAAATGGACTGGAATGGGTGAATTTAACTCAGAGGAACATTGCATCTACTACTGTGGGCAAGAATCCCTTAGAAGAAATGGAGTAGCCATCATGGTCAACAGAAGAGTCTGAAATGCAGTACTTGGATGCAGTCTCAAAAATGACAGAATGATCTCTGTTCATTTCCAAGGCAAACCATTCAATATCACAGTAATCCAAGTCTATGCCCCAACCAGTAACGCTGAAGAAGCTGAAGTTAAATGGTTCTATGAAGACCTACAAGACCTTTTAGAACTAACACCCCCAAAAGATGCCCTTTTCATTATAGGGGACTGGAATGCAAAAGTAGGAAATCAAGAAACATCTGGAGTAACAGGCAAATTTGGCCTTGGAATACAGAATGAAGCAGGGCAAAGACTAATAAAGTTTTGCCAAGAAAATGCACTGATCATAGAAAACATCCTCTTCCAACAACACAGGAGAAGACTCTACACATGGACATCACCAGATGGTCAACACCAAAATCAGATTGATTATATTCTCTGCAGCCAAAGATGGAGAAGCTCTATATAGTCACCAAGAAAAAGACCAGGAGCTGACTGTGGCTCAGATCATGAACTCCTTATATAACTAAATTCAGACTGAAATTGAAGAATACAGGGAAAACCGCTAGACCATTCAGGTATGACCTCAATCAAATCGCTTATGATTATACAGTGGAAGTGAGAAATAGATTTAAGGGCCTAGATCTGATAGATAGAGTGCCTGATGAACTATGGAATGAGGTTCGTGACATTGTACAGGAGACAGGGATCAAGACCATCCCCGTAGAAAAGAAATGCAAGAAAGCAAAATGGCTTCCTGGGGAAGCCATACAAATAGCTGTGAAAAGAAGAGACGCGAAAAGCAAAGGAGAAAAGGAAAGATATAAGCATCTGAATGCAGAGTTCCAAAGAATAGTAAGAAGAGATAAGAAAGCCTTCTTCAGTGATCAATGCATGGAAATAGAATGGGAAAGACTAGAGATCTCTTCAAGAAACTTAGAGATACCAATGAAATATTTCATGCAAAGATGGGCTCGATAAAGACAGAAATGGTATGTACCTAACAGAAGCAGAAGATATTAAGAAGAGACGGCAAGAATACACAGAAAAACTGTACAAAAAGGATCTTCACAATGCGCATAATCACGATGGTGTGATCACTCACCTAGAGCCAAACATCCTGGATTGTGAAGTCAAGTGGGCCTTAAAAGCATCGCTACGAACAAAGCTAGTGGAGGTGATGGAATTCCAGTTGAGCTCTTTCAAATCCTGAAAGATGATGCTGTGAAAGTGCTGCATTCAATATGTCAGCAAATTTGGAAAACTCAGCAGTGGCCACAGGACTAGAAAAGGTCAGTTTTCATTCCAATTCCAAAGAAAGGCAATGCCAAAGAATACTCAAACTACTGCACAATTGCACTCATCTCACACACTAGTAAAGTAGCAAAATTCTCCAAGCCAGGCTTCAGCAATACATGAAGCATGAAATTCCAGATATTCAAGCTGTTTTTAGAAAAGGCAAAGGAACCAGAGATCAAATTGCCAACATCTGCTGGATCATTGAAAAAGCCAGAGAGTTCCAGAAATGCATCTATTTCTGCTTTAAGCCTTGGACTGTATGTATCACAATAAACTGCGAAAAATTTTGAAAGAGATGGGAATACCAGACCACCTGACCTGCCTCTTAAGAAACCTATATACAGGTCAGGAAGCAACAGTTAGAACTGGACATGGAACTAGAGACTGGTTCCAAATAGGAAAATGAATACATCAAGGCTGTATATTGTCACCCTGCTTATTTAACTTCTATGCAGAGTACATCATTAGAAACACTGGACTGGAAGAAACACAATCTGGAATCAAGATTGCTGGGAGAATTATCAATAACCTCAGATATGCAGATGACACCACCCTTATTGCAGAAAGTGAAGAGGAACTAAAAAGCTTCTTGATGAAAGTGAAAGAGGAGAGTGAAAAAGTTGGCTTAAAGTTCAACATTTAGAAAACGAAGATCATGGCATCCGGTCCCATCACTCCATGGGAAATAGATGGGGAAACAGTGGAAACAGTGTCAGACTTTATTTTTTGGGGCTCCAAAATCACTGCATATGGTGATTGCAGCCATGAAATTAAAAGACGTTTACTCCTTGGAAGAACAGTTCTGACCAAACTAGATAGCATATTCAAAAACAGAGACATTACTGTGCCAACTAAGGTCCGTCTAGTCAAGGCTATGGTTTTTCCAGTAGTCATGTATGGATGTGAGAGTTGGACTGTGAAGAAGGCTGAGCGCCAAAGAATTGATGCTTTTGAACTGAGGTGTTAGAGAAGACTCTTGAGAGTCCCTTGGACCGCAGAGAGGTCCAACCTGTCCATTCTAAAGGAGATCAACCCGGGGATTTCTTTGGAAGGAATGATACTAAAGCTGAAACTCCAGTACTTTGGCCACCTCAGGCGAAGAGTTGACTCATTGGAAAATACTTTGATGCTGGGAGGGATTGGGGGTAGGAGGAGAAGCGGACGACAGAGAATAAGATGGCTGACTGGCATCACTGACTCGATGGACGTGAGTCTGAGTGAACTCCAGGAGTTGGCGATGGACAGGGAGGCCCGGAGTGCTGTGATTCATGTGGTCGCAAAGAGTTGGACACGACTGGGCAACTGAAATGAACTGAACTGAACTGAATTGAACTGAACTGATACTGATGTAACTGACTAGAATGGACTTGAGATGTTAGTCCTTCCCTATGAACTCCTATACTTAGAGTTCATAAGATACTGAAGAAAGATTGTCATACACAGTCAGTTGCTCATGACACTTTGATAACCTTCACATTGTTTCCATATCATGGGAGAGTTTTTCCCTGCACGCTTGTATTTGAGGTTCCATTACTTTGGCTCAATAGACAACATCAACTATAGCAGTATGGAGTAGTTAATCATTCTACCACCAGTTTTACTGTAGTAAGAATTGCTTCAGTGCCAAGAGTGAGTGATGTTCATCCTTCAGCCAATTAATGTAACTCTGTCAACATTATGTCCAACATAGTATTTAAGTATTACTGATGAAACAGGCTAAACATCACACACAGAGTGAGCCATTTTACAGATCCTTAATGTATTTTGTAGCTTCATGTAGTATTGGTGCCAAAGTTGCCTGTTCCACAAAAAAGAGTTAATTTTCTTGATATTTTATAATTAGTATTTGGCATAAAGACTTTTTAAAAATAAAGGCCAGGACAGAAAAGGCAGGGACCTAACAGAAGCATAAGAGATTAAGAAGAGCTGACAAGAATATACAGAACCACACAAAAAAGTCTTAATGACCCAGAAAACCATGATGGTATATGAACAAACCTAGAGCCAGACAACCTGGAGTGTGCAATCAAGTGGGTCTTTACTACAAGCAAAGCCAGAGGAGGTGATGAAACTCTAATTGAGCTATTTCAAATCCTAAAAGATGATACTGCAAAGTGCTGAATTCAATATGCCAGCAAATTTGAAAAACCCAACAATGGACAAAGAACCGGAAAATGTCTGTTTTCATTCCAATTCCAAAGAAAAGCAATACCAAAGAATGTTCAAACTACTGTACAACTGTGCTCATTTCACATTCTAGCAAGGTAATGCTCAAAATCCTTCAAGCTAGGTTTCAACACTATGTGAACCAAAAACTCCCAGATGTACAGGTAGGATTTAGAAAATGCAGAGATTAAATTGCCAACATCTGTTGGATCATAGAAAAAGCAAGGGAATTTAAAAAAAAAATCTACTTCTGATTAATTGAGTACCTAGAACCTTTGACTGTGTGGATCACAACAAACTGTGGAATTTTTTTTTTAAGATATAGGACTACCAGACCCTTTACCTATCTCCTGAGAAACTTGTATGCAAGACAAGAAACAAGTTAGAACTGGACATTGAACAAGGAGCTGATTCAAAATTGGGAAAGGAGTACATCAAAACTGTATATTGTCACTCTGCTCATTTAACTTATATGGCAGAGTACATTGAAATGCTGGGCTGGATGAATCACAAACTGGAATCAGATTACCAGAAGAAATATTGACAACCTCAGGTATGTAGATGATACAACTCTGACAGCAGAAAGTGAAGAGGAACTAAAGAGCCTTTTGATGAAGGTGAAAAAGGAGAGTGAAAATGCTAGCATGAAACTCAACATCCAAAAATCTAAGATCATGGCATCAGTCCCATTACTTTATGGCAAATAAGTAAGGAAAGAATGGAAACTGGCAAATGTTATTTTCATTTGATAATTTCTGATTATGGGGAAAAATGTCCTGACACAACAATAATGCTAAGAATGTTATAATGTGTTAACATCCTGTATAGTTCATAGTCAAATTCCCTGTCTATTTATCCTAGCTTTAGGTGTGGATTTAGCAGTAAGGAGGAGAACAACCTGCTGCTAGTAATCCTCAACAAAACCACAATACCAGTAGAATGTCCTAGTCCATGCAGGAGTGATATAGCAGCTGAATTAATGTGCATACATTCCTTATAATGACTGATATATTTCTCAGGAAAAATATCACATCTAGGTACCTACTAAGCCTCCTAGTAAAGTCCTAGTAAACTTAGTACACAGATAGCTAAATTCAAGCTTGGGACCACTGTTTTTTATCCATGTTCAACATCCTCATTTTGGATGACATCACAGACTCAATGGACATGAGTTTGAGCAAACTCTAGCAAGTAACAAAGGACAGTGAAGCCTGGCATGCTGAAGTCCATGGGTTCACAAAGAGTTGAACACAACTTAGCAACTGAACAACATCCTCATAAATGCCTCCTCTATCCACCCCAATGTAGAATTTACCAGATTACTTATATTTCTGCACTCGATTTCTATGTACTTAATTTACATTTGGTTTTCCTCTTTCTAGTCATTAATAAAAAGATGAATACATGAAGGCAGCAATCAGCCGGGGAGTTGTGCAACTAAATCTTTAACTGCAACCCAAGTAATATTCACATCAAATAGCCAAGTATTCTGTCCACAATATTGTCAACAATTTTTTATTTCTATATATGTTATTTTAAATAACAGAATTATAATTTCCAAGAGACTTCTCTTTTATTTGTTGGACTATTATTATTTTAATAATATAGTTTTTTTTTTTTCCCCACAACTCTTTGGATATTATTACTTAAAAGCAAATAGCTGTGTAAATAACCTAATGACAAAGGAGTTGCTTATACATTACAAATAGTTTTTGGAGTTACATCTATCTTTTCTATACAGAAAGAGACAATTTTTTCTAATACTTTTAAATTATTTTGGTTCAATCATTTCCCTCAAAATCATAGTATTACTAATTAATTGTGATATTGAGATTCCTCATTGGTGTTCGTTTATCAGCAATATGCTTACCATTTTTCATTATTGCTGTTGTTCAGTTGCTAAGTCATGTCCAATTCATTGTGACCCCATGGATTACAGCACACAAGGCTCCCCTGCCCCTTACTATCTCCCTGAGTTTGCTCAAATTCATGTCCATTCAGTCAGTGATGCTATCTAAATCATCTTATCTTCTGCCTCTCCCTTCTCCTTTTGCTTGCAGTCTTTCCGATCATCAGTGCCTTTTCCAAAGAGTTGGCTCTTCACATCAGTGGCCAAAGTATTGGAGCTTTACCTTCAGTAATAGTTCTTCTGATGAATATTCAGGGTTGATTTCCTTTAGGATTGATTGGATTGATCTTACAGTCCAAGTGACTCTCAAGGGTCTTCTCCAGCACCACAATTGTACATCTGAAAGTTCTGGGTTCATGTACTACTGAAGCCTAGCTTGAAGATTTTTGAGCATATCCTTGCTAGCATGTGAAATGAGTGCAATTCTAAGGTAGCCTGAACAGTCTCTGGCATTATCCTTCTTTGACATTGAATGAAAACTGGCCTTTTTTATTATTGTGGCCATTGCTGAGTTTTCCAAATTTGCTGATGTATTGAGTGCAGCACATTCACAGTACCATCTTTTAGGACTTTAAATAGTTCAGCTGGTACTCTGTTATCTTCACTAGCTTTGTTTTTAGTAATGCTTCCTAGACCCACTTGACTTCAGACTCCAGGATGTCTGGCACTAGGTGAGTGGCAACACCACTGTGGTTGTCCCAGTCAGTAAGACATTTTTTTGTATGACATGTTCTCTGATACCTCCAGTTTTCTTGAAGATATTTCTAGCCTTTCTTATTGTATTGTTTTCTTCTATTTCTTGCAGTATTCTTTAAAGAAGTCATTCTTATCTCTCCTTGCTGTTCTTGGGAACTCTGCATTCAGTTGAGTATTTCTTTCCCTTTCTTTCTTGATTTTTGCTTCTATGCTTCCCTCAGCTATTTGGAAAGCCTCCTCAGACAACCACTTTGTCTTCTTGCATTTCTCTTTCTTGGGATTGCTTTGGTAATTACCTCCTGTATGATGTTATTAATTTCCATCCATACTTCTTCAGATACTCTGTCTACCAGGTCAAATCCCTTGAAACTATTCATCACCTCTACTGTACAATGATAAGGAGTTTGATTTAGGTCATACCTGAATGACCCAGTGGTTTTCCCTATTCTCTTCAACTTGAACCTGAATTTTGCAATAACGAGCTTATGATCTGAGCCACAGTCAGCTCCAGGTCTTATTTTTGCTGACTGTACAGAGATTGTCCATCTTTGGCTGCAAACAACATAATCAATCTGATTTCTCGTATTGACCATCTAGTGATGTCCATGTGTAGAGTCATCCCTTGTGTTGTTGGAAAAGGGTGTTTTCTATGACCAGCATGTTCTCTCGACAAGACTCTGTTAGCCCTTCACCCTGCTTCATTTTATATCCCAAGGCCAAACTTATCTACTACTCCAGGTGTCTCTTGACTTCCTGCTTTTGCATTCCAATCCCCTATGAGGGGCTTCCCTCATAGCTTAATTGGTAAATCATCTGCCTGCAATGCAGGAGATCCAGGTTTGATTCCTGGGTCGGGAAGACCCCCTGGAGAAGGAAATGACAACCCACTCCAGTATTCCTCCCTGGAAAATCCCATGGACAAAGAAGGCCTGGCAGGCACAATCCATGGGATTGCAAGAGTCGTACATGATTTAGCGACTAAACCATCACCATCACCACTATAATGAGAAGGACATCTTTTTTTGATGTTAGTTCTAAAAGGTCTTATAAGTTTCCATAGAACTGGTCAACTTTAGCTTCTTTGGGATTAGTGATTGGGGCACAGATTTGAATTACTATGCTATTGAATGGTTTGCCTTGGAGACAAACTGAGATTATTCTGTTGTTTTTGAGGTTGCACCCACGTGCTGCATTTTGGAGTCTTTTTGACTATGAGGGCCACTCCATTTCTTTGAGGAAACTTTTGCTCAGTGTAGTAGACACAATGGTCATCTTAATTTCTTGAATTAAATTTGCTCATTACTGTCCAGTTTAGTTCACTGATTGCTAAGATCTCAATGTTCCATCTTTCCAATCCCTGCTTGACTACGTCCAATTTACCCTGATTCATGGACCTAATATTCCAGGTTCCTATACAATATTGGGGCTTCCCTGGTGGTAAAGAATCCACTTGCATTGTGGGAGCCTTCATGGGCTACAGTCCATGGGGTCACAAAGTGTTGGACATGACTTTGCAACTAAGCACACACATAATTTACAGCATCAGACTTTACTTCCATCACCAGACACATCCACATCATTCCCACTTTGGTCCAGTTGCTTTATTCTTTCCTAAGCTATTACTGACACCCTTCACTCTTCCCCAGTAGCATATTGGACACCTTCTGACCTGGAGTCTCATCTTCTATTGTCATATCTTTTTGCCTTTTCATGCTGTTCATGGGGTTCTCGTTACAAGAATACAGAAGTGAGTTGCCATTTCCTCCTCCAGTGGACCATATGTTGTCATAACACTTCCATCTTGTGTGGTGCTTCACGGCATGGTTCATAGCTTCATTGAGTTATGCAAGCTTCCTCTCCACAACAAGGCTATGATCCATGAAAGATTTTTACATTGATGTTCCTTTAAAAAATCATCCTATAAGGAAGGAACTTTGATTTTAAAATGAAAAAAAAAATGCTATTTGGGGCTGAGGTGGGATTGAAAACTCTCCATTGGAAAATATATAGTTATTAATTCAGTAATGAACCAGATAGAAGAATGTATGCTAAGGGTACACTAATAATTTATTGAAACAGTGTACAGTCCTGAGTAGGTACTATCATTTGACCTGTGCATTTAAGAAGATTGTTTTATCTCTGAAGGAAACAAAAACAATATAAGTTAAATGAAATGCAAGCTTTAAACCTAGTGGCTAATAGGGGCCATAGAAACTATATAGAGAACCTAGGAAACAACATTGGTAGGTGTGATAACCCTCAATTTCAGTAGTTAACATTGGAATAAACAAATTTATGCTAAGGAAACAATTATATGTTAATAGATAGAAGCTTAAGCTTTCCCCACACTTTTTATGAGCAGCAATCAAATTTTTCAAGTTATTCCTAATATGCAAAAATATTTTACAAATATTGGAATAAATTTTCTTTTCCTTAGTTAACAAAAGAGATATCATGATTCTTAGATGTGTTATTCATCCTCCATTTATTTACCCTTAGTAGTTTTGACTGGGGACTTCCCTGCTGGCTTAGATGGTAAAGAATCTGTCTGCAATGTGGGAGACCCAGGTTCAACCCCTTGGTTGGGAAGACCCTCTGGAGAAGGGAATGGCTACCCACTCCAGGTTTCTTGCCTGGAAAATTCCACGGACAGAGGAGCCTGGCAAGCTACAGTTCATGGGTTGAAAAGAGTCAGACATGATTGAGTGATATTTCTAACCTAATGTTAGAAGTCATGCCAAAATCGTAAGAAAAGATGAAGGGGCTGGCCCATACAGTCTTGGTGAAAGTCATTTCTAAGCTTCTTTAAGTTACTGTTAAACTGTATTTCCAAATCCTTTGGTAAATCTGCTCTGATATGTCTTAGTATTCTGACTGTTGCAATACCTTTTAGGGTCAGATGCCCATTGAAGGCATCAGCAATGTTTCCAATTTTCATCTCCTCATGATAGTATTCCCAACTATCAGGTTGCCTGAGACATAGATACATGATTTTACAGCATTTAGATGGACCTTAGTCGGCACAGTAATGTCTCTGCTTTTGAATATGCTCTCTAGGTTGGTCATAACTTCTATTCCAAGGAGTAAGCGTCTTTTAATTTCATGGCTGCAATCACCATCTGCAGTGATTTTGAAGCCTAAAAAAAAAAAGTCTAACCCCGTTTCCCCTGTTTCCCCATCTATTTCCTATGGAGTGATGGGACCGGACGCCGTGATTCTTCGTTTTCTGAATGTTGAGCTTTAAGCCAACTTTTTCACTCCTCTTTTGCTTTCATCAAGAGGCTTTTTAGTTCCTCTTTATTTTCTGCCATAAGGGTTGTGTCATCTGCATATCTGAGGTTATTGATAATTCTCCCAGCAATCTTGATTCCAGTTTGTGTTTCTTCCAGTCCAGCGTTTCTCATGATGTACTCTGCATAGAAGTTAAATAAGGAGGGTAACAATATACAGCCTTAATGTACTCCTTTTCCTATTTGGAACCAGTCTGTTGTTCCATGTCCACTTCTAACTGTTGCTTCCTGGCCTGCATACAGATTTCTCAAGAGACAGGTTAGGTGGTCCGGTAATCCCATCTCTTCCAGAATTTTCCACAGTTTATTGTGATCCACACAGTCAAAGGCTTTGGAGATAAAAATAGTTCCTTTACATATAGCTAGTAAATATTGATGTTTCATCAACAGAGTTACTTTAGGATTATACAGTGTTGTAGAATCTATACCTGAAGGTGTGTAAAATTCCAGAAAATACTATGTTTTGCATCATAACCATAATGCTTCATTGTGTCTCGGACAGCCACATAAAGACCAGTGATAAGAAGCAATGGATTACAGGACATAGAGAAAATATTGACTTCATTCTTAGAAATATTAGAATCTGGTTTATTATTTGCTGTTATAAAAGTCTTATTCTATGTGGAAATTTCACCTGCAAAAATTGTAACTTAAAGAAACAGTTATGGACTTAATGATTAAATATTGGCACATACACTATATGATGGATGCACAACATGAAAAATATGCAATTGCATATTGGACCTTTTGATTGAAGTATGACATGAATTTTTTACCTTATTTAGTAGCTAATTAATTTAAGAATCTAAAATAGTCTGTTTCAAAGGACTGTGTTTTATTATATATGCAAAATTAGATTAACTTCTTTTTTATATAAATTTATTTATTTTAATTGGAGGCTTATTACTTTACAATATTGTATTGGTTTTGCCATACATTAACTTCTATATGAAAAGGAAAAATACAATTTATATATTTAAAGAAAATACAGGTGGAAGCCAGTTTCATTTCCATGAAATAAAATTTTAGATTTTTATGATACCTTTTAATTTAGTCATTTGGGTTTGCATATAATTTTATCTCTAAGTTCCTCACTTTAAATATTTTTACAGAAAATGTTAACATACTTTATAAATGTTGGAAAGTTAAAAAATTGAAAATTATCAATATGAATATCATATAGTCTAAACTTACAAGATGTTTGCTTATATGGCCTTTCTTAGGTTCCAAGTAATCAGTAGTATTACTTAAATATATATATAGAAATTCAAGTTATGTGGTGGACATTGTCATCATGTACCAGAAAAAGTTAAATTTATTAAACAATTTATGTACTTATATATGTAAATTTGCAACTTAGAACCTATAAAGATAAATATTTCTAGTAATGAAACATTTCATTGATTTGAAAAATAGGAAACCAAATGTTTTAAGGTACAGGGTGAATTTTCTTTTTTTTTTGTTTTTAATTTTTTATTTTTTTTTAAATTTTAAAATCTTTAATTCTTACATGCGTTCCCAAACATGAACCCCCCTCCCACCTCCCTCCCCACAACATCTCTCTGGGTCATCCCCATGCACCAGCCCCAAGCAAGCTGCACCCTACGTCAGACATGGACTGGCGATTCAATTCTTACATGACAGTATACATGTTAGAATTCCCATTCTCCCAAATCATCCCACCCTCTCCCTCTCCCTCTGAGTCCAAAAGTCTGGTATACACATCTGTGTCTTTTTTCCTGTCTTGCATACAGGGTCGTCATTGCCATCTTCCTAAATTCCATATATATGTGTTAGTATACTGTATTGGTGTTTTTCTTTCTGGCTTACTTCACTCTGTATAATTGGCTCCAGTTTCACCCATCTCATCAGAACTGATTCAAATGAATTCTTTTTAACGGCTGAGTAATACTCCATTGTGTATATGTACCACAGCTTTCTTATCCATTCATCTGCTGATGGACATCTAGGTTGTTTCCATGTCCTGGCTATTATAAACAGTGCTGCGATGAACATTGGGGTACATGTGTCTCTTTCAATTCTGGTTTCCTCGGTGTGTATGCCTAGAAGTGGGATTGCTGGGTCATAAGGTAGTTCTATTTGCAATTTTTTAAGGAATCTCCACACTGTTCTCCATAGTGGCTGTACTAGTTTGCATTCCCACCAACAGTGTAGGAGGGTTCCCTTTTCTCCACACCCTCTCCAGCATTTATTGCTTGCAGATTTTTGGATCACAGCCATTCTGACTGGTGTGAAGTGGTACCTCATTGTGGTTTTGATTTGCATTTCTCTAATAATGAGTGATGTTGAGCATCTTTTCATGTGTTTGTTAGCCATCTGTATGTCTTCTTTGGAGAAATGTCTATTTCGTTCTTTGGCCCATTTTTTGATTGGGTCGTTTATTTTTCTGGAATTGAGCTGCAGAAGTTGCTTGTATATTTTTGAGATTAGTTGTTTGTCAGTTGCTTCATTTGCTATTATTTTCTCCCATTCAGAAGGCTGTCTTTTCACCTTGCTTATATTTTCCTTTGTTGTGCAGAAGCTTTTAATTTTAATTAGATCCCATTTGTTTATTTTTGCTTTTATTTCCAGAATTCTGGGAGGTGGATCATAGAGGATCCTGCTGTGATTTATGTCTGAGAGTGTTTTGCCTATGTTCTCCTCTAGGAGTTTTATAGTTTCTGATCTTACATTTAGATCTTTAATTCATTTTGAGTTTATTTTTGTGTACGGTGATAGAAAGTGATCTAATTTCATTCTTTTACAAGTGGTTGACCAGTTTTCCCAGCACCACTTGTTAAAATTAAAAAATGTTGAATCTATTATTTTTGGTGCTTTACTTATGAGTATAACACTGTTAAAAATTATACTTTTTGTTCTGAATGTATCTAGAAATCTGAAACATTTATGCAAAGGTAGGATACTGACCTTAGACTATGTCTTTTGTAAAACAGCATCACAATTTTTCAAAGACTATTACAGTTAATGCAATAGGCTTTATAATAAATTACAAATTTTGGGATGAAAAAATATTTGTGTCTTTTGGGGGTTTAAAATATCTCTATATGAATTTGCTACATGCTGTGACATTGTACGGGAGACAGGGATCAAGACCATCGCCATGGAAAAGAAATGCAAAAAAGCAAAATGGCTGTCTGGGGAGGCCTTACAAATAGCTGTGAAAAAAAGAGAGGTGAAAAGCCAAGGAGAAAAGGAAAGATATAAGTATCTGAATGCAGAGATCCAAAGAATAGCAAGAAGAAATAAGAAAGTCTTCCTCAGGGATCAATGCAAAAAAATAGAGGAAAACAACAGAATGGGAAAGACTAGAGATGTCTTCAAGAAAAATAGAGATACCAAGGGAACATTTCATGAAAAATGGGCTCGATAAAGGACAGAAATGGTATGGACCTAACAGAAGCAGAAGATATTAAGAAGAGGTGGCAAGAATACACAGAAGAACTGTACAAAAAAGATCTTCACGACCCAGATAATCACGATGGTGTGATCACTCACCTGGAGCCAGACATCCTGGAATATGAAGTCAAGTGGATTTTAGAAAGCATCACTATGAACAAAGCTAGTGGAGGTGATGGTATTCGAGTTGAGATATTTCCATTGCTGGAAGATGATGCTGTGAAAGTGCTGCACTCAATATGCCAGCAAATTTGGAAAACTCAGCAGTAGCCACAGGACTGGAAAAGGTCAGTTTTCATTCCAATCCCTAAGAAAGGCAATGCCAAAGAATGTGCAAACTACCACACAATTGCACTCATCTCACATGCTAGGAAAGTAATGCTCAAAATTCTCCAAGCCAGGCTTCAGCAATACATGAACCGTGAACTTCCACACGTTCAAGCTGGTTTTAGAAAAGGCAGAGGAACCAGAAATCAAATTACCAACATCTGCTGGATCATGGAAAAAGGAAAAGAGTTCCAGAAAAACATCTATTTCTACTTTATTGACTATGACAAAGCCTTTGACTGTGTGGATCACAATAAACTGTGGAAAATTCTGAAAGAGATGGGAATACCAGACCACCTGACCTGTCTCTCGAGCAACTTGTATGCAGGTCAGGAAGCAACAGTTAGAACTGGACATGGAACAACAGACTGGCTCCAAATAGGAAAAGGAGTATGTCAAGGCTGAATATTGTCACCCTGATTATTCAACTTCAATGCAGAGCACATCATGAGAAATCCTGGGCTGGAAGAAGCACAAGCTGGAATCAAGTTTGCTGGGAGAAATGTCAATAACCTCAGATGTGTAAATGACACCATCCTTATAGCAGAAAGTGAAGAGGAACTCAAAAGCCTGTTGCTGAAAGTGAAAGAGGAGAGTGAGAACGTTGACTTAAAGCTCAACATTTAGAAAATGAAGATCATGGCATCTGGTCCCATCACTTCATGTCAGATAGGTAGAGAAACAGAGAAAACAGTGTCAGACTTTATTTTTTTGGGCTCCAAAATCACTGCATATGGTGATTGCAGCCATGAAATTAAAAGACGTTTACTCCTTGGAAGAACAATTATGACCAAACTAGATAGCATATTCAAAAGCAGAGACATTACTGTGCCAACTAAGGTCCGTCTAGTCAAGGCTATGGTTTTTCCAGTAGTCATGTATGGATGTGAGAGTTGGAATATAAAGAAAGCTGAGTGCTGAAGAATTGATACTTTTGAACTGTGGTGTTGAAGACTCTTAAGAGTCTCTTGGACTGGAAGGAGATCCAACCAGTCCATTCTGAAGGAAATTAGTCCTGAATATTCATTGGAAGGATTGATGCTGAAGCTGAAGATCCAAATCTTTGGCCATCTGATGCAAAGAACTGACTCTTGAAAATACTCTGATACTGAAAAAGATTGAAGGTGGGACAAGGGGGGGACAGAGGATGAGCTGGTTGTATGGCATCACTGACACTATGGACATGAGTTTGAGTATGCTCCAGGAGTTGGTGATGGACCAGGAAGCCTGGCATTCTGCAGTTCATGCAGTTACAAGAAGTCAGACACAACTGAGTAACTGAACTGATCACAGATGAAAATCTGAAGCATGTCTAAAAGAAGAAAAGGTCACTTTTCTAGTAAAAGTATATGGGTTTAAGAGGGGTGACTTCTGTAGGGACCAACTGGTGGAGGTTTATGAATTCAATTTGAGTAAATTCATGCAGAAAGAAATGAGGGTCTGAAGGAAAAATTATTGACAAATAAAACAAGAGATGGCGGAAATTATTTTGGCTGTGATATTTTGACATCAACAAAACATATTATAAGGATATAAACTCAAATGTGAAATGAACGGAGACTTCCCAAATCATTACTGAAGCTTTTGAGGAAGTTTCTAAGAGATGTTGTTCATGGAAAAGTAGCAGGATGTAATAAACTTATAATTTCCTCCTTAAATGTGACTTGAAAAGTAGGTTGGTAATTAAAACTCCAACTGATCCTGAATTTAAAATGTTCATGTCAAAATGATAGACTGAATTCACACATTTATCTCTTATTCTAAAACCCTAAAAAATGACATTCAAGTAATTAAAAGATATAAATTCACATTGATGGGAGGTAGTGGGGAAAGGCCATCAATAGATCAAAAAAAGTTCTCAGAAACAAAGCAGAAAAGAAACCAATGAATATGGCCAAACTCTAAAAAGATTCATGACTCAAAAATACATGGAAGTTTCACAACATTAGTTCATTCCTCATCTAACCCATATATGACAGATGCTTGGGATTAGTAACCCAAATGTTACCCATATTAACCTCCAAATTTTTCTTTATTGAAAGAGATTGCTGTCATCATCAAGCTTAAAGTGCCAAATATTCATTTTTTGAAGACTTATACATCTTGGTCACGAGCATTTGACCCAACCCTGATAAGTTGAATGGATAGGAACTCTTAAGAGACTCCTGGGGAAGGTATGTCTCACTATGATAAAGAATTTTAGGAGAAAACATCCTTTGTATTCATATTTGTCATGTCTACCTAGGATATCTGGAATTGCCACAGACTTCTGTTATTAAAGGACAAACCTATAACCCTCTTCCCTGAATAGAATCATTGAATTTATGATTAACCCTGGAATAACTTACCTAAATATTTATAGATTTTCCAAAGTTTAAGGCATTTTACTTAATCATTGTGTTATTGAGGCCAAAATTATTCCAACAGACAGCCTCAAATAAAGCTTCTGAATGACAAACTCCTACCCTATCCAAAGTCCCAGTCAGTTTTTATTAGCTAATTTTAAAATATAAGCCAATAGGCAAGGGGCAAAGGACTTTTGAGGAAAGCCTATAATGTGGTGCTAAATGTATACTTTAAAAATACCACAGAAAAGAAAAATAATTCAATAAAAAGAACATAAATTAAACTGAAATCTCTAATTATATCATCAGCAAGTTCATTGTCCCTAGTAACTTCTATAACATAAGAGATTGAAGTCACAAAAGAACTAAATGCAATTTGTAATATATGGATCCTGTTTAGATTCGGATTCAAAGAGCTTTTTGAGAGATATGTAACTTCGAAATAAATAGGAAAATAAGAATATAGGCTGAATATTAGATGAAATCAAGGAATTAGTTGTGTTAGGTAATAAAAGGACATCTTATTAGATGATAAAAATTTATGTACTTTTAAAGAAATTTTTGTTTAATTCCTTGTACAGAAGGCTATATAAAAAGATTGGATAGCATTATGTCTGGACTTTACTTTTAAATAAAATCCACCTGAGTTGGGAGGATCAAGGGAAGGGGAAAATATAAGTAGTATGGTAAATTCTTGATAATGATTAATTTTGGGTGATGGCATATGGTGATTAAATAATATTTTTTGCAAACACAGTTTTGCCCCTAGAGAAGACTTGGTTAGGAAAGATGAGACAACAGATTTTCTTGTCATTATAGGACTTTCTACAACACTTGCTTTTTTTTTTTGGAAAATCGTGTTCATATATTTCAATGCAAAAAATGTAATTAATTTATTCTTCTAATATAACCATTAAGGACCTGTAAAGTTGAGGTAATAAGACTTTTAACTGTGCAAAGTATGTGTGAATGTGTGTGCACACACCAAATGTATATTAAAAGTATGAGCTCAATAGTATTTGACAAGGTGAAAAAAATGTGATGTGGCAAGTCAGGCAAGACTTAACAAAGCAGATGAGATTTTATTTGTTACAGAATAATAGTGGGCCATATACATTTATGCTACCTTATACACAATTAGAAATTTGTCTGTCCACTATAAAATGAACTCCCCAGGTCAGTAGGTGCCCAATATACTACTGGAGAAAAACAGAGAAATAGCTACAGAAGGAATGAAGAGGTAGAGCTGAAGTGGAAATAACACCCAACTGGTAGTGTGTTTAGTGGTGAAAGCAAAGTCCAATGCTGTAAAGAAAAGTATTGCATAGGAACCTTGAAGGTTAGGCCTATGAATCAAGGTAATTTGGAAGTGGCAAACAGGAGATGGCAGGAGTGAACAATGACATTTTAGGAATCAGTGAACTTAAATGCATGGGAATGGGTGAATTTAATTCAGATGACCAGTGTATCTATTACTGTGGGCAAGAATCACTTAGAAGAAATGGAGTAGCCCTGAAAGTCAATGAAAGATTCCAAAATGCAGTACTTAGGTGCAGTCTCAAAAACGACAGAGTGATCTCTGTTTGTTTCCAAGGCAAACGATTCAATATAAGAATAATCCATGGCTATGCCCCAAGCAAAAATGCCAATGAAGCTGAAGTTGAACAGTTCAATGAAGACCTACATGACCTTCTAGAACTAACACTGAAAAAAGAAAAAAAAAAAAGTCCTTTTCATCACAGGGACTGGAATGCAAAAGTAGAAATTTAAGAAATACCTGGAGTAAACAGGCAAGGTTGGCCTTGGAGTGGCAAGGCTAACAGAGTTCTGCCAGGGGAAAACACTGATCATAACAAACCCTCTCCAACACACGAGAAACAGCTCTACTCATGGACATCACCAGATAGTCAATACCTAAATCAGACTGATTTTGTTATTTGCAGGAAAATATCGGAAAGCTCTATACAGTCAGCAAAAACAAGACTGGGAGCTGACTGTGTCTTGGATCATGAACTCCTTATTGCCAAATTTGAACTTAAATTGAAGAAAGTAGGGAAAACCACTAGGCTATTCAGGAGAGACCTAAATCAGATCCCGTATGATTATACAGTGGAAGTAAAAGATAGAACCAAGGGATTAGATCTGACAGTGTGCCTGAATTATGAACAGAGGTTCATAACATTGTGTAAACAGAGGTGGTGATCAAAACCACCCTCAAGAAAAAGAAATGCAAAAAAGCAAAATGGTTGTCTGAGCGACACTTGAAAATAAATGAGAAAAAAGAGAAATGAAAGGCAAAGGAGAAAAGAAAATGCTCACCCATCTAAATGCAGAGTTCCAAAGAGTAGTAAGGAGAGATAAAGCCTTCCTCAGCAATCAATGCAAAGAAATAGAAGAAAACAATAGAATGGGAGAGACTAGAGATTTCTTCAAGAAAATTAGAGATACCAAGGGAACATTTCATGCAAAATGGGCACAATAAACGACAGAAATGTTATGGACCTAACAGAAGCAGAAGATATTAAGAAGAGATGACTCTAATACAAAGATCTATATATAAAACATCTTAATGACCCAGATAACCATGATCACTCACCTAGAGCCAGACAGGTTGAAGTTCAAATTCAAGTGGGCCTTAGGAAAGCATCGCTATGAACAAAGCTAGTGGAGGTGATGGAATTCCAGCTGAACTATTTCAAATCCTAAAAGACAATGCTGTAAAAGTACTGCATTCAATATGCCAGCAAATATGGAAACTCAACAGTGGCCCCAGGACTGGAAAAGTCATTTTTCATTCCAGTTCCAAAGAAGGGCAATGCCAAGAATGTTCTAATTGCCGCACAATTGCACTCATTTCACATGCTAGCAAAGTAATGCTCTAAATTCTCCAAGCTAGGCTTCAACACTGTATGAACTGAGAACTTCCAGATGTTCAAGCTGGATTTATAAAAGGTAGAGGAACCAGAGGTCAAATTGCTAACATCTGTTGAATCAAAGAAAAAGCAAGATAATTTCAGAAAAGCATCTACTTTTGCTTCATCGATTACACTAAAGCTTTTGACTGTGTAGATCAAAAGAAACTGGAAAATTATTCAAGAGATGGGGATACCAGAGCACCTTACCTGCCTCCTGAAAAACCTGCATGCAGGTCAAGAAGCAACCGTTAGAACCAATTATGGAACAATGTACTGGTTCCAAATTGGGAAAGGAGTTTCTCAAGGCTGTATATTGAAATCTGGCTTATTTAACTCATACACATAGTGCATCATGCAAAATTCTGGGCTGGATAAAGTTTAAGTTGGAATAAAGATTGGTGGGGAAAATATCAATAATCTTAAATATGCAGATAACACCAATCTAATGGCAGAAAGCAATGAGGAACTAAAGAGTCTCTTGAGGAAGGTGGAAGAGGAGGGTGAAAAAGCTGGCTTAAAGTTCAAGATTCAAGAAATGAAGATCATGGTATCTGGTCCCCTCTCTTCATGGGAAAATAGATGGGAAAACAATGGAAACAGTGACAAACTTTAATTCTTGGGCTCAAAATCATTGTGGATGGTGATTGCAGCCACGAAATTAAAAGATGCTTCTTGGAAGAAAAGTCATGATGAACCTAGACAGTATATTAAAAAGCAGAGACATTGCTTTGCCAACAAAGGTCCATATAGTCAAAGTATGGTTTTTCCAGTCATCATGTATGGATGTGAGAATTGGAACTTAAAGAAAGCTGAGATCTGAAGAATTGTTGCTTTTGAAATGTGATGTTGGAGAAGACTCTTGAGAGTCCCTTGGACTACAAGGAGATCCAACCAGTCAATCCTCAAGGAAATCAGTCTTGAATATTCATTGGAAGGAGTGATACTTAAGCTGAAGCTCCAATAATTTGGCCACCTGGTATGAAGCACTGAGTCATTGGAAGAGACTGTAGTAGCAGAAGTATCGACAGAGGATGAGGTGGTTTAATGGCATCACTGACTCAAAAACATGAGTTTGAGCAAGGTCCGGGAGATGGTAAAGGACAGGTAAGCCTGGCGTGCTTCAGTCCATGAGTTTTCAAAAAGTTGAACATGACTGAGTGACTGAACAACATCAATAATATCATTTTATAGAGCACTTGTAAGATATACTTTTCATAGGGTGGATAGGATGGGTAATGAAAATGCTAATAGTCCAAACTGAGGAGGTTAAATTGAGATGGAAAAGAGGATCTATCAGATGAGTAGGACTTAATAGCTGTAAACAAGGCCATGGTAAAGTGACAATACTGAATTTTTAGAGAGAAAAGAAGCTTTACTCGACTCATTCTGAAGTAGAATTTTTAGAAAGATGGAGAACACTATATGACAAAGCAAATACTATGTAATTAGAAAGGCATCTGAAGAAAGGTGAAAGTAAATGATGTAGGAGAATGCTAAATATTTCAGAAAATATAATGATTGAAAGCAGAAAAAGGGAGTTACAGCCTGAGGCTAAGATTTCCTCAGCACTGCTAAGAGGAAAGATGGAAGGGCATCTCTGCGTTCTTTAACTACAAGTGAAGATTTCATTGTAGTTGAACTCATACTCTCTCACACTAAATTGTTTGCTGCTCTACAGCTATGACAGAGAAAGGAAAATATTACATAATAAAATATTCTAGAATATAAAATATTCTAGAAATTAGTTGACAGAATAAATTTTGCCAAACACATTTATATAGCAGATAATCCACAATGTCCTTATATCTTTATGAGGAAACATTGTTATTGAATACCAGTAATTATAAACTCATGCCTCTGAGAAAGAAAAATTTTAAAAAGTATAACTGTCTTGAAAACTATAAACTCTTTTTATCTAGTCCATCAATTTACTCAGCTAATTTTTGATATTGAAAAGTTTATATATCTAAAGTGCATAAGATTTCCAATTCAAAGTTACTTGGTTAAGAAATTTTGTCATGTTATAAAGCTCTCTACAATACACAGTTCAATAAACAACAAAAATCTCATCATAGTCATAAGTAATAGAGATTACCTAAATTCATCTATTTCTTCAACAGACATTCAATGCAACTCTACTATATTTGAGGCATAGAGCTACATAGATAAGAAGGCAGAGTCATTACTCTAATGGAACTCATACTCTTATGTGGAAAATCAACATGGAAATGTGTTTTAAAGTGACAAATAATGCAATAGATATCAGTATAACATGATATGCAAGCAGAGATGATGGCAGGGCTCACAGTGTTCAAGGTTTTATTCATCTTTGCTAGTAGGTTAGTCAAAATATAAGAGTTTTGGAGCCAGAAAAACCAGATGCTAAATCTGGGCCCTTACTAGTTATAAATCATAATAATATTTACCTAGCAAGGTTGTTAGGAAGACTGAATAAGATGTTTTATGTATCACTAGCAGCACACAGACTATCATGTAAAAAAATGATATTCCACTCTTCAACAAATAATTTATTGTGTCTAGTGTATGGAGTGAACTAATCAAACTTTTGGGGATGCCTTAGAGAAAAGATAGCAAAGGCGTTGATTTATTGGACACTAGATTCTAGTAATAGGGGTAATTAGATGTGTTTTCTCATTTGAAGTGAATCTGTGGTCAAGACATAAATAATTGAGTGTCAGACAAGTGAGGATCAGGAAAAAGAAAGTCCAAACCAGGGACCTATGTTCAAAATGAGCCTGTGAATTTTGAAACAGAAAGTAAACCAACATTTCTAGTATGAAGACACGGTGGCAAGTAGTAAAGACAGTGGAACAAGATGTGGTCCAAGAGGTATGTACCTGTAAGGACTTTGAAAACCAGGATGAGTTTTGATTTCTATCCCTAATTGGGATAAAGAAAAAAAAAATCTGATGTATACATGAAAATGATAACTCTAACTACTTGGATATGTATTTTGTAGCTTTGATGTTCAGTTCAATTCCATCACTCAGTTGAGTCCGACTCTTTGGAACCTCATGGACTGCAGCACACCGGGCTTCCCTGTCCATCACTAACTCCAGGAGCTTGCTCAAACTCATGTGCATCGAGCAGGTGATGCCATCTAACCATCTCATCCTTTGTTGTCCCTTTCTCTTCCTGCCTTCAGTCTTTCCCAGCATCAGAGTATTTCCCGATGAGTCAGTTCTTCACATCAGGTGGCCGAAGTATCGGAGTTTCAGCTTCAGAATCAGTCCTTCCAATGAATACTCAGGACAGATTTCCTTTAGGATTGACTGGTTTGCTCTCTTTGCTGTCCAAGGGATTTTCGAGAGTTTTCCCCAACACCACAGTTCAAAAGTATAAATTATTTGGTACTCAGCTTTCTTTAAGGTCCAACTCTCACATCCATATATGACTACTGGGAAAACCATAGCTTTGACTAGATGGACATTTGTCAGCCACGTTATGTCTCTGCTTTTTAATATGCTGTCTAGGTTGGTCATATCTTTTCTTCCAAGGAGAAAGCATCTTTTAATTTCATGGTTGCAGTCACCATCTGGAGTGATTTTGGAGCCAAATAAAATAAGGTTTGTCACTGTTTCCATTGTTTCCCCATTCATTTGCCATGAAATGATGGAACTGGATGTCATGATCTTAGTTTTTTGAGTATTGAGTTTTAAGCCAACTTTTTCACTCTCCTCTTTCACTTTCATCAAGAGGCTCTTCATATGGCTCTTTCTGCCATAAGGGTGGTGTTATCTGCATATCTGAGGTTATTGATATTTCTTCTGGCAATCTTCATTCCAGCTGTGCTTCATCCAGCCCAGCATTTCATGTCATGTACTCTATATATAATTAAATGAGGATGACAACATACAGCCTTGACATACTCCCAGTTTGGAACCAATCCGGTGTTACATGTCCATTTCTAACTGTTGCTTCTTGACCTGCATACAGATTTCTCATAAGGCAGGTAAGCTTGTCTGGTATTCCCATGTCCTGAAGAATTTTCCACAGTTCATTGTGATCCACACAATGAAAGGCTTTGTCATGTCAATAAAGCAGAATTATCTGTTTTTCTGGAACTGTCTTGCTTTTTCAATGATCCAACGAATGTTAGCAATTTGATCTCTAGTTCCTCTGCCTTTTCTAAATCCAGCTTGAACATCTGGAAGTTCTCGGTTCACATACTGTTGAAGCCTCAGTTGGAGAGCTTTGATATGATTGATATTATCTAACACATCTGTTGCAGAATCAGTAGTCTTTTCTATCTGTAAAATAACTTGTTAAAACAACCAATTAAAAACTTGCTTTGTTAGACTAGTATGACTTATTTAGTCCTCTGTAAAATACAGCAATATTCTGGCCAATCTTCAGAAGATAAACTATTGTGAGACCAAGATGTCAAAGGCGATTCCAATCAAGATGATGGAATAAGTTGTTAAACTCACCTCCTCCCACAAATACATCAAAAACATATCGACATGTAGAACAGTTCTCACCAAATACCTACTGAACACTGGCAGAATATCTCAGACAGCCAAAATTACAAGAAAGATCTCCACATAACTGGATAGGATAAAAAACAAAGGAATCAAGATAGGGCAAGCACCTTCAGGAGAGAACTATGAAAGAGGAATGATTCCCTCTCCCTGGTAAGCCTCTTCACCAGTGGGGAGACCAGGTGGAAGAGAAAGGTAGCTTCAGAGACTCAGAGGAGTGCAGTAGCCAGTTTGTAATAGCACAGAGGTCTGTGTTACCTCCTTTTACTCCTCAGTCCAAGATGTGCATCCACTAGGGTGGGCAGGGGCTCAGTACTAAAACTTGGGCTTCAGAGGACAGACCCAGGGAAAGGATTGGAGTTGACTATGTGGAGAAAACCTGAAAGGGTGGAAGTTTGATACGGGCTGCAACTGGAGGTATACATGAGAGGAACCCAGGCCCATCACAGAGGGTAAGCATCATTATTAGCAAGTCCATGAAGAAAAAGCCAAGGCCCACCACAGCATCCTCTTTCTCAGCACAATTTCAACCATCACGGCAACACTTCTATGGGCTCTGGAACCATGCAAGCACCAGAATGTCATCCATATATGGAAATGGGACAGAAATCAAAGCTGATTTCCTGGGGCCATATGACTTAGGTAGCTGGACTGAAATCTGAGCTTTCTCCTTGCAGGTGTGGTTTACACAGGTATACAGCTCAGCCTCTGGGGCTTTGTAAACTCAGGGACTGTAGGACATCCCAGCAGACTATGGGTGCTCCTGTGGCTGGGGTGTGTCCAGCATTAGCAGCCACAGGCATAGTGGGTGTGCATATGTGGAGGTCAGGCCTAGGCCAGCCTTCTTCTGTAGCTCCCAGTGCAGGTGTGGATGCACAACTGCTGTGATCCTGGTACCTGAATTTAGTGAAAGTGTGCTTATGGTCTGCTCTGGTGGATTTGTGAACACAGCATCTGCATTCCCATGGTCGAGGCGAAGCCAAGGGCAGAGCCAAAAACAATGTTCTTTGTGAGCCTGCACTGTGTGTAGCACCACAGAATGCGCTCCTTAGCTGGCAGCTCCAGCCGAAGAGTACTCACACGCTCCTCTCACAGTAGGAGTTTTTCAATCCCACCTACTTCACACCACAGCTCAGAAATAGTTCTGGGGGCTTCTACTCCAACAACTAAGAAGCAAACCCTACTCCTGACAAAGCTGTGACAATCACAGAGCAAAGGGCAGGCTTCATTCAATATTGAGTGCAGACTCTGGTAAGCACTAATCACACTCATGGTCAAGGAGATAAAGGCTAGCACACACTGAGGAAAGATGCAACAGGGATCCATACTAAAAACAGTCCTCACATCCAAAATAGTAGCCCGCTCAGCCTACATAGGAATGCTCTCACATAAAATTAGCCTTCCAAGAAAACAATGTATAACTGTTTCCTCTGAACTCATAGACTCAGAGAAATAAATAAAACGAAGAAACAGAGAAACAATTTTCAATTAAAATATCAAGAGAATTCCCCTGAAAGAACAATCAATGAAAAAGACATGTTCAGCTGAATAGACATTAAGTTCAAAAAGGAGGAAATGAAAATACTGAAGAAATTAAGAAAGGCTATCAGTAGAAAATGGATTCCTAGGTGGCTCAGTAGTAAAGCATTTGCCTAGCAAGTCAGGAGCCACAGGAGATGTGGGTTTAATCCTCGGACTAAGAAAATTCCCTGAAGGAGGAAATGGCAACCCAGTCCAGTATTCCTGCCTGAAAAATCCTATGGACAGAGGAGCCTGGCAGGCTACAGTCTAAGGTGTTGCAAAGAGTCAGACATGACTGATCAACTGACCACATGCTCATCAGTGGAAAAGCAAAGTACTGTAAAAAGGAATGAGAAATTATAAGCGGTGACAAGAATATTTAGAAAACTCATTTGCCAACACAAAAGCCATGCTAAAGACAAAGTAGCAAATTGAATAATACAGAAGCACAAATAAGTGATCTGGAAGATAAAATAATGAAAATTAACCAATCAGAACAGCAAACAGAAAAAGAAATGGGGAAGAAAAAAAAAAAAAAGTCAGTAAAGAGAACTAATATGACATGTGTCAATCTACACATGATAGGGATCCCAGAAGGAAAAGAAACAGAAAAGAGGATCAAAAATGTATTTGCAGAAATCATGACTGAAAAATTCCCAAATCTAAAGAAGGAAACAGATATCCAGGTACGGGAAGCAAAAAGGTTCCCCCAACATATAAACCCAAATAAATCTATAAGGCACGTTGTAATTAAAATGCCAAAAGTTAGATAAAGAGAAAATTTTAAAGATGAAAGGTGAACAAAGATTTAATTACAAAGCAACCCACAGAAGACTATCAACTGATTTGTCTACAGAAACATTGCAGGCCAAAGGGGAGTACAAGATATATTGAAAGACTTGAAAGAGAAAGTTCTGAAACCTAGGATACTCTAACCAGAAGAATTATCATAGAATTTAGAAGGATAAATTTAAAAATTCTCAGAAAAGCAAGAAAACAAAAAGAATACAGCAATACCAAACTTATCCTAGAATAAATATTAAAAGTTCTTCTTTAAATAGAAAAGAAGCAAAAATCTGAGGGACCAAGACAATCACAATTGGAAATTAAAACACTTCAATAATTCAATATATATGTTTTAGAAAAAAATGTGAAAGAAATGGTAACTACAGTGAAGAGCACAGTGATAAAAATGAAGATGTGCAAGTGGACATCAAAATCATAAAATGTGGGGAAAGAGAGTAAGAATGCGTGGATTTTTAAAAATGTGTTTCAGCCTGTATGACTAGTAATCTAAAGCAAGAAGATACAGGACAGGGTTAATATACTTGAAAAACAGGGTAACCACAAATCAAAAACATACAATAATTTCACAAAAATAAAAAAGAAGAGGACGCAAGCATAATAAAAATGATTTTGGGGGAGAATGGATACATGTATATTTATGGCTGAGTCACTTTGCTGTGAACTTGAAATTATGACAACATTGTTAATCAGTTGTATTCCAATACAAAATAAAAAGTTCAGGGAGGGAGGAGGGAGGACGGTTCAGGATGGGGAACACGTGTATACCTGTGATGGATTCATGTTGATGTATGGCAAAGCCAATACAATATTGTAAAGTAATTAACCTCCAATTAAAATAAATACATTTATATTAAAACATTTAAAAAGTTAAAAAAAGAAAGAAAAACATCACATCGCAAAAGGAAAAACAAAAAGAAAAAGAAAGGAACATAGAAGGGATACAACTGGAAAACAAGGTTTAAAATAGCAATAAATATATATCTATCAATAGTTACCTTAAAGGTCAATAGACTAAATGTTCCAATAAAAAGATTCTGAGGGGCAGATTGGACAATAAAATAAAAACCTACAATATATTGCTTACAAGAGACCTACTTTAGGGGGAAGGACACATAGATTGGAAGTAAAGGGATTGAGAAAGATATTTCATGCAAGCAAAAATGTCAAGAAAGCAAGGATAGTGATAGCATCAGACAAAACAGACTTAAAATACATGCTGTAAAGAAAGATAGAGAAGGACACTGTACAATGATAAAAGTATCAATAAAAGATGATATTATACTTGGTAATATATATGTACACAATATAAAAGCACTTAAATACATAAAATAGATACTAGCTGACATAAGGGAGAAATTGGCAGAAATACAATTTTAGTAGGATTGTAGTAGGATTTAAACACTCAAGTCATATTAATAGACAGATATTTGAGACAGAAAATACACAGAGATGACAGGACTTGCATTTTAAGAGGAAACAGAGATCCTAAATGATACAATAGAGTGGCTAGACTTAGTTGATATTTTCAGCATATTATATATATATTTTAAAAAATACGCATTCTTTTCAAATTAACATAGAACATTCTCTAAGATTGACCATATATTGGGTCACAAAATATGCCTCAACAAAATTAAGAAGATTGAAATTAGTTCAAGCATTTCTTCAAGCATCTTTTCTCGCCACAACAGCATGAAACTATAACTCAAGCACAGAGAAAGAAATAGGAAACAAAACAAAACAAAACAATTGCATGAATACACAACAAGTTTCAAAAAAAATTACATTCTTTTACCATTTATTTCATTATAATTCTCTCTACAAACAAAAGTCTGGGACCAGATGGTTTTACCAGCGAATTCTACAGAATATATAATGAACTTACACCAAGAACTTATACCAACTTATACTAACTTCTCAAACTTTTCCCAAAAAATTGCAAAATAAGGAACACTACCAAAGTCATCACTCTGTTACCAAAATCAGACAAAGACACTACCAAGAAGGAAAATCACAAGCCAATATCTTTGATGATGACAGATACAAAAATTTTCAACAAAAATATTAGCAGATCAAATCCAACAACACACGCAAAAAAATATAATACACCATGACTAACTTTGGTTCATCCATGGTCACAAGGATAGTTCAACATAAGCATACCAATGAATGTGATTTGCTACATCAAGAAAAGAAAAGAAAAATCATGATCATCTCAGTAGATGAAAAAAAAAAGCATTTGATAAAGTTCAACATACATTCATGATAGAAACTCATCAAATTGGGTACAGAGAGACCATATCTTAACATAATAAAAGCTATTTATGACAAACTTTATGATGGAAAGCTGAAAGATTCCTGCTGAAATCAAACAGGACAAGAATGTCCACTGTCACCACTTCTATTCAACATACTATTGGAAGTACTAGCCACAGTTGTCAGATAAGTAGAGAAGTAAAAATTACCCAAATTGAAAGGAAAGAGGTAAAATTGTCATTAATATACAGATGACATGATACTATATACAGAAAACCCTTAAGAATAAACACAAAAACCACTAGAACTGACAAATGAATTCAGAAAGGTAGTGAGTTAAAAGATTAATATATAGAAATAGTTTGCATTTCTTTACATTAAACAATGATATAAGAAAAAGAGGTTTAAAAATAAATCCCTTTCAAACTTGCATCAAAAATACTTATTTATTTATTTATTTATTTATTTATTTTAATTTTACAATACTGTATTGGTTTTGCCATATATTGACATGAATCCACCACGGGTGTACATGCGTTCCCAAACATGAACCCCACTCCCACCTCCCTCCCCATAACATCTCTCTGGGTCATCCCTGTGCACCAGCCCCAAGCATGTATGTATCCTGCATTGGACATAGACTGGCAATTCGATTCTTACATGATAGTATACATGTTTCAATGCCATTCTCCCAAATCATCCCACCCTCTCCCTCTACCTCTGAGTCCAAAAGTCTGCTATACACATCTGTGTCTTTTTTGCTGTCTTGCATACATGGTCATCATTGCCATCTTTCTAAATTCCATATATATGTGTTAGTATACTGTATTGGTGTTTTTCTTTCTGGCTTACTTCACTCTGTATAATCAGCTCCAGTTTCATCCATCTCATCAGAACCGATTCAAATGTATTATTTTTGACTGCTGAGTAATACTCCATTGTGTATAGAAACCTGATCAAGGAGGTGAAAGATTTATATGAGAACCATAAAGCATATCAGTAGATATATGAAAACTTAAGATGATTCAAAGAAAAGGAAAGATATCCCATGATCTTGGATGAGAAGAAATAATATTGTTGAAATGGCTATACTACCCAAAGCAATCTACAGATATAAAGCAATCTGTATCAAATCACTTGACGTTTTTCACAGAACTAGAACAAATAATCCTAAAATTTATATGGAACCAAAATTGCCCAAACAATTCAAAGGAAAAAAAGAAAAAACAAGAGACATAAACGTCCCTGACTTCAGACAATACTACAAAGTTCCAGTAATCAAAAAAGCATGGTCTTGGCACAAAAACATCATCTAGATCAATGGAACAGAATGGAGAGCCCATAAATAAATCCACACACCTATGGTCAATTACAACAAAGGAGACAAGAATAGACAATGGATAAAAGACAGTCCCTTTAGAAAGTGATGCTGGGAAAGATGGAAGTGAAGTGAAATTCATTCAGTCATGTCTGACCTTTTGTGACCCCATGGACTATATAGTCTATGCAATTCTCAAGGCCAAAATACTGGAGTGGGTAGCCTTTCCCTTCTCCAGGGGATCTTCCCGACCCAGGGATCGAACCCAGGTCTCCCACATTGCAGGCGGATTCTTTACCAGCTGAGTCACAAGGGAAGCCCAAGAATACTGGAGTGGGCAGCCTATCCCTTCTAGAGTGGATCTTCCCAACCCAGGAATCGAACCGGGGTCTCCTGCATTGCAGGCAGATTCGTTACCAAATGAGCTATCAGGGAGGCCCAGGAAAGATGGAAAGTCACATGTAAATCAATGAAGTCAGAACATTCCCTCACACCACACACAAAAATAAACTCAAAATGTCCTATAGAATTAAATATATGAAAGGACACTATAAAACTCCTAGAAGAGAACATAGGAAAAACCTTCTCTGAGATAAATTATAGCAATTTTTTTTAGGTCAGCCTATGAAAGCAATAGAAATAAAAACAATAAGCAAATGGGACCTAATCAAGCTTACAAGCTTTTGCACAGCAAAGGAAGCCATAAACAAAGCAAAAAGACAACTCCATTTATTTGGATCTATCCATGCTGACTCTTATTCCAGGTTTTTAACGATTACTCTGTATCAAAGTAGAATTCTTCATGGAGAATGGCATTAGGACAGGACCAGGTGGAATGCTACAAGGAGCTAGGGCATAATACTAGGTACTGGGAACTGGAAATGAAAGGAGACCAGAAAGTAGAAAACACAACTGTGAAGCAATTTGTCTGAGAGTAACATACAAACAAAACATTAATTCATATATATATATATATATATAGCACACACACACACACAACTGAATCAGTTTTCTATACACTTGAAACTAATACAACATTGTGAATTAACCATACTTCAATTTAAAAATCTGAAAATATTAAAGAGCTAAAAGTTTATTTTGATTTTGGTTTAAAAAATAAATAAAGGGAATTCCCTGATAGTCCAGTGATTAAGACTTGCTTTCGCAGCAGTGGTCCAGGTTGAGTCCCTGGTCAGAGAACCAAGATCCCATTTGCTATGTGGCATGGTCAGAAAAAAAGAAAAAAGTGAATAAAAACTGAAGTCTTAATTTCAGTACCTTTCCTGAGCTTTGCTCATCTGTTTCTGATCTTCTCTGCTGGACATTGCCAGCTAGATGCTCCTGGCACAACGCCCTCCCCACCCCCACCCAAAAAAAAAAAACAGTAATAATTTTACCCTTTCATCATTTGCTGCGTTTCTTAGAGTACCATACATTTCAGTTATATATGCCAGAAAACTAGAAGCCACGTTTATATTTCCTATACTTGCTACATTAGTTAGTTACCAAACCCTTATTATTCCTACCAGGTATTTTCAAAATTTCTCTTATTCTGTGTTCTCTTTTCCAATTTTACAGCCTCTGTTCTAATTTTGTTTTCTCCCTGAATCACTAAAATATTCTTTTTCGCATGTACCAACTTTACACTAATCTCTTTGGACTTCACTCTATCTTCCATACCAGAATTAAAACAGAATTAAAGCATATATAATTCACACACACACACACACACACACACACACACACACACATAATGTTGTCATATGTTCACTTTCTATATTCTTTATCACCTTCAAATTCAGTCATACAGGATGTGCAGTCACTGTTCATTTATTCATACTGCTCTTTCTGACTGGGTAGACTTTAACCAAACCTTTATACAAACAAAATCTCATAATCTGTCTCCCAAGACCAGCTTCACTTTTCTACTCAGAATACGTAATGCTGTGATTTATTTTCTCTCTGACCTATTTTGATCCTTTATCACAGGTAGACACAATGCATTGTAGTTAATGGTTAATTTGTTGGTCTCGCTAACCCTATTACCTTTTTAAACTTGGCAATTGGAGACTTCTTTTGGCTGTGCTGGGTCTCCGTCGCTTTGTGCCAACTTCTTCTAGATACCATGAGTGGGTGCTGGCCTTCATTACTATGCACAGGCTTGTCACTCTACTGACTTTTGTTGTTGAGCATCGGCTTGAGGCGCGCGGGTACGGTTGTGGCACACGGGCTCAGTAGCTGTGGCATATGTGCTTAGTTGCTCCATGGCATGTGGAATCTTCCTGGAGCAGGGATTGAACCCTTGTCCCCTGCATTGGCAGACAGTTTTCCATCCACTGCACCACCGTGGAAGTCCCAGATCAGAGACTTAAAAGATGAGTATATATTCTCTGTATATCGGGTACCCAGGAGAGTGTCTCCTCACGTTAAGGAAGTTTGGGAGTGGTGAACATCATGTGTTTTGTATCCACATGATTCTATATCGTCGGTCTTCAGTCCTTCCCAAAGTGCTCCCTTAAGTGGGACGAAAAGTGTATATCTTGCAAAATTGTTTCTGCAGGGTGCTGATCCTGTATGAGTACACCTGTTTTACATGTTTTAAATAGATAGCTAATGGGAAATAGTGAGCTCAACCTGGTGCTCTGGGGCAACCTAGAGGGGTGGGATGGGGTGGGGAGTGGGAGGAAGGTTCAAGAGGGAGGGGATGATTCGCACTGTATGGCATAAACTAACACAACATTGCACAGCAGTTATTCTCTGTTTAAAACCAAGTGTGTCAATAGGGCTTCTCCCCTCCCCAGAAGCCAGGTCTGTTATACCAGTCTCCTCGCCTTTTCCAGCTTCTAGGGGCTCTTTGTGTCCCTTGGCTCCTGGATTCTGTCTTCCAACTTAAAAAAAAAAAAATAGCAACAGTGAATCTTTTTTGTTGTTGAGGGGTTTTTTTTGTTTGTTTTTTCTTAAGTTGAAATATAGTTGAATTACAATGTTGTGTTAACTACTGTTATACAGCAAAGTGACTAATTTATACATATACACACTATTTCTCATATTATTTTCCATTATATTTTATCATAGAATATTGAATATAGTTCATCACTAATTATTAGAGAAATGAAAATGAAAATTACAGTGAGGTACCATCCCGTGCTGGTCAGAATGGCTATCTTAAAATACCTACAAATAACAAATGTCAGAGAAGGTGTGGAGAAGAGTGAACCTTCCTACACTGTTGGTGGGCATGTAAGCTGGTGCAGCCACCATGAAAAACAGTATGGACGTTTGTCAGAATAGATAATATATACAAATAGATAATACATACAAATATATAATCCAGCAATCCGACTCCTGGGCATATATCCAGACAAAACTAAAATTCAAAAAGAGAGATACACTATAGCAGCACTGTTCACAATAGCCTAGATGTGGAAGCAACCTAAATAAATATCCATCAGCAGATGAATGGATAAGAAGATGTGGTACATATATAAAATGTAATATTACTCCATCCTAACAAAAAAAGTGCTATTTGACAAATGCTCTTTTTTATGCCTTTTTGCTATAGTCACTTCATCTTCTCTGACCACATCTGGTAAAGGTTCTTTACTTTCATAGGTTCATGTGATTATATTAGTCCTTCTTGGATAATATAAGATAATCTCCTCATTTCAAAGTCATTACTCATTTCTGCAAGACCCTTTTAGCTCCATAACCTGTATTCAATTGGTTCCAGGGATTGAAACATGAATGCGTTTGTGGAACCATTTTTCTACCTACCATGCCTTGTTTTCAGAATGGATAAATGGCTTGGGGATCTGTGAGAGGGAGTTAAAAGGACTATACAGAGGATGTGATCAAAAGAAGTTTTATTTCTGACATTGATAATTGGTCAAATGAGTTTCAAAATCAGAATTTATGTAACTATGGATTTAACTGTATGGTCCATATATCATTAGAGAAATAAAAATTAAACTGATAATCTATTCTTAAGGAAATACCTATTAATATTCATAAAGTTCTATTCCATTTTTACAACCGATATTTAGGGACTCTGTAACAATGTACATCCCAGACTCCATTCACTATGGATGTTGACTCAATAGGCCTTTGATTGGGTGGAGAATTTTGCTTTTTAGCATTCATATCAGGTGATTCTGATTGTGTACATTTACTACAATGTGTCAAGAAGTGTTGCTATAGTTTTTATTTCTTTACTACTGGAGCTGCTGCTGCTGCTGCTAAGTCGCTTCAGTTGTGTCCAACTCTGTGCCACCCCATAGATGGCAGCCCACCAGGCTTCCCCGTCCCTGGGATTCTCCAGGCAAGAACACTGGAGTGGGTTGCCATTCCCTTCTCCAATGCATGAAAGTGAAAAGTGAAAGTGAAGTCACTCAATCATGCCCGACTCTAGTGACCCCAGGGACTGCAGTCCACCAGGCTCCTCCCTCCATGGGATTTTCCAGGTAAAAGTACTGGAGTGGGGTGCCATTGCCTTCTCCAACTACTGGAGCTAGAACATCTTAATTGCTGTTACTGAAATTGTGAATCATTGCTCTAGAGAATATATATATTATTCAAAAGTGACATTCAGTAAGAAATAGAATAGTGTAATATACAGTTTAAAATTAAAGTAAATATAATTACTAAGGTCTATGAAAAATACATTTTAATCAGTTACTACAATTCTTTCATTGTTTAATAATTGTATAAAATTAAAATGAGTTGAATAATCATAAATTTTGGCTTTATTCAAAATAAATTCATTTATTGGTCACCCTACACATAAATGTGGGTTAACTGCTATGTGAGGATCGAAGTAATCACATCTTTAGAAAGCACATTAGTCTTACCCATTCTACTTTAAAGGTAAAGAGGAAAGAATTTCTTTATATTAATGGAAAAATAAAGCTAGTGTAGCTCATAAATTACCAAAGAAAATATTTGTTTTAATGTTACTATATTTAGTTTACTTTAAATATAATACAAATTGAAGGCTACATTCTAACACTAAGGCCCATCCATGGAACTTCCCTAGAAAGACAAGTCTGGAGGCTCCAGTGGAAATAAACTGACTTTTTAACATAAAATTCAGAATAACTTTCCAATGTAGAGCTTAATATTGACCTCTGTTTGCAAGGATAATGGCATCCTCACAGCCAAATAATTGGGTATATTTTTATTTTACTGCATTATCATCTGTTATTTAACTCAGAGATGCAGTCATTTCCATAAGGTAGTTCAGCTGTGACTGCTATAAGAAATGATACATGTTAATTAAGGAATTAATTAGGAAATTTAATTTTTTTCTAATTTTTGATTATTTTTTACCAATCTAGAATTTGTTTTCTATTCCTATAGACCCAGGGTCTAGTTTCATATCAATTTTCATGCACACAAATATATTACAGGTATTTATTAAATACCAGAATTCACTTAAAATATATGTTTTCAGAATAGGTCAATTGTGTCCTTGTAGCTGATTTGAACTTTTCTAATTGAAAATCAGATTGGATAGTTCACTTAATTTTTCTATCCCCTTTGCTTTTAGGATAACTCTAAATATCCTAGTATGGCTGAAAAGGTCAATAGTATCTCACTTCTACTCACCTCTCCAGCCTTATTGCATATACTTATCTCTACCCTCCAAAGTTATAGCTATTATAATTCAGTTGCTGGGAGTCACATTTTCTGTGCTTTTTCTGAACATGTGCACATGTTTTTCTATTCCAAGAACATGCCACTCTCTCCACATTCCACCTGGATACCTCTTACTGTTAAGCACACAAATTAGCACTATGAACTAAGTGCAAGTTTTCTGATCTATCTAACTGAATTGCATTTGCCTACATTGTCCCTGAACTATAAATCTGTTGAAAATAGACCCCCAGAACAAGCTAACTGAAAGAAGTGGTATCCTGGTGCTAAAAAGGTGATTGAGACTAGGTGCCTGGCTCCACAAAATAATGGAAAAACAAAAAATTGGAAACACATATTAAAGTGTTATATGATAAGTAACATTGACATACACTATACTTATTTAAGGGGTTCAGAGAAGAAAGAATCTGCCTGCAGAGGGGGAGACCCAAGGTTCAGTCCTTAGGTGGGGAAGATACCCTGGAGAAGGGAATGGCTACTCACTCCAATATTATTACCTAGAGAATTCTATGAACAGAAAAGCCTGGCAGGCTACAGTCCATGGGGTCGCAAAGAGTTGAACAACAGCTGAGTGACTTTGACTGTCATATGCTATGTAAAACAAAGTGTACAAATCGAAATGTTTTCTGACTTTTTCATTGGAGCTGGCAAAATGTAAAACTAGAAGGAATCCCCTTATAAATTGATGTAAATAAATGTTTTCTTCCAAATGAAAAAGAAACACCACTCTCATTTTTTCCACATTCATCTCTCATAAAATAGCTCTATTTTATTTAAAGTTCCCATGTTGCTATATTACTTAGAAATAAAGATTAAAAATTTAATTAACATGTGTTTAATTAATTAAAGACAAGAAAGTACTTAAAACAGGTGCATGGATTATTTTTTCTTACATTCAGAAACTTCATTACTGGTAAAACTATTTCTTAGTTATCTACATCAAATTATAAGATAAACTGATTATAGTTTTAGTGGCAAAATTTTTCAAATAGTAGAATATATCTAATCTTTTAAAAATATAAGTGGATTCTCAGGTGTTCTTAGATTATTAAATGTAGTGAGATTTAAGGAAAGGACTACTTCACCACTTGCATACTTAATCCATTTAAAGTTATATCTATATTGGAAATACAATGTGCTACTTACCTGAATGACATATGAATCATGAAGAATGTGAAAACATATGTGGAAATGGAGAAATAGCACTTTAAATGTTTACTATTTTAATCTAGTAGTGAAATATTCTGAGTTTCTTGCAATCATGTTATGAAATGTGTATGTATTTTGATAATATGTGTATTCCACGATGTATCTACATTTTTCCATGCAAGTAAGTCAGTTTCAAATTTTGAGCAATGTTGAATTAAGGTAAGTTTAGCAAAGTAATGATGTGTATGTATGAGTGTGTGGTGAAAGAATTGGGTAATCTTTAGTCACACAGAAGTCAAGTCCACATCTCTATAACTTGACATCTACCAGATGTTTTAGAAACCCATTTGCCAAGGATGATTTCTGTTGAAAGAAAAAGGATGGAGTAGACTTCTGAAGACAGTAGTAATGCTGTGGCCATATACAGGTTATATTGCAATTCAGTTATGAGCAAAATTATGAGTTTCCATCTGCTGAACCACATTGTTTCATTGTGTTTGCAAGTTTGAAATCATATGCATAAGTAGACAGCCCAATTATTTCAGGATTTCCATTAAGATATACTTATACATACTACTAAGATATGCATACAAACTAGGATGCCTATATATATATATATTGTATTATCACAGTTATTACTACTGGGCATTAAAAGTGTGCATCAAAAGGAAAACCTAGCTTCCAAGTTTAAGAAAAGGAGTATTACAAGAAGAAAATGGAAGGTTACTTTAGAATCCCTATTTATAAATGTGAAATAATCTTTTACTCCATGAAAAAAATAGAACAAATTCAGGTGAGAGACTCAGTTGTAAGATCAAAAACTCAGTAGTACTAGGCCATCATCTTGCAGATGAAAGTATTAACTCTCTCTTAGTCCTCAGGGACTTGTAAAGAATTGAAGATGTAAGTGCTTATGTAAAAAAGGAAATCTCTGTGTGGAGAACATTTTTAAACTACTAAAAGGGTTCCTTGGGGAATATGTTCTTATTGTAGCTAACAGGTAGAGTGTTCATGCTCCTTTCAAGATTTTCAGTGTAGCTGAAGCTCAGGAAACTAATGGCACAGACTTTGAGTTGGTTTCTATTTTCAAGTAATTAGGTATGAATTGATGTCAACATAGAAAAAAAAAATCCCATGATTCCCCTTTGTATTGATTCTGACTTTGTAAAAAGCTATCTGCTGCTTGTTTGTAAAAAACATTTTTAATGTATGATTTTTGTGACCTAGGTTAATTTTTTTTATATTGCAACTATTTTATTTACCTCTTAAAATATTTTTATAAATCTCAAATAAAAAGGAAAGCTTCTTCCTTAATAATTGGATTGTTTGGTTTCCTAGAATAATTTCACATATATTTTGCAAACTTGGATAGTTTGGTAATTTTAAATAATCGAAGGCTTGTTAATAGTTACATCAGAAATTAGAGGTATTGTATATGATAATTTGACATTTGAAGTTTTAACTGAAATATTCTGTCCATTTTAGCAGTACATTCCATAAGAATATAATTACTTGAGCCATTTAGTTATTGACATGATCAGAATAACAGTTCTAATATTTAGGACTCAAAACACAGTTTATTGACCAGGAGATTTAATTAATCCTTAGAGTATCTCTCTTGCTCAATTTTTAATAGAAAACATAGACAGCCAAAGCGAATTTGCTGTATGTCTCAGAAGACTCAAAAAGGGGCTCTGTATCAACTTAGAGGGGTGGGATGGGGCGGAACATGGGAGGAAGATTCAAGATGGAGGGGATATATGTATACCTATGGCTGATTCATGTTAAGGTTTGACAGAAAACAAGAAAATTCTGTAAACAACTATCCTTTAATTAAAAAATAAATTAAAAATGAACACTGAGGAATTTAATAGTAAACATAACGACACTTAAAAACTCTATCTCAGATGGCATAGTCTTCCCTAATTGGAATCATCAGTCTTTTCACATTTATAAATATATTACTTTATTCAACAAGTATTTAATAAATACAAACTAGCCAAGGTAAGTAGTTAAGCACAGGGGATATGTTAATAAGTAAAATAGAGAATATTATTTTTAGAAATGTAGTATATAAGTATTGAGTTCCTAGGTGGTTCAGTGGTAAAGAACTGGTTCACCAATGCAGGAGATGTGGGTTCAAGCCCAGAATCAGGAAGATCCCCTACAGAAGGAAATGGCAACTCACTCCACTACTTTTGCTTGAGAAATCCCATGGACAGAGGAGACAGCTGGGCTATATTCCATGGCATCACAAGAGAGTTGGACATGACTTGGTGACTAAAAGAACAAAATAGAAGTCTTGGAAAGAATAAGAGGAAGTAGGTGAATTCTTGCACTGCTGATGTATAAAAATTTGTTATATCAACTGTATTAGGGAGTTTGGTAGTAAATAGCATTATTAATGAAACAATGAACTGGTTCCAAATTAGGAAAAGAGTACATTAAGGCTGTATACTGTCACCCTTCTTATTTAACTTATATATAAAATACATCACATGAAATGCTGGGCTGAATGAAGCACAAGCTGGCATCAAGATTACTGGGAGAAATATCAATAACCTCAGATACACAGATGACACCACCCTTATGGAAGAAAGTGAAGAAGAACTAAAGAGCCTTTTGATGAAAGTGAAAAAGAGGAGTGAAAAAGTTGGCCGAAAACTTAACATTCAAAAAACTAAGATCATGGCATCTGGTCACATCACTTCATGGAAAATAGATGGAGAAACAATGGAAACAGCAACAAACTTCATTTTCTTGGGCTCCAAAGTCACTGCAGATGGTGATTGTAGTCATGAAATTAAAAGACACTTGCCCCTTGGAAGAAAAGCTGTGACAGATCTAGACAGCATATTAAAAAACAGAAAGATTACTCTGCTGACAAAAATCCATCTAGTCGAAGCTATGGTTTTTCCAGTAGTCATGTATGGATATGAGAGTTGGACTATTATAAATAAAGTGAAAGTGAAAGTGAAGTCGCTCAGTCATGTCCGACTCTTTGCGACCCCATAGACTGTAGCCTACCAGGCTCCTCTGTCTGTGGGATTTTCCAGGCAACAGTACTGGAGTGGATTGCCATTTTCTTCTCCAGGGGAATCTTCCCAACTCAGGGCTTGAACCCAGGTCTCCCACATTGTAGACAGACACTTTACTGTCTGAGCCACCAGGGAAGCTGGGTGCCAAAGAATTTATGGTTTTGAACTGTGGTGTTGGAGAAGACTCTTGAGAGTACCTTGGACTGCAAGGAGATCAAACCAATCAATCTTAAAGGAAATCAGTCCTGAATATTCAATGGAAGAACTGATGCTGAAGCTTAAACTCCAGTACTTTGGCCACCTGATGCAAAGAACTGACTCTTTGGAAAAGACCCTGATGCTGGGAAAGTTTGAAGGTGGGAGGAGAAGGGGATGACAGAGGAATAGATGGTTGGATGGCATCACTGACTCAATGGACATGAATTTGAGCAAGCTCCAGGAGTTGGTGATGGACAGGGAAACTTGATGTGCTGCAGTCCATAGAGTCACAAAGAGTTGGACGAAACTGAGTGACTGAACTGAATTGAGCATTATTAAAAATTTATACATATTCTTTTTGAACAACTTTTGGGTATCTACTCTAGAAAAATACCTGTACAAATATACATAAGGTAGTTTCATTATTTTATATCAGGATTGTTTGCATTAGATGAAATAGAGGAACAAACCAAATGTCCTTCCATTGGTAATGGCTAAATAAACTTCCCTGTAATTTATACAAAGATTTGAATGAATAGGACAAAAGTTTCATCTGGTTTGTAGAACATATTCACTAGGTATATTTAAAAATATACGAACAAATGAAGATATTTGTCAGAGGGGGTGTGTATATGTGTGTGTGTGTGTGTCTGTATGTGTATATTTATAAATGCATAGAAAGAAGTCATAAAATGTATACATGAATTAATAATACTAATTACTTATGGGGGAAAAACTGGCTATGTGGTGATGATAAAGGTGGATTTTAGCATTATTTCTCTATTTCATATATGTAATAAAATGAAAAATAAATAGCAAAAATGAATTTAATGTGATGCATGCTATAGAAGCATGCCTGAGTAAAGAGCAGTAAGTAACTAATTTTTGGTGTCTCTAGATCAGGGAAATAGTTCACAAACATGAGTTCAACAGGTATTAAGTGTATGTGTTACATTCCAAAGTGTTTTTTTACCAATTTATATATTAAAGTTTTCATGGATTTATGGCATAGAGTTTGTGCAGTTTTTCCCATGGCAAAACTTCCAACAATGCCATTACATATTATTTACCTCAGAGGCTCACATTTAGGACAGCTCCTCCCTCTCCACTGCCCACCCCACACTGACTATGCCGTTTCCTCTTTCATGTCCTCCTTCTGGGTCCTGTGAATCTCATGCAGCCTTTTCCTCCAAAAGGCTACTAGATATCCCTCGTGACCCTCCCACCACAGTGTATTCCCTAATCTATTCCTTTTCTTGTGAGGAAAATCTCGCCGTGAATTCTAGCTGCTGAAATATTTCACGTCATTATGCATTGTTATCTACTAAACATTGCACTGGGTGCTGTGAGTACCGAATGAGTCAGGTAAAAATCTCATCTTCAAGAAGCTTCATTTTTAGAAGGGGAAAGATTTAGGTGGACCAGGAAGTGTGCTAACACTCTGTAAATAAAGAGTTGTATATACATGCTCAGTTGTATCCAATTCTTTGCAGCCTCATGGCAAAGAGAATTTTCCAGGCAAGAATCCTGGTGTGGGTTGCTATTTCCTACTCCAGATCTTCCCAACCAAAGGATTGAACCTGTGACTCCAGCATTGGCAGGCAGGTTTTTTACCACTATACCACCTGGGAAGCCCCAGATGCGGAGATAGAAGTATGTAATGGGGACAGTGATCAAGAAGGGAAACAATTAAATTTAAATGGCCAGGACAGAAAAAATTTCACAAAGAAAGTGAAATTTTGAGTGAACATTGGAGGAGCAAATTGTGCTCTTTCTGGAACCTGAAGGATGAGTTTAATGATTCAGCTTAAGAGACTATATTTTAATAAACACAGAAATGTTCAAATACTTTGGAATTACTAGAGAAAAGAATTATTGGGGAACAGATGAAGTAGGTGAAAATTTCTCTTTGGATATTTACTATTGAATACTTAACAATTACATATGAATACAAATGGCTCAAGTAGTAGAGAATCTGCCAGCAGTCCAAGAAGCTCATGATACTTGGTTCAACCCCTAGGTCAGAGAAATCCCCTGGAGGAGGAAATGGCAACCCATTCCAGTATTCTTGCCTGGAAAATCCCATAGACAGAGATTCCTGATGAGCTACAGTCCATAGGGTCGCAAAGAGTCAGATAAAACCAAGCATACATGCATAAGTAAATTACATATGTTACATGTTTTAATAAGAAAAATGAGCAATTTAAAAAATTCAATTATACTAAGTACAGAATTCATTAAGCACAGAAGTAGATTTACATGTTACTGTTAATGCATACATGTGAAAAAATAAGACGTAAAGATAAAATTATTTTCACCATTTCTAAATGAGTGACAAGTGATGCAACCTCTAATTTTTATTTATCTCTAGAATAGGTAATTAAAGTCAATATTTAAGCTATAAAACCTTAAGTACAAAGTGCCTTTGGTGTGTCTTCTGATGAAGTCAAGAGAAGGGCAAATTGATAAGCATGGTCAAGCAATACACTCTTGATGCTTGTGGCGAAAGAATACTAGAGTAGGTTACCAATTCCTCCTCCAGAGGAATCTTCCCAACCTAGGGATTGGTCTGTGTCACCTACGTCTCCTGCATTGAAGGTGGATTCTTTATCCACTGAGCCATCAGGGAAATCCAGTAAACAATTAGTTAACTGGGCAAAAATAAGCTGAGCTAGCTTTCTCCTGTTTTCCTGACCAGGGACCATTCCTAATAAACCGCATGATCAGTTAATAAAGTATCAACAAATTAAGACAATGTCAAAAAACACGAAATAGACAATGCAATAGAACTAGTGATTTTTTTCAAAAATAATTTACAAATTCAAAGAAGAGTTTACCCAGGTACTCCCTCCCTAAACAAAAGGAAAGCAAAATTTCAATTCAGATCTTGAAAATTTGTAGTATATCGCATTTTTAAGTATTTTATGTTGCCACCTCTCAGATTCCTTCTTGTCTAGTATTCCTCATATTCCTTTTGAAATTAAAAAAGTAGCACAGACATGTAGCAATTTCAGTCTAGAAAGAAGATAATTTTTGAGTCTAGCTTTGAATAAGAAAACTAGCCAAGCAAAGACCTACAGAAAGAAATGTAAGTTCAGGAAACAGCCACTGCAAAAGCCACTCTGGCTAGTGTGCATGAACAATAATGGTATTTCTATGAGTACATGATCAGGTCACAGAGGCAGAGACTAAATAAATATTTGTAAATTATGAAAAGAAATCTGGATGTTTTACACTGTAATCATTTATATGTCTGCATCTTCTATAACCTGCTCAGAGACTAACTCCATCTCATCACCCAGTGTCATCACTGAGGTTTACACAATGCCTGGCGCTAAACAGACACTCAATAAATATTTTTTGGATAAAATCATATTGGAATTTGATATTTCCATGTGAAAGTGAAAGTCACTCAGTCCTGTCCAACTCTTTGTGACCCCATGGACATGGAATTCTCCAGGCCAGAATACTGGAATGGGTACCTGTTCCCTTCTCCAAGGGATTTTCCCAACCCAGGGCTCAAACCCAGGTCCCCAACATTGCAGTTGGATTCTTTACCAGCTGAGCCACCAGGGAAGTTTCTATTCAAATATGCACTTTAAAAAATATTATAGTTTTGTATATCAAAGCCTGGGAGCAAGCAATATTTAAGCCAGGATTTGGGTCGCTAACAATAATAAGAAAGTTCTGTATGAGTAAATGTAAAGGTCATGTAGGGGTCCAATTAGGTAGATGTTTCAAGCTTAATCTAGTTCAGCATTGACTATGATGTTTCCTTTCTCACTTAGAACTCTAATGGGCTTTACCCATTATCATTATCTTGCTCATTAGTGAGCAAGCATTTCAGAAGATTAAAAGAGAGTGGTAAGAGTTGAAAATTGTTCCCACTTGTCTTTTTCACTCTAACTCTACATTTAATTGGGGGAGCTAATGCTTTTCTATTTCAGTTTTCTATTCATAACTGTTTATGAATAGAAATGCAGTATGGTTTTTGACATTTCATGTAAGCCACACCAAATTTGTATTCTACATTTATTTAAGCAAGTTTCATAACCTGGTGCTGCATGTATAAGCTTTATGTTTAGTATCCAAAATTCACCTCTGAATTTCAGCTTTTGAAATTAATTTCTGAGTGTTTTTACACAGGAGTTTCTCATTGAAATTGCCATTCATACGATGTCAATGAAATACATCAAGAAATTATAAGATGAAACTATGATTAAGCCATTCTAGATAATTTTTAAAAAAGTTAAGCTAAAAGCATACTAAATGAGCCAATTTTTGTAGAAATAACTAAAATTAAGCAAATATTTAATCATAGTGGGTAGGATGTAAGGTCTTTTGGGGTCCAAGGGGATAAATTAGGACTGGATTGTAGTTAATTTTCCCTCTTGAAGAGAATTCAACCCTGAATGGAATGGTTTAGAGAATGTTTTTTTAACTGAAAAAAAAAAATACAAGATTTGGAGATTCAACTAAGAAAATTTTGATTTAGTGAATGATTAGTCTAGGTTCCCTATAGAAACAGAATCAATATAATGTGTATTTATATATATATATGTATGTGTGTGTGTATATATATATATATATATATATATATATATATATATATATAGAGAGAGAGAGAGAGAGAGAGAGAGAGAGAGAGAGAGAGATTTAAGAAACTGGATTACATGATAATGGAGGCCAGTAAGTACAAAATTTGCTAAGTATTGGCAGGCTGGAGACCCAGGGAAGAGCCATGTTATAGCTCAAGTTTAAAGACCATCTACTGGCAAAAATTCTTCTTGATTGGGGAAGGTGTTTTTTTGCTCTAGTAAGGCCTCAACTGATTAGATGAGGCCCACTCACATACACGGAGAAGGTAATGGCAACCCACTCCAGTACTCTTTCCTGGAATATCCCATGGGCAGAGGAGTCTGGTAGGCTGCAGTCAGTCCATGGGGTCGCAAAGAGTCAGGCACACTGAGCGACTTCACTTTCACCTTTCACTTTCATGCACTGGAGAAGGAAATGGCAATCCACTCCAACGTTCTTGCCTGGAGAATCCCATGGACAGAGGAACCTGGTGAGCTACAGCCCATGGGGTCTCAAAGAGTCGGACACGACTGAGGGACTCCACAGTATCTGGGCATCATGGTTCAGGCAAGTTGACACATAAAATTAACCATTACAAACTACTCCTTGTCATGTTGGCACCTATATGCATCTTCTAAAGCATACTTAATGTTTCAGGAAAGACAATCAGTTCAGTTCAATCACTCAGTCGTGTCCGACTATTTGCAACCCCATGAATTGCAGCACACCAAGCCTCTCTGTCCGTCACCATCACCCAGAGTTCACTCAGACTCACACCCATCGAGTCAGTGATGCCATCCAGCCATCTCATCCTCTGTTGCCCCCTTCTCCTCCTGTCCCCAATCCCTCCCAGCATCAGAGTCTTTTCCACTGAGTCAACTCTTTGCATGAGGTGGCCAAAGTACTGGAGTTTCAGCTTTAGCATCATTCCTTCCAAAGAAAACCCATGGCTGATCTCCTTCAGAATGGACTGTTTGGATCTCCTTGCAGTCCAAGGGACTCTCAAGAGTCTTCTCCAACACCACAGTTCAAAAGCATCAATTCTTCGGCACTCAGCTTACTTCACAGTCCAACTCTCACATCCATACATGACCACTGGAAGAATCATAGCCTTGACTAGACAGACCTTTGTTGGCAAAGTAATGTCTCTGATTTTCAGTATACTATCTAGGTTGGTCATAACTTTCCTTCCAAGCAATAAGCGTCTTTTAATTTCATGGCTGCAATCACTATCTGCAGTGATTTTGGAATCCAAAAAAATAAAGTCTGACACTGTTTCCACTGTTTTCCCATCTATTTCCCATGAAGTGATGGGACCAGATTCCATGATCTTCGTTTTCTGAATGTCGACCTTTAAGCCAACTTTTCACTCTCCACTTTCACTTTCCTCAAGAGGCGTTTTAGTTCCTCTCCACTTTCTGCCATAAGGGTAGTGTCATCTGCATATCTGAGGTTGCTATTTCTCCTGGCAATCTTGATTCCAAAGTTTTCATGAAGTACTCTGCATATACATTAAATCAGCAGGGCGACAATATACAGCCTTGATGTACTCCTTTTCCTATTTGGAATTAGTCTGTTGTTCCATGTCCAGTTCTAACTGTTGCTTCCTGACCTGCACATAGGTTTCTCAAGAGGAAGGTCAGGTGGTCTGATATTAAATAAAGTCATAATTCCACCTAACATGATACAACCACAATCATCCTTCATACAACTGGAAAAGCTAATCCATTTCCAAGGAAAGAAGCAAAGTCTTTATGTGATGCTTACTCTTCTCCTTGACATCCTGTAGCTTAAATATTATGATGTAAAGTTAATAATATTTAAATATAATGATACAAAGTAAATGGATTTTATGTTACATGATAAGAGAGGACCAAAAAACAAATATATTTGTGTGTATATATATGCAAACTCATGTAAAACAAAATAAAGAAAATATTCATGATAATTATAATTCTGGTTTCTATAAACTACCCTTGTGATCACAGCTCGTATGACCTCAGCAGGCATCTCATCTCAGTTGGTCATGGTTTATTACCTGGTAAGGAACCCCATTCAACAATATGGTAATCCAACTCTATGCCCCGACCAGTAATGCTGAAGAAGCTGAAATTGAATGATTTTTCTGAAGACCTACAACCTTTTAGAACTAACATCCAAAAAAGATGTCCTTTTCATTATAGGGGACTGGAATGCAAAAGTAGGAAGTCAAGAAACACCTGGAGTAACAGGCAAATTTGGTCTTGGAGTACAGAATGAAGCAGGACAAAGGTTAATAGAGTTTTGCCAAGAGAGAATGCACTGGTCATAGAAAACATCCTCTTCCAACAACACAAGAGAAGACTCTACACATGGACATCACCAGATGGTCAACACTGAAATCAGACTGTTTATATTCTTTGCAGCCAGAGATGGAAAAGCCCTATACAATCAGCAAAAACAAGACTGGGAGCTGACTGTGGCTCAGATCATGAACTACTTATTGCCAAATTCAGAATTAAATTGAAGAAAGTGGGGAAAACCACTAGACCATTCAGGTTTGACCTAAATCAAATTCCTTATGATATATAGTGGAAGTGAGATACAGATTTAAGGGCCTAGATCTGATAGACAGAGTGCCTGATGAACTATGGATGGAGGTTCATGACATTGTACAGGAGACAGGAATCAAGATCTTCCCCAGGAAAAAGAAATACAAAAAAGCAAAATGGCTGACTGAGGAGGCCTTACAAACAGCTGAGAAAATAAGAGAAGCAAAAAGGAAACTAGAAAAGGAAAGATATACCCATTTGAATGCAGAGTTCCAAAGAAGAGCAAGGAGAGATAATAAAGACTTCCTTAGCAATCAATGCAAAGAAATAGAGGAAAATGATGGAATGGGAAAGACTAGAGATCTCTTCAAGAAAATTAGAGATACCAAGGGAATATTTCATGCAAAGATGGAGGGGCACAATAAAGGACAGGAATAGTATGGACCTAACAGAAGCAGAAGCTATTATGAAGAGGTGGCAAGAATGCACAGAAAAGCTGAACAAAAAAAAGATCTTCACAACCCACATAATCACAATGGTGTGATCACTCACACTCACCTAGAGCCAGATATCCTGGAATGTGAAGTTAAGAGGGACTTAGGAAGCATCACTACGAACAAAGCTAGTGGAGGGGATGAAATTCCAGTTAAGCTATTTTAAATCTTCAAAGATGACGCTGTGAAAGTGCTGCACTCAATATGTCAGCAAATTTGGAAAACTCAGCAGTGGCCACAGGACTGGAAAAGGTCGGTTTTCATTCCAATCCCTAAGAAAGGCAATGCCAAAGAATGCTAAAAGTACTGCACAATTGCACTCATCTCACATGCTAGGAAAGTAATGCTCAAAATTCTCTAAGCCAGGCTTCAGCAATACCTGAAACATGAACTTCCAGATGTTCAAGCTGATTTTAGATAAGGCAGAGTAATCAGAGATCAAATAACCAACATCTGCTGGATCATCAAAAAAGCAAGGGAGTTCCAGAAAAATATCTGTTTCTGCTTTATTAACTATCCCAAAGCCTTTGACTGTGTGGATCACAATAAACTGTGGAAAATTCTGAAGGAGATGGGAATACCAGACCACCTGACCTGCCTCTTGAGAAACCTGTATGAAGGTCAGGAAGCAACAGTTAGACCTGGACATGGAACAACAGACTAATTCCAAATAGGAAAAGGAGTATGTCAAGGCTGTATATTGTCACTCTGTTTATCTAGCTTATACGCAGAGTACATCATGAAAAACGCTGGGCTGGAGGAAGCACAAGTTGGAATCAAGATTGCTGGGAGAAATATCAATAACCTCAGACATGCAGATGACACCACCCTTATGGCAGAAAGTGAAGAGGAACTAAAAAGCCTCTTGATGAAGGTGAAAGAGCAGAGTGCAGTTGGCTTAAAGCTCAACATTCAGAAAACTAAGATGATGGCATCCAGTTCCATGACTTCATGGGAAATAGATGGGAAAACAGTGGAAACAGTGGCTGTCTTAATTTTTGGGGCTCCAAAATCACTGCAGATGGTGATTGCAACCATGAAATTAAAACATGCTTACTCCTTAGAAGGAAAGTTATGACCAACCAGACTGTGTATTAAAAAGCAGGGACATTATTTTGTCAACAAAGGTTGTCTAGTCAAGGCTATGGATTTTCCAGTAGTCATGTATGGATGTGAGAGTTGGACTATAAAGAAAGCTGAGCAGCAAAGAATGATGCTTTTGAACTGTGGTGTTGGAAAAGACTCTTGAGAATCCCTTGGACTGCAAGGAGATCAAACCAGTCCATCCTAAAGGAGATCAGTCCTGGGTGTTTATTGGAAGGACTGATGCTATAGCTGAAACTCCTGTACTTTGGCCACGTCATGTGAAAAGATGACTCATTTGAAAAGACCCTGATGCTGGGAAAGATTGAATGTTGCTAATGCCAGGGCAACCACCTGTTTTTTCTACATACCAACTATATCAACAAATGAAAGATATGAAAACTTGGCAGCAAGTATTGGCTCAACAATGAAACCCTTAATCAGTCCTATTCTAATGATTTGGACTCCTCGGAAGCCCCTGCATTCCCAAGATGTTTTAAGCTTCCTGTCCCCCTCACAGTCAGGAGGCCACAAACAATCACATGCTCAGCTATAAGAGTCCGGACAAACCTGTCAGACAGGCTAGAAAGCCATCAGAAGGGTTTTTGGATCAAAACACTCTTATTATGCCCAGGAGACTTATTATCTATAAGCTCTAAATTAACTTTTTCCAGAAAAAGGTGGTGGGGGGACAGCCCCCTGTTAATGTCAGAGGAGTTGGTGAAAGGCATAACATAATAAGGCAGACAGATTCTGGTTTGGGGGTAGATGCTCGAGCAAATCCAGGGGGACCCCTGAGGCATGGTCCTGCCTTTGTGTTTGTCAGGCCCCCTTCCTCATAACCTTTGCCATGGGCAAGTTTCCCCATGCTGGCTCCCAGCATCTGAGGTTATTGATATTTCTCCCGGCAATCTTGATTCTAGCTTGTACTTCCTCCAGCCCAGCATTCCTCATGATGTACTCTGCATTTAAGTTAAATAAGCAGGGTGACAATATACAGCCTTGACATACTCCTTTTCCTATTTGGAACCAGTCTGTTGTTCCATGTGCAGTTCTAACTGTTGCTTCCTGACCTGCATATAGGATTCTCAAGAGGCAGGTCAGGTGGTCTGGTATTCCCTTCTCCTGAAGAATTTTCCACAGTTTATTGTTAGCCACACATTCAAAGGCTAGGTGATTACTTAAGAAACACTAAAATTTAAAGAAGACCACAGCTTGGAACCCCAACACTAATCTCTTGGAAATGGCAGTCACCTTCATGGTAATAAATGATTGGAATAGCAATTGTAGTTGTCTTTAGCAAAACCCATATGCTTGAACTGATCGTTCATCTTCCTGATGTGAAGAATGTCAAAACCTTCACCCATCATGTAAAAATGCCCTGTTATCTAGGCATTATTTTTTTATGAGTGAAATCCTCTTGGATAGAAAAAAATATATATCTGATATTAATAGTAACTTTGAAATACAAAACCCATTTATACTAATAATAGGTCTTGGATTTTTTACTAGTCTTACAGCTCTAAGGAAATAAATCAATCAGCTAGATTAAAACATTTAAGATAGAGTGGAAGTACAAGGAATTTAAAGCTTTTTTCTCTGTTATATTAAACCATATGTTACTTTAACAGGCATTTTGTTCAATGATATTAAATGATAATTATATTTCAAGTTTTTATGGCACTTGATATTTTGCAAATAAATCATTGTATATTGTGGCCCCTAAAATGACATTAATTAATATTAATTACTTTTTCTTTACTCATACCCAAAATCAATTTGAAGCAGTCAATTACTAGTATTTTTGACATTTTTTTAAAAATCAATATTTTGATTAGGAAATGTATGATAACAGACAATATTTACTTAAACTTGGAACTAAGCTTAAAACCAAGGTTTCTAAAGGCAGAAAGATTTGTTTTTCCCAATATAAAATAATCTATAACCAACTTTTTAGAAACTTCCTAAGGCTTTATGACTCAATTATAGAGTATATCATCAAAGAGTATAAATAAAATATTTCATTAATTTATTATTCATGGCAATATTTGGTTCTACTTTCTAATTCTTCTTTCGTGTGAGTAATAAGATATAAAAAAGACTTTTGCATGATTACCATTAACTTTCTCAAACAATACATGATAGACGGATTTGACTGTCTGATCATAATTTTTGGATATTATAGTGCTACTTAATATCATAGGATTAAGAAAAAAAGCAAAGAGGGGGAAAATGAAAGTTGTAAAAGAGTGAAAATGGGTAAAGAGGAAGATATAGATGAAATAGAAGAAAATGCATATTATTGGAATGGAGGTGTGCCACACAGAATGTTCAAAGGGAAACTTAGATTCAGTATGACAGATCTTATGTCTTTAGGATATTCTTAGCTTGAGAATTTCCTGGATGATTTTATACAAATAGGGAGCAGACATTGTATGATTTGTTCATCGTTATACCATGTATCTGTTACAACTATATGTGTAGCCCTAATGTTTTATGTCTCAGTCATTTGTATGAGTGAGTGACTTGCTTTTGTTTCAATTGTTAAACTAAAATGATGTGAAGATTATGTTGGCTTACAGTGAACACAGAAAACAAGCAAAAAACATCTTATGTGATTTTTGTTTCTGAGGAAAAATAGGATAAATTGAGACCCCGTGGACTGGAGCGCACGAGGCCTCCCTGTTCATCCAATTCCCAGAGTTTACTCAAACTCATTCCACTGAGTTGGTGATGCCATCCAACCATCTCATCCTGTCATCCCCTTCTCCTCCTGCCTTCAATCTTTCCCAGCATCAGGGTTTTTCAAATGAGTCAGTTCTTTGCATCAAGTGGCCAAAGTATTGGAGTTCCAGCTTCAGCATCAATCCTTCCAATGAATATTTAGGACTAGTTTCCTTTAGGATGGACTTCTTGGATCTCCCTGTAGTTCAAGAGACTCTCAAGAGTATGTGCCAACACTACAGTTCAAAAGCATCAATTCTTCTGTGCTCAACGTTCTTTAGAATCCAACTCTCACATGCATACATGACTACTGGAAAAACCATAGCTTTGACTAGGTGGGCCTTTGTTGGCAAAATAATGTCTCTGCTTTTTAATACGCTGTCTAAGTTGGTCATAACTTTTCTTCCAAGGTGCAAGCATCTTTTAATTCCATGGCTGTACTGATCATCTGCAGTGATTTTGGAGCCCGCCCCCCCCCAACCCCACCAGAAAATAAATAAATAAATGAATAAAGTCTCTCACTGTTTCCCCATCTACTCTCAATGAAGTGATGGGACCAGATGCCATGATCTCAGTTTTTTGAATGCTGAGTTTTAAGACAACTTTTTCATGCTCCTCTTTCACTTTCAGCAAGAAGCTCTTTAGTTCTTCCTCCCTTTCTTCCATAAGGGTGGTGTCATCTGCATATCTGAAGTTACTGATATTTTTCCCAGAAATGTTGATTACAGCTGGTGCTTCATCAGCCAAGCGTTTCTCATGATGTACTCTGCATATAAGTTAAATAAGCAGGGTGACAATATAGAGCCTTGACATACTCCTTTCCCAACTTGAAACTAGTCTGTTGTTCCATGTTCAGGTCTAACTTTTCCTTCCTGACCTGCACACAGATTTCTCAAGAGGCAGCACAAGTGGTCTGATCTCGTGAAGATCTCATTAAGAATTTTCCACAGTTTGGTGTTTTTCTTTCTGGCTTGCATCACTTTGTATAATAGGCTCCAGTTTCATCCACTTCATTAGAACTGATTCAAATGTATTTGTTTAATGGCTGAGTAATGCTCCATTGTGTATATGTACCACAGCTTTCTTATCCATTCATCTGCTGATGGACATCTAGGTTGCTTCCATGTCCTGGCTATTACAAATAGTGCTGCGATGAACATTGGGGTAGTGATCCATACAATCAAAAGCTTTGGCATAGTCAATGAAGCAGGAGTAGATGTTTTCTTGGAACTCTCTTGCTTTTTCTAGGAACCAGAGGATGTTGGCAATTTGATCTCTGGTTCCTCTGCCTTTTCTAAATCCAGCTTCAACATCTGGAAGTTCATGATCCACATACTGTTAAAGGATGGCTTGGAGAATTTTGAGCATTATTTTACTAGCATGTGAGATTAGTGCAATTGTGCGGTAGTTTGAGCATTCTTTGGCATTGCCTTTCTTTGGGATTGGAATGAAAACTGACCTTTTCCGGTCCTGTGGCCACTGCTGAGTTTTCAAATTTGCTGGTATATTAAGTGCAATACTTTCACAGCATCATCCTTTAGCATTTGAAATAGCTCACCGGGAATTCCATGATCTCCACTAGCTTTGTCATAGTGATGCTTCCTTAGACCCCCTTGACTTCACAATCCAGGACGTCTGGCTCTAGGTGAGTGATCATACCATCATGATTGTCTGGGTCGGGAAGGTATTTTTTGTACAGTTCTTCTGTGTATTCTTGCCACCTCTTCTTAATAGCTTCTGCTTCTGTTAGGTCCATACCATTTCTGTACTTTATTGTGCCCATCTTTGCATGAAATGTTCCCTTGGTATCTCTAATTTTCTCGAAGAGATCTCTAGTTTTCCCATTCTATTGTTTTCCTCCATTTATTTGCATTGATCACTGAGGAAGGCTTTCTTATCTCCTTGCTATTCTATGGAATTCTTCATTCAAATGAATATATCTTTCCTTTTCTCCTTTACCTTTCGTTTCTCTTCAGAGCTCCTCAAACAACTATTTTGCCTTTTTGCACTTCTTTTTTTCTTGCAGATGGTCTCAATCCCTCCCTCCTGTACAGTGTCACAAACTTCCATCCATAGCTCTTCAGGCACTCTGTCTATCACATCTAATCCACTGAATCTATTTCTCACTTTCACTGTATAATCGTAAGAAATTTGATTTAGGTCATACATGAATGATCTACTCATTTTCTCTAATTTATTTGATGTAAATCTAAATTTGGCAATAAGGAGTTCATGATCTGAGCCACAATTTGCTCTGGGTCTTGTTTTGCTGTTTAGAGCTTTTCAATCTTTGGCTGCAAAGAATATAATCAATCTGATTTCGGTATTGACCATCTGGTGATGTCCATGTGTACAGTCTTCTCTTGTGTTGTTGGAAGAGGGTATTTTCTATGACCAGTTTGTTCTCTTGACAAAACTCTATTAGCCTTTGCCCGCCTTCATTCCTTACTCCAAGGCCAAAGTTGCTTGTTACTCCAGATATCTCTTGACTTCCTAATTTTGGATTCCAGTCCCCAATAATGAAAAGAACATTTTTTTGTGTGTTAGTTCTAGAAGGTCTTGTAGGTCTTCAGAGAACTGTTCAACTTCAGCTTCTTCAGCATTACTGTTTGGGGCATAGACTTGGACTGTCGTGTAATTGAATGGTTTGCCTTGGAAAAGAACAGAGATCATTGTGTCATTTTTGAGATTGCATTTCAGACTCTTTTGTTGAGTATGATAGCTACTCCATTTCTTCTAAGGAATTCTTGCCCACAGTAGTATATATGATGATCATCTGAGTTAAATTCACCTATTCCAGTCAATTTTAGTTCACTGATTCATAAAATGTCGATCTTCACTCGTGCCATCTACTGTTTGATCACTTCCAATTTACCTTGATTCATGGAACTAATATTCCAGGATTGTATGGTGATTGCAGCCATGAAATTAAAAGACACTTATTCCTTGGAAGAAAAGTTATGACCAACCTAGGTAGTTTATTCAAAAGAAGAGACATTACTTTCCCAACAAAGGTCCGTTTAGTCAAGGCTATGTTTTATCCTGTGGTCATGTATGGATGTGAGAATAGGACTCTGAAGAAGGCTGAGAGCCGAAGAATTGATGCTTTTGAACTGTGGTGTTGGAGAAGACTCTTGAGAGTCCCTTGGACTGCAAAGAGATCCAAACAGTCCATTCTGAAGGAGATCAGCCCTGGGATTTCTTTGGAAGGAATGATGCTAAAGCTGAAACTCCAGTACTTTGGCCACCTCATGCGAAGAGTTGACTCATTGGAAAAGACTGATGCTGGGAGGAATTAGGGACAGGAAGAGAAGGGGACGACGGAGGATGAGATGGCTGGATGGCATCACGGACTCGATGGATGTGAGTCTGAGTGAACTCTGGGGGATGGTGATGAATAGGCAGGCCTGGTGTGCTGCGATTTATGGGGTCGCAAAGAGTCGGACATGACTGAGCGACTGAACTGAACTGAACTGATGCAATATTACTCTTGAAAGAATTAGACTTACTTACATCACCAATCATATCTACAGCTGGGTGTTGTTTTTGCTTTGACTCCATCTCTTCACTCTTTCTGGGGTTATTTCTCCACTGATCTCCAGTAGCATATTGAGCACCTACTGACCTGGGGAGTTCATTTTTCAGTGTCCTATCTTTTTGCCTTTTCATACTGTTCATGGGGTTCTCAAGGCAAGAATACTGAAGTGGTTTGCCATTCCTTTCTCCAGTGGAGCACGTTTTGTCAGAACTCTCCACCATGACCCATCCGTCTTGGGTTGCCCTACATGGCATGCCTCATAGTTTGGTTGAGTTAGACAAGGCTGTGGCCCATGTGATCAGGGTGGTTAGTTTTCTTTGATTGTGGTTTTCAGTCTGTCTTCCCTCTGATGGAAAAAGATAAGAGGCTTTTGGAAGCTACCTGATGGGAGAGACTGACTGAGGGGAAAACTGTGTCTTGTTCTTATGAGTGAGGCCATGTTCAGTAAATCTTTAATGCAATTTTCTTTTGATGGGTGGGGCTGTGTTCCCTTCCTGTTATTTACCTGGGGCCAAACTATGGTGGAGGTAATGAAGATAATGGGGACCTCCTTCAAAAGCTCCCTTGCAGGTAGTGTTACACTCAATGCCCCCAACCCTGCAGCAGGCCACTGCTGACCCATGTTTCTACCGGAGACTACTGAACACTCACAGGCAAGTCTGGATCAGTCTCTTGTGGGGTCATTGCTCCTTTCTCTTGTGTCCTGGTGTGCACAAGGTTCTGTTTGTGTCCTCCAAAAGTCTATTTCTTGTGTCCCATGTAAGTTCTAAGAGTCCTCAATAGAAAATAGTAAATTGACAGATGTTCTCATAAAGAAAGCATACTTTTCTTAAAAACAAACAAACAAACAAAAAAATAAAAAAAAACTTATTTCCCATGTTATGTAAAGAATTGGAATCTTGAACAACTATTTTCATTGATTCCTTTTGTGAATAAAAATAATATGACTGATCTGACTACAGAACAGTATTCCTGGTTTGTCTTGGTGATAGCATTTATGATCAGGTAGCACATCTATTTATCAATTACCTGCCACCTAGATTCCTTTGAGTCTTTGGTTTTGCCACAAAAATCCTAGCTACAAAAATAGAGGGAGTGAGAAAGAGAAGGAAGGAAGGAAAGAGAGAGGCTAGGAGAGAGGGAGGGAGAGGGGAAGGAAGAAGGGAAGAAAGACAGAAAAATTCTTCACATACCCATAAAACTGAAATAAAACTTAAAAATACCCACTGACTGCAGCCTATTTTTCAGAAATGGATGTGACTTCAGAAATGGAGGTCACTTCATTAAAGTGAGATTCTCAGTCAAAGCTCTAAGCTTAAAATGTAAACTTTAAAAAATGTATTCAAACTTACCAGACTTAGCCCCTGGTTTCAAATCACTGCCAAACTGGCTCTGTAATAGCATGAAAATATAATGTAAAATCATATGGGCTTGCCACTTTAAAGGTCAACACTGAAGATTCAATACTTTGATATATTTCAGCCTGATAGAAGAGTAACAGTCACTACAGCATATGTGGAGAGAATATAAAACATAATCGTTGGCCAGTAGCTCCTAATTACATAAAAGATAGAAGTATGGAAATAGATTTATATATGATCAGAAAAGTTTTTAACTGAACTAGATTGGATTAAGAATGAAAGTTAGATGGAAGACATTCTAAGAGAAAAGAGAAATACCAAGAAATTTATGAAAGAGTAAAAATGTAGAGTGTATCATAGAGTTATAACAGAAAAAAATAGCCTTCTATGTGTTGCATGTGAAAGAACAGAGAGAGGCTAGAATCTAAAGGTTAACAGTGGCCAGATTTTAAAGATCTTTTGACACTACATAAGGAATTTATGAATCTAGTATATAATAGAAAAAATAACAAAAGTTTTTCATTCACATAAGCTGTCCTGAATTTTTAAAAGATAGATAAGGCAATGGCATGCATATTGGACAAAAAGAGTATGAGACGACTGTCAAAGCTGAAAAGTAAAATTGAAACTATTGCAGCAATGATATTCTGGCAATAAAGCTAGACCAAAATTGGCAAAAGAAATGGGCCCCTCCCCCCCAAAAAAAAAGGCTTGAGAAACATTTAAGGAGTTAGTTGAAAATTTTTGTTCTCTTCTATGGACAAGACTGGGACATTCCATTGGCTCAGCAGTAAAGAATCCAGCTGACAATGCAGGAGATGTGAGTTCAATTGCTGGGCAGTGAAGATCCCCTGGAGAAGGAAATGTCCAAAGTATTGGAGCTTCAGATTCAGCATCAGTCCTTCTAATGAATATTCAGTGTTGATTTCCTATAAGCATGGCTGATTTGATCTCCTTTCTGTCCAAGAGACTCTCAAGAGCTGTCTCCTCTTTTATCCTCATCAAGAGGCTCTTTAGTTCGTCTTCCGTTTCTTCCATTAGAGTGATATCATCTGCATATTTCTCCTGGTAATCTTGATTCTAGCTTGAGATTCACCCAGCCCAGCATTTATCATGATGTACTCTGCATAGAAGTTAAATAAGCAGGATGACAATATATAGCCTTGACATACTACTTTGTCAGTTCTGAACCAGTCAGTTGTTCCATGCCCGGTTCTAACTATTGCATCTTTACCTGCATATAGGTCTCTCAGGAGACAGGTTAGGTGATCTGGTATTCCCATGTCTTTAAGAATTTTCAACAGTTTGCTGTGATCCACACAGTCAAAGGCTTTAATGTAGTCAGTGAAGAAATAGATGTTTTTCTGGAATTCCTTTGTTTTTTCATGATCTAACAAATATTCGCAACTTGATCTCTGGTCCCTCTGCTTTTTCTAAGCCCAGCTTGTACACCTGAAAATTTTTGATTCACATACTGCTGAATACTATCTTGAAGGATGTTGAGTATAACCTTATAATATGTGAAATGAGTGCAATTATATGGTCTAAAATAATCACAAACTAGTGAGTGTAACAGAAAAGAAAAATGAAAAAAAAAACACATATATAGATAAAAAAACTAGTAGTTACTAGTTGGGGGGAGGTAATATAGTAGTAGGGGAGTGGGAGGTAAAAACTATTGGGTATAAGATAGGCTCAAAGATTTATGTTACAACATGGGGAATATAGCCAATATTTTTCAATAATTTTGGATGAAAGTAACCTTTCAAATTTCCATAAAAAATTTTTAAAGTAACAAAATAAAATTGTTATAATTATTTTTAAAGGAGAGTTCAATTTTATTGCCAAAAGATTGCTCTATTATTTGCAGAAGTAAATCATAATTGATACCAAAAGAGTACAACCTTCAAGAGAAAGTTTTTCAAAACATCAAATGGAACACTTAGTTTCTAATTGGTCTAGTTTATCTTCATTATGATCTTATTCTCTCTCCTTTACTCCAGTATCAGCAAGTCATGTGATAGAATCCCTCTCATGTAGTCAGCCCAGAACTTTCCATTCCAAATTCCAAACTCTCTAGCAACTAACTTTTGTGCAGTAGGGCTTCAGGAGGTTGTAAGCAAAGCACATTTATTCTTTAACTTTGAAGATTTGCCCATCTTTGCAGAAAGGCTTTCAAATTCCTATCAGCAGCTTCTGGTCTAGTCCTTACGCTATAGCTATGCTTAATTAGTTCTTATCCTTACACCTCAGCTAACCCCCCCTTTTTTTGAAGCAGCTTTCTGCTACCCCTGACAGAAGAAGCATTTTACTTGCATTTTCCCCTTGCACCTAAAGAAATGCAGTGTTTTCATCTCTCTTGATCGCATGACTTTTCTGACCTTTCAGAAAAGGAGTGTAACTTGATTTCCATGGCAACCCCAATGCTCCAGCCTTTAGCAAGTTTATACTTAACTTTCCCTTGTATTTGAGTTGACATTATTTTTCTTAACTGAGTTCATGTTCGGTTGCTGACAGAAGCTGCATTTTTTTTTTTAAAAAAGATCTTACATTGTCACACAGAAAAAAGTCAGTCATATAGAGATAGACAAATATCATGATTATTGCTTATATGTGGAATCTAAAGACATGGTATACATGAACTTATTTACAAAACAGAAATACAGCCACAGGTGTAGAAAATAGAGTTGTGGTAACCACGGGCTAAGGTTGGAGAGGGATAAATTGGAAGATTGGGATTAACATATATTCACTACTGTATATAAAATGAATAACTAATAAGGACCTACTGTACTGCATAGGAACTCTTCTCAATACTCTGTAATGACCTGTATGGTAAAAGAATCTAAGAAAGAGTAGGTATATGTACATGTATAACCGATTCACTTTACTGTACCCCTGAAACTAACACAATATTGTAAATCAACTATACCCCATTTAAAATTTTTAAATTGTAAATAAACTAGTCACACTTTGCAGCAGCTTTATTATTTGACCAGTCTGCAGTACATGTGGCTAAATTAGCTCTGTGTAGGTTAATCAGTCAGTTTTACCTTAATGAAAACTAACAGATTCTGATAGGTTTACTCTTAACAGAGTTAGGGAAGAGTAGGGTCTGAATAGGGATATTAACATTAAAGGAACATTCCTAAAATAAAGATTCAAAAATGAAAGAATCAGGGATAAACATAAATCTTATTTTACAACATTTTCACAACCTCTGTGATAAAGTTGCTTAAATAACAGAAATATGTGTGTATTTTAAGTAAAAAGATACATGCATGCTCTATCTCAAAATTTTGAAAATATTCAACCACCTACCATGGATAGATATCTTCTTGCCCAGGGTGGAGATCACTCCATGTGACTTTTCTAGGGATTTTTAAATAATCACATCTCAGATACCACTTATATTTAATAAAGACAAAGTTACTAAAGAATTGACATAATTCAAGATAAAATATTTAAACTATGTGGGTTAATAAACTTTCCCACCAGTCTTTTTTGTGTTCTTTCTCTATGTGCCTTTCATATTTAGTTTTTATTTGAAACTGTCATAAGGACCTGAGGTTTACTTGGAGAGTACTCAGAAATGGCTTTTTATGATGCTGTATAATCTCTGTGTATGTGTGTTTGTGTGTGCTTCTGTATTTGTTCACTCATGTAGCGAAGGAATCCTTGTTATACTACCAGTCTCCTATATACAAATAACTGATTATATTGTATCATTTTTCCTTAATATTAAGGACTTCTTAAAATTTTGAAATAAATAAAAAATAAATGGATGCTTTTCTTGGGTAAACCTTGTCTTCCCTTTGTGTTAGTACTTCACTGAGTAGTCAAGGGCAGAGAGTGAATATCAAGAAGGAAGATAATAGAACTCCAAGGAGAATGAACAAGATCAAGTACTTCCTGCAGTTTGCACTGACTCAGAAGAAAATAATTATGGTGCTAAGAAAAAAGATGAAAGGAAAAATCACCTATGCCTTGTTGAAAGTTTTTATTTTTCTAGCTATATGGTTGATTAGCTAATTGTTTGGCTAGTTAATGAGATAGTTCATTAGTTTAAGACTAGCATGCTGGAAAGTGCATGCAGATATGATGCCTTGGTATAGATTTTTATAAATAAGTAAGTTACAACAGCCAAGTTAGACTAACTAATGTGCGCCTGCTGGAGGTGACAAGATTGAGTAATCAAGAAAAAAAAAGGTATATATATGTGCGTGTGTGTGTGTGTGTGTGTGTGTGTGTTTCCAGATTGTGTTGTTTAAATACAGAAAATAAAAGGAAAGAAATAAGAACAATACAGACAGGAACAGAACAAGAACAAGACAGAATAAGGAATTTCTTAGGAAAAAAAAATATACTATATTTATGCAAGAGGAGAAATTAAATTGTCTTATGAAAATCATATGTAAAATCTATTGAGTCTGAATAATTTCTCACTTAGCTTAATTAAAAGTTAGTTTTAAATAATTGAATCTCAGTTTTCCCAGCTATAAAATAAAGATAAGGATAGTAGTAATGTCATAGGACTATTTTGATGATTAGATGAATAATCTTACCGAAGCCTATTTTAAAACACTGTCACATAGTATTAAATATTAGATATACAAAAGCATATTTCTAAGTTCTAAAACCGTACACCTAAGAGAATATCTAAAATCAACAAAAACTGAGTTACAAGTTAACCCCATGGTTCTGATCTATTTGAAATATACATTTCCTAAGATGTACAGAATGTAGAGACTGTATGAGTTTGATGGTGTTGTGATGTTGATGATGGCAAAGATGATGATGAGAAACAGGATAATAGCCATCATTTACTTAAGTACATTACATGGATTAAATCTGCAATAGAAACATTGCATATGCAATCACATTAACTTTTTTAAGCTGGTATTTATTGAGTGATTTTTTAAACATCATTGGGTACACAAAGACTCTAATGGTACCTCTCATCTCCAAACACCCAGTGCTATTAAAGAAATACCAATACAGTATTGTAAATCAAAAGAAAAAAAAGAAAGAAAGAAATATGATATGAACTGGGGCAAATTAAATGTCAATGAAATATTTACTATTCTTTCAAACTTCTGTAGATTCATCCCTTTGATTGGAAAGCAGTACTGTGTTCAAATGTAAATCACTCATAAAACCAACTGGGGAAAAAAAAAATTCCATCTTAACATGTTCCATTAGAAACCCAAATCAAAGAATGGACTTATACCCATTTAACTAGAGCTAGACTCAAAATAGTCACTTGTTTAACTATGCTTTTACATAACCATTTAGTAACTCATTCGTTCAGCTTTAGATAAGGAAGATATTTGGATATCTGAGAGAGAGATGGAATTCTGAATTGTAATCACTCAAAACTACAATAATGTAATAAATAACATATAAGTTGAGTATTTTTTCCTTTAGGGATTAATGAACATTATTTTACAAAAATTATTAAATTAATTTTGGTTTGGTATAGTAACTAATTCATGTCTGACTCTTTGCAACTACATGGACTGTAGCCCATCAGGCTCCTCTGTTCATGGGGATTCTTCATGCAATACTACTGGAGTGGGTTGCCATTTCCTTCTCCAGGGGATCTTGCTGACCCAGGAATCAAACCCAGGTCCCCTGCATAGCAGACACATTCCTTATCAACTGAGATATAAGGTAATTGTAGTATTTTTTATTTCAGCTAAATGATGCAGTTTTGAGCATTGCTAAAAATGAATGGATATTAAACATGTGAAAGCATATTGTAGCCTTTTTGGCATACACTGTATTTATTGGGAGAAAATATATATTAGATTCTATATTCATAGCATTTGCCACTAAGTCATCATTTGTCAGAGATTTCACTGAAGGAAGGGAGTTGAACGCTTCAACTATATCTATACCACTACAGTCAGATCAGTCACTCAGTCGTATTCTGCTCTTTGCAACCCCACGGACTGCATCACACGAGGCTTCCCTGTCCATCACCAGGTCCCTTTCCTGGAGCTTGCTCAAACTCATGTAAATCAAGTCGTGATGCCATCCAACAATTTCATCCTCTATAGTCCCCTTTTCCTCCTGCCTTCAATCTTTCCCAACATCAGAATCTTTTCCAATAAGTCAGTTCTTCGCATCAGGTGGCCAAAGTATTGGAGTTTCAATGCCAGCATCATTCTTTCCAATGAATATTAAGGACTAATTTCCTTTAGGATTAACTGGTTGGATCTCCTCATTGTCTGAAGGGACTCTCAAGTGTCTTCAACACTACAGTTGAAAAGCATCAATTTTTCGGTGCTCAACATTTTTATGCTCAAACTCTCACACCCATTTAGGACTACTGGAAAAACTATAACTTTGATTAGACAGACCTTTGTTTCCAAAGCAATCTCTCTGCTATTTATTATGCTATCTAGATTGCTCATAGCTTTTCTTTCAAGGAGCAAGCGTCTTTTAATTTCATGGCATTCACCATCGGCAGTGACTTTGGAGCCCAGGAAAATAAAGTACCCCACTATTTCCATGTTTCCCCATCTATTTGCCATGGAGTGATGGGACCAGATACCATGATCTTAGTTTTCTGAATGTTCACTTTTAAGTCGACTTTTTCAACCTCCTCTTTCACTTTCATCAAAAGGCTCTTTCATTCCTCTTCATTTTCTGCCATAAGGATGGTATCATCTGCATATCTGATGTTATTGATTTTTCTCCTGGCACTCTTGATTGCAGCTTGTGCTTCATCCAGCCTGATATTTTTAATGATGTACTCTGCAAATAAGTTAAATAAGCAGGGTGATAATATACAGCCTTGATGTACTACTCTCTTTCCGATTTGGAACCAGTCTGTTGTGCCATGTCTGGTTGTAACTGCTGCTTCTTGACCTGCATACAGATTACTCAGGGGAAAGGTAAGGTGTCCTGGTATTCCCATATCTTTAAGAATTTTCCATCATTTGCTTTGATCCAAAGAGTCGAGGAATTTGGCGTAGTCAATAAAGGAGAAGTAAACATTATTCTAGAACTCTCTTGCTTTATCAATGACCCAAAGGATATTGCCAGTTTGATTTTTGGTTCCTCTGCCTTTTCTAAATCCAGCTTGAACATCTGAAAGTTCACGGTTTACATGCAGTTGAATCCTTCCTTGGATAATTTTGAGCATTACTTTACTAGTGTGTGAGATGAGTGCAATTGTGCAGTAGTTTGAACATTATTTGACATTGCCTTTCTTTGGGATTGGAATGAAAACTGATATTTTCCAGTCATGGGACCACTGCTGTGTTTTCCAAAATTGCTGGCATATTGAGTGAAACACTTTCACAGCATCATCTTTTAGCATTTGAAATAGCTTAACTGGAATTCCATCACCTCCACTAGCTTTGTTTGTATTGATGCTTCCTAAGTCCAACTTGACTTCACATTCCAGGATGTCTGGCTCTAGGTGAGTGATCACATCTTCTTGTTTATCTGGGTCATGAAGATCTTTTTTCTATAGTTCTCTCTGTATTCTTGCCACCTCTTCTTAATATATCTGCTTCTGTTAGGTCCATATCATTTTTGTCCTTTATTGTCCCCATCTTTGCATGAAATGTTCCCTTGGTATCTCTAATTTCCTTGAAGAGATTGCTGTCTTTCCCATTCTACTGTTTTCCTTAATTTCTTTGCATTGATCACTGAGGTAGTCTTTTAATCTCTCCTTGATATTGTTTGCAACTCTGTATTCGGATGGATATATCTTTCCTTTACTTTTATTTTTAACTTCTCTTCTTTTCTCAGGTATTTGTAAGGCTTCCTCTGACAATCATTTTGCCTTTTTGCATTTCTTTTTCTTGTGATTGTCTTGATCACTGCCTCCTGTACAATGTCATGAACCTCATCCATAGTTCATCAGGCACTCTGTCTATCAGATTTAATCCCTTGAATCAATTTGTCACTTTCATATATAATCATAAGGAATTTGATTTAGGTCATACCTGAATGGTCTAGTGTTTTTTCCTACTTTCTTTAAGTCTGAATTTTGCACCAAGGTAGTCATGATCTGAGCCACAGTCAGCTTCCAGTCTTATTTACACTGACTATATAGAGCTTGCTTGTTGACTCAGCTAGTAAAGAATCTGCCTGCAATGAGGGAGATATGGGTTTGATCCCTGGATTGGGAAGATTCCCTGGAGAAAGGAATAGATACCCACTCCAATATTCTGGCCTGGAGAATTCCATGGATTGTATAGTTCATGGGGTCACAAAAAATCAGACATGACTGAGTGACTTTCACTTCAGTTCACACAGAGTTTCTCCATCTATGACTACAAAGAACATAATTAATCTGATTTCAGTATTGACCCTCTGGTGATGTCCATGTGTAGTCTTCTCTCATGTTGTTGGAAGAGGGTGTTTGTTATGACCAGTGAGTTCTCTTGGCAAAACTCTGTTAGCCTTTGTCCTGCTTCATGGTATAACCCAAGGCCAAATTTTCCTGATGTTCCAGGTATCTCTTGACTTCCTACTTTTGCACTTCAGTCCCCTATAATGAAAAGGACATCTCTTTGGGGTGTTAGTTCTAGAAGATCTTGTAGGTCTTCATAGAACTATTCAACTTCAGTTTCTTCAGCATTACTGGTTGGGGCATAGACTTGGATTATTATGGCATTGAGTGGTTTGCCTTGGAAACGAACTGAGGTCATTCTGTCCTTTTTGAGATTACTCCCAAATACTGCATTTCAGATTGTTGACTATGAGGGCTACTCCATTTCTTCTAAGGGATTCTTGCCCAAAGTAGTAGATACAATGGTCGCCTGAATTAAATTTGCCCATTCCCCTGCATTTCAGTTCGCTGATTTCTAATGTCAGTGTTCACTCTTGCCATCTCCTGTTTGACCAATTTACATTGATTCATGGACTTAACATTCCAGGTTCCTATGCAATATTTGCTCTTTATAGATTTTGCTTCTATCACCAGTCACATCCACAACTGGCTGTTGTTTTTGCTTCAATTTCATCTCTTCATTCTTTCTGGAGATTTCTCCACTTTTCTCCAGTAGCGTATTGGGCATCTACAGACCTGGGGAGTTCATCTTTCAGTGTCCTATCTTTTTGCCTTTTCATGCTGTTCATGGGGTTCTCAAGGCAAGATACTGAAGTGGTTTGCTGTTCCCTTCTCCAGTGGACCAAGTGTTGTCAGGATTCTCCACCATGACCCATCTGTTGGGTGGCCCCACATGGCATGGCTCATAATTTCGTTATGTTAGGCAAGGCCATGTGATCAGTTTGATTAGTTTACTGTGACTGTGGTTTTCATTCTGTCTGCCCTCTGCAGGAGAAAGATAACAGACTTATGGAAGCTTTCTAGGGTGAGAGACTGACTGAGAGGGAGACTGGGTCTTATTCTGATGGAGGAGGCCATGCTCAGTAAATCTTTAATCCAATTTTCTGTTGATGAGCTGGACTGTATCCCCCCCTGTTGTTTGACCTGAAGCAAAGGTATGGTAAGGGAATGAAGGCAATGGCAACATCCTTCAAAAGGTCCCACGTACACACTGTCGCACTCAGTGCTCCTGACCCTGCAGCAGGCCGCTGCCAACTCACAGGTCTACCAGAGACTCCTGGACACTCCTGGGCAAGCTTGAGCAAGTCTCTTGTGGGGTCACTGCTCCTTTTTCCTGGGTCCTGGTGTGCACAAGGTTTTATTTGTGCCCTCCAAGAGTCTGCTTCCCCAGTCCTGTGTAAGTTCTCTAATCAAATCCCACTGGCCTTCAAAGTCAAATTCCCTGATGGTTCTCAGTCCAGTCGCCAGATCCCTAGGTTGGGAAATCTGTGGTGGGCCCTAGAACTTTCTTAACAGTGTGAGAATTTATTTGGTATAATCGTTCTGAAGTTGTTGGGTCATCTACTCGGTGCCTCTATCGTGGGGTTAATGACAACTTCCTCCAAGAGGTCTTATGCCACACGTTGTATGACCCAGGTCTGCTGTAGCCAGAGCTCCTGCCCCTGCGGCAGGCCATTGCTGACCCATACCCCTGCAGGAGGCACTCAAAAGCTCAGAGGCAGGTCTGACTCAGTCTCTGTGGTATCTCTGTGTCTTGATGCACACAAGGTTTTGTTTGAGCCCTCCAAGCATCTCTGACGGGGATGAGGTTTGATTCTAAACATCATTTCACCCCTCCTACCATCTTGCTGGGCTCCTCCTTTGGCATTGGACATGGGGTATCTTTTTTTGGTGGGATTCAACATTCTTCTGTTGATGGTTGTTCAGCAGTGATTTGTAATTTTGGAGTTGTCACAGAAGATGAGCGCACATCCTTATATTCTACCATCTTGTAGGGACTATACCACTTTATGCTATTAATATTAGTAGGTTATAATTTTTAATATTGTCACTCCCCAGTAATTAAAAGACATAACTAAATAAAATAAATGAGTGAAATCAAATCAAAGTTCAGAAAAAAGGAGTGAAAATAAAACACATAATAATGTCTGCTATTTAGTCCCTTGCAGACAAATATTTGTGCATGTTATGAAAGTAATTCTTACACTCACTCCATTCTTGCCTCTGATAAATATAAGTTTATCAGCAAACTGGCAAATGACATCTAGCCAAGGGAAGAATAAAATATTATTAGGGTTTAAGATTTCTAAAATTAATTATTAAGAAGCCTTAATCAGTGTTTTCGACTTTTAGGAAAAGACATTTTTAAAAAACTATTTAATTGTAAAGCGAATTTTTAAACTTTGCAGAATTTAAAAGAGAGGATATAAATATTCCTAGAGATTGTGAATTCTGTGTTGTGGTCAGTCGTTCAGTCATGTCCAATTCTTTGCAACCCCTTGGACTGTAGCCTCCAGGCTCCTTTGTCCACGGAATTTTCCAGACAAGATTTCTGTAGTGTGTTACCATTTCCTACTCTGGGCATCTTCTCAACCCAGGGATAAAACCTGCGTATTTTTCATTTCTTGCATTGGCAGTTGGATTTTTTACCACTGTGCCTCCTGGGAAGCCCATTCTTAGACACATGCTGTCCCTAATGGACAGAGAGAGATCTGGTGTGTCTCCCTGTGTCCTCATTCAGTGCAGAATCCTTTATAGCATGTTATTATACTTATTATTGGTTTACCTGTTATTCATTGTAAACCCTTGAACGGTGCATAGTATTTAATATTTATTTTCTTCCTTCCTCCCTTATTTTCCTCTCTTATCTCCAGAAGCATGTTCTTGCAGTCTACTAAGTCAAGTCTGTACATTCACCACTGTTTAACCATCCCTTTTTTCAGTGAAAAACTCCCAGTTTGCCTCTTATTCCAGGCTAGTCCAGTGTCTGAATGTAGTATCCTACAACATAAGAATTTAACTAAAATTTAACTACCTGTGGAAATCACAAAATATATTTAATTAGGAACAATTATGTGCCAGGTATTCTCTGAGATACATCAATGAACAAAACTGAAATCCTTGTCTCCTAAAATTCATATTTTATATTTTGCCTAGAAGAGTCAAACTCATAGTAAGTTCTTGTTTATGTTGCCTCTTGTGTTTGTTTCTGATTAAGTTTAAAGCACTTTTAAAAATTACAAAACATTTTTAAGTTCTCACACTCATTGATTTTTGAAACTTCTATCTTTCTGTTTCAACTAAATAAAACTGAAGAATTAAATTAACCATGCCTTCAGTTGAATGTTGTATTCTTAGAAGATATTATATATGTGTATATGTTAATTACATGTGTGTATATATATATATATATATATATATTCCTACATACATACATATATTTGTGTGTGTGCATGCACATGCACAATATACTTTTCTGTTAGGATTTTTTCTTTTACTTCTAAGTGTTGAACCTTGGGTAAAATTTTAAACTTTTACTAAATTTCTTTTTTTTTCAAAATATATATAATAGGGTTCTATTTGATCATCTGTCATGATGATCAGAAATAGTGTAAGAAAATGGTCATCAAAAGGTCACTTATACTGTCACAAAAGGGTAAACAGGTGTGGAATTTAGGGATTAAAATTAGCAAAGTAATTTGCCCAAAAGTATAACTTGCTTAAGTTTAATTGTTGCTAAGTTGTATCCAACTTTTTGCCACACCATGGACTGAAGCATCCCAGGCTTCACTGCCTCTATCTCCGGGGGTTTGCTCAAATTCACATTCATTTGTCAGTTGTCCTATCTCTTCCTCTGTACCCTCTTTTACTTTTGCCTTCAATTTTTCCCAGCAAAATGGTCTCTTTGCATCAGGCAGCCAAATTATTGGAGCTCTGGCTTTAGCAACACTTCTTTGATGAATGTTACAAGGTTATTTCCTTTAAGATTAACTGTTTGGATCTCTTTGAAATCCAAGGCACTATCAAGAGTCTTCTGCAGCACATCACAGTTTAAAAGCATCAATGCTTCAGTCCTTAGCCTACTTTATGAACCAATTCTTTTCTTGAGCTGCATACAGGTTTATCAGGAATCAGGCAAAGTGGTCTGGTGTTCCTATCTTTCTCAGAATTTTCCAGTTTCTTATGACCCACACTGTCAAAGGCTTTACAGTAGTCAGTAAAGCAGAAGTAGATGTTTTTCTGGAACTCCCTTGTTTCTTCCATGATCCAACGAATGTTGGCAACTTGATCTCTGGTTCCTTTGATTCTTTGAAACTCATTTTGTACATCTGGAAGTTCTCAGTTCACATACTGCTGAAACTTAGCTTGAAGGATTTTCAACATAACCTTGCTAGTATGTGAAATGAGTGCAATTGTACCATAATATAAACATTCTTTGGCAATGTCCTTCTTTGAAGTTGAAATGAAAACTGACCATTTCCTGTCCTGTGGCCACTGCTGAGCTTTCTGTATTTGATGGCACGTTGAGTGAGGCACTTTAACAGCATCATCTTTTAGTACTGCAAATAGCTCAGCTGGAATTCTGTCACCTCCGCTAGTCTTGTCCATTGTAATGCTTCCTAAGGCCCACTTGACTTCACACTCCAGGATGTCCAGGTCTAGGTGAGTGACCACACTTTCATGGTTATCTGGGTCATAAGATCATTTTAGAATAATTCTCCATATTCTTGGCACCTCTTCAAAATCTCCTTTGTTTTTGTCAGACTTTAACAATTTCCTTCCTTTATTGTGTGCATTTCTGTGATTGTGGTACTCATTCCGTCTGCCCTCTGATGGATGAGGATAAGAGGCTTATGTAAGCTGTATGGAGGTCAAGACAAGTTAGAATTGGACATGAAACAACAAACTGTTTCAAAATTGGGAAAGGAGTACTTCAAGGCTGTATATTGTCACCCTGCATATTTAACTTCTATGCAGAGTACATCATGCAAAATGCCAGGCTGGATGAAAAACAAGCTGGAATCAAGATTTTAGGGAGAAATATCAATAACCTCAGATACACAGAGGACACCATCCTTATGGAAGAAAGCAAAGAGAAAATGAGTAACCTCTTGACAAAAATGAAGGAGGAGAGTGAAAAAGCTGGCTTAAAATTCAACATTCAGAAACCTAAGATTATCGCATCTGGTCCCATCACTTCATGGCAAATAGATGGGGAAACAAAGGAAACAGTGACAGACTATTTCCTTGAGCTCTACAATCACTTCAGATGGTGACTACAGCCATGAAATGGACGTTTAGAAGTTTCATGGCTGAAAGGACGTTTGCTCCTTGGAAAAAAACTGTGACCAGCCTAGATAGCATATTACAAAGCAGAGACATGACTTTGATGACAAAGGTCTGTCTGGTCAAAGCTATGGTTTTTTCCAGTAGTCATGTATGGATGTGAGTTGAACTGTAAAAATTGATGCTTTCTAGCTGTGTTGCTAGGGAAGACTCTTGAGAGTCTCTTGGACAGAAAACAGATCAAACAGTCTCCTAAGGGAAGTCAAACTTGAATATTCATTGGAAGGACCAATACCTCTTTACTTCCTAATTTGCATTCCAATCCCTTATGATGAAAAGAGCATTTCTCTCTTTCTTTCTTTTTTGGTTTTAGTTCTAGAAGGTGTTGTAATTCTTCATAGAATCATCAACTTCAGCTTCTGTAGCATCAGTGGTTGGAGCATAGACTTGGATTACTGTAATGTTAAATAGTTTTCTTGGAAATGAACCAAGATTGTTGTGTTGTTTTTGAGATTGTACCCAAGTACTGAATTTTGAACTCTTTGGTTGACTATGAGGGGTAAGAGATTCTTGTCCATAGTCGTAGATAGAATGGTTCTATAAATTAAATTTATCCCTTCCCTTCCATTTTATTTCACAGATTTCTAACATTTTGATGTTGACTCTTGCTGTCTCTTAACTGACCACGTCCAATTTGCTTTGATTCATGGATGTAACATTCTAGGTCCCTATGCAATGTTGTTCTCTACAGCATTGAACTTCACTTTTACCACCAGAAACAACCACTTGAGCATAGATTCTGCTTTAAACCAGCTGCTTCATTCTTCCTGGGGCTATTCATAATTTCCCTCTGCTCTTCCCTAGTTGCATATTTGACACCTTCCAAAATGAGGGGTTCATCTTCCAGTGTCATAACTTGCCTTTTTATACTGCCCATAACGTTCTCTAGGCAAGAATACTGGAGTGAGTTGCCATCTCCTCCTCCAGTGGACCACAATTGTCAGAAGTTTTCACTGTGACCTGTCCACCATGGGTGGCCCTAACGATGAGGCTCACAGCCTAAGTTAGTTATGCATGTCCCTTTATCATGACAAAGCTGTGATCCTTGAAGGGACCCAAGAAAGTAGAAGATCTGAACTCAAGATTGCCTTGTCACATTTTTTCTCCAGCCTTACAATCATACGGCCATTTAGACATGGCTAAAGTATTGTTTATTTGTTCATTTAATCTGAACTAAAATTCTTTATGAAACATATTAACTACACATTTCCCACTTGTGCCTTGTGGAGCACTGAATTTATCTCATTGTGTTTTATTTTGTTTTGGTGAAGGCCAATTACATCTGCCATCTATTCCCAAGTGATTTTCTTCTCTGCTGTGACAGTCTTATCAGCCTTATGTCTTTTTCAGTCCATGGAGTGGCTCCATAGCCAGAATCAATGCTGCTCATTTGCATTACCTTCTTCTCTCTCTTAAGTTTTCATTCTAGAGAAAAGAGAAAGTGATAGGAGGACGAATCTTTCTTCTCCCCTTTTTTCTTACTTTTGAAAACGGTGGCTATTCCTGAAAAATTCAGTTAATCAGTGTTTTTATCCTAACATTTGTTTGGAGGACAGTCTTAAAATCCATTATTTTTAGAGACACGTGTATTTTTTTGTTGTGTGCTAAATGATAGTTTCTTTGACAGGAAATGAAAGTGTAGGGTTTTGTTTTTCTTATTCTTTTCCAGTTTTTATTGATAAGAAAACATTCGTTACATCTGAAGTTTATGGAAACAAAATTCTAAAGACCTGAAGTATTTGAACTAATTTCACAACTGACCTGCCTGTTGAGAAACCTGTATGCAGGTCAGGAAAGAACAGTTAGAACTAGACGTAGAACAACAGACTGGTTCCAAATAAGAAAAAGAGTATGTCAAAGCTGTATATTGTCACCCTGCTTATTTAACTTACATGCAGAGTACATCATAAGAACTGCTGGGCTGGATGAAGCACAAGCTGGAATCAAGACTGCCAGGAGAAATATCAAAACCTCAGATATGCTGATGACACCACCCTATGGCAGAAAGTGAAGAACAGCTAAAAAGCCTCTTGATGAAAGTGAAAGAGGAGAGTGAAAAAGTTGGCTTAAAGCTCAACATTCAGAGAATGAAGATCATGGCATCTGGTCCCATCACTTCATGGGAAATAGATGGGGAAACAGTAGAAACAGTGTCAGACTTTATTTTTGGGGCTCCAAAATCACTGCAGATTGTGATTGCAATCATGAAAGTAAAAGACGCTTACTCCTTGGAAGGAAAGTTATGACCAACCTAGATAATATGTTCGAAAGCAGAGACATTACTTTGCCAACAAATGTCCATCTAGTCAAGGCTATGGTTTTTCCATTGGTCATGTATGGATGTGAGAGTTGGACTGTGAAGAAACCTGAGCGCTGAAGAATTGACGCTTTTGAACTGTGGTGTTGGAGAAGACTCTTGGGAGTACCTTGGACTGAAAGGAAATCCAACGAGTCCATCCTAGAGGAGATCAGTCCTGGGTGTTCATTGGAAGGACTGATGTTGAAGCTGAAACTCCAATACTTTGACCACCTCATCTGAAGAGCTGATTCATTGGAAAAGACCCTGATGCTGGGAGGGATTGGGGGTAGGAGAAGAAGGGGAAGACAGAGGATGAGATGGCTGGATGACATCACAAACTCGATGACATGAGTTTGAGTGAACTTCGGGAATTGTGATGGACAGGGAGGCCTGGTGTGCTGTGATTCATGGAGTCGGAAGGAGTAGGACATGACTGAGAGACTAAATTGAACTGAAAATGGTGGCTTAGATGGTAAAAAATCCGCCTGAGATTCAGGAGACCAAGGTTCGACCCTTGGGTCAGCAAAATCCCCTGGAGAAGGAAATACCTTCCCATCACAGTATTCTTGCCTGGAAAATTCCTTGAACATTTTACTGAGTCCAAGCTCACTCTGCTCGCTGCACAACAGGCCAGTGAATCCAAGAGATGAGATGTTGAGGCAAGGAATATGACTTAGTCTTAAAGCTGGCAGATCTAGAAGATAACAGACTAATGTCTCAAGACAACCATTATTTTCGTGGTCTGGATGTCAGGTTATTTTATAAAACTAGGAAGAGAAGAGGTGAGAAAGTAAAATAGAAAAGGCAGAATAGAGAGAGAGGTGGGAAAGTAAAAAGGGCCATCAGTTTTGCAAACATCTCTGGGAATCAAGGAAACATCAAGAAAGGGAGGGATGTCTTAATCTCTTCTTGCTTTTAGAATTTCATAGATGGGCAGGGTCAGATTATCTCTCTACTATCTGAAGAAAGACACTTTAAAAGGCAGAGGGGTCATTATGTATGACTATAATAACAAAAACAACAAAAAGCTGTTCAAAGAAATACTTCCAACGTAGAATCAAAATTGGTCCTTCTCTGCAACAGACAGAGGAGCTTGGTAGGCTACAGTCCATGGGGTGGCAAAAATCGAACACAACTGAGTGACTCAAGGTATTTAGGATAGTTCTTTTTCATTTTTTGCAATTTTTCATTTATAAAAAAATTATTCATTTTTCTAGATTCCTTATAATTATGTCAGAATACGATATTCATCTTTCTCTTTCTGATTTACTTCATCCTGCAGAATAGACTCTAGGTTCATCCACCTCCTTAGAACTGACTCAAAGGCCTTCCTTTTTATGGTTGAGTAATATTTAATTGTGTATATGTACAACTTCTTTATCCATTCATCTCTCTATGGACATCTAGGTTGCTTTCATGTTCTAGCTGTTGTAAATAGTGCTGCAATGAACAATGGGATACATGTGTGTTTTTCAATTTTGGTTTCTTCAGGGATTATACCTAGGAGTGGGATTATGGGTCTTATGGTGATTTTATTCATCGTCTTTTAAGGAATCTCCATACCATCTTACAAAGTGGCTGTATCAATTTACATTCCCACCAACAGTGCAAGAGTGTTCCCTTTTCTCCACACACTTTTCAGCATTTATTGTTTGTAGACTTTTTGATTACGGCAATTCTGACCAGTGTGAGGTGATATCTCACTGTAGTTTTGATTTGCATTTCTCTAATAATGAGAGATGTTGAGCATCTTTTCATGTGTTTGTTAGCCATCTGTGTGTCTTCTTTGGAGAAGTGTCTGTTTAGGTCTTTTTCTCACTTTTTGATTGGGTCTCATTCTTCCTGGTATTGAGCTGTATCAGCTGCTTTTATATTTTGGAAATTAATACTTTGTCAGTTGTTTCATTTGCTATTATTTTCTCCCATTTTGAGGGTTGTCTTTTCACCTTGCTTATAGGTTCCTTTGCTGTGCAAAAGCTTTTAAGTTTAATCAGGTCCCACTTATTTACTTTTATTTTTATTTCCATTACTCTAAGAGGTGGGTCATAGAGGATCTTGTTTTGATTTATGTCACAGTGTTCTCCCTGTTTTCCTCTAAGAGTTTTATAGTTTCTGGTCATACATTTAGGTCTTTCATTCATTCTGAGTTTATCTTTGTGTATCTTATTAGGAAGTATTCTAGTATCATTCTTGTACATGTAACTGTCCACTTTTGCCAGCACCATTTATTGGAGAGGTTGTCTTTGCCCCATTGTATTTTCTTGTATCCTTTGACAAAAATAAGGTACCCATAGGTGCATGGGCTTATTTCTTGGCTTTCCATTTTGTTCCATTGGTCTATGTTTCTATTTCTGTGCCATTACCATGCTATCTTGATGTCTGTAGCTTTGTATTATAATCTGAATTCAGGAATGTTGATTCCTCCAGCTCCATCCTTCTTTCTCAAGACTATTCAGGGTCTTTTGTGTTTCTGTATCAATTGTGACTTTTTTTTTTGTTCTAGTTCTGTGAAACATGCCATTGGTAATTTGATAAGGATCACACTGAATCTGTAGATTGCATTTGGTAGTATAGTCATTTTCACAATATTAATTCTTTCTACCCAAGAACATGGAATATTTCTGCATCTGTTAATGTCATCTTTGATTTCTTTCATCAGTGTTGTTATAATTTTCTGTGTACAGTTCTTTTGTCTTCTTAGGTAACTTTATTCATCGATATTTTATTATTTTTGTTGCAATGGTGAATGTGAATGATTCCTTAATTTCTCTTTCTGATTTTTCATTGTTAGTATATAGAAATGTAAATGATTTCTGTGTATTGATTTTGTATCCTGTGACTTTGCTAAATTCATTGATTAGATCTAGTAACTTTCTGATAGTGTCATTATGGTGTTATATGTACAGTGTCATGTCGCCTATAAACAGTGAGAGCTTTCCTTCTTTTCTGATCTGGAGTCCTCTTATTTCTTTTTCTTCTCTGCTTAATGTAGCTAGGACTTCCAAAACTATGTTGAATAATAGTGGTGAAAGTAGACACCCTTGTCTTGTTTTTTTATCTTAGGGGGGATGCTTTCAGGTTTTCACCATTGAAAATAATGTTTGCTGTTGGATTATCATATATGGTCTTTACTATGTTGAGGTAGGTTCCTTGTATGCCCATTTTTTGAAGAGTTTTAATCATAAATGGGTGCTGAATTTTGTCAAAGGCTTTTTCTCCATTTTTGGAGATTATTATTACTTTTTTTAATCTCTCAACTTGTTAATATGATGTATCACATTGATTGATTTTCAAATATTGAAAAATCCTTACATTCCTGTAATAAACTCAACCTGATCATGTTGTATGAGCTTTTTGATGTGTTGCTGAATTCTGTTTGCTAAAATTTTGTTGAGGATTTTTTCATCTATGTTCATCACTGAAATTGGCCTATAGTTTTCTTTTTTGTGTTATCTTGTCTGGTTTTGATATCAGGGTGATGGTGGCTTCGTAGAATGAGTTTGGAAGTGTTCCTTCCTCTACAATTTTTTGAAAGAGTTTTTGAAGGATAGGCATCAGCTCTTCTCTAAATATTTGATAGAATTCTCCTGTGAAGCCATCTGGTCCTGGGCTTTTGTTTTGTGGGAAATTTTTTATTACAACGTCAATTTCAGTGCTTGAAATTGGTTTGTTTATAATTTCTATTTCTTCCTGGTTCAGTCTTGGAAGATTGAACTTTTCTAAAACTCTTTCCATTTCTTCCAAATTATCCATTTTATTGCCATACACTTGTTCATAATCTGCCTGCAATGTGGGAGACCTGGGTTCAATCCCTAGGTTGAAATTCCCTGGAGAAGGGAAAAGCTACCCACTCCAGTTTTCTTGCCTAAAGAATTCCATGGATAGTCCATTGGGTCACAAAAGGTCAGACAGTACTGAGCGACTTTCATGTTCACTTTTAATAGTGTCTTATAATCCTTTATATTTCTGCAATGTCTGTTGTAACCTACCCTTTTTCAATTCTAATTTTGTTGATTTGATTCTTCTCTCTTTTTTCCTTGATTAGTCTGGCTAAAAGTTTTGTCAATTTTGTTATTCTCAAAGAAACAGCTTTTAGTTTTATTAATCTTTAATATCATTTCTTTCATTTCTTTTTCACTTATTTCTCTAGAAATTGTTATTTCTTTCCTTCTGCTAATTTGGGGGCTTTTTTGTTCTTCTTTTTCCAGTTGTTTTAGGTATAAAATTAGGTTGTCTATTTGATGGTTTTTGTTTGTTTGTTTCTTGAGGTAGGATTGTATTGCTATAAACATCCCTCTTAAAACTGCCTTTTCTGCACCCCATAGATATTCAGTTGTTGTGTTTTCATTGTCATTTGTTTCCAGAGAGATTTTTTGCTCGTTTGTTTGTTTTCTTTTGATTTTTTTTCAGTATTGGTTATTTAGAAACATATTATTTAATCTCATTGTGTTTGTATTTTTCACAGGTTTTTTTTTTTTTTCCATAGTTGGTATCTAGTCTAATAACATTGTGTCAGAAAAGACAGTTAATACAATTTCAATTTTCTTAAACTTACTGAGGTTTGTTTTGTGACCCAAGATGTCGTCTATCCTGGAGAATGTTCCATGTGCACTTGAGAAAAAGGTTTATTCTTCTGCATTTGGATGGGATGTTCTGAAGATATCGCTGAGATCCATCTCTTTGAATGTTTCATTTAAGACTTGTGTTTCCTTATTAATTTTCTGCTTTGATGATCTGTCCATTGGTGTCAGTGGGGTGCTAAAGTCTCCTACTATTATTGTGTTGCTATCAGTTTCTCCTTTTGTGTCTGTTAGTGTAGGTCTTATGTTCTGAGGTGCTCCTATTTTGGGTGCATAGGTATTTACAATTGCTATGTCTTCCTCTCAGATTGATCCATTGATCATTGTGTAGTGTCATTCCTTGTCTCTTGTAATCTTTATTTTAGGGTCTATTTTGTCTGATATGAGGATTGCTACTTCAGATTTCTTTTGCTTTTCATTTGCATGGAATATAGTTTTTTATCCTCTGACTTTCAGTCTATATGTGCCTTTATGTCTGAAATGGGATTCTTCTAGACCGCATATATATGGGTCTTGTTTTTGTATCCATTCAGCCAATCTTTACCTTTTGGTTGGGACATTCAATCCACTTACATTTAAAGTAATTGTTATATATGTTCTTACTGATGTTTTCTTAATTGTTTGGGGTTTGATTTTGTAGATTTTTTTTCTTCCCTTGTATTTCTTGACTATATAAGCCCCTTTAACATTTGTTGTAATGCTGATTTGGTGGTACAGAATTCTCTCAACTTTTGCTTGTCTGAAAAGCTTTTGCTTTCTCCATCAATTTTGAATGAGATCCTTTCTGGATAGAGCAATCTTGTTTGTATGTTTTCCCCTTTCAGTATTTTAAATATATCCTGCCATTCCCTTCTGGCCTGCAGAGTTTCAGCTGAACAATCAGCTGTTAAACATATGTGATTTCCCTTGTGTGTTACTTGTTGCTTCACCCTTGCTGCTTTTAATATTCTTTCTTTGTGTTTAATATTAGTTAGGTTGATTAGTATGTCTTTGTGTGTTTCTCTTTGAGTTTATACTGTATGGGACTCTTTGTACCTCTTGGACTTGATTGACGATTTCCTTTTCCTTGCTGGGGAAATTTTCGACTATAATCTTTTCAAAATTTTTCTCATATTCTTTCTTGGTCTCTTCTTTTCCTGGTACCCCTATAACTCAAATGTTTCTTCCTTTGATATTGTCCCAGTTGGCTCTAGGACTATAATTAGTTCTTTTCATTCTTTTTACTTTTTTCTGTTCTTCAGAAATTATTTCTACCATTTTATCTTCTAGCTCACTGATTTGTTCTTCTGCCTTAGATATTCTGCTATTGTGTCCTTATAGAGTATTTTTAATTTCAATAATTGTGTGGTTTGTCTTTTTATGTTTATTCTTTAATTCTTCTATGTATTTGTTAATTGAATATTCCATTCTCTCCATTATGTTTTTAAGGTTTTCTATCATCTTTACTTTCATTATTCTAAATTCTTTTCCAGGTAGTTTGCCTATTTCCTCTTCATTTCTTTGGACTTCTGTGTTTCTAATTTGTTCCTTCATTTCTGCACTATTTCTCTACCATTTCTTTCTTTCTTTCTTTCTTTTTAATGCATTGTGTTTGACGTCTCCTTTTCCCAGGCTTCAAGGCTGAATCATTTCTTTGTTTTGGTTTCTGCTCGTCTAAGGTTGGTCCAGTGGTTTGAGTAAGATTCTTATAGGGTGAGATTTGTACTGAGATCAGGCCCCCCCCACCCCCCCACCAATGGACAAGGCTAAGTGCGATGGTAGTCTTGTCTGTTGATGACTGGGTTTGTAATTTTGTTTTTTTTTGTTTGTTTGGCTGAGGTGTCCTGCACAGGGTGTAACTGGTGGTTGGGTGATATCAGGTCTTGTATTCAAGTGATTTCCTTTGTGGGAGTTCTCACAGTTTGATGCTCCCTAGGGTTAGTTATCTCGTAGTCTTGAGTCTTAGAGTCAGAGCTCCTACTCCAAAGGCTCAAGGCTTGTTCTCTGGTCAGGAATGAAGATTCCACAGGTAGTTTTTTATGGCATTAAATGAGATTAAAACAAATACCCAAAAATTAGCAACCAAAGATGAACCCCAGACAAATCACAGTTACAAAATCAGGCAAAGAAAAAGCAATTAAATTAATGAATATACACATATACATATACACCCATAAGCAAAATCAAAACAGTCCAACAAAAATAAACTACAATTGATTGACCCGGCAAAGGAAGCCAAAAATTGCATCTACTAGTTAAGAACAAAGTTAACTAAAGCACAAACTGGAAAACACAACTAAGGCAAAGTGCCAAGTGGGGATTAAAACAATGAAAATGAAACTAACACATATGTGGAGAGGAAAGTAAAGAAAGAATAGATATGCCAAGTTAAGTTGAGATAGATAAAGAAGATTTATATATATTAGAGACTAACTGCAAGGGGAAAAGAGCAGTAGGTAAAGTAAATGGAGAAAGAAGTGTAGAAAAAATATTAATATGTTTTTAAAAAATAAAATTAAGAGAAAAGAAAAAAGGTAGAGGAAAAAAAAAAAAAAAAAAAACCTCCATAGAACTGCAAAAGCCCAATGTAGAAGCAGAGGTTTATAACACCCATAAAAAAATGTGTGATTTAATTTTTAAAAATCCAAAAACTTAATTAAATTTCATAGTGCCAATAAAATCCACATCTACAACAGAGGGAAGGGGAAGGGGAAAAAAAAAAGTAAAAAAAAATCATCCAAAAGAAACTACAGAACAAGTGAACACATAAGAATAATAAATGTTTGTTTTTGTTTTTGTTTTCTTTTTTAGTCACTCCTGTCAGTGTCCTTTCCCTCACTGGGAGTCACAGTCCACCTCTCCTTTCTAGAATGCCTCCAACCCTCTGCTAGTCTCTGGACCTGCTGTCGGGCAGCTCAGATTCTAATTTGGTGTGACTCCTGTGTGTTCATGCTGCCAATGTCCACAGCTATCAGAACCGATGCTTTTTTTTTTTTTTGTAGGAGCTCTCAATGTCCTTTTATATATTCCATAAACACAGTCTCTGCCTATTTGATCATGGGGACTTAATCTGTAGCTTGTTCAGCTGGTGGAAAGATTTGGGAGCTTCTTCCCTAGCCACACTGCCCCCAGGTTTCAATTGTGATTTTATTCCCCCCTCTGTATTTGTGTCATCCAGTGGGGTTTGCTCCTGAGGCTGCTCTGGAGGACTTGGGTCTGCCTCTGTGATAACCAGGTGTGGAGATGGTGCAGCTGCTTGGGTCCCAGGGGTTCTGGCAGTACCAGCCACTCAGGGGAGTTGATGGCTAGGGCAGCAAGAAATATAGTGCTTATGGCAGAAAGTGAAAAGGAAATAAAAAGCCTCTTGATGAAAGTGAAAGAGGAGAATGAAAAAGTTGGCTTAAAGCTCAACAGTCAAAAAACGAAGATCATGGCATCTGGTTCCATCACTTCATGGGAAATAGATAGGGAAATAGTGTCAGACTTTATTTTTTTTTGGACTCCAAAATCACTGCAGATGGTGAGTGCAGCCATGAAAGTAAAAGACATTTACTCCTTGGAAGGAAATTTATGATCAACCTAGACAGCATATTAAAAAGCAGACATTACTTTGCCAACAAAGGTCCATCTAGTCAAGGCTATGGTGTTTCCAATGGTCATGTATGGAAGTGAGAGTTGGACTATGAAGAAGGCTGAGCACCGAAGAATTGATGCTTTTGAACTGTGGTGTTGGAGAAGACTCTTGAGAGTCACTTGGACTGCAAGGAGACCCAACCAGTCCATTCTGAAGGAGATCAGCCCTGGGTGATCATTGGAAGGACTGATGCTGAAGCTGAAACTCCAGTACTTTGGCCACCTCATGCAAAGAGTTGACTCACTGGAAAAGACTCTGATGCTGGGAGGGATTGGGGGCAGGAGGAGAAGGGGACGACAGAGGATGAGATGGCTGGATGGTATCACCGATGGACATGAGTTGGGTAAACTGCAGGAGTTGGTGATAGACAGGGAGGCTTGGTGTGCTGCAATTCATGGGGTCAAAAATAGTCGGACATAACTGAGCAACTGAACTGAACTGAGCTGAAGAATGGTGTGGCAACCAGTATTGGCTAATACACTCCAGTATTCTTGACTGCAGCACCTCCAGACAAAGAAGCCTGGCAGACCACAGTCCACAGGTTCGGAAAGAGCTGAACATGCCTGAAGTGACCCAGCGTGCATAGATGCAAGACTTTTTTTTTTTTTTTTTTGCCTTTGGCAGCTCTGCCCCAGTGAGGGTTGAACGTGAAGATGGCACAGCTGCTTGAGTCACTGTGACCCTGGCAGTGCCATGTGTGCAGAGACAAGAACTGCCTCAGCCACAGGAGTTATGGCCTTATTAGAGGTTGTTGTTTTTTTTTTTTTTTTTTTAACCACTTGTAGCTGGTGATCAGAAGGCCTCTTTGGCTAGTCTTTCTCTGTTCAGTTCAGTTTAGTTGGTCAGTCGTGTCTGACTCTTTGTGACCCCATGAATCACAGCACACCAAGCCTTCCTGTCCATCACCAACTCCTGGAGTTCACTCAGACTCACGTTCATCGAGTCCGTGATGCCATCCAGCCATCTCATCCTTGGTCGTCCCCTCCTTCTCCTGCCCCCAATCCCTCCCAGCATCAGAGTCTTTTCCAATGAGTCAACTCTTTGCATCAGGTGGCCAAAGTACTGGAGTTTCAGCTTTAGCATCATTCCTTCCAAAGAAATCCCAGGGCTTAGGCACTCATAGTGCCCATTCAGGCACTCTCTTGCCTGGGGTCCCTCTCGTTTATTCGGTTCTTCAGGCACTTAAAGGAGCACTCTGGGTGGGGTCCTACTCTAGAGTTCAGTGTGTCATGAACTTGACAGGCCAGCTTCTCTATGGTTCAACTGCAGATGGTGGCCTGTGGGGAGAGAGGCTATGATGATGGCTCCATCCCCTTCATGTGACTCAGCAGTATCACCTTGTTTCCATAGCTGCCTGGCTTTCCTCTACAGCCATTTCCCACCATGATCTCTTCCCTCACATTCCCTCAGTCCATCTCTCCGCAGTCCATAGCAGCCCTCACCCTGGGATCGCTCCACAGTCCCTAAGCTGCAGCTCCCAGCCGTTGCGCCTTCTAGGGGAACTGCATCCCTGTCCAGTGTACATATGGCTGCAGCAAGGACTGTCTGATTCTCATTCCATTTAGGTTGCCACAGATCAGCTGTTTCACTCTCAGCTTTAAATGTTTCTCTTCTGACTCAGACAATTTCCCCGATGTGGGGATCAGACCCCTGCTTCAGTTCCCTCACCCCCCAGATAGCAGGTCCAGTCCTAGTAACACTCCTCTTTTTCCTCCTAGTTCCTTCATCCTACCGAGCTTTTGCATGGTTCTATATATTCTTTTCTGCTCATCAGGTACTTCTGTCTACTCTCAGCTGGTGTTTGGCATGCACTTCTGTTCCTGAAAGTCTATTCCTGATGTATCTATGGGGAGAGATGTATTTTATCTCCACTTACTCCACCACCATCTTGTTCTCTTTGTTCTTTCTTCACTCTTGTCTTTGTAAACATTATTCCCCATTCTTGGTAAAATTTCTCTCCCATTTTTGGTAGGATGTATTCACTGTTCCTAACTTAAGTTTGGAGACTATCATATTCAGAATTTTCTTCATCCTCCGGGACGAATTAGGTGTCTTTCCTCTGTGCTTCCCTGGTGGCTCAAATGGTAAAGAATTTGCCTGCAATGCAGGATACCTGGGTTCAATCCCTGGGTTGGGAAGATACCCTGGAGAAGAGAATGACTACTCACTCCTGTATTCTTGCCTGGAGAATTCCATGGACAGAGGAGTTTGAGGAGCTAGTCCATGGGGTCACAAAGAGTCAGACACGACTGAGCAACTAACACTTTCACTTTTATCTGTGCTTATATGTCACACAGTAATCACTTTTATCATAAGATTTAAAACACACAGTACTAAAATTGCCTATTTACTTTCTTGCTTACCCATTAGCCTACTATCTAATAGATAGCCACTATCTACTTACCCACTAGCCAAATATCTAGTAGATAGTATATAGCCACTACTATTATCTGTGTTAAACACAGTGCTTAACACACAGTATTTAGCATCATTTGTTGAAAAAGTGCTTAATTGCTATGAAAATGTATTTATATTCATGCAGATAGTATGTTTCTATAGCATCTATCTACAAGTCACTTTTAGAAGTTCACAAGTTTTTAAGACAATCAGAGGCTTTAAAATATATACAAATGTGTTTTTAAATTAAAGTTTTTCTTTATTTCAAAGCAGAATGTACCCATTACCTGTGATCAATAATTCACTTCCATTATTGAATAGAGTATATAGGTCCTTATGAATATGAAACAAAGTTTATTTAGGGTATTGGGTAACACTTTCTGCAAGTGTAAGGAAAACATAATTTTGAACTTTCTTGAATGCAATTAAACAATGTGGAGAAATCATGGATTAACATTACACCTTCACTTAGTTTCTTCCACCTGAAAAGTGTTAACTGCTGGATTTGTGACAACACTAGAAAATGAATAATAAGAAGTTAATAAACATAATACACTTTCAGACCTGATACTATCAGACTGTAAAATGACTTCTCCTGAAGTTAGGTGTGTGGCTTAAAACTGTAAAATGTTTCATTTTTATATTATTGCTGAAGAGTAAATATTTTATCACAGTTATATATATGTTTTCTCAAGCAATTTTTATTCTTATACACTTTTTTCTTGTCATTTATGAACAGTTAACTGTGGCTATGTACAGCTTCAAACACAACCCACAATAAAGTTCCAATTAAAAATAAAACAATTGAAAATAAAATTTAATATCCAAGTCATTCAGAAGATTCTAAAGTAATACAAGAAAATACAAAGGTAAACTGATAAATATAATTCTAAGTAACATATTTAACCACATACACACATGTTATATACATATATATAACTAAAAAGAAAATAATATTAAAAATAATGATGAAGATAAAGATAATAAGAAAACTAGGGATGGGAAACATATAGTTGAAAACAAGAATGGGAAGAAATTTATATAATAAAGACATTTTTTAAAATATTAACAAATCACACTAATAATACTAGATAACATATATATTATTTTTTAATTTAAATTTTTATTGATACATCAATATAATGAACACATAACATTGTATAAGTTTAAGATGTAAAATGTAATTTAATATATTCATATATTGCAATATGATATCCCTCATAGTATTAGTTAAACCTGTATCATGAGAGAGAGTGAGAGTGCAAGTCATTCAGTCGTGCCCAACTCTTTGGGACCCCATGGACTATACAGTGCATGTAATTCTCCAGGCCAGAATACTGGACTGGGTAGCCTTTCCCTTCTCCAGGGTATCTTCCCAACCCAGGAATTGAACCCAGGTCCCCCACATTCCAGGTGAATTCTTTATCAACTGAGCTATGAAGGTAGCCCAAAACCTGTATCATGACTCATAATTATATTTTTGTGATGAAGAACAACTAAAACATAATCTCTTAACAACTCTGAAATTTATAATACAATGTTGGTGTCCATAGTCACTATTCTGAGCATTACAGCTCCAGGATTATTTATCTTTTAGTTTTTAGTTTAAACAACGTCTTCCAATTTCCTCTATTCTCCAACCCTTTCTAACTATCATTCTACTCTCTGTTTTTATGAATTCATTTTATTAGATTATACATATAAGTGATATCATACAGTACTGTCTTTCTTTGCCTGACATCTCACTTTACGTAATACTCTCAAGGCCCAATCATATATTCAAATTACAAGGTTTCTTTCTTTTTTGTGGCTGAATATTATTCCTGTGTATATTTATATAATACCATCTCATTTTACTACTCTTCACTTAATTGCACTTCATTGATATTGCATTTTTTATGATTTAGAGGTTTGTGGCAACCCATGTCAAGAAAGTCTGTTATTATTTCTCCAACACTGTTTCCTCACTTTTTGTCTCTGTGTCATATGTTGGTAATTCTCACAATATTTCAAAATTTCATTATATAATATTTGTTAAGGTGATCTGTGATCTAATGTTACAAATATGATTGTTTTGGGCCACCATGAACCTTGCCAATATTAGAAAATACACTTAACTCATAAAAATTGTTTGTGTTCTGAGTGACCCATTAATTGACCAGCCATTACCTTATCCTTCTTCCTCACCTCAGACATACATATTCTCTGGGTCACAAAAATGCTAAAATAAGTCAGTTGGTAATCCCACAATGAACTCTAAGTGTTCAAGTGAAAGGAAGTCACACGTTTCTCTCTTTAAGAAAAAAGCTAAAAATGATTAAGCTTAGTGAAGAAGGCATGTTGAAAGCCTAGGCAGAAACCTAGGTGTCTTGCACTAAACAGGTAGCCAAACTGTGAATGCAAAGAAAAAGTTCTTGAAGGAAATTAAAAATACTACTCCAGTGAACAAATGGTAAGAAAAAAAAAAAGGTCTTATTACTAACATGGAGAAAGTTTTACTGGTCTATATACAAGATCAAGCTAGCTACAATATTCCCTTGAGTCAAAGCCTAATCCAGAGCAATACTCTAAACTTCTAAGTTATAAGAGGGCTGAGAGAGCTGGGGAAGGTACAGAAGAAAAACTTGAAGCTTAGTAGAGGCTGGGTCTTAAGGTTTAAGGAAATAAGCCATCTTCATAACATAAAAGTACAAGGTGAACCAGCAAGTTCTAATGTGGAGGCTGGAGTAAGGTATCCAGATATCTAGTTAAAATAGTTAATTATGACAGCCACACTAAATAATAGATTTTCAATGTAGATGAAACAGCCTTATGTTGGAAGGTGATATATTTTAAGACTTTCAAAGCTAGAGAAGACTTCAAAACTTTAAAGAACAGACTCTCTTGTGAGATGCAACCTTCAAATTTAAGTTAAAGCCAATGCTTATTTCAGTTCAGTTCAGTCAGTCGCTCAGTCGTGTCCAACTCTTTGTGACCCCATGAATCGCAGCATGCCAGGCCTCCCTGTCCATCACCATCTCAGAGTTCACTCAGACTCACGTCCATCGAGTCAGTGATGTCATCCAGCCATCTCATCCTCTGTCGTCCCCTTCTCCTCCTGCCCCCAATCCCTCCCAGCATCAGAGTCTTTTCCAAAGAGTCAACACTTCGCATGAGGTGGCCAAAGTACTGGAGTTTCAGCTTTAGCATCATTCCTTCCAAAGAAATCCCAGGGCTGATCTCCTTCAGAATGGACTGGTTGGAGTCCATTCTTGCAGTCCAAGGGACTCTCGAGAGTCTTCTCCAACACCACAGTTCAAAAGCATCAATTCTTCAGCACTCAGCCTTCTTCAGAGTCCAACTCTCACATCCATACATGACCACAGGAAAAACCGTAGCCTTGACTAGACGGACCTTAGTCGGCAAAGTAATGCCTCTGCTTTCGAACATATTATCTAGGTTGGTCATAACTTTTCTTCCAAGGAGTAAGCGTCTTTTAATTTCATGGCTGCAGTCACCATCTGCAGTGATTTTGGAGCCCAAAAAAAGAAAGTCTGACACTGTTTCTACTGTTTCCCCATCTATTTCCCATGAAGTGATGGGACCAGATGCCATGATCGTTCTCTAAATGTTGAGCTTTAAGCCAACTTTTTCGCTCTCCTCTTACACTTTCATCAAGAGGCTTTTTAGTTCCTCTTCACTTTCTGCCATAAGGGTGGTGTCATCTGTGTATCTGAGGTTATTGATATTTCTCCCAGCAATCTTGATTCCAGCTTGTGTTTCTTCCAGTCTAGCATTTCTCATGATGTACTCTGCATAGAAGTTAAATAAGCAGGGTGACAATATACAGCTTTGACGTACTCCTTTTCCTATTTGGAACCAGTCTGTTGTTCCACGTCCAGTTCTAACTGTTGCTTCCTGACCTGCATACAGATTTCTCAAGAGGCAGGTTAGGTGGTCTGGTATTCCCATCTCTTTCAGAATTTTCCGCAGTTTATTGTGATCCACACAGTCAAAGGCTTTGGCATAGTCAATAAAGCAGAAATAGATGTTTTTCTGGAACTTTCTTGCTTTTTCCATTTACCATTCCAAAAATCCTAGGGTCCTTAAGAATTATGATGTATCTACTCTGCCTATACTATATACAAGAATCAACAAAGCCTGGATGACAGAACATAAGTTTACAACATGGTTTCCTGAATAGTTTAAGTCCATTGTTGAAAACTACTGCCTAGAAAAATAATTCCTTTCAAAATATTACTGCTCATTGACAATGTGTCTGATCACCCAAAAGCTCTGATGGTGAGGTACAGTGAGATACATGTTGTTTTCATGCTTGCTAACACAACACCCATTCTGCAGTCAATGGATCAAGGAGCAGTTTTGACTGTCAAGTCTTAGAGATAATGATTCCTCCAATGGATTTGGGCAAAATAAATGAAACCCATTTCAAAAGTATTCACCATTCTAGATGCCATTAAGAACGTTACTGCTTCATGGGAAGAGGCCAAAATATTATCATATATAGGAGTTTGGAAGAAGTTGATTTCAACCCTCATGGGTAACTTAGAAGGGCTGACAACTTCAATAGAGGAAGTAACCTCACATCTGGTGGAAATAGCAAGAGAATTAGAAGTGGAGTCCAAAGATGTGGCAAAATAGACTGCTTCAATTTCATGATAAAACTTTAAAAAATGAAGATTTGTTTCTTATGAAGGAGCAAAAAAAGTAGTTTTTGAGATGGAATCTACCTCTGGTGAAGATGCTGTGAAGATTATTGAAATGGTAACAAAGGGCCTAGAGTATTATATAAACAGCTGATGAAATTAAAGAACTTGGGAGGACTGATTCCAATTTTGAAATTTCTATTGTTGTTAAAATGCTAGCCAACATCATTGCATGCTGCAGAGAAATTGTGAAAATCGATGCAGCAAATTTCAGTGTTGTTTTATTTTACGTACGACAGCTATGTCAGCGTTCAGCAACCACCACCCTGATCGGTTAACAACCATCAACATCAAGGCAATATCCTCCACCAGCAAAAAGATTACCACTTGCTTTAGGTTCAGGTGATGGCTAGCACTTATTAGCATTAAATTGTTTGTAATTAAGGTATGTACTCTTTTTTTTTTTTCTTTTTACATATAATGCTGCATATGTGCTAAGTCACTCAGTCATGCCTGACTCTGTGACCCAATGGACTTTAGACTGCCAGGCTCCTCTGTCTATGGGTTTCTCCAGGCAAGAATACTGGAGTGGGTTCCCTTGCCCTCCTCCAGGGAATCTTCCTGACCTAAAGATTGAACCCACCTCTCTTATGTTTCCTTCATAAGAAGGTGGGTTCTTCGCCACTCACACCATCTGGGTAGCCCACATATAATGCTATAGTTCATTTAATAGACTGCAGTATAGTTTAAAGATATCTTTTATCTGCATTCAGAAACCAAAATGTTTGTGAGACTTGCCTTGTTGATATAGTTACTTTATTACAGGGATCTGGCATTGAACCAGCAATAGCTCCAAGGTTTGGTGTATATCCAAAAATGGAATTGCTGGACCAAATTTTAGTTCTGTTTTAGGGTTGCTTTGTCCTCCTCCAGAGGATCTTCCCAACTCAGGGATCAAACCGAGGTCTCCCACATTGCAGGTGGATTATTTACCATCTGAGCCCCAGAGAAGCCTGAGAATACTGGAAGGGGTAGCCTATTCCTCCTCTAGGAGATCTTCCTGACCCAGGAACCAAACCAGGGTCTCCTGCTTCACAGTTGGATTCTATACCAGCTGAGTTACCAAGGAAGTTTTAACTTCTTAAAGAGCTTCCATATTGCTTTCCTTAGTGGCTGAACAAACTATATTCCCACCAATAGCAAACATCTGCATCTTGTTTACTTGATGATGGCCATTTCAACAAATGTAAGGTGATACCTCATTGATTTTGGAATTGTATTGCCCCGATGACTAGTGATGCCAATCATCTTGCCTTATTTGGAAAATGTCTGTTTAGTTTCTCTGCTCATTTTTTAAATAGCTTTTTAAAAAGAGTTGCATGAGTTCTTTATATATTTTGGATGTGAAACCTTTTATATGGTTTTCAAATATTTGCTCCCATCCCATCAGTTGTCTTTTCATTTGCTGTTTCTTTTGCTGTGCAGAATCTTTTTAGTTTGATGTCATCCCACTTGTTGATTTTTGTTTTTGTGCTTCCAGTGTCATATCTAAAAAATATTTCCAAGACCAATGTCAAGGACTGTTCCTTGTATTTTCTTCCAGGAGTTTTACCATATCAGGACTTACATTTAAGCCTTTAACCCACTTTGAGAAATTTTTCTGAGTGGTCTAATATAGGTATCCAACTTCATCTTCGTCATGTTGTTATCAAGTTTTTACAACACCATTTGTTGAAGATCATTCTTTCACCATTGAGTGTTCTTGGCTCCCTCACCAAATATTAGTTATAAATTTGGAAGTTTGTCTCTCTGCTTTTGTTTCTGTTCCATTGATCTATGTGCCTATTTTTATGACAGTACCATACTGCTCTAATTAATTACTATAGCTGTGTATAGCATGAAATCAGAAAATGTGATACCTGCAGCTTTGCTCTTATTTTTCATGATTGCTATGGAGTCATGAATATATACAAATTTTAGGATAATTCTTTCTCTATCTATGTGAAAATGCCACTGGAATTTTGGCTGGGATTGCATTGAATCCACAGATGACTTTGGGCAGTATGTACATTTTGGCAATATTAGTTCTTCTGATCCAAGAACACAGCAATTTTTCCATTCATGTGTGTCTTCTTCAATTTCTTTCATCAACGTTTCATAGTTTTCATTGTACAAATCTTATACTTCTTTGGTCAAATTTATTCCTAAATATTCTATTGATTTGGGTTCTACTGAAAAGCAGAGACATCACTTTGCTAACAAAGGTCCATGTAGTTAAAGCTATGGTTTTTCCAGCAGTCATCTACAGATGTGAGAGTTGGACCATAAAGAAGGCTGCATATTGAAGAATTTATGCTTTTGAACTGTGGTGCTGGAGAAGCTTCTTAAGAGTCCCTTGGACAGCAAGGAGATCAAGCCAGTCAATTCTAAAAGAAGTCAACACTGAATATTCTTTGGAAGCACTAATGCTGAAGCTCCAATACTTTGGCCACCTCATATGATGAACTAACTCTTTGGAAAAGATGCTCATGATGGGAAAGATTGAAGGCATGAGAAGGGGATGGTATCACTCGCTCAATGTGCATGAGTTTGAGCAGGCTCTGAGAGATAATGAAAAACAGGGAAGTCTGATGTGCTGCAGTCCATGGCGTCACAAAGAATCAAACATGACTAAACCACTTATCAACAACATGATAAGTTTCCTTTATTTAATTTTCAATGTTGTTTGTGTACTGTTGTTAGTACAACTGGTTTCTGTATGGTGATTTTATACAAAGAGCTGATACATGCGTTCATACTAATAACCTAATGGAAGTTCCTTTGTAGGGTCACTATCAATCCTTAGCTGCTGTTGGAATTCTCTATCTTTGATTTTTGACAGTTTCTTTATAATGTGTCTTGGAGAAGTTCTTTTTTAGAGTGATCTCTCAGCTTCATGTACTTGGATGTCTAGTTCTCTCCCAGGTTTAGGAAATTTTCTCAGTTATTATTTCTTTTAAATAGTTTATCTCCCCTTTGCCCTCTCTTTTTCTGGACTCTGGCTATTCTATTTGTTTTTTGTTTTTGTTTTGGTTTTTGTTTTTTTGAACCCCATAAAGCACATTTTTTTCTTACTCTTTTCCATTATTTTTTCTTTGTTCTCTTCGAAGTGAGTTATTTCAAGCTCCCTTTTCTACAATTCATTTATTATATCTTCATTTCCTCTGCTCTACTGCAGATGCTGTTTATTGTATTTTATTTCATTCACTGAATTTTTAAGCTCCAGAATTTCTGTTTAGTTCTTTCATATAACTTGTGTTCTCTTGGTAAATACCTCATTTTGATCACTACTTTTGTTTCAGACTTCATTGAAAAGTCTTTCTGAGTTCCGTTATATTTTGTTGAGTTTCTTTAAAAAAGAAATTCAAAACTATTTTGAGGTATTTATCAATTAGATCATGTACTTTAATGATCCTTTCAGGTCAGTAATTGGAGAATTAATTTTGTTGATAGTATTATCTTGATATTTTTAAAGTTCTTTTTAGTTTTATGTTGCTTCTTTTATATTTTATGTAGCAGACTCCTCCTTAAATCTTTGCTAGTTTCCTTCAGATGGGTTATTCTGTTTATTGGCCCTATATCTTATACTCATTCATGTGTGCTTATTTGAGTCTGACTCTTTGTGACCCCATGGACTGTAGTCTACCAGGCTCCTTTGTCCATGAAGTTTTCCAGGCAAGAATGCTGGAGTGGGCTCCCATTTTCTCCTCTAGGGTATCTTTCAGACCCAGGGATCAAACCTGTGTCTCTTGAGTGTCCTGCCATTGCAGGTAGATTCTTTACCTACTGAGACATACAGGAGCTGGATCTTTTATAATATGAGACCAAAAAAAAAAAAAAAAAAAAAAATCTAGGGTTTTTCTTCTTTTGTATAGGTACATTCAAATCTTCTTCTCCCTCTTGTGGCAGAATTCTTAAGCTTTGACATCTATCTACTCTTAGCAACTCACCAGGCTGCTACTGGAAACTTTCGTTTTTCAAAAGGTGGCACTAAAGCTCAAGTTTGTACCTTCTCCCTTGCCCACAGATCCTGGTATGTTTTCTGAATGTATTTCCTGTCTACTGTATCTTGCCCTTCCTTCTGCACGAGAAGCTGCCTCAGTGTGGCAGGTGGTGTGTGTTTGGCACCTGCGACCTGCAGACCTAGTAAGAAGATACTCAGATGAGTTATTTCAGAAGCTCACAAGTGTGGACTTCCTGCTGAAGTCTACTGTGCAGAATTCAGGAACTGCATTCCTTTAATGTACTTTGATACTGTTATCTGCCTCTTTCTCGATCATCCCTCTCCTCCAAGTCATAGATATACTGCCTCAGTACTCTGTGTGCTGCTAGAGAGAAATGGGTCCACTGATCTCCCTTTTCATTAAAAGTTCTTTTTCAATCATGAAATAATTCAAAAATGAACCAGATGTGAAGGAAGTAAAATGAGGGTTTATTTATTTAAAAATACACCCTCAGGAGGAAAGCTGGCACACAGGTGAAGAGCTACAACCCCTGGTCTTTTTGTCAAGCTTGTCTTGTTATTGTTGTTGTTTAGTTGCTAATTCATATCCTACTCTTTTGCAGCCCCATGGACTGTAGCCCACTAGACTCCACTGTCAGTGGGATTTCCTGGGCAACAGTACCTGAGTGGGTTGCCACTCTTTTCTTCAGAGGATCAGTATACAAATCAAGGGGAGAAATATTCACTGGGAAAGGAGTTTCTGGGTCAAGTTCCCTGATTTTTCATCCCAGCTCCATTTCCTTAGGGGAGAAGGGATTTTTGGCCTTATTTAGCTTAGATCAGAAGTATTGTGGTGTCAGTGAATAATAAGTACTTCTTATATGTAAGGCTAATTTTACTGTAATGTGAGCATAAAGAACACAACATTACATTCAGATACAAGAAATCGCTGTCTTTCCCCAGTTTTCTTTGTTACTGGGACACTTATCACCAAAAATTTGTGGTTTCTTGTTTCTTGTCAGTCTTGAGATTCGTGCTTTTCTTTGTCTGCCTATAGACTCCCTCTGTTTACAAGATCTGTGATTTCCTGGATCCTGGCCTCTGCCTCCATTTCTTTGCTCACACCTAACTACCTGCCTGCTGTAACAAAAGATGGCCACTGCTGGATAGTTCAGCCACATGTGGTATTGCATGGGGTGGGTGTAGGGAGTGGACTGGGATAACACTGGCAAAGTTTTCACCATCTTCACTGCATCCTAAATAGTATATATTTTTTTCCAGTTGTCTGCTAGAATTTCCCCTCAAGAGAAATTTCCCTTCTACAGTTTGGCTTTCATTTATGCATATCTTCCCAGGTGAGCCCTATTCAGGATTTTTCCTGACTTTGGTTAGCGATGGAGGCAGCTTGGCTGCTCGACCAGTCCCACAGCCTGTACTCTTCCTGTGTTGGATACACAAATGACAAGACTTTTCCAAGTCCCTTGTCATGTAACTTTGGATCCCATTACTCCCAGAAGGGTGTCTAATTTTTTGTTATAAAGGAGACAAAAGTAGAAACATTTCTTGCCACAATGATGCTAATTTCACTCATATATAGTGTTTGAGGTGTGCCAACTGTTGTTCTAAACATTTTTTCATATATTAATGCATTAATCCTATAAGAGATGTGATATTATCCCCACTTGAAATAAGATAACTAAAGGACAAAGAGGATAAATCACAACACAGTGTTAACTAACTAGAAAATGACAATGTCTAGATTGAACATGTACAAGGATTATTTTCCACATAAAATCATGTAAATATTTAAAATAAGGACAAAAACTACAATTGTAAAGAATAATAGAGCACAGAAACTTATGAATAACTATCAATTAAGTAGTGAGTTGGTATTGTTCTCTTGAACAGTTTGATATTCAAACAAAATGATTTTATTAAAACTTCTGATATTATTTCTTATAATTTATATCAAAGAAATAATTCAAAAATTAAATAATTAAAAGTTTTTGTGTAAAGATATTGCAACATATTTGCACAGAAAGCTTAGTACGGCAAGTCTGAGTAGTTGAAATAAATTTTTTAAAAAGTCAAAAATTGATGAATTGTTAAATAGATTGGAGATATTGTAATAAAATTGATATTGCCATTAAAATTATATATTTCAAAAATATAAAGCAATACCAAGAAGTGAAATAAAACTACATGAAAGGGGAAAAAAATTACATTTTTTGGAGTACAGTAGGCTTACAATTTTGTGCTAGTTTCAGGTATAGAGCAAGGTAAATCTATTAAATATATACATATATCTACTTACTTTTAGATTATTTTCTCATATAGGCCACTACAGAGTATCGAGTAGAGCTCCCTGTGCTATACAGTAGGTCCTTATTAATTACTTATTTTATGTAATGTGTATATGTCAACCCCAAACTTCCAATTTATACCTCCATCATTTAAACCTGATAATTATGTTTATTTTCTACATCTGTGACTCTATTTCTGTTTTGTAGGTAAGATTATTTGTACGCTTTACTTTATGTTTCATATATAAACAATATCATGTGGTATTTGTCTTTCCCTCTCTGTCTTATTTCACTGAATATCACAATCCCTACCTGCATCCATATTACAGCAAAAAGCATTATTTTGTCCTTTTTATGGCTGAGTAGTATCCCATTGTATATATGTACCACATCTTCTTTATTCATTCCTTTGTTGATGGACATTCAGGTTTCTTCCATATCCTGGCTACTGTAAATAGTCAGGGGGTGTATATCTCTATGAATTGTGGTTTTCTCCAGATATATGCCCAGCAGTAAGACTACTGGATCATATGGTAGCTCTGTTTTTAGTTTTTTAAGGAACCTCTGTATTGTTTTCCATAGTGGCTGTATTGATTTACATTCCCACCAACAGTATAGAAGAGTTCCATTTACTCCACAATTTCTTCAGCATTTATTCATGGTTTGATGATGGCCATTCTGACTCGTATGAGGTGATACCTCACTGAATAATTAGTGATGTTGAACATCTTTTCATGTGCTTTTTAATCATCTGTATGTCTTCTTTGAAGAAATGTGTATTTAGATGTCTGCCAATTTTTTGATTTGATTTTTTTGATGTTGTTACCAAGTCTAAGCTCTCACTCCTTGCTGCACAACAGGCCAATGAACCTGAGAGACAAGGTGTTGAGGCAAGTAATACACCTTTATTTGGAGAGCTGGCTGATTTAAAAGATGGCACAATAAAGTCTCAAAATACCCATCTTCTTGGGGTCTGGATGCCAGGTTCTTTTATGGATCAGAGATGAGGGACAGATGAGGAAACAAAGTAAAAAAGGCCATTAATCTTGCAAATATTTCCTAGAATGGCAAGCCTCAGACAGGGTAATGTGTTAATTTCTTCCTTCCTGTCATCTACAGGTGGATAGAGTTCTGAACAAAGGCACTTTAGTTTAACAGTCTGGCAGTGGGGCAGGATTCTGAGCCAGGCCATTACTAATGATTATAATAACAAAAGCAATGGAAAGCAATTCAAAGAAACCATTCCAACATGGACTCCTAATTGACTTCTCCCTGCACCAATTCCCCACTGTAAAACCCTAAAATCCTGTAGAAAAGGGGCAATGACCCTTCTAATTGCTACATCAGAAGGATTTTCCAGGAGTGTCCAACAGTAGTGTCAGTGTTCCAGTGTTGAGATTTGTCTTAATTTGTTCCATTTGGAAAGTTTCGACTTTACAAGAATAGACTTAGAAAAACCCATGGGTCAGCGTCTAGGAGTTTAGCACTTTTCTATGTATGGGAAGATGCAAGCACTCACTAAAACCATTTCATTGATAGTACCTCAGCTATTCAGGACCTGTAGCCCTGTATTCCTGGAGTTTCCTCAGGGTTCACCACAGGCAGTGTCCACAATCTGATGATTGCCATATGGCAAGTATTCTGCTTCCTCAGGGCTCACTGTCTGACACTGGAGGGCTAGACTATTGACTCCAGTTATCAGGTCTTACCCTCTTGCTGCCTTCAATCTTTCCCAGCATCTGGGTCTTTACAAATGAGTCAGTTCTTCACATCAAGTGGACAGAGTATTGGAGTATCAGCTTCAACATCAGTCCTTCCAATGAATAGTCATGACTGATTTCCTTTAGCATGGACTGGTTGGATCTCCTTACAGTCCAAGGGACTCTCAAGAGTCTTCTCCAACACCACAGTTCAAAAGCATCAATTCTTCAGTGCTCAGCTTTCTTTATATTCCAACTCTCACATCCATACGTGACTACTGGAAAAGCAATACCTTTGACTAAATGGACCTTTGTTGAGAAAGTAATGTCTCTGCTTTTTAATATACTGTCTAGGTTGGTCATAACTTTTCCTCTAATGAGCAAGCACGTTTTAATTTCATGGCTGCAGTCACCATATGCAGTGATTTTTGAGCCCAAGAAAATAAAGTCTGTCACTGTTTCTTTTGTTTCCACAACTATTTGCCATGAAGTGATGGAACCATGATCTTAGTTTTCTGAATGTTGAGCTTTAAGCCAACTTTTTCACTCTACTTTTTCATTTTATCAAGAGGTTCTTTAGTTCTTCTTCACTTTCTGCCATAAAGGTGGTGTCATCTGCATATATGATGCTATTGATATTTCTCCCAGCAATCTTGATTCCAGCCTCTGCTTCATCCAGTCCAGCATTTCTCATAATGTATTCTGCATGTAAATTAAATAAGCAGGGTGACAATGTACAGCCTTGACATACTCCTTTCCCAATTTAGAACCAGTCTGTTGTTCCATGCCCAGTTCTAACTGTTCCTTCCTGACCTGCATACAGATTTCTCAGGATGCAGCTCAGGTGGTCTGATATTCCCACCTTGTGAAGAATTTTCTATAGTTTGTTGTGATCCACACAGTCAAAGGATTTGGTGTAGTCAATAAAGCAGAAATAGATGTTCTCCTGGAACTCTCTTGCTTTTTTGACAATTCAGCAGATGTTGGCAATTTGATTTCTGGTTCTTCTGCCTTTTCTAAATCCAACTTGAACATCTGAAAGTTCACAGTTCATGTACTGTTGAAGACTGTCTTGGAGAATTTTGAGCAATATGTTGCTAGCATGTGAAATGAGTGTAATTGTGAAGGTACTTGAACATTCTTTGGCACTGACTTTCTTTGGGATTGGAATGAAAACTGACTTTTCCACTCCAGTGATACCTGCTGAGCTTTTCAAATTTGCTGGCATATTGAGTGCAACTTTCACAGCATTATCTTTTAGGATTTGAAATATCTCTACCAGAATTCTATCACCTCCACTAGCTTTGTTCATCGTGATGTTTCCTAAGGCCCACTTGACTTCGCATTCCAGGATGTCTGCCTCTAGATGCCATGGTATACCATGGCAGGTGCTAAATTTTGGACCAGGTCCCATAAATTAATTAAAGGTTCTCTGTTGTCTGTTTAATTATAATCTGGGAGACATTTTCCCTTGTTTCTTCTTCCAGTTCCTAGATTCACACTATTTCAATTATTTTGTTATAAATGTGATCTATTTTTTCAAGACATTTAGCCATAGAAGTTTTTTTAAAGGCCTGTACTGAGTGGCTCTAGTGGTAAAGGGCCTGCTTGCCAGGGCAGGAGCCATAGAGTACAGGTTTTATCCCTTGGTTGGGAAGATCTCCTGGAGGAGGACACAGCAACTCACTCCAGTATTCTTTCCTGGAGAATTCCACGGATAGAGGAGCCTAGCAAGCTACAGTCCATGGAGCTGCAAAGAGTCGGACATGACTGAGCCAACTTAGGATGCATGCACTGTCAGAAACAATAACCTTATACGTTTGACAGGATACTAGTAACACAGCTAGTCACACTGACAAAGACGTAGTGCAAAGAGGAAACGCAAAGCACTGGAAAATAAAGAACACATTTAAACAATGATTAGTATAACTAGCTGTAATCCAGTTGTAATAACTGATTTAATGAATTATCTGCAGTTTCACTGTAATGGCCATACACACTTATGCATGACTTAACCTTTGAGATAAGCATATGCCCCTGGCAGAATCAACCAGGTAGAGAGAAAAAGATAAGTGTTTCAGTTCTACTCACAAAAGACATAATCTACCAAACTACTGAAAGTCATAATTAATTGAAGAAGATTTTCCTTACATCTGGAAAGCACATATTTAAACCAATAATCTTTTAAAAGTAGAAACCATAAAAATTACAACCATGTTTACCAGTTTACTGAGTCCTATGTAACTAGTACATTTTGTTAACAGTTTTATGAAGTCATCATCTTTCTCATTAGAATTCTTCAAGTTTTTACTCAGTTCAGTATTATGATCTGAAAGACAGAAACATGTAAAAATCCAAATGTCCTTTTTATAAATCCTGAAGAGGCATTTTCCCAAAGGCATCTGAGTGAAAACAGAACTGTCTGTTTGACAGTTAATGACAAAAAACTTAAGAAGGCACGTTTATATCTAATGCAATTGACAAAGTAACCTGGTTACTGCTGTGACATACAACACTTTCAGTAAGAAACTAGAATTATGGACAGCAAGGAGATCAAACTAGTCAATCCTAAAGGAAATCAGCCCTGGATATTCATTGATGCTGAAGCTGAAGCTCCAATACTTTGGCCACCTGATGCGAAGAACTGACTCATTGGAAAAGACCCAGATCCTGGGAAAGATTGAAAGCAGGAGAAGAAGGGGATGACAGAGGATGAAATGGTTGGATGGCATCACCGACTTGATGGACAGGAGTTTGAGTAAGCTCCGGGAGTTGGTGATGGACAGGGAAACTTGGCATGCTGCAGTCCGTGGGGTCACAAAGAGTTGGACACGACTGAGTGACTGAACTGACAGACAGATGACTGATATTATTTTACCAGGATATATCAGATTTTTAGGAGCTCCATATAATCTCTAGAATATCTGTATCATTTACCACATGATAAAACTTAAATTTTATTATTCATTTGCTATCAATTCACGTGCAGTTCAACACACCAAATGAATCAATTAGTTTAATACCTACCTCCCTTTGGATCCTTCAGGGGCCCTTTGAAACATCCCAAAGTTAGCAACAGGACAAGTGTAATTTATTAGAATTTGATTTGGGAAGTTTTGTCAAAAGAGCAGTAAAACAAAAACACAACAGGATCATAGATCACTGTGAAAGAGTAGTTACTTAGCCAAAGTGACAATAAAGGATTTCAAAGGCAAATACAGATTATTTAAAAGGTAAATAAACTTAAAATCTCTTATTAAAGTTTAACATCTTCAGAAAACTTGTCTTTTCTAATAGAAGTCAAGTTTAAGGTTTGCACCAACTTAAAGATTCATTTACTCAAATCCCTGGTAGCTCAGACAGTAAAGCATCTGCCTATAATGCAGGAGACCTGGGTTTAATCCCTGGGTCAGAAAGATCCCCTGGAGAAGGAAATGGCAACCCACTCCTGTATTCTTGCCTGGAAAATCCCATGGACTGAGGATTCTGATAGACTACAGTCCATGGGGTCCCAAAGAATTGGACACGACTGAGCGACTTCACTCACTTTTACTCAATTAAACTTGTTTAAACTTGGTCAGTCCTGACTGCTCATGTACAAAACTCCTTTTTCAGGGTCTACTTTTCACAAACATTCTATCACTTGATTTTAGCACAATATTAACTTTCATGTTGTTGAATAGCTTGAAAGATCTGAAAATATGATTATTTCTAAAAGTTCACTCAAAACTCTTATCACATTTGCACCTTCCTCAAAAGTTACCTTATATCGAGTTACTTTCCTCACTTGGATGTATGTATGTGTTCCTTAGATCTTTCTATGGGTGTGAAAGTTGGGCTATAAAGAAAACTGAGCACCAAAGAATTGATGCTTTTGAACTGTGGTTTTGGAGAAGACTCTTGAGAGTCCTTTGGATTGCCAGGGGATCCAACCAGTCCATCCTAAAGGAAATCAGTCCTGAATATTCATTGGAAGGACTGATGCTGAAGCTGAAACTCCAGTATTTTGGCCATCTGATGTGAAGAACTGACTCATTTGTAAAGACCCAGAAGCTGGGAAAGATTGAAGGCAGCAGGAGACGGGGACAACAGAGGATGAGATGGTTGGATGGCATCACTGACTCAATGGACATGAGTTTGAGTAAGCTCTGGGAGTTGGTGATGGACAGGGGGATGTCCTGGCATGCTGCAGTCCATGGGGTCACAAAGAGTCAGACACAACTGAGTCACTGAACTGAACTGACTTTCCTTGTCTACAAATCTGCAACAGATATAATAAGATCTTATTTAGTTTACATTAAACCTAGGTACAATGAAAATATGATATTTAATATTGATTACTCAAACGTGTGTATATTAATTATATGATCAAAACTGAACATTATTGCTAGTACCAATGTAACACTGAACATTTCCCAGTTCGTGTGAACCTGAAATTAATTTATCTTAATTTATCTCATATTCAGAATTATTTGATTTGTGAGCACTAACTTTCGTTTAAGTCAATTAAATAGAGCTTTCACAAATCAGCCACAGCAATGCTCTTCAAAAATATATTAAAAAACACACACAGTGAAACCTCAGTTTTTATTTCAAAATTTCAGTCCTAAATCAGGTGCAGCATGTAAATCCCATCAGTTTACAAGAAGTTGAATTAGAATTGGGTTTCTCACAGATGGAGAAAGTCAAGCCCACTTGGCTAGATGGCTAATATTTGCATAAAAATCAATTTCTAATTACCTTGGACAAGCCAACTTCTAAATTATATTCTCCTCTTGAAAATTTGCATTTTAAAAAGACCACAGAAATTAAGGTTCCTGAGAAGAACAGGTAAGACATCTGCATCTCAAAGATACAGACTAGTTCTTCCTAGGATGACTTTGTTTTCCCTTTGTTTAATACTGAGAGTGAAAGATGTGAAGGCAACAGAAAAGACAGGCTTAGATGTGAAGGCAACAGGAAAGACAGGCTTAGTAATCTAACTTATAGTCTTGCCAGGAGTTCAGCAGCCAGGAGGGAGTGGGCTCAGTGTTTTGCTTGAAACAGTATATGCCTAACAATGCACATGTGTGCCATGTCGCTTCAGTCATGTCCGACTCTTTGCAACCCCGTGCACTGTATCCCACCAGGCTCCTCTGTTCATGTGATTCTCCAAGCAAGAATACTAGAGTGAGTTTCAGTTTCCTTTTCCAGAGCATCTTCCTGACACAGGGATCAAAGCAGCATCTCTTGCATCTCCTGCATTGGCAGGCAGTTTCTTTATCACTAGCACGAACTGGCAAGCCCATGACAATGCACAGAAGTTGTCTTGCTGGGGGCAGGCACTAATGGTCTGCTCCATTCCCTTACTCCCTTATCCTGTCATGTGAGTCTTCAGGAGGATTGTGCCCTAATGGCTTTTAAGTGCCTGACCCATGCTTACACAGTTTTAATTGGTCTGGTCCTCAGCTTAAGGGGCAAAGAGGAAAAGAGAGTCCTCACCCATTTGGGTGGCAGTTACTGGGGACAGTGGTTTATGGGGCCTTTGGAACACTCCAGAGTGTAACCCTGGCCAGAGTTCCCCAACTGCTTCCACAGGCACTAGCCTGTTTGCAGAGGGTTCAAGGAGTGAGAAACGAGATTAGGGGGAACTTTATAGGAAGTACTTCTCAATTTAGCCTGAGTAGTTAGTACCAGATGTTTGTGTATTACCAAAGTAGCTAGAATGAACCAAAACCTAGCCAGCCAGAAAATCACACTAACCTGACTTCCCAGTCTCATTAGATCTGTGACCTTTGTCTAAAGTGCCTTATAAATGGAATTTCCCTTCACAGGGAAACTCCCCAGGTTGGAGCTAAAACTCCTCACTATCAAAGTTAACCAAGGCTCCTGTAGGAAAAATTAGAATCAGGTGCCTCAAGTCCAAGGGAGCCCCCAGGTCTTTTCATTCATTATCATAGTATTCCTCTCCTTTGCAAGGTGTTTGTAACTGTGAAATTGTATAATTGGAAGCCATTTAGAGACCATTGCTTTTCTGTTCCTCAGATATCTAATATAGGCCCAAAGAGGTTTCCTTCAAAACAGATGAAAAATTTGTCATCTTTATAAGTTTGATAACACCAAAGCACAAAAGACAGGCAGATTTCATGAAACACACACACACACACACACACACACACACAAATAAATTGCACTGATACACAGATGATCCAGTTCCCAACTCAGGTAAATAAATTTACTGTATAAAAGTGAACTGTTACAACTAGGGTAGGCTTAACCCCTCTATGAATTAGTTCCCAATGAACCAGTTCTAACTCAGGTAAATTCCAAAACCTCCCCCTGCCAACAAGATACCGCATCCAAATTGGCATGTCCATAAAGGACAAGTCCAAATTGAGGGGATAATATATTCCCAGCACACCAGAGAAACATAGCTTACAAAATCAAGTCCATCAACTCATAGCACAAAGGGGCACACAGAAATGCAGATAAACTGGCTATTGAATTGGGTAAACTTACCCCATGAAATTGATTCCATTGATTCATAGAAGTTTGTCTGTTCCTTGCTTCAGCTGACAAGTGTAGGGAGAGCCAGTGCTGCTTCAGGGAATCTTGAAGGAAAGATCCTCAGGAAAAATGGACCAAGCAGCTGCTAGAGCCTTGACTCATTATTTCCTGACTGGGTTGACTAGCCATAAGGAGCAAGGATGCTGTCTGGCTAAGCCAAATTTGTTACTGAATCCAAGCTTGATCTGCTTGCCACATAACAGGCCAATGAATCTGAGAGAGGAGGTGATGAAGCAAGAAATATGCTTTTATTCAGAGAGCCAGATGACCACAGAGATGCCAGAGTAATGTCTCTCAATAACCATTTTGTCAGGGAGAGTCTGGATGTCAGGTTCTTTTATGGATCAGAGATGGGGAGGGAAGTGAGGAAACAAAATAAAAAAGCCGTTAATCTTCAAATGGTTAAATCTGTAGGCTGATGTGTTAATTTCTTCCTTCCTGTCATCTACAGGTGGATAGAGTTCTGAACAAAGGCACTTTAGTTTAGTGAGTCAGAGGGGCAGGATTCTGAGGTAGGCCATTATGTATGATTCTAATAGCAAAAGCAATGGCAAGCAAGTCAAAGAAACAGTTCAAAATGGACTCAGAATTGACTTCTGCCTGCAACAAAATTGAGCTCCATGAGCTGTTTGTACATTTTGGAGATTAATTCCTTGCCAATTGCTTCATTTGCAAATACTTTCTACCATTCTGAGGGTTGTCCTTTTGTTTTGTGTTTAGTTTCCTTTGTTGTGCAAAAGCTTTTACATTTAATTAACCCCCCCCCCTTTTTTTTTCCATTTTTCTTCTTGTTTACATTACTCTAGGAGGGAATGGGAAAAGATTCTCTTTTTTTTGTAATTTATGTCACAAATTGTTCTGCCATTGATTTCCTCTGATATTTTCATAGTATCTGCCTTACATTTAGATTATCAATCCATTTAGAGTTTATTTTTCTATATGGTGTTAGACAGTGTTCTAATTTCATTGTTTTATATGAAGCTGTTTTGTTTTCCCTGCACCAACTTATAGAATATGCTGTCTTTTCTCCATTTTATATTCTTCCCTCTTTTGTCTAAGATAAACTGACCATATCTGTGTGGGTTTATCTCTGAGCTTTCTATCCTTTCCATTGATCAACAAATACTTCTATTTTTATGCCAGTACCATACCGTCTTGATGACTGTAGCTTTGTAGTATAGTCTTAGGTCAGGGAACTTGATTCCTCCAGCTCCATTTTTCTTTCTCAAGGTTGCTTTGGCTATTTGGGGTCTTTTGTGTCTTCATACAAATTGTAAAACTGTTTGTTCTAATTCTGTGAAAATGTTTTGATAATTTGATAGGGATAGCATTGAATCTATAGACTGCTCTGGGTGGCATAGTCATTTTGATAAAATTTATTGTTCCAACCCAAGAAAATGGTATGTTTCTCCATCTGTCTTTTGTAATCATATATTTTTCACCAGTATTTTACAGTTTTCAGGCAAAATAAATTAAAAAAAGAAAACACCTCAAATGAGTAACACACCAGGAAACACATTAATTAAACTAACAAAAATTAAATAGAAAGAAAAAAAATATTAATAGCAGCAAGGGGAAAGCAACAAAAATTATACAAAGGAGTACCCATAAGGTAATCAGTTAATATTTCAGCAGAAACTCTGCAAGCCCGAAGGTAGTAGCAGGATATATTAAAAGTGTGAAAAGGAAAAAAAAACTGCAATCAAGATAACCCAACAAGGCTCTCATTTAGATTTTTCTTTATTTTTTTAAATTATTTATTTTGGTTAATAAAATATATATTTTTTTTTACAGTTTGCCCAAATCCTTTTTTATTTTTTTTGCACAATACTTGACTTACTTTTTTATGCTGGTTTCTGCCATACATCAACATGAATCAACCATAGTTATAGACATGCCCTCTCCCTCTTGAAACTCCCTCCCCCTTCCCACTCCATCCCATCCCTTTAGGTTGTCACAGAGCTCCACACTGAACTCTCTGAGCTATACAGTAACTTCCCATTAGCTATGTTTTACACATGATTGTGTATTTATCTCAATGCTATTCTCTCAATTCCTCACACCCTCTCCTTCCTCCCCTAGTGTCCATAAATCTGTTCTCTATGTCCAAGTCTCTATTCCTGCCCTGCAAATAGGTTAATCAGAACCATTTCTCTAGATTCTGTATATATGCATTAATATATAATATTTGTTTTTCTCTTTCTGACTTAACTTCACTCTGTATAACAAGCTCTAGGTTTATCCACCTCACTAGAACTGACTCAAATGTGTTCCTTTTCATGCCTGAGTAATATTCCATTGGTTGTATATACTACAACTTCTTTATCCATTCATCTGTCAAAGACACATAGGTTGCTTTCATGTCCTGGCTATTGTAAATAATATTTCAATGAACATCGGGGTACATGTGCCTTTTTCAATTATGGTTTACTCAGGGTATATGGTCTGTAGTGGAATTGCCGGATTTGGCTGGGAAATCAGAAGTTTTACAACAAGTAAAAGCTAACAGAATATAGTACCACCAAACCAGTTTTAAAATAAATACTAAAAAGAATTTCCATAGACAGGAGACAGAAGACAAGGGAACAAAAGAGAAAGGGAAGAAAAAAGATCTACAAAATGAAGCCCAAGCAATTAAAAGAATGGCAACAGAAACATACGTGATCAATAATCACCTTTAATGTAAATGGATTAAATGCTATAATAAAAAGACATAGATTGGCCCAGTGGATACAAAACCAAGATTATATATATGCTGTCTGCTAGATACCAACTTCAGATCTAAGGACAGATGCAGACTGAAAATGAGAGGATGGAAAAAGATATTTCATGCAAAAGGAAATCAAAAGAAAGCTGAAGTAGTAATAGTCATATAAAAATATAGAGTTTAAAAGAAGACTGTTACAGGAAACAGGGAAGAACACTGCATAATGATCATGGGATCAATCAAAGAAGATGTAACAACTGCAAATATATATGCACCCAACATAGGAACATCTCAATATACAAGGCAAATCCTAACAACTATCAAAGGGGAAATCAACAGTAACAGAACAATAGTGGGAAATTAGCTCCCCTCTTATATCAGTTGGCAGATTATCCATACAGAGAATTAATAAGGAAACACAAGCCTTAAATGAAAGATTAAATGTCATAGGGCATTCCATCTGAAAACAGAAGAATATACTTTCTTCCCAAATGCACACAAAACCTATTTCAGGATAATCACATCCTGGTTCATAAATCAAACCTCAGTAATTTAAGAAAGTTGAAATCATATCAGGCATTTTTTCCAACCACAAGACTACGTGATTAGAAAACAACTACAAGGGAAAAAAAATAGTTTTTATAAAAAAGAAGGCTAAACAATATGTTGCTAAATAATCAATGGCTCATGGAAGAAATTAAGGAGGAAATTTAAAAATACCCATAAACAAATGACAACAGAAACATAATCAAAACCTATAGGACATAGCAAAAACAGTTATAATAGGGAAGTTTATAAACAATGCAATCTTACCTTAAGAAAACAATCTCAAATAAACAACCCAACCTTACACATTAATCAACTAGAGAAAGAAGAACAAACAAAACCCAAAGTTAGTAGAAGGAAAAGAATTACAAAGAGCATAAATAGATGAAATAGACATGAAGAAAGAGCAGCAAAGATCAGTGAACCTAAAAGCTGTTATTGTTCTTTTTATTTTTAAGATAAACAAAACTGATAAAACCTAAGCTAGACTCATCAAGATAAAAGGAAGAGGACTCAAATCAATAAAACTAGAAATGAAAAATAAGACATTACAATATACACCACAGAAATATAAAGAATTTAAAGACATTACTACAAGCAGCTATATACCAATTCAATGAGCAACCTAGAAGAAATAGATTCTTAGAATGGTATAAATTTCCAAGACTGAAACAGGAAGAAATAGAAAACATGAACAGATCAATCACAGTTGAAAGGAAAAAAAAAAGCAAAGAAAGTACAAAAATAATCAAGAAACAAAAGCTGAAAATCAAGCAGAAAAAAAATGAAATAGTGAAATAAAAATATATTAAAAATGTAAGAAGTAAAAATAATGAAACAACAACAAAAATTCCCTGGGGCTTCTGCTACCGGTATCCTTGCCTCCATGGTGAGCCACAGCCAACCCCTGCCTCCTCTAGAGGCCCTCAAGACCTTAGGCAGGTCTCTGGACCCACTGTGGGCACTGTGGGGGCAGCTCAGACTCCGACGTCTCCCAGCTCCTACATGTATGTGCCCACAAAGGCTACAGATGCTAAAGCTAGACTGATCTTAGTTGTGGAAGAGTTCATTGTCGGTTCCAATATTCTGCAGGTGCTGGGTTTACCGGGTGATTGTGAGGTTTAATCCGCAGTTTTGTGCAGTTGCAAGCAGAGATTTCAGTTCTCATTCCTTAGTCTCTCAGCCTCTGTGGCTCACCTTTGGTTTAGGGCTCACCTTTGATTTGAGTCCCACCTCTGCATGTGGGCTACCTTCAGGTGTCTGCGGAGATGTCTGCCCCAGGATAGAGGGGGCAAAGGCTGGAACTGGAGGCATGCTGCTCCATTTTGACTGGATGGGATGGGGCAACAAGTGACTGGGGCACTCTTGCTAAGTTAGGTGGGATGGGCAAGAGGTGGTGGCTGAAAGGCAGATGCTCACTCAGGTTAGAGAAGGAAAAGGCAGCAACAAGTGGGACACTCACGCTTGCTCTGGTCAGAGCCCCTCCCAGTGCCTAGGGCAGGGGCTGGCATGTGGGGAAAGAGGCCTCGATGGTGGCCCTGCCTTTCAGCATCAGTGCCTGGTTTCCTTGGCAGTCTGCGCTTCCTCCTGGGTCATTCCTGGCTGCCAAGCTCCCCACTGTCAGCCCCTGAAGCTATCTGCACACAGCCAACAGTAGTCCTCTCCATGGGTACACTCTCTAAACCCCAAGTTTTAGCACCTAGCCTTTGCCAGCATCAGCAGACAACTATCTGTTGCTCGGATATGGAAAACTGTGGCATGGACCATCTGTGTAAGTCTTGTTTTGTCCTGCCTGCCACAGACTGACCTCTGCAGTTTCCTCTGATAGCCAGCCCCCAAGGCTCCCCCAAGGCTCTATTTCAGCTGATCTCCCAGCTAGTGAGGGGGCTTCCCCAAGTCCAGTAAATCTCCTTTATTAAAGGTTCCCCCAAGCAGGCAGGGGTGTGCGTCCCATCCCATTTCCTCTTTTCTTTTTCTTCCTTTTCTCTTTCATCTAACCTATCCAGGTTAGGGACTTTTCTTGTCCTTTTAGGTGCCTGAAGTCCTCTGCTAGTGTCCATGAGCTGCTCTGTGAAAATTGTTCTATGTGTTAATATATTCTTGATGTACCTGTGGCAAGAAGTGAACCCTAGGTCCTCCTATTCCACCAACTTGACCCAAACTCTACATGACTTAAAAAAAAAATTTTTTTTTAAGTATACTCTTACTGCTGCTGCTGCTAAGTCGCTTCAGTTGTGTCTGACTCTTAGCGGCCCCGTAGACTACAGCCATGGGATTTTTTCAGGCAAGAGTACTGGAGTGGGGTGCCATTGCCTTTTCCTACTCTTACTAGGACTCTATTAAACCTATGTATACCAAAAAATAAATATTGGTAAACAGAAATACAGTACTTATTGCCTAATGGAGATAAAGCAATAAACTATTTTAAATTTTTTCCTCTTTAATGTTTTACATTTCTTAAAAAATAAATTCACTCCTCAATGCACTTAAAAACATAAAAGAAAATTAAGACTATAGTTTTGTTTTTAATTTGCCAAATTCTCAAACCTATTACCTTCTGCCTTTTCTGCATTAGATTTCAAAGTCTAATGGTATATGTAAAGAATGAGTAGTTTCATACAAATTTTTAAAAGATTGATCTACTTCACCTAACATTTTAGTCATAGTAATTCAAGCGCTAACAATACTTTTCTGTAAAAAATAAGATTAACAGTATTTAATTTGTTTTGCAAGCATACACATAAGAGTAAAGAAAAGGATCTGAAACTCTTGATATATTTTAGAATTATGTGTTTCTTTTTTATCTAATTTATTTCAAAGGCTCATAGATATTTCCAGCTCTATAAATATAGTAAATACTTACTCAAGACAATTTAAAGTGTGTTTGCTTAAAAGGATAGGTTTACTATCTTCATTCAATAAGAGTCTGTACTACAGAATAGTCTGTGGCAGCCGTCAAAGAAAAAAATTATTTCTCCATAAGTTTTTATTAATCAATTTATAACCTAGTTAACTATTAAATTCCAATTTCAGGGAATGCTACAAAGGTAAAGATTCTATAAGACCTTGTAAAATGTACGCTGAATTCAGAGATTAACAAACACATCCTCAAGATAGTGACAGATCTGAGTAGTGAAAAATGACTAAGGTGACTAGGTGAGGAAGTAGTGGTTAAGTGCACAGGAACATTTCAGGGTTGAGGAAGTAGGGGCAAAGGCCTTATAAAAAGAAAAAATGGATAATGTGTCTATATAGGCCAGAAGGTAGAAGACTTGTTAGGCCTATGTAGGAACTTGGTCTTCATTTTATGTAGAAGTTTTTGAAGGACTTCAGGAAAAAAAAAAAATATGTATACATATATATACATATACACTTTTAAAAAGATCACCATGGATCCAATGTAGAGAAACAATTGAAGGAAGATATGAATCATTGCGGAGAGTTTCTTTTTTTTTATTTTATTTTTTTATTTTTTAAATTTTAAAATCTTTTATTCTTACATGCGTTCCCAAACATGAACCCCCCTCCCACCTCCCTCCCCATAACATCTCTCTGGGTCATCCCCATGCACCAGCTCCAAGCATGCTGTATCCTGCATCAGACATAGACTGGTGATTCAATTCTTACATGATAGTATACATGTTAGAATGCCATTCTCCCAAATCATCCCACCCTCTCCCTCTCCCTCTGAGTCCAAAAGTCCATTATACACATCTGTGTCTCTTTCCCTGTCTTGCATACAGGGTCATCATTGCCATCTTCCTAAATTCCATATGTATGTGTTAGTATACTGTATTGGTGTTTTTCTTTCTGGCTTACTTCATTCTGTATAATAGGCTCCAGTTTCATCCATCTCATCAGAACTGATTCAAATGAATTCTTTTTTATGGCTGAGTAATACTCCATTGTGTATATGTACCACAGCTTTCTTATCCATTCATCTGCTGATGGACATCTAGGTTGTTTCCATGTCCTGGCTATTATAAACAGTGCTGCGATGAACATTGGGGTACATGTGTCTCTTTCAATTCTGGTTTCCTTGGTGTGTATGCCCAGAAGTGGGATTGCTGGGTCATAAGGTAGTTCTATTTGCAATTTTTTGCCTAAGAAAGATATGGATGGGTACAAAAAAAAAAAAAACTATAACAACTGCAGCAAACAAGATTAAATATTTCAAATAAACTTAAAAAGAAATATGCATTACCTTTATAAGAGAAACTTTAAACCATACCTGAGAGATGCAAAATTAGACTTGAATAAGTGGAAAGACATTTCATCTTCTTGTGTGAGACTATTCAACTATAAAGATGTCAGTACTCCCTTAATAAACTTATAAACTTAACTCAATCTTAATCAAAATATTAGCAGACTGTTTTATGGTATAAAACAAGTAAATAATGAAGTTCATATGGAAAAGCAAACATACAAGATGAGGCAGGAAAACACTGAAAAGGAAAATGTATGAGAAGATATTAGCTTTGCCAGATAGAAAGCTATAAAGATTTACTTCAAACTTTCTGTTAAGAGAACAGAGGAACAGAATGGAAAACCCAGAAATAGATCCAAGTACATAAAGAAATTTATTATATGATAAAGGTAATATATTTGGAGCAACAATGACTCAAAGATGCAGTTTTAAATTAATGATTGCTTACCAACTGGGAGATCATTTGGAAAAAATAATGTTTTATAAATATCACACATCATATACCAGAATAAGTTCCAAATAGATCAGGAATCTAAACATAAAAATGAAAATAACGCAAGAACTAGAAAAACACTGGGATGAGTTTCTCTTTATCATCATAATAAGAAAATACATTTTATTTCTCAAACTGTAGAAAAATGAAAGAAAAAACACTGATGAATTTGACCACATGAAAGTGAAGTTAAAAAAAATAAGCTAAGATAATAACATGAAGTATCACAGATAATTGATGAACTGGGAGAAAATAATTGTAATGTGTAACACAGAGAGCAATACTATTGATACACTGTTCTCGTTCACTTGCTAAGTTCTGCACAACTGTTTGTGACCCCATGGATTTCAGCCCACCAGGCTCCTCTTTTCTCCATTATCTTTCAAGATTTGCTAAAATTCATGTCCACTGAGTAGGTGATACTATCTAATCATTTCCTCTTCTGCTGCCCATTTCCTTTTTTTTTTTTTTTTTTTTTGCCTTTAATCTTTCCCAGCATTAGGGTATTTTCCAATGAGCTGGCTCTTCACTTCAGGTCCCCAAATGATTGAAGCTTCACCTACAGCATCCATCCTTACAATGAATATTCAGGACTTATTTCTCTTAGGATTGATGCATTTGATCTCCTTCCAGCCCAAAGGACTCTCAAGTATTTTTTCCAGCACCACAATTCAAAAGCATCAGTTCTTCAATGTTTAGCTTTCTTTTGGTCCAACTGTCACATTGTACATGAATACTGGAAAAAACACAGCTTGGACTATATCAACTTTTGTTGGCAAATTGATGTCTCTGATTTACAATGTGCTGTCAAAATTATCTTTCCTTTGAAAGAGCAAGCATCTTTGAATTTCATTGCTGTGATCACTGGCCTCAGTGATTTTGGAAACAAAAATAAAATCTGTCAGTGTTTTCATTTCTTTCCCTTCTATCAAAGTGGTTGTACCATAATCTTAGGTTTTTTTTTTTTAATGTTGAATATCAAGCCAACTTTTTTACTTTCCTCTTTCAGTCCCATCAAAAGGATCTTTAGTTCCTCTTCAGTTTCTGAAGAGTGTTATCATCTGCATATCTGAGGTGTTCACATTTCTACCAGAAATCTGGATTCCATATTGTGATTAATCCAATCTGAGATTTCAAATGATGTACTCTGCATACAGGACTTCCCTAGTGACTCAGTGTGTAAAGAATCTGCCCATGATGCATAAGATGCAGGAGACATGGATTCAGTCCCTGGGTCAGGAAGATCTCTTAGAGGAGGGCATGGCAACCCACTCCAGTGTTCTTGCCTGGAGAATTCTATAGACAGAGGAGCTTGGTGGGCTACATACCACAGGGTCACAAAGAATAAGACATGACTGAAGTGATGGAGCATGCACACATGGACTCTGCATATAAGTTAAGTAAGTGGGGTGACAGTATACAGCCTTATCATGCTCCTTTTTTCAATTTTGAACCAGTCAGTTATTCCATGTATGGTTTTAACTGTTGCTTCTTGACCCTGTTATAGATTTCTCAGGAGAAAGGTGAGGAGATCTGATATTCCCATCTCTATAACAATTTCCCCAGAGCTTATAGTGATCCACACAAAGTATTTAGCAAAATCAGTGAAGCAAAATAGATATTTTTCTGGAACTCTCTTTCTTTCTCTATGATTGAATGACTGTTGGCAATTTGATTTCTTCCCTCACTTCAATTAGCTTTACTCATTGTAATGCTTTCTAAGGTCCTCTTGACTTCACACTCCAGGATATCTGGCTTAGGTGAGTGACCACACCATCGTGGTTATCCAGGTCATTAAGATCTGCTTTGTATTGTTCTTCTGTGTATTCTTGCCACCTCTTCTTAATCTCTTCTGCTAAGTCCTTACATTTTCTGTTCTTCATCATGCCCATTGTTGTGTGAAATGTTTCCTTGATGTGGCCAGTTTTTGTGGAGAGATCTCTAGTCTTTTCTGTTCTGTTGTTTTCCTCTATTCCTTTGCATTGTATATTTAAGAAGGTCTTTTTATATCTCCTTGCTCTTCTCTGGAATTCTGCATTAAGTTGGGTATGTGTGTTTGTTGGTCGCTCAGTTGGGTTTGACTCTTTATGACCCTTGGACTGTAACCCACCCAGCTACTCTATCCATGGGGTTCTCCAGGCAAAAATGCTGCAGTGGGTTGCCTTTCCCTTCTCTAGAGGATCTTCCAAACCCAGGGATCTATCCTAGGTGTCCTGTACTCCAGGCAGATCTGTTACCATCTGAGCCACCAGAGAAATCCTCATTTTGGCATGTCTTTCCCTTTCTCCCTTGCTTTTTTCTGCTCTTCTTTCCTCAGATATTTGTAAAGCCTCCTCAGACAATCACTTTGCCTTCTTGCTTTTCTATTTTGGGGGGATGGTTTTGGTCACTGCTTCCTGTACAATGTTATGAACCTCTGTTCATAGTTCTTCACATAATCTGTCTACCAGATCTAATCTCTTGAATCTATTTGTCACCTCCAATGTATAAGGGATATGATTTAGGTCACACCTGATAGCCTAGTGCTCTTTCCCTATTTTCTTTAAGTCTGAATTTTCCAATAAGGAGCTCATGATCTGAGCCACGGTCAACTCCTGGTCTTGTTTTTGCTGACTCTATAGAGTTTCTCTGTCTTTGGTTGCAAAGAATATAATCAATCTGATTTCAGTGTTGACCATCTGGTGATGTCCACATGTAGTCTCATGTGTTGCTGTTAATTGGTGTTTGCTATGACCAGCACGTTCTCTTGACAAAACTCTGTTAGCTTTGGCCCTGCTTCATTTTGTACTCTGAGGCCAACCTTACCTGTTACTCCAGATATCTCTTGACTTCCTACTTCTGCATTCTAATCCCCTATGATGAAAAAAACTTTCCAGGTGGCATAGTGATAAAGAATCTGCCTGCCAATGCCAAAATATGCAAGAGATGCAGGTTTTATCCCTAGGTCAGGGAGATCCCCTGGAGTAGGAAATAGCAATCCACTCCACTATTCTTACCAGGAAAGTTTCATGTAGAGAGGAGCCTGGCGGGCTACAGTCTATGAGGTCACAAAGAGTCAGACACAACCAAGCAACTGAGCACACACACATGCTGAAAAGGCCATCTCTTTTTGGTATTAGTTCTAGAAGGTGACTAGGTATTCATAGGACCTGTCAACTTCAGCTTCTTCAACATCAGTGCTTGGAGCATAGACTTTGATTACTGTGTTGTTAAGTGGTTTGCCTTGGAAATGAGCTGAGATCATTCTGTTGCTTTTGAGGTGGCACTAATGTACTGCATTTTGGACTCTTGTTTACTATAGGGCCTACTCCATTTCTTCTAAGGGATTCTTGCCCACAGTAGTGGATATCATGGTCATCTGAATTAAATTCACCCTTTTCCATCTATTTTAACTCACTGATTCTTAAGATGCTGATGTTCAGTCTTGTCATCTCCTGCTTGACAATGTCCAATTTAACTTGACTGATGGACTTAACATGCCCGGTTCCTATGCAATATTGTTCCTTACAGCATTGGACTTTATTCGCTACCAGAAGCATCCACATCTGCCATCAGATACAACTGAGCATCATTTCCACTTTGGTCCAGCTGCTTCATTCTTTGTGGAGTTGTTAGTAACTGCCCTCTGCTCTTCTCCAGGAGCCTATTGGACACCTTCCAACCTGAAGGGCTCATCTTCTAGTCTCATATCTTTTTGCCTTTTCATACTGTTTATGGGGTTCTCATGGCAAGAATACTGGAGTGGGTTGCCATTTTCTCATCCAATGGACCACTTTTTTGCCAGAACTCTTCACTATGACACAACCTTATTGGGTGACCCTGCATGGCATGGCTCATAGCATCACTGAATTACACAAAGGGAGTTATGATCTTTTATCCTAATACATATAGGCCTCTTAAAACTAAAAAAAAAAAGAAAGTTCAATAGTCTAACAAAATAAGAAAAAGACCCAAGAAGAAATTCACACACAGAAAAAAGAAAAAAAAAAAGATAAAAATCACGCTTAAATATAAAGACAATCTCTTTAAGAAGTGGTGCTGGGAAAACTGGTCAACCACTTGTAAAAGAATGAAACTAGATCACTTTCTATCACCGTACACAAAAATAAACTCAAAATGGATTAAAGATCTAAATGTAAGATCAGAAACTATAAAACTCCTAGAGGAGAACATAGGCAAAACACTCTCAGACATAAATCACAGCAGGATCCTCTATGATCCACCTCCCAGAATTCTGGAAATAAAACCAAAAATAAACAAATGGGATCTAATTAAAATTAAAAGCTTCTGCACAACAAAGGAAAATATAAGCAAGGTGAAAAGACAGCCTTCTGAATGGGAGAAAATAATAGCAAATGAAGCAACTGACAAACAACTAATCTCAAAAATATACAAGCAACTTCTGCAGCTCAATTCCAGAAAAATAAACGACCCAATCAAAAAATGGGCCAAAGAACGAAATAGACATTTCTCCAAAGAAGACATACAGATGGCTAACAAACACATGAAAAGATGCTCAACATCACTCATTATTAGAGAAATGCAAATCAAAACCACAATGAGGTACCACTTCACACCAGTCAGAATGGCTGCGATCCAAAAATCTGCAAGCAATAAATGCTGGAGAGGGTGTGGAGAAAAGGGAACCCTCCTACACTGTTGGTGGGAATGCAAACTAGTACAGCCACTATGGAGAAGAGTGTGGAGATTCCTTAAAAAATTGCAAATAGAACTACCTTATGACCCAGCAATCCCACTTCTAGGGCATACACACCGAGGAAACCAGAATTGAAAGAGACACATGTACCCCAATGTTCATCGCAGCACTGTTTATAATAGCCAGGACATGGAAACAACCTAGATGTCCATCAGCAGATGAATGGATAAGAAAGCTGTGGTACATATACACAATGGAGTATTGCTCAGCCGTTAAAAAGAATTCATTTGAATCAGTTCTGATGAGATGGGTGAAACTGGAGCCAATTATACAGAGTGAAGTAAGTCCAGAAAGAAAAACACCAATACAGTATACTAACACATATATATGGAATTTAGGAAGATGGCAATGACGACCCTGTATGCAAGACAGACCAGACTTTTGGACTCAGAGGGAGAGGGAGAGGGTGGGATGATTTGGGAGAATGGGAATTCTAACATGTATACTGTCATGTAAGAATTGAATCGCCAGTCCATGTCTGACGTAGGGTGCAGCTTGCTTGGGGCTGGTGCATGGGGATGACCCAGAGAGATGTTGTGGGGAGGGAGGTGGGAGGGGGGTTCATGTTTGGGAACGCATGTAAGAATTAAAGATTTTAAAATTAAAAAAAAAAAAAAAGAAATTCACACACAGAAAAAAGAAAAAAAAAGATAAAAATCACGCTTAAATATATTATTTTAAAATTTCATTTGTTTGGCAAAATTTTAAAATGTAACAATATGTCCTCTTGGTGGTAAACAGGGACTTACATATTATCAGAGAGAATGCAAACTGGTAGGACCCTTCTTGTGGAGAATTTAACAACATGTAAAAAAATACGCTGTGTGTGTGTATATATACACACACTTATCTTTTGATCTTTTGATCTGGTCATCCCACTTTTAAGAATCTACCTACCTTGAAGATACACCTCCAACAATACATATGCATAAGGTTCTTCTTTGCAGTACTGTTTGAATTACAAAATATTGGAAACTACCTAGGTGATCTTACCCAGCAGAGTGCCTGAATAAAGTATGGTACTTCCAACAATAGAGTACACTACCATGGTTTTAAATTAGATAGCTGGTAAGAAGTTGCTATATAACACAGGGCATTCTGTGATGACCTAGAGGGGTGGGATGAGGGGAGGGGAGAGAGCCTCAAGAGGGAGGTGATATACATACAATTATGACTGATTTCCATTGTTTTCTGGCAGAAACCAACACAATATTGTAAATCAATTATTCTCCATATAAAAAATAAATTTTAAAAGGGAATAAAGAAGATCTCTACAAGATAAAGTGGAGTAATTTCCAAGCTATATTGTCGTTTTTCCTTTTAATCTTGTTGCACACAGATTTTCACACATGGGAAAACAGGAAGGGAATGGAAGCTACTGTGTGTCATGCAGGTTGTCTCTCACTTCACCAGTGCATGCCTCACTACCGCTTACATAAATTCTTTGATGATGATGACCTGCAGTCTTTCAACAGATTAGGCCAGTATCAGAGCACTGCATCCTCATCTTACTCAGGCTTATGCCAAAGATGACGACAGTGTCTTTGGTGAAGACACTAAAGCTTTAAGGTGTATTAGACATTTTAGTTGATGTTAGAGTCATTACCAAGTGGCTAAAGGGAAGAACAGTGTTTAAAAAGTCCAAAAATAACAAAAGATGGTGTGGCTACTGCAAAGTCAATTGCAATACTGAATAAATATAAAAATATTGGAGTATACTTGTTTAAAAATGTTGCCAATAATACAAATGAAAAGATTGCAGACCCATCACTACTGCTGCAATACAGATATACTCTATTATGAAAGACAGCTTAGAGAACACTGAAAGTCAAGTGACTGTGCTGGTAGCTCAGTCATGTCCAACTCTTTGTGACTTTATGGACTCTAACTCACCAGGCTCTTCTATCCATGGAATTCTCCAAACAAGAATACTTGAGTGGGTAGCCATTCCCTTCTTTAGGGTGTCTTACCAACCCAGGGATCAAACCTGGGTCTCTTACATTGCAGGCAGATTCTTAACCATCTGAACCACCAGAGAAGCCCAAAGACAACTTAGAGAAAATTAGCAAAGGTGTTAATACAGTAGACATCATAAAAGGTATAATCTTAGCTATAGATACTGTAATTGCTAAATTTAATATGCAGTCTAAAACTGTATTAGCCCTGAAGAAATTGCTGATTGCTAAGATTTCACCAAAGAGATGGGCTATATACAATGATGGATAAAATCATGAATGATGATTATAAATTATTAAATTATTAAGTGGAAGTATAATTCTTCGTATTTTTATTCACTAAAAGATCAGAAATGTTAATTTCAGAATGCCTGTATTCTATTTAGTGAAAAGAGAGTGTCTAGTCCGTTATTGCTGCCTTTGAAATTGCCAATGTTCATTGTTGTCTTTGATAATGATTGCTGAAAATATTAATGGGGAAGCTCTAAATAAATTCATTTTGAATAGGCTAAAAGTTTGTCTTCAGATTGTAGTTATCCAGATGTTGTTGATAATATGAAAAATCTGCTTAAGGACATGCCTGTCACTGCTTGTGAGCTTCCCAGGTGGCTCAGTGGTAAAGAATCCACCTGCCAATGCAGGAGATGCAGGTTTGATCCCTGCATTGGGAAGATCCCTGGAGGAGGAAATGGCAATCCACTCCAGTATTCTTGCCTGGACAATCCCATGGACAGAGGAACCTGGCAGGTTACAGTTCATAAGCCCATGAAGAAGAGGAAACTAGTGAGAAAAAGCAGTCACTCATCACTATTTGTTGGTTCAGTGCTTGGAGAAGAGAGTTTGTTGTTAAACCTTGATGCTGATGTTGTTCTCACTCATGACGTAGACAAAGTTGGGGAGGTCATGGTGACCAAAGATGAAGCTCTGCTCTTGAAAGGGTTGACAGTCTAAAATTTAAAAGCATGTTTAAGAAATCAATGAGAAGTTAGATACCATAACTAAAGAATATGAAAAGGAAAAACTGAGTGTACTTGTAAAACTTTTAGTGGAACAGCTGTGCTTCAGGTTAATGAAACAAACTATGTTGAAGTGAATGAAAAGAAATTTACTCTTGGAGTTCCAGGAGTTGCTATTAAAGAAAGCATCATTCTGGGAGGGAGTTGTAATCAGCTTTAATACCTTTCAGCCTTAGAGTCACTAAATTTTTGAATGAAAATTTATTTAATGATATAGAAATTACTAAAAGAACACTCGAAATCTTGTTGTGATCATTGTTTAAAAGATGTACATGTAGGAAGATTGTTGATAATTGATAAAATCATGCTAAGTTTCTCAGTAGTTGGTTTTGATGCTATGCTTGGAGATTTTGTGAATATGTTGAAGAAAGGAATTATTGATTGATATTAATATTACAAGAATTTCTTTATTGGGTGGTAAAGAAGAAAAATATCCTGGAAATCAGTGGAATGGGGTGGAATAAGGGATGATATGTTCTAATTATTAATGAACTATGAAAGGATGTTTGAGACAATGTTTCTCACCAATCATTTCAGAGAAGTCAGTTGAAGAAAGTAACTGAAGAAAAGGCTGTCTGATATTTAAGAAATTTGCTATAAACATCAATCATGAGTTTTAGTTGACAATAGATAATGATTTACTACTGTCATTGTCCATATTATTGATATTAATAATATATTTTGTATTTTAAATAAAAAAGTCATTTGTACAATCATGAAAAAGGAACATGTGAAAGAATATCTGTATTATGCTATTCTTTATGTAAGGAAAAGGGGCAATGATAGAAAACATATTTATCCACTAATCTCTTCAAAAGAAATATCAGAAAGACAAAGCAGAAACTCATGAAACTGGTCCTCAGTATTAGGTGGATAGGAATGGAAATGAAAGAATGTGAAAGGAACTTCTAAGTATAATTTCCTGTGTATCACTGTCTTTTAGGATATAACCTACAACAAAAATATATGATAAAACCAGATGTAGAGGGAGCCCAAAATGGAATACAAGAATAGCAATAGTACCAAATACCTAGCTATTAATATATTATAAATAAATGATATAACCATACTAAAAGGGATAGAGAAAAATGAATCCACTTAGTAATTTTGGGAAATAATATTTTGTTTGGGAAACAAAATTGAGTTAGTATATACAATGCACAAATATATACTACTGTTGACTTAAAAAATATTCACAACCTAAAAGGAAACTTTAGGACTTCAAGCACAAGAAAAACCCTCTCAAGTAAAACCCTGAGAGCAGTACTTAAAGGAGATGAGAGGGGAGCCAAGTTATATTGAAGTTTTGCAGGTCATTTTGGCAGGTCAAAATGTCAAAAGATTAATTAATTAAAGAAAACTCGATATCCCAAGTTAAAGACTTCAGGGCTTTTCTAGGAATGGGACAATGCAAGAGTCTGGGCTCACTGAAATCATTCTGATATGATTCTCAGCTATCTGTGGCCAGTATCCTTCATTTTCACATCCTGAGTTTCCTTGGGACGCACCAGCTGACACTGGAGGGCTGTAATCACTGATAACTGTGAAACCCTTTGTTTATGATACAGTAGCCGAAGAATTGATGCTTTTGAACTGTGGTGTTGGAGAAGACTCTTGAGAGTCCCTTGGACTGCAATGAGATCTGACCAGTCTATTCTAAAGGAGATCAGTCCTGGGTGTTCTTTGGAAGGACTGATGCTAAAGCTGAAACTGCAGTAATTTGCCCACCTCATGCAAAGAGTTAACTCATTGGAAAAGACTCTGATGCTGGGAGGGATTGGGGGCAGGAGGAGAAGCGGGTAACAAAGGATGAGATGGCTGGATGACATCACTGACTCGATGGATGTGAGTTGACTGAACTATGGGAGTTGGTGATGGACAGGGAGGCCTGGCATGCTGTGATTCATGGGGTTGCAAAGAGTCGGACACGACTGAGGGCTGAACTGAACTGAACTGAACTGAGGCAATACAGTAAGTCCCTACATATAAATGAATTCCACTCTGAGAGCATGGCTGTGAATCCAACAGTTAGCCTAGGTATCCAACTAGCACAATGTGCGCTATAATAGATTTATAATACTTTTCTCACAAATAATGCATCACAAACACAAACACTGAAGAAAACATATCTAATATCATAGTACATTACCTTGAAAAGCGTAGCACACTACAATACAATACAATAGCCCAACATCTGGCATAGGAGGGGCTGGCGTTGAGCATGCAGGCAAGAAGAGTTACTGAATGGAGGAGAGATAGGAGGTGGGAGATGATAGAGCTGAAGGAATGTTAGCAATAGAATACAGAGAGCAAGCTGCAATTTCACTCACACTTGAGTTTATGACATAGGTTCTGGTTCCTCACTGGATTCAATTCTATCTACCCTCTTGAATAAACAATCCAGTGGTGTCTGAGTAGTAGCTGTATTTTTCCTCATCATGAATGACATGGTAGCACTGAATAGGCTTCTGAACAGCTGCTGCAACCTTCATGTACCATTCCACATTTATGTCCTGTGTCTCAAAAACTAATAGTGCCTCCTCAGACAAAGAAAAATCCCTTTGCCATTTCTTGTACTATGAATCTCTTCAGCTCTTCAGCTCTTCCGTTACTTCTTCTTCCTCTTGTCTGTCTTCATCCTTTCTCTGAGCCTTCAAATCCATCAGGTCTTCATTAGTAAGGTCCTTGTGTTGCACATCAAGGAGTTCAGTGATTTTCCTTTTGCAGATCTAGCTCCAGCTTCTTTCTGAGGGTCATTAAGTTGCAGAAGAAATCTTTGAACCACTCATCCACCTTCTCAAATTCATGAAAATTGTGAATGAACTGCGGGCAAAGTTTCTTCCAAACTCCACTCATGGTGACAGCCATAATCTCACACCAAGCAAAGCCAATGCTTTTTATGGCTTTGTAGATGTTATAGTTCATCCGGAATTGTTGCAAGGTTGTTACTGATTTATCACTTATCATTACTCTTTGAGAAAAAGTGTGACATAAATAATATTTCTTGAAAGTCACTATAACTCCCATAGATTGAGTATTCAGTGGTAGATGCACTACTTTGATGTTGAGATGAAAGTCATCAATTATAGGAAGTGTCCTGGAGCATTGTTGAGCAGCAGAAAAATGTTGGATGGGATGTTCTTCTTTGCAATATTTCTCTAATCTCTAGGATAAAGTGGTGTAAAAAACAGTCCTGGATTACAGCCTGTGTAACCGAGGCTTTGGGGTTATCATCCCCACAACAGGAAGAGAGCTCTTGGCTATGTGTTTAAGGGCTCTTGGGTTCTCTGGATGATAAACTAAGAGAAGCTTAGCTTTACATGACCAGAAGTATTGCCACCAAACAGTAGAGTTTCTGATCTTTGCTGCTTTAAAGCCTGGCATCAACTTTTCCTCATTACTGATGTAACTTTCGTCTGGCATTCTTTTCCAGTACAGTTCTGTTTTACCCACATTAAAAACCTGCTTGAATAAATATTTGCCTTCACCAATAGTTTCTCAAATAGTTTCAGGAAATTCCTGGACAGCTGCCATATCTGCACTCACTGCCTCACCATTTACTTTCAGGTTGTGAAGGTTGGCTCAAGTTTTAAACCAATGAAACCAGCTATATCTGATATTGAAAGACGTGCCCTCTAATCTTTTGCCATGTTTCTTCTTCATGTCTTTATAAAGGCTTTAGACTTTCTCTTGAATCAGCAGTAAGCTGAGCAGGACTGAATCCTGGATGCTGATCCTGCATCTACATGCTGAGAAGTTTCTTCATCTCCTCCACCACTTTTCCATGCTTTTTCAATTATTGTCAACATTATCAGCAGAGCAGACCTTACACGTGCTATGATCTTGTCCTTATTCTTCTGAATTGTGCCAATGGTTGAACAATTCATGTTATAAGAACAAGCAACATCTACCATCTTATAACGTTGCTTCATTCAATCATATTCACTCTTTTTTTCAATCATTACTGTTCGGCATGTCTTAGCAGTACCAGCTATCTCACTGCTGCTTTTGTCCTTGCTTCCAGACATTCTGGGCTTGAAATAAAGATATTTTAATACTGTATTCTATATAGCACTATATAATAAAGTACACAAAAGCACAACCACTTGTAGAGGATGCCTGCATGTGACAACATACACCAGACATGTGAACTAACTTATGTGATTGGGCATGTGGACACATGTTCACATCTTTGAAAGTTCACAACTTGAAGGTTTGTATGTGTGAGACTTACAGTATTCCATTTGTCAGTCACATTATTAAGCCAACATTAGTTAATCTATTTATTTGAAGATCATACATATCAATATAGTGGATCATTGCTAAAGCAGACAGATAATTGTTAATGTATACACAATATACTTTTGACCTATGTAATGCAACTTTATTCACCTAATTTGGCTCAGAGCAACATTCTAAAACTAAATTTATGAAGAGGATAAAAATTATTCCTTCATGTGTTAAAGCATACTTGTATTTTATGTTGTCCAGACTTTTGCTCATTATACAGAGCTTGATTCCTATGGATTTGATCCATATACTTCCTTTGGGGAAAAAAAAAAACCGAAAATGAACAAAGTAGAAGCCACTCTGAAAATAAAATACTCAGAACACTATTTCTGTGAGAGTGACTTTTTTTTTTTTTTTAAGGCAACTTTAAGAAGAAACGTCAGGGATGATGATATAGGAAAACAGGCTGTTTAGTGAAATCAACATTGACTAAGCATGGTCCATGTCCCAGACAGTATAAGCAATTTTGATATAATCTTTTTAAGATGTGGTATCTGTCCTTAAGGGTTTAGAACCAGATAAGCCTTCACTTAAGGCTCAATTTTATTCTGGCTCAGCAATTAACTAAACTATACTATTGGACTAGTTAAAAACCTTTCTAAACTATGATTTCACCCTCTTAATATGGGAATACCACAACACTAACTTTGAAAACCTGTGAGAACTAGATGTAAAATATTGTGAAGGTAATTTGCCTGGAAATAAATGTCTGTGTTTCTTTCCCTTACCCTTTATAACAGCATTTTTTTAGAAGATTCAGCTTTAAAATACATGGATGTTATAAATCATTATATAAATGAAAATAATTGTTATTAAGAATAATTAGAAAAATGGCTTTTACTCTTATCAGTCTCATAAATGAACACACATTTTTGTGCATTTTCATGGTCAACATGTAGACATAGGACATTGGAAAATAGGGTGGCTTTTTCCCTTATGGTAAAGATCTGATGTATCTAATTCATGTTAAACTGTCCAAGAGATTTATGTCTAGAATATCTAGATATAAAAATAAAATCTTCAGATAGCAAAAATAAACTCAAGGGAACTAAAAAGGTCTGTAGGCACATTCCTTACCATGCTATGTCAGCCATATAATTCCGTAAATTTCTATATTATTCAGAATAAGAAAATAACATAGGAATGGAAATGGGATAAATAATACAAAATTCTGCTACATCCAAGGAGATTTCAAAGTCAATTCATATTTGCTTCTCAACAAAAACATTATTTCAATACTTCAACTCATTTTTGTGCATAATTTAAAAATCACATTACTTGCTTCCCCTTATTAAACTTAGTGAATCTTTTTCATGTAGGTTTCTGTTAATATTAAAAAATCTTGAGTGAATTATCTATGAACAAATCATTGAACTCCAGATATAAAAGTATATTTGGACCAGATCATTCCTCAAAACTAGAAAATGCTCAAAAAAAATGTGACAATAGTGTTAAAAAGGCACTGGAAAAATTATTTCATTAACAGACATCATATAATAAATTTAAATATATTTTAAAAATGGAAATATCATTCAATATTTTTGTATATGAAAATATGTTTAATTTCTTGATGGAGATATAAAAATAGTGTTTATCTTTAGAAATCTAAGCAAAACTCTTCCACTGAAAGGTTACTATAGCAATATAGAATACAAAAACATTCCAAATACATTTAATTGTGTTCCTATGGACACACACTCAAAGGAAACTTATAAAATGAAATTACTTATTAAAATGATAGAATTATGGGAATTTATTCAATTTTTTTCCAATGCTTTAATAAATAAAACCCATGCTTAATTTATGAAAATCCCATCATGCATTATGCCTTCCAATTTTAACTGCAAGTGACTCTGTGCCACTCCATAGATGGCAGCCCATCAGGCTCCCCCATCCCTGGGATTCTCCAGGCAAGAACACTGGAGTGGGTTGCCATTTCCTTCTCCAATGCATGAAAGTGAAAAGTGAAAGTGAAGCCACTCAGTTGTATCCAACTCTTAGCGACCCCATGGACTGCAGCCTACCAGGCTTTTTATGTTCATCACAGCATTATTTACAATAGCAAAGCCATGGAAATTACCAGATGGATGAATAAAGATGCAGTCTCGCCACTCACGACAATGTAGATGGACCTTGAGCATTATGTACTTTAATCTTTAATGTGTTGGAAAATATATTCACCTGCTATCTGTGAAGAGAATATCTTCTAACAAAGGTGCAAAATTGTGTCAATGTGCCAAATTTGATCTCTAGACTACTATTTTCTTTAGCCAAAAGTAATTTTAAAATTTTAATTATGACATAATATTTTCAAATTTTGAAATGACTCATAAAATTCCAAGTTTCTGGCTTTCCCAGAACATTTTAAGATTCAGCATTCCTAACCCTATATGTCTACATACCAATCATTTGTTAAAGCAGACTAGCAGCAAAGTTTCAGACAGAGAAGCACTTTCATTTTGCCAGAAGCCTCATGTCACTCTTCATCATCTCAAACTTTTTTTTTTCCATAAAGTAGACTTAGCAAAAATGAAATATTTCATGTATCCATGATCATACCTAATGTGAGAAAATAAAATATAAAGCTTAAAAATTTATGAAGTTTTCAAAAAAATGTAAAAAAAGCATATATCTTGGTGAAAATTAAAAATATTTAAACAAAATGTTTTTAATAAGGACAAAGAGTACAATGTGAGTTTGTCTTAACTTACAACCAAATTGCTTGACTCACTTTAACTGTTCCATTTCTTGGGAATTTATGTTTTAAAGTAACACAAACTATTAACACATGTCTTGGTGCCTGTGTACAAAAGTTTGAGTACATAAATCTCCAGTCTGTCATATCACAGAAATACCGCAACATCACAGACTGGGCCTGCAGAAGAATTGGCTGCTCTTTTGGAATATTATTACAATCCGTCTAGAGATATCAGGAATAAAGTGTATTTGGGAATTAACTGGATAGGATCTATGCAGTGCTCAACAGCCTCCAAGTTTTATCTAAAGTTGTAAATAGCAAGGGTTGCTGGTTCCCAGAAGTCAAGTGGGATTGGGGCAGTCTGGCTTGAAGAATTTCCACAGACTATATCGCGTTGTTTGATTGCTTCTTCTTGAGACTGGAGCCTTGTTCTTGGAACTGGTGCCTGCTTCCTATATTTCATCTGGTTGATTACACTGTGATTTGGACTCCATGTTTAGGGGTTATAACATCTATATAATTTCTTTTGCTAATTGAACCCCTTAAGGCTCATTGAAAAGAATATATATATATGGCAGATGGCTCCCAAAGATAGAACAGTTAAAAAGGAAGAAAATTCTAGTTCTTCTGTTAGTGGTTTTTATTTATTTCTGAGCACCACCTAAAACCCAGCAATGTCCTTTTCCTTCTCTTGTTGCATTTCTGCCTGAATTTTCATTTCCCTCTCACATCTCTTCTCCATTCTGACGAACTGGTTAAGGAAATCACCAGATTCAAGGACTCATGTTTAATTTCTATTCTGACTATTAATCTCTGGGAGTGTGTTTTTTGTTATTTATAAAAATAATTTATGAACCTGTACTCCAACATTAAGGAGTATGCTATTACTGCATTTCTTGCACTGATTATACAAATATTTATTGAGGGTGCAAAGCACTGTAAAAAGTGCAGCAGATAGATTCCTGTAGAAGGTCTAGCTCTAGTAGGTTTTACAACCAAACAGAAAAGAAATTTCATTAAACTTGCAATTGTACAATGATTAATCCTGACCTTTATAATTTTCTCCCTTCTTCTTGGAGCATTTTGCCCTCAGCTATTCCCACAGCAGGCTAAATCTTATCCTCCCAATCATTAATATTGGGCATGAAGATCTTAAATAGCCCAAGACAAACTGCATTAGAGATGCAGGGAGAGCTTTGGTCTTCATCTCAAAAATAGTTTGCTCTTTGCAGAAGACCAGTCATGATCTTCATACATTCAAAATAAAACTTATTTTTCCTAATTATAAAAGTAATGAGTCTTGAGTATAGAAAATTTGATATAGCTGGAAATTATAATAGAATATATAAAAGTTCTATATACTTGCCTCTCAGTGACAACTCTTCTTGATATATTAACACATGTTCATTCTTCTATTCTCCTAATCTGAAATTATATTGTATATTCAACTCTGAAACTTCTTAATATTGGGAAATTAAGTACTTTCCAATTCCCCTGTACTGCTATGCTATCAATATTAGACATCTTTGTGTATTAGTCTGATACTTTCTCCTGATGGTGGGCAGTGGTAGTGACCTTCAGCTCCCACTCAGCCACTCAGGAGGATAAATGTATTGTTTATGAACATTTTGTTTTTTACTTTCAGAACAGCATTCAATAAATTAGATAAGATATTCCACAATTCTTGATTTTGCCCAACTGTAGGTAAATGTGAGTGTTCTGAGCAGATGGAAGCTCAAGTAATTCAGCTATGATATTCCATAGGTTCAGTTCAATTCAGTTCAGTTCTGTCACTCAGTCATGTCCAACTCTTTGTGACCCCATGAACCACAGCACTCCAGGCCTCCCTGTCCATCACCAACTCCCAGAGTCCACCCAACCTCATGTCCATTGAATCGATGATGACATCTAACCATCTCATCCTCTGTCATACCCTTCCCCTCCTGCCCTCAATCTTTCCCAGGATCAGGGTCTTTTCAAATGAGTCAGCTCTTCGCCTCAGGTGGCCAAAGTACTGGAGTTTCAGCTTCAACATCAGTCCTTCCAATGAACACCCAGGACTGGTCTCCTTTAGTATGGGCTGGTTGGATCTCATTGCAGTCCAAGGGACTCTCAAGAGTCTTTTCCAACACCACAGTCCAAAAGCATCAATTCTTCTGCACTCAGCTTTCCTTATAGTCCAACTCTCACATCCATACATGACCAATGGAAAAACCATAGCCTTGACTAGATGGACCTTAGTTGACAAAATAATGTCTCTGCTTTTTAATATGCTGTCTGAAGTGAAGTGAGGTGAAGTCGCTCAGTCATGTCTGACTCTTTGCGACCCCATGCTGTCTAGGTTGGTCATAACTTTCCTTCCAAGGAGTAAGTGTCTTTTAATTTCACGGCTGAAATCATCATCTGCAGTGATTTTGGAGCCCCAAAAAATAAAGTTAGCTGCTGTTTCCCCATCTATTTGCCGTGAAGTGATGGGACCAGATGCCATGATCTTAGTTTTCTGAATGTTGAGCCTTAAGCCAGCTTTTTCACTGTCCCATTTCACCTTCATCAAGAGCCTCTTTTGTTCTCCACTTTTGGCCATTAGGGTGGTGTCATCTGCATATCTGAGGTAATTGATATTTCTCCCAGCACTCTCGATTCCAGCTTGTGCTTCATCCAGCCCAGTGTTTCTCATGAGGTACTCTGCATATAAGCTAAATAAGCAGGGTGACAATATACAGCCTTGACATACTCCTTTGCCTATTTGGAACCAGTCCATTGTCCCATGTCCAGTTCTAATTGTTGCTTCCTGACCTGCATACAGGTTTCTCAAGAAGCAGGTCAGGTGGTCTGGTATTCCCATTTCTTTCAGAATTTTCCACAGTTTATTGTGATCCACAGAGTCCAAGGCTTTGACATAGTCAATAAAGCAGAAATAGATGCATTTCTGGAACTCTGGCTTTTTCAGTGACCCAGCAGATGTTGGCAATTTGATCTCTGGTTTCTCTGCCTTTTCTAAAAACAGCTTGAACATCTGGAATTTCACGGTTCACGTATTCCATAGGTTAGGAGACATTAAATGCATTTTCAGTTCACAGTATTTTCAACTTAGAGTGAGATTATCAGGATATGACCTCACTGTAAATCAAGGGAGATTGGTATGTATACATTCCTTTAAATTTTATGAATTATTTTTAAAAAATATTTGGCTGCATCTGGTCTTAGTTGGGGCACATGGAATCTTTCACTGTGTTGCATAAACTCTCTAGTTGTGGTGTGAGGGCTCAGTAGCTGTGGCTTGTGAGCTTAATTGTTCTACAGCATGTGTGACCTTAATTCCCCGATCATGGGCCAAACCTTTGTCTCCTGCATTGTGAAGTGGATTCTTAACTATTGGACCACCAGGGAAGTCCCTTTTATATGAAATCTTGTTTCTATCAGCAGTAAATACAAGCTCTAGTTTTATTGTGCTTTTACCAATATTGATTATATTTTTACAAACTTCTCTAACTTCGAAGGTTAAAATGGTATCACTGACTTTTATTTCCTTGCAATTATATTTTAGTTTATATCTATATATCATCCGATATATATCATATTACGATGTCATAACTATGATATATATTGCATTAATCTCTCAGTCGTGTTTGACACTTTGCAACCCCATGAGCCCACCAGGCTCCTCCATCCAGGGATTTTCCAGGCAAGAATACTGGAATGGGTTTCCATTCTCTTCTCCCAGGGATCTTCTCAATCCAGGGATTGAACCCAGGTCTCCCGCATTGTAGGCAGTCTCATAACCATTTGAGCCAGTAGGGGAGCCATAAATATATATGCACAATAATAATGTAGAATAAATATTTAAGTATTTATTTAAGTACTTATTTAAGTAAATATTTTAAAACTTAACTTCACAACCAAATTTCCATGCTCAAGTTATTTTTATAATGAAATCATATTATAACCAAATGAATACAACCACAGGCTTAGAATTTGTCACTCCTGCAAATCACCTTATTTTAAAAAATTATTTTTTCCTTTAAATGGTTTTTCACTTAATTAAATATTAAGACTGTTAGAGATGTAATAGCTCAGAGTTAATGACCCCACAATTCAATTCCAGGAAGAAAACAAATGGACACTGAAATCTGGCAAAGAATAAGGTTGAAGAGATACTTATTTTAAAAAGAAAGAGGGGGATAAAATGCTCCTAATTATATACAAATGTCTCAGCAGTGAGCAATCATGGAAAGGAAATGTTGGAAAAGTACTTGACATTTAAATGTCAATTTAATCAAATTATGCAATTTTTAAACTGCCGTTGAGTGCAATGGGCTCTTTAAATTGTTTAAACCTTGCCTCTTCCTAAAATGGTCCAGGAGCATTTAGTTGCTTAAGCTGTGTTTTGAAACTATGTAAAGAATGACTGACTAAACTACCTCCTTCCACTTTAAAAATAAACATGTAAATTTAAATTCTGCATTTCTCAAGAATAAAATATATCAACATATCTAATGAACAATAATGATTGGTTAATGTTTATGGTAAATTAATAAGATGATGTTCCAAAGAATAGATTAGAGAGTTAGGGTGTGTAAATTCTAAGAAGGAAAGTTATTCACACAATGAGAAAGAAAGGATATAAGATTCTTACTCCCTACTAACTTTATTGACATTTTCTTTGATAGGAATTAACTTTAACCCCAAGTTCCTTATCCTCCCTAATCTATACCATTCACTGGATAGAGAATTAATAATTATCTTAGATTTCCCAAAATATCAGTTTATAGGGAAACTGTGATGAATGGGTAGAAAATGATTACGAAATATCTCAAGGAAATGTTAACTCAGTTTGGCCCCGAAGTTCAATAAAATTTGATCTCTGGATTGAGCACTAATGATACAGAGGTAGCTTTTTCTCTCTAGCTTGACTGTCAAATATTAATTCCTGTTGTTGGGGAAAAGTAAAACTCTGTGTTTCATCACACGTTATTGTCACAAAAAGCTTCCGGTAGCTCAGATGGTAAAGAATCTTTCTGCAAGGCTGAAGACCCAGGTTCAATCTCTGGGTTGGGGATATCCCCTGTAGAAAGGAATGGCAACCCACTTCAGGTTTCTTCCCTAGAGAATTCCATGGACTGAGGAGCCTGGCCTTCTACAGTTCATGGGGTCACAAAATGTCAGACACGACTGAGTGACTAACACTTATTGCCACAAAAGTTATAAAGAAATTGTCTGCCAGTGCAAGTAAGAGCACCAAATTTAGAAATCAAATGCCAATTTGACTATAATCTCTACTATTTAATTCTGTGACTTTGGACAAATCTTTTCTCTCTGAGCTTCAGTTTTATAAAATATAGATAATCTCTACTTTATCAGATTTGTAACAGGATTAAATATAATATATGTACAGTAATTGTGAAATACCTAAACAATGTAAGTCCTTAGTAAATATTAGCTATTTCTAACAGTTTTCTTAATACCAAGCAATGGAAACTAATTCTAGCTCACTTAACACAAAAGCTACTTCATTAGAAATTTACTAACTAGAACTAGAAGTACTAACTAGAATTTTCAGGCCGACTGGTTAGCTAGATCCAGAAATATGACATGAACATTGCACAAACTAACAACAAAATGGTCCAGTAGGACATGTGTGTGCTGTACACAGAATATAGCCTTTTGTACCAGAAACTCCTCAGGACTAAAACCTGACTGCCACCACAGAAAGCACCCTGTGATTGCTAATTCTACACAGCATTAATACCTACTTGGATTGGCAAAATTCAGATCATGAGCTGTACCAGTTAGAATCTAATCATGACTTAGAAGCCAAGTAATTATTTGCTAGTAGGAGCTGGGAAAATGATTTATTATAAACAATCATTAATACAATCAAATTAAGTACTAAAAGGCATACAACAGTGTCCAGAATTAGCAAGTGCAAAAGAATAGCTACACTCCTAGAGTGAGGAAGAGTGAACAATAGGAATTAGAGATGGAGGAAGGTTCCCTGCCAAGGGAAGAAATTCAGACTTCCGTGAAGAGAGTATAGCTACCATAGGAAACTGCAGTCTGCAGGTAGCAAAGAAACCTTCCAGAAATTGCAGGCTAATCCTGGTTTCTAGAAATGATCCAGAACAAATCTGTTGAGTGAAGGGTTTGAGTGGGCAGAGTTCATATCTTCAGATGCATTTGAAGCTGCTATTGTGGAGAATGTATGGGTTTGTAGAACAGCTCTGTGTTGCTAGTGTGTTCTAGTGTGCTGAAGAAGCTTGGAAGTCTCTAGTGGGGAGAGTGTGGCCTGGAGTGTTGTTGGAGCTCCTCAGAGGGAGCTACTGGATGCCTGCTTGGAAAATAATAATGGAGGGCCAAACCCTAAAGAAAATATCTACCTTCTACTATCACTTTGTGCCCTCTGTGAAAGCCTCACATTCCACCAGCTGGCAAAGGGGAATATTCACAGGATCTAGCACCAGTGGTACAAAGCAGAATCAAGAGCCAGTATCACATGAAAACATAGATTTGGAGCAGAGGGAAATAAGTCATGCAAGTTCACAGGTTAGTTTCCAGGGAGGCTGGGAAAACAATGTCTGGTATTTTCAGGCTTCAAGATTCATGAGGTGGTGAATTTCCTATACACAGGCAAGCATTTCCAATATCAGGCAATTGAAAATACTGACTAACATCTATTGCACTATCATTAATTGCACAGTTTACGCATTGCTTTCACATTTATTATCTCACTTGATGTAGTTAAATGTCCATATTATAAAACATCCTCTTTATATCTTATGTTTCATATCATCTTTCTTGTGTGCAGATTGTAGCTAAATGTAAATTCAGTGTATAGGCAAACCGATTTTTTTTAGATACATCATATATCTTTAAGGCATAATAGTTGAAAGAGTTAATACAGCTTAATAAATGTATATCTCATTGTCATAAAGTTACCAAACTCCAAGAAAATAATTATAACCAGAGATATCTTTAATATCACACTATTGGATGAAATAACACTTCATATAAGATACTGTGTTAATAGTATTAATATCCAACACATGTAGATAGAAGTGATAAGGGTGTATATATGATACATATATGAAACAGACACTTATTTACAATTAGACATTGACAGACTCCTATATAAATATGAAATGGATGTATTCTTTGCATCTATAAGTAGTTTTTTTTTTTTTCCTCTCATTCTTTGGTTTCTCTTTGGTTTCCAATGACTTCTATTCTTATCTTGTTTTAATGTCCCCATTCTGCCCAGGCAGTCTTGGGAACTAATGACCCCTTATCTTTTCTGAATCACTTTTTTTCTATTATTATTCTAGGATTATTCTATGATAACACATTGTACTGACTTTCTTTTCATTCTCATACCTTTCCTACTATGGCTAGCCTCAATCTGTAAGTTTTTTCTAAAATTTTCAGCTCCTCTAAATTCAGAGGGAATTTATTTTTAATATGATCAAATATTCTATCACCTTCTTTAGATGTATGTGCTGAACTGCCTAATTGGCATTTCTCTTTGAACTTCTTCTAGGTATCTCAAACTCAGTTTGTACAAAATTGGACTCACTAAACCTTCCACAGCTTATTCTGCCTCAGTGAATGGTGAATACCCCAGCTATCTTTCAACCAGTTACTTTCATAGGAAACTGAGACATGAATTTGCCTAATACTCACATATTATTAATTACAAAAGTTGATTACTTCTACTTTCTAAGTATAGCTTGAGTCCTTGATTTCTCTCCATCTTCACAGCCTCTGAATTCTAAACTGCATCAGTCTGGACTACTACAATGGGAGATATCAAGTTTCCTAGGATCTATGATTTGTTGTTCAGTTGCTAAGTTGTTTTTCTCTACAACCCCATAAACTGCATCATGCTATGTTTCCTTGTCCTTCACTATCTCCCTGAGTTTGCTCAAACTCAAGTCCGTTGAGTCAGAGATGCTATCCAACCATCTGATCCTCTGTTGACCCCTTCCCTTCTTGCCCTGGGTATTTTCAATGAGTTGGCTCTTCACATCAATATTGGCAGTTCAGCATCAGTCTTTCCAATGAATATTCTGGGCTGGTCTCCTTTAGGATGGACTGGTTTGATCTCCTTGTTGTCCAAGGGACTTTCAAGAGTCTCTTCCAGCACCACAGTTCAAAAGCATCAGTTCTTCAGTGTTCAGCTTTCTTTATGGTCCTACTCTCATGTCCATATATGACTACAGGAAAAACCATAACTTTGACTACTATATGACTATTTGTCAGCAAAGATACATGATTAGCCTTGTTTAATTTTTCCACATAGCAGCTAGTATTCTAAAAACACAAATCAGAGTACTTTTCTCTTCTACTTCCAATAAGAGAGTGGTTTCCCATTGCCTTTAGGATAAAGTCCAAAATCCACACTGTCCTTACACATCTTCTCAAAGAACTGGCTTTGTATTTCTTCTTCAGATTTAACACTTGCCATTTCCCCTTCCTCTCTAGGCAGCAGATAAAATAGTCTTTCTTTAGTTTCTTTATAGCTTTTTGCAATTTACATTTGCTGTATCCAACAAAATTTTCCTCACTTTGTGACTGACATACTCCTAGCTAACACTTAGATTAAATATATGTTTTTTACTAATCTCCCCTTTTATAAACATTTATTCAATTTGTCATCATTTGTTCAGTGTAAAAGTATACATTTGAATCATTTATTGAGGTGTCCCTAACTTTGCCAGTCTCAAAGTAGATGCTTAGTATTGTTGAATGAATATTCTAATCCTGATGGAATTATATACTGTTACATAAAATTCTTATTTTGCATATTTTCAAAAGTTATAAAATGTATCTTATATATTTAATTTCCTCAGTCCTTAAGATAGTACCTGAAACGTACTGCAATAATATACAACTAAATCATTATAAACTAAAGTATTATATAGCTACCTCAGCCACAAAATACTATTCAGTATAATTATTTTAATATAAATTTATTTATTTTAATTGGAGGTTAATTACTTTACAATATAATTAACTTTTATATTTTCTAAATATAAAAACAAATTTCTGAATATAAAAATTTATAAAATTTTAATTTGAAACTTTCTTAGAAATTTTATCCCATAATGTCTGATAGCATTGCCAGAAAAATGATAAAGTTGCAAAAACAAGAATCTGCTTAAAGACTCAATAAAGTAGAATATGACTTACATGTCTGTTCACCTACAGACATGAATAAATGTCTGTAGTGAATAAATTTTAAAAACCAACTCATTTTCTTCCTCAGAAGAAGAAAAAGGAGAACAGTTTATACAAAATGAAACACTGATTAAATATTTGAGTAATTAAAATGTGCTCAGACCCAGAATGAAAATCTACAGGCATATATGGCAGACTCTCTGAGCTCAATACTTTCGTAAAATATAGTTTAACACCATGACAAAGGACAGTGTACACTTTCTTTGCTCACAGATCTCCCTGCTCTACCAGTAACAAATAATACACTCTATAAAATTTAAATATCTATTAATTCATAGTTAGGATCTTTCTATTGAATTATTTCTCTTATTTGAATGGACTTTTGACTTGTATTATTTGTCTAAGCTAAGGAGGTCTGCTTTACTTTGTCAGTGTCTAGAGGTCATGGGAAAGAGACTGTATAATAGGAATACACTTTCCTACTACATGGAGATAGTTCAATCAGGGTGGTCTCTAAAAGTTCTTCCAGTCACCAAGTTCCATAATCTAGGAAAAATATTTTCTCTTTGACACTGGAAATATACCCACTTATATACTTATACATACTTTTTAATATCGACAATAAACAGTTCAAATTTAAGAGCACCAGGTTAACACAAACAATGTGAAATTCATAACACTTAGTTTGGCAATATATTGTTAAACCTAAATGAAGAGAAATAGATTATTTCTGTCAAGAAATAGAAAAAGACTAGAAAATAGAAATAGCAAATAGAAAAAGACTATTTCTGTCTAGAAATAGTCCCAAAATCTTGTTTCTAGGAAATATGCTGCCCACAAATAAAAATTGTCCCAACTCACTCTACAATAAATAATCTTTCAATTGTTGGCCAACATTTAAAAATGAGACTACTCAGAAATATTCATATTTAAATATTTGTTGAAAATTCTAAATTCCCCACCACATTGGGCCATTAATCCCTCTTGTAACAATTACATAAAAATGAGAATGACTAGCCGCCTTAAATGGACAAGTTCTCTCAAGCTCATTACTGATGTCATCACCCTTCCCTGCCCTGTTTCATCCAAACACATGTCCCACGTAGCAACTGTGGGGATCAAATTTTGTAGTCATCATTTAGAGGACATTAATATTAGGTGAATAATCAGGAAGACTTTATATATATATATATATGAGAAAGAGAGGAGCAAAACTGAAAAAAAAATCATTATTCACTTCTCTTAAAAAATGTTGCTTATGTTAGAAGACTATTATATTTGAAAAGCTTATGATTTTTCAGAAAACTATGGATCTTAGTATTAGTATATCATTTCTGAAATCTATTATTTTCTTTCACAGTGTTCCAAACAATCAAGTTATTTAGAAAAATTTTAGATTTTCCCTCTTTAATATATTGTATAAAAATTGTCTGTCAGTCTTTTCAACACTTGACATAAATTTACTTATACATGATTAAAACTTATATTGCAAAACTTATTTTTCTTCAGATAAAATGAATAAATGTTTCTTTGTTTAATTGGCCAAGAAACACGTGTACATAAATTTCGACTTTTTTTTTTCAAAAATCTATGTTCTAATATAAAGTCTGATGTTTTTTGTCATACATAATTTTAATTATTCTAAGAAAAGTTATTAGAAAAAATGTTTTAGTATAAAAACAAGAAGATATAAACTTTAAATTTTAATACTATATGCGAGACAGCCAAAGAGACACAGATGTAAAGAACAGACTTTTGGACTCTGTAGGAGGAGGCAAGGGTGGGATAATTTGAGAGAATAGCATTGAAACAGGTATATTGCCATATGTGAAACAGATCACCAGTCCAGGTTCGATGCATGAGACAGGGTGCTCAGGGCCAGAGCACTGGGATAACCCCGAAGGATGGGATGGGGAGGGAGGTGGGAGGGAGGTTCAGGATGGGAAACACACATACACCCAGGGCTGATTCATGTAAATGTATGGCAAAAACCACTACAATATTGTAAAGTAATTAGCCTCCAATTAAAAAAAAAAAAAAGGATCGTGATCATAGTGATTATTACACTACGGTATATTCTGATTTCTCAAAACCCAAAAGTATTTTCTGTTTTCATTACAAACACACACTCAGACATACACACAGATTCAGTCAGATCAAATAGTATTCTTTGAGTAATATGTCATGATTTAATATCATAGGGAATGAAATAGCACTTTTATTAGACACCTGTCTGTTCTATAGTATCCTAATAGTTTCAGTTCAGGTCAATCATTCAGTTGTGTCTGACTCTTTGCAAGCCCACGGACTGCAGCATGCCAAGCCTCCCTGTCCATCACCAACTCCCGGAGTTTACTCAAACTCATATCCATTGAGTCGATAATGCCATCTAATCATCTCATCCTCTGTTGTCCCCTTCTCCTCCTGCCTTCAATCTTTCCCAACATCAGGGTCTTTTCAAATGAGTCAGCTCTTCGCATCAGATGGCCAAAGTATTGGAGTTTCAGGTTCAACATCATTCCATCCAATGAACACCCAGGACTGATCTCTAGGATGGACTGGTTAGATCTCCTTGCAGTCCAGGGAACTCTCAAGAGTCTTCTCCAACACCACAGTTCAAGAGCATCAATTCTTTAGCACTCAGCTTTCTTTATAGTCCAACTCTCACATTCATACATGACTACTGGAAAAACCACAGCCTTGACTAGACAGAGCAAAGCAATTTAGGGCTTTACAGTAAGAATGTCTTTAACTATGAAAACTCTGGAAGTGATACTAAGATGTCACAAAAGTTAAAAATATAACTTTGACAAAATAACTGGAGTGTCTCATTATTTCTATTTTGTGTTTTCTTTCTTAGTGCACAGTTCAGATGTTTGAAAGTTGTTCTTGAAGTTTGAGCATAGGCAAAACAATGTACCATGACACACAAGTAAACCAATCATTTTATGACCATTACTAACATCTGACTACTGGTTTTAATTATATTCTAGAAAGGGAAAAATGTAGATGCTTTTATAACTGAACTAACTACCCTGCAAATATTTAATATCTCCATCTAGTCATGGTTACTTGTAAATTCTCTTTCAGGATTTCGTTCAGGGTGATTTGCAAATGCACAATTACAAAAAAAAATTTGAACAGTGAATACTGCATCTTACTTGTCTGAGTTATGTATGTGTTGTTTGTTCTTTTTAAATTGACAGTTAAAACTCGGTTTGCTTTAAGAAGTGGCTTTTTAACACAAAATCAATTTTCTATAATCTCTTAAGACCTACTTCTATTTCCATGAAGTATAAGTATACTTTTCATGAATAAAGGTATAATGGCCAACATCCCTTCAGTAGAGCAGAATGGAAGAAGTGCTTAACCAGATTTTTCCTTTCAAGCAGTAGAGTAGAATGAGCATGAATTTTGGAATCTGACGGGTTAAAATTTTCTCTTTAACCACTTAGATGAAGAAACTTATGCAAATTACATAGCTTTACCAAATTTCACTTCTAAAAAAGAAAAAGCAAAAGCATAATGCCTACCTTGCAGGGTTGTCAGGAAGTTTGAATGCTATAATAAATGCAAAATGACTATTACAGAGCCTGACACACTGTAGGTATTCAATAATTAAGTTATTTTCCCTTTTGCTTCTTCAGCTAGCTGTCTAGATGGCTCCCTCATGCTTGGGAATGGCATTAGAACATTTGTATATGTATCCTTAGTCTAAAGCACAGAGTTGGCAGTCCCATTAAAAGTATGTAAGCTATAAGTTCCAAACAAGTTTTATGTAAATTAGCTTTGGTAAAATTGTGTCATCTTAAATACAATACATAAGTATATTTTGTGAAAATACAGTTTTGCATGTTAGATTTGCTTGAAATGGCTGCTTATATCATTCAAAATATTATTTATAGCCAAATATCTTAATGAATCACAAATACTTTTCACACATTATCTCTTCTTTTTCTCCACTGACTTGGTTATTCATTCAGCAAATATTTACTCACTACCGACTATGTGCCACAAACTATGCTGGATGCTGGAGGAAAAAACTTTTGATCAAAGCAGCCAGAATCTTTGCTATCGAAAAATTATGTCTAGTAGTACCAACATAAATTAAACAAATGTCACAAATTCTGCATCTAAAATAAGTATTGACACTCCAGTTATTCAGGAAGCATAATATTCATGAGAATAGTTCTTTCTAAAACCAACGATTGAGTAAAACCTACTCAAATACCTAACAAATACTATTCCATTCCACTTTTAATTGATGTTATCCTCTTCTAAAACATATTCAAATCTTTTTTTGGAAGACAGCTGTGTCTCCTCAAAGGAAGAAAAGCTTTCAACATATTATTTAGATCCTTGGGAAAAAATGTCTATCCAGCATAAAAAGAAGCTACTGAAATTATGCTATTGAGTTCAGTTCAGTTCAGTTCAGTGGCTCAGTCATGTCCGACTGTTTGCGACCCCATGAATCGCAGCACACCAGGCCTCCCTGTCCATCACCAACTCCCGGAATTCACTCAGACACATGTCCATCAAGTCAGTGATGCCATCCAGCCATCTCATCCTCTGTCGTCCCCTTCTCATCCTGCCCCCAATCCCTCCCAGCATCAGAGTCTTTTCCAGTGAGTCAACTTTTTGCATGAGCTGGCCAAAGTACTGGAGTTTCAGCTTTAGCATCATTCCTTCCAAAGAAATCCCAGGGCTGATCTCCTTCAGAATGGACTGGTTGGATCCCTTGCAGTCCAAGGGACTCTCAAGAGTCTTCTCCAAAACCACAGTTCAAAAGCATCAATTCCTCAGTGCTCAGCTTTCTTCACAGTGCAACTCTGACATCCATACATGACCACTGGAAAAACCACAGCCTTGACTAGACGGACCTTTGTTTGCAAGGTAATGTCTCTGCTTTTGAATATGCTATCTAGGTTGGTCATAACTTTTCTTTCAAGGAGTATGCATTTTTTAATTTCAGGGCTGCAGTCACCATCTGCACTGATTTTGGAGCCCCCCAAAAATGAAGTCTGACACTGTTTCCAATGTTTTCCCATCTATTTCCCATGAAGTGATGGGACCAGATGCCACGATTTTCGTTTTCTGAATGTTGAGCTTTAAGCCAACTTTTTACTCTCCTCTTACATTTTCATCAAGAGGCCTTTTAGTTCCTCTTCACTTTCTGCCATAAGGGTGATGTCATCTGCATGTCTGAGGTTATTGATATTTCTCCCAGCAATCTTGATTCCATCTTATGCTTCTTCCAGCCCAGTGTTTCTCATGATGTACTCTCATAGATGTTAATAAGCAGGGTGACAACATACAGCCTTGACGTACTCCTTTTCCTATTTGGAACCAGTCTGTTCTTCCATGTCCTGTTCTAACTGTTGCTTCCTGACCTGCATAACCATCTTTTAATTTCATGGTTGCAATCACCATCTGCAGTGATTTTGGAGCCCCAGAAAATAAAGTCTGACACTGCTTCCACTGTTTCCCCATCTATTTCCGGTGAAGTGATGGGACCACATACCATAATCTTCGTTTTCTGAATGTTGAGCTTTAAGCCAACTTGCTCACTCTCCTCTTTCACTTTCACAAGAGGCCTTTTAGTTCCTCTTCACTTTCTGCCATAGGGTGGTGTCATCTGCATATCTGAGGTTATTGATATTTCTCCTGGCAGTCTTGATTCCTGCCTGTGCTTCTTCCAGCCCAGCATTTCTCATGATGTACTCTGCATAGAAGTTAAATAAGCAGGGTGACAATATACAGCCTTGACGTGTTCCTTTTCCTATTTGGAAGCAGTCTCCTGTTCCACGTCCAGTTCTAACTGTTGCTTCATGACTTGCATATATGTTTCTCAAGAGGCAGGTCAGGTGGTCTCATATTCCCATCAGGCCAAAATATATCAGAGTCTATGCCGAACATAAGTCTGGATGAAATTTCTACTTTAGACCACAACATCTTAGTAACACATATAACAAAGGCTTACAGAATTATTTCTAATTCTATAATATAAAGCATACATTTTAAAAACAATTGTAGAGCAACACCTACATATGTATATACTACCATGTGTAAAATAGGTATCTTGCAGGAAACTGCTGTAACAGAGGGAGATCAGACTGATGCTCTGTGATGACCTAGAGTGGTGGTGGAGAAGGGTGGATGGGGAAGGATAACGAAGGAGGGGATACATTATAGTTGATTCACGCTGTTTTATGGCAGAAACCAACAAAATATTGTAAAGCAGTTCAGCTCAGTTCAGTCACTCAGTCGTGTCCAACTCTTTGTGACCCCATGGACTGGAGCATGCCAGGCCTCCTTGTCCATCACCATCTCCCAGAGCTTACCCAAATTCATCTCCATTGAGTCAGTGATGCCATCCAACCATCTCATCCTCTGTTGTCCCCTTCTCCTCCAGCCTTCAATCTTTCCCAGACTTGAGTCAGCCCTTCACATCAGGTGGCCAAATATTGGAGTTTCAGCTTCCACATCAGTCCTGAACACTGACTGATCTCCTTTAGTAGGGACTAGTTGTATCTCCTTGCAGGTCAAGGGACTCTCAAGAGTCTTCTCCAATACCACAGTTCAAAAGCATCAATTGTTTGGCACTCAGCTTTCTTTATACTCCAACACTCACATCCATACATGACTACTGGGAAAACAATAGCCTTAACTAGATGCACCTTTGCTGGCGAAGTAATGTCTCTGCTTTTTATTTTTTATTTTTATATATTATTTATGATATATTTAATATATTATTTATTTTAATTTTATTTATTTATTTATTTATTTTTAATTTATTTTACTTTAAAATACTGTATTGGTTTTGCCATACATTGACATGAATCCACCACTGGTGTACATGAGTTCCCAGTCCTGAACCCCCCCTCCCATCTCCCACCCTATATCATCTCTCTGGATCATCCCCGTGCACCAGCCCCATATATCCTGTATCCTGTATTGAACCTAGACTGGCAATTCGTTTCTTACATGATAATACACATGTTTCAATGCCATTCTTCCTAATCATCCCACCCTCTCCCTCTCCCTCAGAGTCTGCTTTTTAATATTCTGTGTAGGTTGGTTATAGCTTTTCTTTCAAGGAGAAAGTGTCTTTTAATTTCATTGCTGGAGTCACCACCTGCAGTGATTTTGGAGCCCAGAATAATAAAGTCTGTCACTGTTTCCATTGTTTCCCCATCTATTTCCCCTGAAATGATGGGACCAGATGCCATGATCTTAGTTTTCTGAATGTTGAGCTTTAAGCCAACTTGTTCACTCTCCTCTTACACTTTATCGAGTGGCTCTTTAGTTCTTCACTTTCTGCCATAAAAGTGGTGTCATCTGCATATCTAAGGTTGTTGATATTTCTCCTGGCAATCTTGATTCCAGCTTGTGCTTCATCCAGTACAGAGTTTCTCATGATGTATTCTGCATGTAAGTTAAATAACCAGGTTGACAATATACAACCTTGAAATATTATTTTTCCTATTTGGAACCAGTCTGTTCTTCCATGTCCAGTTCTAACTGTTGGTTCCTTACCTGCATACAGATTTCTCAAGAGGCAGGTCAACTAGTCTCTTATTTCCATCTCTTGAAGAATGTTCTGCAGTTAATTGTGATCCACACAGTCAAAGGCTTTGGCATAGTCAATAAAGCATAAATAGATGTTTTTTCTAGAACTCTATTAAGAAGAGGCAGCAAGAATACACAGAGGAACTGTACCATAAAAAAAAAAATCTTCATGACCCAGATGATCACAATGGTGTGATCACTTACCTAGAGCCAGGCATTCTGGAATGCGAAGTCAAGTGGGCCTTAGGAAGCATCACTACAAACAAAGCTAGCTGAGGTGATGGCATTCCAGTTGAGCTATTTCAAATCTTCAAAAATGACGCTGTGAAAGTGCTGCACTCAATACTTCAGCAAATTTGGAAAACTCAGCAGTGGCCACAGGACTGGAAAAGGTCACTTTTCATTCCAATCCCAAAGAAAGTCAGTGCCAAATAATGCTCAAATTACCACACAATTGTTCTCATCTTACACGCGAGTAAAGTAATGCTCAAAATTCTCCTAGTCATGCTTCAACAACACGTGAACCATGAACTTCCAGATGTTCAAGCTGGATTTATAAAAAGTAGAGGAACCAGAGAACAAATTGCCAATATCTGATGGATCATCAAAAATGTGGATGAGTAAAAGTAAAGAAATTATCCTCCAAACAAAAATAAATTAATTAAATAAAAAACAATTAAAAGTATTAGATATTTCAAATGTATATTGACTTTGCAGGCTTATATCTGAAAGACAGAACTGGGGAACTGAAAGCAATAATATTTTAAAACAAGAGTAGGCTGTGCAGCTTTCCTTGAGAAGATTTTAATGTAATGTCTGAATGAGAACATTATTTTAAAGACATTGCCAACAAATGGCATGAAGTTGGAGTTAAGACTACCATAAACCAGGCTTTAGGGAAAGTGCATATTTTTAGTGGCTTGCAAGAGCTGTTTAGACAAAAATAATCATAATGATGGTCTCCCGTGAGAATTTTTATACAGTTTCCTGCTCTCATGTAATATTCCTATACAAAGTTATGCACTCTGAATTTTCTAAGGGTCCATAAACTGAGAAATTCATGGATATTGCACATAACACATGCACATACACACACAACAGCACCACTATGGCCACCAAAAGTACAAATGTATTGACGTGCTTGGCAGTGAATGAAGTGAGTGAGTGAAGTCGCTCAGTCGTGTCTGACTCTTTGCGACCCCATGGACTGTAGCCTCCCAGGCTCCTCCATCCATGGGATTCTCCAGGCAAGAATACTGAAGTGGGTTGCTATTGTGCTTGGCAGAGTAATGGCAAATTCGCTTTGGAGAAATGTTTCTCTGAAGCAGGTTTCTGTAAATTCTCACAAACAGACTTTGCTAAAATGAGCTCAGGATACAAAACTATATAACTAGAAAGTTGACAACTCACCTTGAGCAAGCATTAGAATCCACAAAGTTCAGTTCAGTTCAGTCGCTCAGTTGTGTCTGACTCTTTATGACCCCACGAATCACAGCACACCAGGCCTCCCTGTCCATCACCAACACCCGGAGTTCACACAGACTCGCATTCATTGAGTCAGTGAAGCCATCCAGCCATCTCATCCTCTGACGTCCCCTTCTTCTCCTGTCCCCAATCCCTCCCAGCATCAGAGTCTTTTCCAATGAGTCAACTCTTCACATGAGGTGGCCAAAGCATTGGAGATCCAGCTTCAGCATCATTCCCTCCAAAAAAATCCAGGGCTGATCTCCTTCAGAATGGATTGGTTGGATCTCCTTGCAGTCCAAGGGACTCTCAAGAGTCTTCTCCAACACCACAGTTCAAAAGCATCAATTCTTCAGCACTCAGCTTTCTTCACAGTCCAACTCTCACATCCACACATGACCACTGGAAAAACTATAGCCCTACTAGATGGAGCTTTGTTGGCAAAGTAACATCTCTGCTTTTGAATATGCTATCTAGGTTGGTCATAACTTTTCTTCTTCTGCAGTGATTTTGGAGCCCAAAAAAAGAAAGTCTGAAACTGTTTCCCCATCTATTTCCCATGAAGTGATGGGACCAGATGCCATGATCTTTGTTTTCTGAATGTTGAGCTTTAAGCCAACTTGCTCACTCTCCATTTTCACTTTCATCAAGAGGCTTTTTAGTTCCTCTTCACTTTCTGCCATAAGGGTGGTGTCATCTGCATATCTGAGGTTATTGATATTTCTCCCAGCATCTTGATTCCTGCTTGTGCTTCTTCCAGCCCAGCATTTCTCATGATGTACTCTGCATATAAGTTAAATAAGCAGGCTGGCAATATACAGCAAAGAAGTGTTAAATTACCAAGGGTTTCAGAATATGAGATAGAGGCTATGATATGTTTAAAATGTTTAAACACATGAGGAACTACAATATTGAATAATAAAATGTATGACAAGAACACAGTTTCTAGGATAAAATGCTTAAATATCTTTGTGTTATTCAGATGGAATATGGATTTATTTATTAAATTTAGAATTTTACAACCAAGGCAGCAGTGTAGCCGACCCAAGCTTCTGTCTTCCCACAGAAAGCAATAATTAAGGCAGTTGTCCTCAAACAAAAATAACTCTTGGAAAGCTTCAGAAACACCACAGAGCAAAAATCTTAGTAGCCATACAAAAATGATAGGAAGAAAAATTTCATTTTGTCTCCATCATCCCTGCTCAGTGCCCAAAGGGGGCTCCAAACCTGAAAGAGTTCTCTTTGTCTGGTAAAGAAGAGCAGGGTGAGTGATCAGTTTCCCCAGTCTTTTAGGGAACTGCACAAAGTACCCACTGTGGATTTGCCATATTCAGAGACCAGAGATGCTGAGACATCTAGGAATAATGAAGAAGGGAAGGGGTTACCAATAATGGTCATGTGCAGAGATGACCTGGGTTCCAGGAGCCTGCTTGTTAGAGGAGCACAGTAGGCTTCATGACTAAGGATCTCAACAGCCCTAAAGACTTTGCAGACCAGCACTTTTGTCACTAGACCCCAGAAAGTTAGTCTACAGCAGACCCAAGCAGATTTCTCTGCTGACGAAACCAATTAGAACAACCATCACAGAGTCTCTGTATATTTCATGGCTGAAATTTTTGTCCTACATATTTTCACATTTACAGATGCCAGCTGCTTGATTCCCTTGCTGCTTTCTTCCTTCCTCTTTTGCCAGACCCAAGATCTTTACTAGCATTCAGACCCAGCCTGTGAAGTTAGATGCATGCAGGATGCCAGCCTGGATCCCTATAGCCAACTCCCACTGCTGTGTTCACACCCATTATTAGCTCCTATAGCCATATAAGTGCCCACCAAAAGCCAAGGTCCTAATACCTGCTGTGGGCCCAGATCTGGCCCTGACCTTTCTCACTAGCCTGCACTGCAGTTGGTTACCTACAGCTTGTCCTAGTAGCCAACAGCCTGCGCAATCGTTGCCCTGATTCCCATCACCAGCTGCCACCCCATCACGCATGCACTTGCAGTTAGCCCATGCTGTCACATGACTACATGCGAACAACCTGGGTTTCCAAAACTGCTAGTGTTCTTGCAGCTAGCCCTGATCCTGCTTCCAGTCTCAGCTCTCACTACTGTATGTGCTTATGCAGCCAGCCAAGGATATGAACACCGTTGGTTCTAGTCACCACTGTCACCTTCCCTTGACCCTTGCTACTGGATCTGAAGATGCTGTGAGAACCCCGGTAACCTTAGTGGCCACTGTGCAATCACCCCCGCAGCTATTACTAAGGACCATGCAGTTTTCAATGTCATAGACCCCAGCTGCCTGAGCTGATGAGGGAAACATGACAGCACAAAAGGAACACAGTAAATATCCAGTAATTGACCACAAGAAAATGATGATCCATGAATTGCCTGACAAAGAATGCAAAATAATTTTCTAAGGGCTCTCAACCACAGGAGGAGACAGATAAGCAATTTAAAGAATTCAGGAAAGCAATACCAAGAAATGAGTTCAACAACAAAAGTAAAAATGGAAAATATAAAAAGAACTAAATAGGAACCTTGGAGCTCAAAAAATATCATGACTCACTGGAGGACTCAATAGAAAGTTTCAACAGCAGGCTCAACCAACAAGAGGAAGAATCAGTGAGCCTGAAGACACACTACTTGTAAATATCCAATTAGACTAACATTTTTAAAAAAGGAGGAAAGAAAGAAAATGAAGAAAACCTATAAGACTTATGAGATACCATAAGATAAAGAGTCTATGAATGATGGGATTTCTGGAAGAATAGAAGAAAATAGGAACTGAAAACTTACTTAAAAAATAATGATTGAAAATTTCCCAGGTCAAGGACAAGATTGGGACATTCAAGATCATTCAAGACCACAGGTCACTAAATTCAACTTGAAGGTTTCCTATCCTTTTGCATATTTATTGTGTTTTCTCCCTTCTTTTTTGATATCTTGAAACATCTGTACTGTCATTGCTCTCAGTTCTTTTTCAGATAGGTTGCCTATTTTCTTTTCACTAATTCCATCTTAGAATTTTTTACCTTGCTCCTCCATCTGTAACATATACTTTCGTCCCTTCATTTTTTTTTTGGATAGGTAGGATTGTGTTTCTGTCTTAATAGTTGTTTGGCCTGAGGTTTCTAGTAGTGGGATTGCAGGCAGTTAGGTAGAGCTGAGTCTTTGTGTTGAGATGTGAACCACTGGGATATCTCACTCAGATTACTATTCCCAGGGTCCTGACATACTTTGTCACTCCAGCAGTTTGGACTCAGTGCTACCACCTCAGGGGCTCAGGAATGATTTCTGCACTGTAAACTGGGATCCCAGAAGTTGTGGAGTGTGGAAAAGCAAAAAAAAAAAAAAAAGAGAGAGAGAGAGAGAGAAAAGAAAGGAGCGTCAACATATATACACTATTATGTATCAGATGGATAGCTGTTGAGAAGTTGCTGTGCAGCACAGGGAGTCCAATCTGGCACTCTGTGATGACCTGGAGCAATGAGATGGGGGGAGGAAAGGGAGGCTTTGGAAGGAAGGATGTATGTATACTTATGATGTACATGTAGGTATACGTATGTATACTTTGTGTTGCTGTATGGCAGAAACCAACACAACATTGTAAAAGATATTTTAGAAAAAATAAAAATAAAAGACTTGAATAGGCATTTCTCTGAAGACAAATTGATACATGAAAATATGCTCAACATTAGAGAAATCAATCAATCTGGGAAATGCAAATCAAAAGCACAATGTGATATCACTTCATACCTGTTAGAATGGCTATTATCAATAAGACAAATGATAATTGTGTAAAAAGTAAAACTGTAGAAGATGTGGAGAAAAAGGAACACTCAGACTTTGTGGGGGGCAGGGAGGATACAAATTGGTATAGCCACTATAGATAACAGAATAGAGGCACCTTCAAATATTAAAATGGTACGACCATATGATTCATTAATGCCACTTTTGGGTGTATATCTGAAGGGAATGAAATCACTGTCTCAAAGAGATATCTGCACAGCCATGTTAACTGCAGCATTTGTACACGCTTATTATATAATGGCCAATGTAAGGAAACAAACTGTTCACTCTAGGGTGAATACATAATATAGATATATAATATTTTTATGAAATTTTATTAATTGATGCAAAAGTATAATTTTTAGCACCAAACTGAAAGCCGGTATCTTAGATTTGAGTTCCAAATCTCTTCAACTTTTTTTTCAGTAAAGTGTATGATAAAAATTAATTGAACCAGATTACTGGATTACTTAGTACATAAAAATTGAGAGTGGGCCAACTTGCATGAAAAATCCACTTGATTTTACATGAAAATCAAAGGAACAGGAAAGTATGAAATAAGAAATTTACTTAGTAACTCCAAGCTATATGCCAAATTATTAATACTTACATAAATATATCCAAATCTTGGTGGAACTTTCAGGAAGTTAAGGTCCAGTCCAGCAGCACTTTTATTAGGTGTTTTAAATTAAAGAACTTTATTGAGTTCAAATTGAAAATATCCATGTTAAACTATGATGTTTCTCATAACTTCCAGGAAAATTATAGCAAGTTATTTTGTCAGAACAAGCTTTCTAGGTTAGTGAATCTACTTAATTAATCAAATTCTAGTTCCTAATGAATACAGATTAGAATTGAATATGCTTTCTTGGTAGAATTTCTTTATAAACCCTAATGCAAACATTCATGAAAACAATTGGTATTTGTTATGCAGAATCTGAATACTTGGTTTTCGATGAACTGTGGTATTTTACTCTCTAATCCTTTTGTGCTCATATTAAACACTACAACACAAATATAGAAAATTTGTGTTCATAAGATCAGCCACTTACTAATTGCCTCATATATACTCATAAGATGATAGACTTACATGCATGCTCATTTGCTCAGTCCTGTTTGACTCTTTGAGAACTCATGCACTGTGGACCACCGGGCTTCTCTGTCCATAGATTGTTCAGGGAAAGAATACTGGAGTGGATTACAATTCTCTTTTTTCTTTTTTTTCTTTTTTTTTTTTTTTTGAAGATTATGAATTTTTTTTACTTCAGACAAAAAGAAGACATTTTTTAAACATTTTCACATTTAGATGTGTTTTTCTCACAGTTAACCAGGATTGTCTTTTTTTTTTTTTTTTCCTGCAAAAATAAGGGGAAACAACAGTGGCAAGGTTTCACTAAATATGCAAAAACAAAAAGATTATGGAGGGAGTATTAAAACATGTTTACATAATATTTGAGACAATAAAGGATGTAAATATTTGAGAAAAGCAATAAAAATACATGATTTTGCAAGTTAGCTTTGGTCAGTGGGTTTTTTAAATTATTTATTCATTTATTATTTTTGGCTATGCTGGGTCTTTGTTGCTGTATATGGGCTTTTCTCTAGTTGTGGTAAGCAAGAACTTTTCATTTCGTTGTCCTCTCTTGTTGCAAAGTAGGGACTCTAGGGCACATGGGCCCAGAATTTTTGGCACATGGGCTAAGTAGTTGTGGCTCTTGAGCTTACAATTTTCTACTCCAGGGGATCTTTTCGACAGAAGGATCAACTTGTCCACATCTCTTGCATTTCCTGCATTGGCAGGTGTATTGTTTACCACTGAGCCACCTAGGAAGTCCAGTCTTCTATACCTTATCTCATATGATCCTTGACATGTTATATATTCATTGTTGTGGTTGTTCAGTTGCTCAATCATGCCTGACTATTTGCAACCCCACGGACTACAGCATGCCAGGCTTCCCTGTCCTTCACTATCTCCTGGAGCTTGCTCAAACTCATGCCCATGGAATCAGTGACACCATCCAACCATCTCATCCACTGTCATCCACTGCTACTCCTGTCTTCTATCTTTCCCAGCATTAGGGTCTTTTCTAATGAGTCAACACTTCACATCACATGGCCAAAGTACTGGAGCTTCAGTTTCAGCATCAGTACTTCCATTGAGTATTCAGGACTGATTTCCTTTAGGATTAATCTCCATGCAGTCCAAGGTACTCTCAAGAGTCTTCAACCACAGTTCAAAAGCATCAGTTCTAGGTGCTCAGCTTTCTTTGTGGTCGAACTCTCATGTCCATACATGATTTCTGGAAAAAATATAGCCTTGACTAGATGGACCTTTGCTGCAAAGTAATGTCTTTGCTTTTCAATATACTGTCTAGATTTGTCACAACTTTTTTTTTCAAGGAGCAAGTGTCCTTTAAATTCATGGCTGCAGTCACCATCTGCAGTGATTTTGGAGCCCAAGAAAATACAGTCTCTAATTGTTTCCATTGTTTTCCCATCTATTTGTCATGAAGTGATGAGACCGGATGCCATGATCTTAGTTTTTTGAATGTTGAGTTTTAAGCCAGACATTTTAACTCTCCTCTTTCACCTTCATCAAGAGGCTCTTTAGTTCTCCTTTGCTTTCTGCCATAAGAGTGGTGTCATATTCATATCTGAGGTTACTGATATTTCTCCATGCAATCTTGATTCCAGCTTGTGCTTCATCCAGCCCAGAATTTTACATGATATACTCTTCAGATAAGTTAAATAACCAGAGTGACAATATACAGCCTTGGCATACTCCTTTCCCAATTTGGAACCAGTCTGTTGTTCCATGTCCAGTTGTAAATGTTGCTTCTTAACCTGAGTACAGGTTTCTCAGGAGGTAGGTAAAGTTGCCTGATATTCCCATTTCTTTAAAATTTGTCCACAGTCTGTTGTGATCTACACAGTCAAAGGCTTTAGTGTAGTCAATGAAATAGAAATGTTTTCCTGGAATTCTCTTGACTTTTTTATGATCCAACTGATATTGGAAATTTGGACTCTGGTTACTCTGCCTTTTCTAAATGCACCTTGAACATATGAAAGTTTGCAGTTCACAGACTGTTGAAGCCTAGCTAGAAGAATTTTGAGCATTACTTTGCTAGCATATGAAATGAGAGCAGTTGTGCGGTAGTCTGAACATTCTTTGACATTGCCCTTTTTTGGGACTGGAATGAAAACTGACCTGTTTCTGTCCTGTGGCCAGTGCTGAGTTTTCCAAATTCCCTGGCATACTGAATGCAGCATATTCACAGCATCATCCTTTTAGGATTTAAATGGCTCAGCTGGAATTTAATAACCTCCACCAGCTTTTTTTGTAGTGATGCTTCCTAAGGCCCACTTGACTTCACACTCCAAAATATCTGGCTCTAGGTGAGTGATCACACTATCGTGATTATATGATCTTTATGATCTTTTCTGCATAGCTCTTCTGTGTATCCTTGACACCTCTTCTTAATATCTTCTACTTCTGTTAGGTCCATACCGTTTCTGTCCTTTATTGTACCCACCTTGCTTTAAATATACCCTTGGTATCTCTAATTTTCTTGAAAACCTCTCTAGTCTTTCCTATTCTATTTTTTCCCTCTATTTCTTTGCATTTATCATGTAGGAAGACTTTCTTATCTCTCCTTCCTATTCTTTGGAACTCTGCATTCAGATGGTTATATCTTTCCATTTCTCCTCTGTCTTTCACTTCTCTCTCTCTCTCTCTCTCTTTTTTTTTTTTCTTCAGCTATTTGTAAGGCCTCCTCAGAAAACCATTTTGTCTTTTTGCATTTCTTCTTCTTGGGGATAGCTTTAATCACCACCTTCTGTACAATGTTATGAACCTCTATCCATAAATCTTCAGGCACTCTATCTATCAGATCTAATCCCTTGAATCTATTTGTCACTTTCACTGTATAATCATATGGGATTTGATTTAGGTCATACCTGGATGGCCTATTAAGTTCCCCTACTTTCTTAAATTTAAGTCTGAATTTTGCAATAAGAAGTTCATGATTTGAGCCACAATAAACACCTGATTTTTTTCTTTCTGACTGTATAGAGCTTCTCCTTCTTCGACTGCAAAGAATATAATCAATCTGATTTCAGTACCAACCATCTGGTGTTGTCCTTATGCAGAGTCAGCTCTTGTGTTGTTGGAAGAGGGGGTTTGTTATGACCAGTCCAGGGTATTCTCTTGGCAAAAGTCCATTAGCTTTTGCCCTGCTTCATTTTTCACTCTAAGACCAAACTTGCCTGTTACTCCAGGTATCTCTTGACTTCCTACTTTTACACTGTGGTCCCTATGATAAAAAGGACATCTGTTTTGGGTGTTATTTCTGGAAGGTCCTGTGCATCTTCATAAAACCATTCAACTTCAGCTCCTGTTCATTAATGTTTGGGGCATAGACATGTAAACTGTGATATTGAATAATTTGCCTTGAAAATGAACAGAGATCATTCTGTTGTTTTTGAGATTACACCCAAGTACTGCTGCAGCCAGAGCCCCTGTCCCCTGGCATGTCACTGCTGAACTGTGCCTCCACAGAAGATACTCATATACTCGAAGGCAGATCTGGCTCAGTCTCTTGTTTAGGTCACTTCTCCATTTCCTGGGTCCTGTTGCACAGAACAAATTGTTTACACCCTCCGAGAGTCACTGGTGGGTCTGTGATGTGATTTTAAACACAATTGCACCCCTCCTACTGTCTTCTCTGGGCTTCTCCTTTGCCCAATATCAGTTCTATCTAGTCTTATTTGGATGAGCATAGACTGTGGTCCCTTAGTTAGGCTTTAATTTTTGTGGAACATGCATGTATCTCTTGGAGAACATCATCTAAAGAAAATCAATGGCACTTTTATTTTAATTGTTACCCTCTTCTGATTTAATTAAATCTCTTAAACTCCATGCCCAATTTCAAGACACACAATAGAAAAGAATAAAAGAAACATTTCCAGATTTTAATTTATCTTATATAATTATTCTTCATAATTTCCTAAATCCCAGATATAGAACATAGATACAAATGTTATCAGGATTGCTATTTTTTTTCAAGAGCCTATTACTGCAAGTTTCTTATATTTCACAAGGAATTATCCCACTATCCAACATTCTAGGCTTCTTAATGAATTTATCAGTTAAATCTGTAAGTAAATCTTTCTATAACTTAAAAAGTTCTTAAGCTAGCTATATGAACCCAGAAGAAATAGGCCTTTAGCCATATGTGATTAACTGTAAGAATTTGGAATTCAAACATTCTTGATTTACTGTATATACAAAAAAGAGTATCCTTTAATGCAGGTCTGTATCCATTAAATTTTAATTTAAAAGTCATCCAAGTTTGAAAGCAGTCATATCAAAAGAGGGATCAGAATATGATTTTGCAAGAATCTTGAGGAAAGTTTTTTGGTTTTTTGGTTTTTTTCTTTTTATGAATTGGCGTTCTTGTCCTTGTGACAACTGAGAGCATGGGAAAGAAAGGTCAAGATGAGCCTGTGCACTTATTTACCTGAAGTTCTTTTAAATACTTCAGGAAAACTTGGTTCCATTGGGTTTGAATATTGCTTCCACCTGGAAGCTACACAGTAGCTCAGCTGGTGAAGAATCTGCCTGCAATGCAGGAGACCCCGGTCCTATTCCTGGGTTAGGAAGATCCCCTGGAGAAGGGATAGGCTACCTACTCCAGTATTCTTGGGCTTCCCTGGTGTCTCAGATGGTTAAAGAATCTGCCTATAGTGTGGGTAGACCTAGGTTCTATCCCTGGGTTAGGAAGATCCCCTGGAGGAGAGCATGGCAACCTGTTCCAGTATTCCTGCCTGGAGAATCCCCATGGAAAGAGGAGCCCTGGCGGACGGCAGTCCATGAGGTCACACAGGACTGAGCGGCTAAGCATGCACATGCGCAAAAACTGCATAACTGGCCACAATTCCACTAACCTTCTAGGATAGCACAATAGTGACTTTTCAGATAGAATAACTTCTTGTTTTCAAATGTAAATCAAGAGAACTCTAAAGTTGTGGTGAAAACTGAAACCTACATTGCTAAAGAAAAAAAAAAATGTAATAATTTAGACTAAGTAGCAAAAGCAATCTAATTCAAAATAGAAAAGACAAATAAATGCTACAGTTTAAGAAGGATAGCACTGCTGCTACTGCTACTGCTGCTAAGTTGCTTCAGTCTGTCCGACTCTGTGCGACCCCATAGACTGCAGCCCACCAGGCTCCCCCGTCCCTGGGATTCTCTAGGCAAGAACACTGGAGTGGGTTGCCATTACCTTCTCCAATGCATGATAGTTAAAAGTGAAAGTGAAGTCACTCAGTCGTGTCCGACTCTTAGAGACCCCATGGACTGCAGCCCACCAGGCTCCTCCGTCCATGGGATCTTCCAGGCAAGAGTACTGGAGTGAGGTGCCATTGCCTTCTCCGATGAATAGACCACAGACAGCAGGTTCCTGTAGGTCTCCAGCATCACGTCCCTGTAATTTAAATGCTCCTCTAATTAATAATCAGATACTTTTAACTATAATATCATATTTTTGCATATAATAAAACATACAGAGAAAAATTGGGATTTGTCATACTTAAAAATTTCCAGCTTAGGATTTGTCACATTATCATGGAGAGCTATATATTATTTGATTTTAGTCAAATTTTCCTTAATTTAAATTGGTTTCTTGAGTAAGCCTCTTGTTATCTCATTCACTGTAGGGCACTGAGTACAGCCTCAAGAGTTCATTAATTTATATGACTGATTGCACACTTCAGTTTTTCTCTTTCCTCATATTATATTCCTGACATATCAATGATTTAGAAATTTTTTTCATAAACTGTAGGTGTGGAGTCAACAATTTTAAAGTGTGCTAACAGTTTTTTTTCTTCTTCTTCTTCTGTTTTAGTCTGTTCCCAGTATTCCAGAGGAGTATTTGCCATTTTTGGACTCTATGATAAGAGGTCAGTACATACCTTGACCTCATTCTGCAGCGCCTTGCATATCTCCCTCATCACACCAAGTTTTCCTACTGAGGGGGAGAGCCAGTTTGTGCTGCAGTTAAGGCCTTCCTTAAGAGGAGCCCTCTTAAGTCTGCTGGATCACTATGAATGGAACTGTTTTGTATTCCTGTATGACACAGACAGGGGTAAGTTGAAATTCCACATTTACATAAGTAAAACTCTAATTTTCAGTTTAATGAGTTTGTATCACTTGTGTGATTTAGCAATATATTTTTATCCCTAATATGGCTTAAATGAGAAAATGGTCAATACGAATTCTTACTGTTTTTATCTTGACTCTGGGGAAAATTTTCTAATGAAATGAACTTCAAATTCACAAGGTCACTCATGCAATATCTACTCTGTTACTTAGTTGGAATTAAAAATACATATATATATATTTTTTTTTATTTCCATGATGATATTTCAAGTGCAGTCATAAAATAAGTGTTTTTTTTTTTTTACCTCAAATGCATATCCCTTAATATTTCAGAAGATTTTAAAACAGTATCAGGTTGGGTTAAATGTGTAATTGAGGGGTCATGACAATGAGAATAAAGATTTGGTGGTAAGGCCTCTGCTTGCTGGCAACCTTTCACTTTATCTTTTTCTATAAGTCTATATAGATTAATAAGTGATACAATATGATCCTTGTATTGGATAAATAAGATAGATAACATTGAATGGGGAACAGGTGTACACCCGTGGTGGATTCATGTTGATGTATGGCAAAACCAATACAATATTGTAAAGTAGTTAGCCTCCAATTAAAATAAATAAATTTATATATATTTTTAATTTATTGAAATACATACAATTTTGTACAATGTTGAAATATTTTTACTTTATTTGGAGCTATATCTTAAAGAATTCCAATTTTTGCTCAATTTTGCTTTTTATTTGGTGACCAAAATCACAGCAATATATTATGTTTCAAAACAAACATCAAGGAAGCACCTGTAGGGATTTGTCCAGTCCTTTTTTCTTAAAGCATAAGATTTATGAGCAAAGAAGTTATAGTAAAAGCTCAACCAGGCAACATTTTAGGAACATGCTTGAGTAAGTCCATCTGTACAATGAATTTAAAATAAATGTAAAAATAATAAACAAGCAAAATAAGTCATTTAATATATAATTATCTTCAACTTCCAAATATTCAGAATCTTATATTCAGAGACGAAAATTCATTAAATGAACTCATTTCTCATTAAAATTTGCCTGTTTAATGATATTTAATTTACACACCAATGATAGCCCTTTGTTTAAATTGGCATTCTTGGTAAATTTACCACTTGGAAACAAGCTCAGAAAATTTAATATCATCAGTGTATTTTCTTCAGTATTATAGCATACATTAATTCTCACTTGGAAATTTGGAAGCATATCTATATTTCATGATGTCATTTTCCAATAACTGGCAATTCAAAGCATCCTAGAAGATGAATTACACACTAAAAAATTACCACTCTGTTCATTTCTAATATTTAGAATTATCCTTAAGCAAAAGGACACTGAAAATGGAATCATAATGCAAATTAAAACAACGATGAGATACTACTATATATCTATCAGAATGGCCAAAATTCAGATCGCTGACAACATCAAACGATGATTAGGACATGGAGAAACAAGAACTCTCCTTCACTGTTGGTGGGAACACAAAGTGGTATAGCTACTTTAGAAGACAATTTGACGATTCCTTACAAAATTGAATTTATTCCTACTATATGATCCAGCAGCCATGATCCTTAATATTTTCATCCAAATCATAGAAAAATCTTCACAGAGATGTTTATAACAGTTTTATTCATAATAGCCACAACTTAGAAGCAACCAAGATGCCTTTCACTAGGGGAAGAGAAGGTTAAACTGTGGTTGCTGTTCAGTCAGTAAGTCGTGTTGGACTTTGAGACCCCATGGACTGCAGCATACCAGGCTTCCCTGTCCTCCACTATCTCCAAGAGTGCTCAAATTCATGTGCATTGAGTCAGTGATGCCACCCAACCTTCTGATCCTCTGTCACCCCCTTCTCCTCCTGCCCTCAATCTTTCCCAGAATCAGGGTCTTTTCCAACGAGTCAGCTCTTTGTATCAGGTGGCCAAAGTACTAGAGCTTCAGCCTCAGTATCAGTTCTTCCAATGAATATTCAAGGTTGGTTTCCTTTAGGATTGACTGGTTTGATCTCCTTGCAGTCCAAGGAACTCTCAAGAGTCTCCTCCAGCACCTCAGTTTGAAAGGATCAATTCTTAAGCACTCTTTATGGTCGTCTTTATGGTCCAACTTCTCACATCTGTACATGACTACTGGAAAAACCATAGCTTTGACTTATAGGGACCTTTGTCAAAAAAGTGATGTATCTAATTTTTAATACGCTGTTTAAGTTTTCCTCCAAAAAGCAAGTGTCTTTTAACTTTTTGGCTGCAAGTCACCTTCTGCAGTGATTTTGGCGTCCAAGAAACTAAAATATGTCACTGTTTCCACATTTACCCCATTTATTTGCCATGAAGTGATGGAACTGGATGTCATGATCTTGCTTTTTGAATACTGAGCTTTAAGAAGGTTTTTCACTCTGCTATTTCACACTCATCAAGAGGCTCTTTAGTTCCTCTTCACTTTCTGCCATTGGAGTGGTGTCATCTGCATATTTCACGTTGCTGATATTTCTCCCAGCATTCTTGATTCCAACTTGTCATTCATTCAGCCTAGCATTTCATATGATGTACTCTGCATATAAGTTAAATAAGCAGGGTGACCCTATACAGCCTTGTCATACTCCTTTCCCAATTTTGAACCAGCTTGTTGTTCTGTGTCTGATTCTAACTGTTGCTCCTTGACCTGCAGACAGGTTTCTCAGGAGAAAGGTAAGGTCACCTGATATTCCCATCTCTTAAAGAATTGTCCACAGTTTGTTTAGATCCACACAGTAAAAGGCTTCTACATAGTCAATGAAGCAGATGTTTTTCTAGAATTTCCTTGCTTTTTCTAAGATCTAATGGAGTTGGTAATTTGATTTTAGGTGTTTAAAAGCTGAATCATGATGTTAAGAAATACATACTGGAATATGGATGAGATGGCTCTTTCTGTGGTTTGTTATGACACAGCTCAGTTTGCCATTAAGGGCAGAAGTTGCTCTGTGAAATACCATGAGGAACTGTCTTGCTTCTTTCTTTGCCTTGTGAAAACCAGTCTCTGGCAAGGAGAGGGTTCTAGGCATTCATGCATCAACCTCCCCACCCAATAAGGATTAAAACAGTACTGAAAGTGAAAGTGTTAGCGACTCAGTACTGTCCAACTCTTTACGACCCCCTGAACTGTAACCCACCAGGCTTCTCTGTCCATGGAATTCTCCAAACAAGAACACTGGCATGGGTAGCCATTCTTTTTTCCAGGGGATCTTCCCCACCCAGGGATCAAACTCACATCTCTTATGTCTGATTTGTGTTATTGTATGGCAGAAACCAACATGACTTCTCAGTCACTCAGTCCTGTCTGACTCTTTGTGGCCCCATGGACTATAGCCCACTAGGTTACATGGGATTTTTTCCCAGCAGGAATGTTGGGACAGATTGCTGTTTCCTTTTCCAGGGGATCTTTCCAACCCAGGAATTGAACTTACATTTCCCGTGTCTCCTGCATTGGCAGGTGGATTCTTTACCACTGAGCCACCTGGGAACACAACATTGTAAGTCAACTATCCTTCAATAAATGAATAAATAAATATAAAAATTGTGCTTTGTTTTTGCACCTGTTTATACTTTTTAGGATACTCACTTCTGCATAACAATTCAGATGCTCCAATCTTAAACCACCTCCTTTTTTTTACCATGAGATCACTCTAATGTAAGCAGATAATACTTGGTTATTTAAAGCTTCTTTTTCCTGGCTAAATATCCACGTTCAAAGGATTAAATTCATCATGGTACAAGCACTATTTCTTCTAATAAGCAACTTGAAACCATTAACGTACTTATTAGCTTGCTGAACAAAATGCCTCCTTTTTTTTGTCACCACCCAATAATTGAACTGGTTTACTTCTAACCAACTGATGCAAGTCACTCTCTAGAATCTCTAGTTTCTCTCCGGTAACTTACTTTGGGATGAATAGCTAGTCATTTGAACTGCATTCTGTTATAGTAACTCAGTGCTTCCAAGGTGGTTCAAATGGTAAAGAATCTGCCTGCCACTGCATAAGCTGCAGGAGACGTGGGTTTGATCCTGGGTCTGGAAGATCACCTGGAAGAGGAAATAGCTTTGCACTCCAGTATTCTTGTTTAGATAATCCCATGAACAGAGGAGCCTGTCAGGCTACAGTCCATGAGATACAGAGTTGAACATGACTGAGTGACTGAGTACACACAAACACATAGTAACTCAACCTAACTTCCAAATATACACCTTTATTCCAGGTGGCAATTACATGAATAAAAATAACATGTTTCTTATATTCAGTTGGTTCACTCTGCCATGATATTAACATTTTTATCAGTATTCTAGGTCTTACTCAAGCACTTGCAAAGGACAAGAATAATTCCCCCTCCCTCTGAAATTATTATACTCATTTGATGATTTTAGGATCACAAGCCCAATTTAACTCCTCTTAGATACGGTGTTTAAAATTATGCCTCATTATCACCAACTGAAGTATGAAACTCTGTTATGAAAGTGTGATTAATTTCTATCATAAACATAGTTGGCTAAGAGTCATCTATATTTTTACCTCATTAAGAATTAAAGGAATGTTCACACATCAACATTAGAGACCAGATTAAAAAATAATAATAATAGCGCACAAAACCAAATGTAAAGAAATAAGGTAGCATGGTATACTTTAGTACTTTTACCTAATCCTTTACTGTTATTATGAACTGCTCATCAAAACATTTCATCTATTAAAAGTAACTGCCTTAATATGATCCTGAATTTCTCTATGAACTTGAGTGAAACATAACTTTCTTTATTTTTTATCTTTTTAATTTATTTATTTTAATTGGAGGCTAATTACTTTATAATATTGTAGTGGTTTTGCCATACATTGACATGAATCAGCCGTGGATGCACATGTGTTCCTCATCCTGACCCCCTTCCCACCTCCCTCCCCATCCCATAACTTTCTGATGCCTCACAAATTCTTATTTCAGGATAAATTATTTCATTGATCCACTGAGTATTTCTTAAGTTGTCATCACTTATTATATTCTTTCCTCTGAAATGGTGGGGGAAAGAATTAAGATAATAGGTGGAGTAAGTGATATCCTTACCAGTTGATGACTACCTGCTTCTGTTCATTTGACTAACTTTCAAAGAAGAAAAAAAAAAAAAAAGAAAGAAAAGAAAAAAACTGTTCATTTATTTATGGGTTCAATGTATTTATTTATCCATTTAGCATTCAATAAACCTTTGTTGTTCAGATTTCATCAAGTAATTTGATAAGTATTAACAATGCAATAATAAACAAGATGCTACTGAAAATACACTCTTGCTATGACTTCATTAGGAAATAGTACACAGCATTCTACTTGACAACTAGAAACTTGCCTTTGATTCATAGCTCAGTGTTTTTACAGTTTTAAATTAGAACACAATTACTTTCCATAAAAATCTTTGCCTTTTAAGAAAAAAAAACACTATGAAATGTCATTTAAACACAAACTTTGTTAAGATTTTTGTGTTAATAAATATGACATTATTAAGTTCTTTACAATATGGCTTATATACCTATCTGAGAAACTGAATTTTAAATTTTATCTTTAATTGATTAATTTAAATAGTTAATTTGCCTAAAAGCTACCATATTGGAAAACACAGCATATCTAACCAGTGAGCTCATTTATAATAATTTATTTCACTTTGAGTGAAATTTCCAAATCTCTTTTTGATTCATATTTTACTGTGTAAGAAAAGAACTTAGAGAACATCCTGTGCATAATCCTTTTATAGTAATTTTCACACTGCAATGTGTATACATTTACATATCTTTTCTTCCTTTAGAAATGAAAGTTCTCCAGTTGTTGTTAAATCTTTTTATATCTATACCTTTCCTGTTTAACATAGTAATGCCTGTTAGGCATACTATAAATATTGAATACATGAATTAATCAAGTGAAGTCATTGACAATAAGTATCAAATTATTTTAGAGCTCTAAAAACTAATCATGTAACTCATTTTTTATTAAAGGGCTTCCTAGGTGGCTCAGCAGTAAAGAATCCACCCTCAAGGCAGGAGACCCAGGTTCAATCCCTAGGTCCAAAAGATCCCCTAGAGAAGGAAGTGGCAACCCACTCTAGTATTCCTGCCTAGAGAATCCCATGGACAGCAGAGTCTAGTGGGCTTCTGTCCATGGGATCGGGTGCCATATTTTAATGGACCAGATAGTTCATAGAATAGTCAAAATGAAAAATTCTCTTGTAGGAATGTACTTGAATTGAATGCAATTTCAAGAAACATCAAGAAGGCTGAAAAATAATGTTCTTAATTTAGATATATTAAATATTTTTAAAATGTTTCAATAATATTTTCAGTAATATAAAATCTTGATTTTTTTTTCAGATTTCCTTGAGTGAAAAAACACATTAATTTAAATATTTACAAAATAAGTAATGGTTAATCTTCAATAAACCTTTTCAAAATAAATATTTTTACCTGTGTCTGTTGCCCAAAATTTTAAGTATTATGATGTGTTTAAGGCTATTTCTAACACCATTGATAACAAGGTGAATTTATGATCAATGGAAAAAAGAAGAAACATAAACCTCACATTATTTTTAAGTTTCAATGAACACTGTCCATATTTTTCATAAGTGTTATGATGGCCATCAGCTTTGATCTCATGTCTAACCTAAGCAATGGCTGACACGGACCTTATTTTATTCAATCTTGGTTCACTTTAAAGTTTAATGCTCAATGTTTTACCTACATCAGTACTTTCCAAGCTATTGATGTTGTTTCACATGTTTCTAAATATATTTTACCTGCTATCATAATAAATATTATAGCTTTATGTAAAATATGTCTAGGAGAGATATATGTGACAAAGCATGGAGGATAAAACTTTACTTTGTTAGTTTTGGCTTCTTTCCTTTTGTGTTTCTTTATTTTTTGGGGGGGGTGAGCTTTTCTTTTGCTACAAAAATATGTTCTACACATTGCATAATCTATGTAATAAGAAGCTTAAAAAAACAATATTGTGGATGGCATAATATGCACATGCTGATTATCCTATGCTGAAGCCAGTGTAAGTAATGAGGGGATGGAAAAAAATATATATACATATGTTTGCCTAAGGAGGGGAGGCATCTTGCTATTTTATTTCTGCTTTTTGGTTTTCACCACATGCATACCATTTATTTTTAAAATGCCTTAAATCCATTTGCAACAAATTGAGGTCTAAGTAATAGAAAAAGGAGTAAATGAAAAAGCGTGAGATACCTTTCAGTATCCCTTTTACTCACCCCAAATTAAACCTGTATAAATCACTCCAGAAATCTCTCCTGTCTTTCTTTTGGGTTCAGCTCCAATTTTCTTCTCTATTTTTTTCTCACATTGTTTCATTTTATTGTTCTTTCCCTCTTTCTCTGTCTTCCCTTATAACCTAGAGTGGGTAGATAACATGAATGATTTCAATCACACTGGGAACCTTAATCTTTCTCTCAACCATTACCAATTATGAACCCCTACAATCTCCTTAAACTCAAATTTATAATAATGTAGAGGGATGACAGAGCAAAGATCGCTAAGGAATACAGTCTAATGACTTCAAGTCACACAAAAGTAAAATTACTGATATATACTCCTTCTTTGAAATCTTCTTCAAATAGAGTGAGATGGGGAAAAATCAAGAGTAATTATGCAGTCATACAGACTGTCAACTGAACTTGGAGTGCTTAGTGTCTACAGTACTGATTCAGTTCAGTTCAGTTCAGTCACAGTCGTATCTGACTCTTTGTGACACCATGAATTGCAGCACACCAGGCCTCCCTGTCCATCACCAGCTCCCAGAGTTCACTCAGATTCACATACATCGAGTCAGTGATGCCATCCAGCCATCTCATCTTCTGTCGTCCCCTTCTCCTCCTGCCCTCAATCCCTCCCAGCATCAGAGTCTTTTCCAATGAGTCAACACTTTGCATGAGGTGGCCAAAGTACTGGAGTTTGAGCTTTAGCATCATTCCTTCCAAAGAAATCCCAGGGCTGATCTCCTTCAGAATGGACTGGTTGTATCTCCTTGCAGTCCAAGGGACTGTCAAGAGTCTTTTCCAACACCACCGTTCAAAAGCATCAATTCTTCAGCTCTCAGCCTTCTTGACAGTCCAACTCTCACATCCATACATGACCACTGGAAAAACCATAGCCTTGACTAGACGGACCTTAGTCGGCAAAGTAATATCTCTGCTTTTGAATATGCTATCTATGTTGGTCATAACTTTTCTTCTGAGGAGTAAGAGTATTTTAGTTCCATGGCTGCAGTCACCATTTGCAGTGATTTTGGAGACCCCCAAAATAAAGTCTGACACTGTTTCCACTGTTTCCCCATCTATTTCCCATGAAGTGATGGGACCAGATGCCATGATCTTCATTTTCTGAATGTGGAGCTTTAAGCCAACTTTTTCACTCTTTCACTTTCATCAAGAGGCTTTTTAGTTCCTCTTCACTTTCTGCCATAAGGGTGGTGTCACCTGCATATCTGAGGTTATTGATATTTCTCCTGGTAATCTTGATTCCAGCTTGTGTTTCTTCCAGTCCAGTGTTTCTCATGATGTACTCTGCATATAAGTTAAATAAGCAGGGTGACAATATACAGCCTTGACGTACTCCTTTTCCTATTTGGAATCAGTCTGTTGTTCCATGTCCAGTTCTAACTGTTGCTTCCTGACCTGCATACAGATTTCTCAAGAGGCAGGTCAGGTGGTCAGGTATTCCCATCTCTTTCAGAATTTTCCACAGTTTATTGTGATCCACACAGTCAAAGCGTTGGCATAGTCAATTAAGCAGAGACAGATGTTTTTCTGGAACTCTATTGCTTTTCCCATGATCCAGAGGATGTTGGCAATTTGATCTCTGGTTCCTCTGCCTTTTCTAAAACCAGCTTGAACATCAGAAAGTTCACGGTTCGTGTATTACTGAGGCCTGTCTTGGAGAATTTTGAGCATTACTTTACTAGTGTGTGAGATGAGTGCAATTGTGCGGTAGTTTGAGCATTCTTTAGCATTGCCTTTCCTTGGAATTGGAATGAAAACTGACCTTTTCCAGTCCTATGGCCACTGCTGAGTTTTCCAAATTTGCTGGCATATTGAGTGCAGCACTTTCACAACATCATCTTTCAGGATTTGGAAGATCTCAACTGGAATGTCATCACCTCCACTAGCTTTGTTCATAGTGATGCTTCCTAAGGCCCACTTGACTTTGCATTTCAGGATGTCTGACTCTAGATGAGTGATCACATCACCGTGATTATCCGGCTCATGAAGATCTTTTTTTGTACAGTTCTTCTGTGTATTCTTGCCACCTCTTCTTAATATATTCTGCTTCTGTTAGGTCCATACCATTTCTGTCCTTTATCAAGCCATCTTCGCATGAAATGTTCCCTTGGTATCTCTAATTTTCTTAAAGAGATCTCTAATCTTTCCCATTCTGTTCTTTTCCTCTGTTTCTTTCTCTATTGATCACTGAAGAAGGCTTTCTTATCTCTTCTTGCTATTCTTTGGAACTCTGCATTCAGATGCTTATATCTTTCCTTTTCTCCTTTGCTTTTCGCCTCTCTTCTTTTCACAGCTATTTGTAAGGCCTCCCCAGGCAGCCATTTTGCTTTTCTGCATTTCTTTTCCATGGGGATGATCTTGATCCCTGTCCTGTACAATATCAGGAACCTCATTCCATAGTTCATCAGACATTCTATCTATCAGATCTAGGCCCTTAAATCTATTTCTCACTTCCACTGTATAATCATAAAGAATTTGATTTAGGTCATACCTGAATGGTCTAGTGGTTTTCCCTACTTTCTTCAATTTAAGTCTGAATTTGGTAATAAGGAGTTCATGATCTGAGCCACAGTCAGCTCCTGGTCTTGTTTTTGGTGACTGTATAGAGCTTCTCCATCTTTGGCTGCAAAGAATATAATCAATGTGATTTCGGTGTTGACCATCTGGTGATGTCCATGTGTAGAGTCTTCCCTTGTGTTGTTGGAAGAGGATGTTTGCTATGACCAGTGCATTTTCTTGGCAAAACTCTATTAGTCTTTGTCCTGCTTCATTCCGCATTCCAAGGCCAAATTTGTCTGTTACTTCAGGTGTTTCTTAACTTCCTACTTTTGCATTCCAGTCCCCTATAGTGAAAAGGACATCTCTTTTGGGTGTTAGTTCTAAAATGTCTTGTAGGTCTTCATAGAACCGTTCAACTTCAGCTTGTTCAGTGTTACTGATTGGGGCATAGATTTGAATTAACATGATATTGAATGGTTGCCTTGGAGACGAACAGAGATCATTCTGTCATTTTTGAGACTGCATCCAAGTACTGCATTTTTGACTCTTTTGTTGACCATGATGGCTACTCCAGCACCTTTTTTTTTTTTCCTCATTCCTACCCATCTCCAATTGTTAATTACCACATATACTGATACTCTGCTAATATACATCTACTATTAAATGTGCCACTTAAAATGCTTCAGGACCATCTTTCTTATTGAAAACAAAATTAGAAATACAATATCAAGACAGAGTTAATTGACATACAAAGTTAGGAGAAGTAAGAATCTTACAAATTATAATTGGGTATTTTTATGATCCCATAGACTGTAGCCCACCTGGCTCCTCTATCCATGGGATTATCCAGCAAGAATACTGGAGTGGTTGCCATTTCCTCCTCCAGAGGCCTTCCTGACCCAGGGTTCAAACCCACATCTCCATCAGCTCCTGCACTGGTGGGTGGATTCATTACCACTGAGCCACATGGGAAGCCCTATTATCCAAGAAAGGATAAGTAATTTATTTTTAATTCTTTACAGCATTAAGCCCTATTTTCAACTTATTTTCTAGTCCTGAAAATAAATCTTTGTCTAAAGCACTTACCAGAATGAAAATTAATTCTGTTTTTTAAACCTCCCATGACAACTTTCAGGCAACTATCCATTTATAGTGAATACATTAGGATTTAGACTATACTATATAGCTCATCCAAACGTGCTTACTGACTTTTATTACATTTATGGTCAGACTGACATGCCAAATACTTACTTGTTTCAAATTGCCAAGTGTGAGGAAAACCCATTCCAACAAGAGGGAAACAACACAACTATATCTTTCAAAAATGTATTCCTGCCTTCCTGCTGGATCCAGGTCAGTGGAAGAGCAAAAGAAAATGTGGATATAACAGTAGAGCTTCGTACAGAGATTCTAACTTGTAACTGAGGGAGAAACAGCATAGTAGTCCCCTCTTATCCTTGGGGAATATATTTCACCCCTAGTGGATGCTTGAAACCATGGATAGTGCTGAATGTTTCATATGTTGTTTTTCCAGTGATAAACTTTAATTTATAAATTAGGCACAGGAAAGACAATAACTAAAACTAGAAAGTTGCAAAAATGTACTGTAACTGTAACAAAATTTATATGAATGCAGTCTCTCACTCTAAAAGTATCTTGTTGTAAAACTGTAATGCCTTTTCTATCTTAACTGAACACTTATCACAGAATGTGATACTTTTATAGTTTTATACTTTTATATTTTGTACAACAGAAAACCTAGTACAAATTTCTATTTTCTTCTTCATTCTTTCATACATAGAATGTTCGTTCCAACCATGGACCTTAGCAATTTCATCATGCATTGTTTTTTCTTATTAAGAATTTTCACTTTTATACTTAAAGGAAACACTTTATGGTTTCTCTTTGGTATATCCAGATTTGCCATAATCACTGCTCTTATGCTTTGGGGCCAAACTTAAGTAAAATAAGGGTGACTTGAACACAAGTACTGCAATACCTTGACAGCTGATCTGATAAGCAAGTCAGCTACTAAATTAATAAGGTGTAAGATAGCTGGACAAAGGGAGGATTCACATCTCAGGCAGAATGAAGCAGGAACAGTAGGAGATTTCATCACACTTCTCAGAAGGGCACACAATTTAAAACTTATAAATTGCTTATTTCTACATATTTTCATTTAGTATTTTTGGGCCATGGTTGATTAAATGTTGCTGAAACCATGGAGAGTAAAGCCTCGGATAACAGAAACTAGCATGATCAGAAAAAGGCAGGCATTTCCTGCTCCCTGAATAGCCTCTCCTTTGGTTGTTACTGCAAAGTGTATTGGGGCTTCTCAGGTGGCGCTAGTGGTAAAGAACTTGCCTGCCACTGCAGGAAACTTAAGGGATGAGGGTTGGATCCCTGGGTCAGGAAAATCCCCTGGAGGAGGGCATAGCAACCCACTCCAGTATTCCTGCCTGGAGAATTCCATGGACAGAGAAGCCTAGTGGGCTACAATCCATGGGGTCACAAAGAATTGGACACAACTGAAGCAACTTAGCATACATGCATGCGATGTTTATTCCCTGTCCCTGTTAACCCAGGGTCTATAGGCTGTTACTACTGTGGGCTAGGAAGGGGAAAAGTGTAGTAAGGGGTGCTGCTGCTGCTGCTAAGTCACTTCAGTTGTGTCTGACTCTGTGTGACCCCCATAGACAGCAGCTCACTAGGCTCCTCTGTCTTTGGGATTCTCCAGGCAAGAATACTGGAGTGGGTTGCCATTTCCTTCTTTAATGCATGAAAGTTAAAAGTGAAAGTGAAGTCGCTCAGTTGTGCCCGACTCTTAGTGACTCCATGGACTGCAGCCTACCAGGCTTTTCCATCCATGGCATTTTCCAGGCAAGAGTACTGGAGTGGGGTGTCATTGCCTTCTTTGACTAACAGGTGAGTGTATAGAATTAAGGAATATTGGTGGGTATTTTTATAAAGAGGGTTTGTGTCCAATCTCTTCTCATTGTGAGAGAAGTTAAAAGAGCTGCACATTTATCTGTCATCTCCCACTTTCCCTGGCTATAGAATGAAAATTTGAGGACAAATACTAGAAGTTAAGAAAATGAAGATCATGGCATCTGGTCCCATCCCTTCATGGGAAATAGATGGGGAATCAGTGGAAACAGTGTCAGGCTTTATTTTTGGGGGCTCCAAAATCACTGCAGATGGTGATTGCAGCCATGAAATTAAAAGACGCTTACTCCTCAGAAGAAAAGTTATGACCAACCTAGATAGCATATTCAAAAGCAGAGACATTACTTTTCCAACAAAGGTCCATCTAGTCAAGGCTATGGTTTTTCCTGTGGTCATGTATGGATGTGAGAGTTGGACTGTGAAGAAGGCTGAGCACCAAAGAATTGATGCTTTTGAAGTGCGGTGTTGGAGAAGACTCTTGAGAGTCCCTTGGAATGCAAGGAGATACAACCAGTCCATTCTGAAGGAGATCAGCCCTGGGATTTCTTTGGAAGAAATGATGCTAAAGCTCAAACTCCAGTACTTTGGCCACCTCATGCGAAAAGTTGACTCATTGGAAAAGACTCTGATACTGGGAGAGATTGGGGGCAAAAGGAGAAGGGGATGACCGAGGATGAGATGGATGGATGGCATCACTGACTCGATGGACATGAGTCTGACTGAACTCCGGGAGTTGGTGATGAACAGGGAGGCCTGGCGTGCTGTGATTCATGGGGTCACAAAGAGTCAGACATGACTGAGAGACTGAACTGAACTGAACTGAACTGGAAGTTAAATGCTGAAAGAATGCTGAAATCTGGCAAGGAGAATGAATCAGAATAGGACTGCCAAACAAGGCAGAGATTAGCAAAGAACAATGATATGGAGCTAAAACAAGGGAAGTCAAAGAAAAAAGCAGAGCCAAGAGCAGCAAAATAATTAATGGGTTGGCAGAATGAAGAAATTCTAGGGTGAAATATAGATGCCTACCGTTGATTTTGTGATGCCAAAAGCCTTTAGAACATTCATTTGAAAGGTTAACGATACCTGAGTGGAAGGTCAGAGAAAACAATTATGCAGTTTTCATGAATATTTGAGCTGAATTCAAATATTAAGTTGTTAATAAATTAACAAAAATTTAGTTGTTACTTAGTAGGCACTAGACACACATTGTTGAGTGACTGACAGATCACCTATCTGGACGTTCTTTGTCACTTATTCCCACTGTGTGCTCAGTCTATAGATAAGAAAATAAGAACATAACTGGGTGGGGGAGAGACCATGGGGACAGAGTTGAAGGACACAGAACTCGCCTCCCTCAAAGGTCACATCAAAAATACTGTTCCACCTATGGAACAGTTCTCACTGCAAACACTGCCAGTGGGGACTGGCAGAAAGAGTGTACAAACCGAGTGTGAGCAAGGTCCACACAGAATCAGGTAGGAGTGGAAGAAAAGCAGTCAGGTTGGGACTGTGCCCTCAAGAAGGGACACAGAAGAGGAATCTGTCAGGCTGGTTGGAGGGCCAGTGGCAGTGAAGGAAGGCTGTCGGAAGCCTAAACTCCACTCCTGAGGAGCACACACACACTCCTGAAGCAAGGCAAATTGAATCTGTATGGGATCACTGGCCAGTTTTCCAGGACCACCCCTGCACACACCCTATCCTAAACTGAGTGACTGCCTCAATCCCAGTTGCCTCAGAACACAGCTCCATGCTGGGGTGAAGGCTGCTGCAGCTGGGGGTAGCTCAGCTGTGAGGGACAAAGGCAGCTCCGGATCTGAGCTGCATCTGAGCGGAGCAAGGGAAGCTGTGATGGTGCTTACACAGGCAGTGTATCAGAGCCACCTTGGGGTTCCAGCTATGGTGGGACTGCCACAGCCCATGCCCAGACTCATGTGGAACTCCTACACCAGCCCTTCTACCCAAGCACTGCTCTCCTCAGGGGTGAGAGCACAAGTGCTAGAGGATAGCAGAGCATACACTTAAAGGGAATGCAGCCATCTAGGATTTAACCATCAGAATTTATGCTCCACCAACTTAGGACCCACCTCCAACCCAGATAGGGCAGTGAAGGCCACTGAGCATAAGAGACTCCCCAGTTACACCTGACTGTGGTCTAGCCACTGCATGTTAAGGCCCACTTCCTTCCAAGGTGATAGCTACCAGCACCTCCTAGGAAAAGGCAAGTCTTTTGTGTTCATATCAGATCCAGCTCTACCAACAAAGTCATTGAAGCAAAGTCGCTCAGTCATATCTGACTCTTTGCGACCCTGTGGACGGTAGCTTATCAAGCTCCTCCGTCCATAGGATTTTCCAGGCAAGAGTACTGGAGTGGGTTGCCATTTCCTTCTCCAGAAGATCTTCCCAACCCAGGGATCGAACCCGGGTCTCCCATATTGTAGGCAGACGCTTTACCGTCTGAGCCACCAGGGAACAAAGTCATTGGGCACATGCAAACTGTACATAGACACTCCCACACAAAGACATCCTCCTTCAAGACTGCAATAGGTAAACACTTCACTTAATTTCATAAAGTAAGAGAAAGCTAAACAGAATGAGAAGACAGGTTTCAATTGAAAGAGCAAGAAAAAACAAACAAAAAAAATTAAACAAATTATTTGCAAGATAAAGAGCTCAAAGCATTAGAATAAGGATGCTAACTGAATTAGGGAAAAGAGTGGTAATAAAAATGTTAACTAAATAGGGAAGTTTGGTGTGAATTATAACAAGGAACTAGAAAATATAAAAAAAGAAGCAGTTAGAATTGAATAATTCAATAACTGAAATGAAAAACACATTAGAAGTAATTGTCAGCAGACTAGATGATAGAGAAGAACTCCTCACTGATCTTGAAGACAGACTAATGGAAATCACCCAATTAAAACAGCAAAGAGAAAGGCTTTTTTTTTTTTTTTTTTTTAATGAGAACAATATAAGAGGTCTCTAAGACAACATGAATTGTACCAGCATTCACATTACAGGTCCCAGAAGTAGAGACAGGGAAGAGAGTCAGAAATATACAGGAAGCAAAGAGGGTTCCAAACAAGATGAGTGAAAACAGCTCACACCAAGATTCCACATAATTAAAATGGCATAATTTAAAGATAGAACTATAAAAGGCATCAAGAGGAAAAAGCCACATACAAGGCAACTTTCATGGGGCTATTACCTGACGTTTTTGCAGAAAATCTGCAAGCCAGAAGGCAATGGCAGTATATATTCTAAGTCCTGAGAGGTAACAACCTGCAACCTAGGATACTCTTGGGCTTACCTGGTGACTCAGATGGTAAAGAATCCTCCCATAATGCAGAGGACTTGGGTTCAATTCCTTTGTGGGGAAGATCCCCTGGAGAAGGGCATGGGAACTCATTCCAGTATTCTTGCCTGGAGAATCCCCATGGACAAAGGAGCCTGTTGTGCTACCATCCATGAGGTTGCACACAACTCTGAGAGTCACACACAACGGAGCAACTAAGCACAAACTGACAGGATACATTATCCAGCAAGACTATCATTTAGAACAGAAAGATTTTCTCTCAAATCAGGAAAAAAGACAAGAAGGTCCATTCTCACTCCTTCAATTTAACTTAATATTGGAAGTCCTCACCACAATTCTGGTGGCTCTATGGTGGGCTTAATGGAGAGCTCTTCCAGGATGGCTTATTCCACACCCAGGTCTGGCACCCAGAGCCCCTGCCCCTGCAGCAGGCCACTGCTGACCCGTACCTCCACAGGAGACACTCAAACACTCAAAGACAGGTCGGGCTTAGTCTCTGTGGGGTCTCCTGGTGCGCAATGTTTTGCGCCAAAACTTATACAGGACTGGAGAGACAGACTCTTGGAGGGCACACACACAAAAAATCTTGTACACACCAGGAACCAGGAGAAAGGAGCAGTGACCCCACAAGAGACTGACCCAGACAAGCCTGTGAGTGTCCAGAAGTCTTTGGCATAGGTGTGGGTTGGCGTGGCCTACTTCAGGGTCAGGGGCACTGAGTGCTTCAGTACCTGCATGGGACCTTTTAAAGGAGGTCCTGTTATCTTCATTACCTCCACCAAAGTTTGGTCTCGGCTCAAACAACAGGGAGGGAACACAGACCCACTCATCGACTGAAAATCTGATTAAACATTTTCTAAGCATGGCCCACCCATCAGAACAAGACCCAGTTTCCCCCAGAGTCAGTCTCTCCCAGCAGGAAGCTTCCATAAGCCTCTTATCTTATACTTCAAAGGACAGACAGAATGAAAACAAAAATCACAAAAAAACTAGTCAAATTGATCACATGGACCACAGCCTTGTCTAACCCAATGAAACAATCAGCCACCCAAGATGGAAGGGTCATAATGGGGAGTTCTGAAAAAATGTGGTCCATTCAAGAGGGAATGGAAAACCACTTCAATATTCTTGCCTTGAGTATCCCGTAAAGAATATGAAAAGGCAAAAAGATGTGACACTGAAAGATGAACTCCCCAGTTCCATAGGTGCCCAAAATGTTACTAGAGAAGAGTGGAGAAATAACTCCAGGAAGAATGACGAGATGGAGCCAACGGAAAAACAATGCCCAGTTGTGGATGTGACTGGTGATAGAAGTAAAGTCTGATGTTGAAAAGAAGAATTATGCATAGGAATCTGGAATGTCAGGTCGATGAATTAAGACAAATTAGAAGTGGTCAAACAGGAGATGGCAAGAGTGAGCATCAACATTTTAGGAATCAGTGAACTAAAATGGACTGGAATGGATGAATTTAATACAGATGACCATTATACCTATTACTGTGGACAAGAGTCCATTAGAAGAAATGGAGTAGCCATCATAGAAAACAAAAGAGTCCTATATATACTTCTTGGATGCAATCTCAAAATGACAGAATGGTTTCTGTCCATTTCCAAGACAAACAATTCAATATCACTGTAATCCAAGTCTATGCCCCAACGAGTAATGCTGAAGAAGCTGAAGTTGAAAGGTTTTATGAAGACCTACAAGACTTTCTAGAACAAAAACCTGCCAAAAAAGAAGTCCTCCTCATTATAAGGGACTGGAATGAACAACAAGGAAATCAAAAGATACCTGGATTACGATAGGCAAATTTGGCCTTGGAGTACAAAATGAAGAAGAGCAAAGGCCAACAGGGTTTTACCAAGGGAATGCACTAGTCATTGCAAAAACCCTCTTCCAACAACAAGAGAGATGACTCTACACATGGACATCGCCAGATTGTCAATATCAAAATCATATTGATTACATTCTTTGCAGCCAAAGATGGAGAAGCTCTATAGAGTCAGCAAAAACAAGACTGGAATCTGGCTATGACTCAGATCATGAACTCCTTATTGCAAAACTTGGACTTCAATTAAAGAAAGCAGGGAAAATCACTAGCCATTCAGGTATTACCTAAATCAAATCCCTTCAAATTATACAGTGGAAGTGACAAATAGATTCAAAAGATTAGATCTGATAGACAGAGTGGCTAAAAAACTATGGATGGAAAAACTATCCATTACTTTGGACGGGGGCAGTGATCAAGACCATCCCCAAGAAAAAGAAATGCTAAAAGGCAAAATGGTTGTCTGAGGAGGCAATACAAATAGCTGAGATGAAAACTGAAAGGCAGAGGAGAAAAGGAAAGATACACCCATTTGAATGCATAGTTCAAGAGAATAGCAAGGAAAGATAAGAAAGTCTTAGTGATAAATGCAAAGAAATAGAGGAAAACAATAGAATGGGAAAGACTAGAGATTGCTTCAAGAAAGTGACAGATACAAAGGGAGCATCTCAAGCAAAAATGGGCACAATAAAGGATAAAAATGGTATGGATCAAACAGAAGCAGAAGATATTAAGAAGAGGGGGCAAGAATACACAGGAGAACTATACAAAAAAAGATCTTCATGACCCAGATAACCACGATGATGTATTCACTCACTAGAACCAATCGAGTGTGAAATAAATGGGCCTTAAGAAGCATCACTACAAGCTAAGCTAGTGGAGGTGATGGAATTCCAGTTGAGCTATTTCAAATCCTAAAAGATAATGCTGTGAAAGCGCTGCACTCAATATGGCAGCAAATTGGAAAAACTCAGCAGTGGCCACAGAACTGCAAAAGGTCAGTTTTCATTCCAATTTGAAAGAAAGTCAATGCCAAAAATGCTAAAACTACCAAACAATTGCACTCCTTTCACACGCTAGTAATGCTTAACATTCTCCAAGCCAGGCTTCAACAGTATATGAACTGTGAACTTCCTCAAGCTGGATTTAAAAAAGGCAGAGGAACCAGAGAGCAAATTGCCAACATCCACTGGATCACAGAAAAAGCAAGAGAGTTCCAGAAAAACATATATTTCTGCTTTATTGGCTATGCCAAAGTCTTTCACTGTGGATCACAACAAAATCTAGAAAAGTCTTAAAGAGATGGGAATACCAGATCACCTTATTTGCCTCCTGGGAAATCTGTATGCAAGACAAGAAGCAACAGTTAGAACTGGACATGAAAAACAGACTGGTTCCAAACCAGGTAAGGAGTATGTCAAGGCTGTATATTGTCAACTGCTTATTTAATGTATATGCAGAGTACATTATGCAAAATGCCTGGCTGGACAAAGCACAGGCTGAAATCAAGATTGCCGGGAGAAATATCAGTAACCTCAGATATGCAGATGAGACTACACTTATGGGAGAAAGTGAAAAGCTAAAGAGCCTCTTGATGAAAGTGAAAGTGAAGAGTGAAAACGTTGGCTTAGAAGTCAACATTCAGAAAACTAAGATCATGGCATCTGGTCCAATCACTTCACAGCAAATAGATGGGGAAACAATGGAAACAGTGAGAGACTTCATTTGGAGAGGTGGGGGGCTCCAAAATCACTGCAAATGGTGACTGCACCCATGAAATTAAAAAATGCTTGCTCTTTGGAAGAAAAGCTATGACCAACCAAGACAGCATATTAAAAAGAAGAGCCATTACTTTACTGACAAATTTCTGTCTAGTCAAAGCTATGAATTTTATAGTAGTCATATATGGTTGTGAGATTTGGACTTAAAGAAAGCTGAGCTCCAAAGAATTGATGCTTTTGAACTGTGATGTTGGAGAACACTCTTGAGAGTACTCAAAGTGATGAAATGTGTGTATAACAATTTAGCAATTGTTTTATCTTAAAAGGTCAAGCTACATAAACTTTCTATGGCTCCACCTTTTCACTGATCCATAACTTTCTAAAGCAGTAAGTTGGAAAATGAGTTGCAACTTTCTGACAAATTTTCATTTAAAAACATTTTGCTTAATTAAAGATCTGAAAGAAAAAATTAGCTGTTCTGATTGAAGATAGGACCTCAAGATTATTTACACTGTCTCTATTAATTTTCCTTCTATTATAAAAATGAAACAAAATGTGCATGTAATGACAATGCACAATTAACGTTAAAATCCTTACAATGTAACACTTATGTCAGAGGTGAGCTTTACTCAAATGTGTTTATATGGTTTATTTGCCATGTTGTAACATATATGCTATTAAAACTATGGAAAGCAGTAACTTACTGTGTGAAGCAATGGGAAAGAGTTCTTAGATATAACTTCCTTAATTTAATCTATGATATAGCCCTGATAATCTCTTGCATGCTTAAATAGAAATAATTCCAATATTATTTCAGTTCTATAGCCCAGATTTTGCCCGTGGAGGACAGCCCAAAGACTGTAATGTTAAGTACATGATTCAAAAAGCAAGCTGTGTTACTTATTAGTTCAATTCAGTTCAGTTGCTCAGTCGTGTCCGACTCTTTGCGACCCCATGAATCACAGCACGCCAGGGCTCCGTGTCCATCACCAACTCCCAGGATTCACTCAGACTCACTGTCCATCTAGTCCGTGATGCCATCCAGCCATCTCATCGTCGGTCGTCCCCTTCTCCTTCTGCTCCTAGTCCCTCCCACCATCAGAGGCTTTTCCAATGAGTCAACTCTCCTCATGAGGTGGCCAAAGTACTGGAGTTTGAGCTTTAGAATCATTCCTTCCAAAGAAATCCCAGGGTTGTACTCCTTCAGAATGGATTGGTTGGATCTCCTTGCAGCCCAAGGGACTCTCAAAAGTCCTCCAACACCGCAGTTCAAAAGCATCAATTCTTTGGCTCTCAGCCTTCTTCACAGTCCAACTCTCACATCCATACATGACCACTGGAAAAAACAGAGCCTTGACTAGATGGACCTTAGTTGACAAAATAATGTCTCTGCTTTTGAATATGCTATCTAGGTTGGTCATAACTTTTCGTCCAAGGAGTAAGCGTCTTTTAATTTCATGGCTGCAGTCACCATCTGCAGTGATTTTGGAGTCCAAAAAAAGAAAGTCTGACACTGTTTCCCCATCTATTTCCCATGAAGTGATGGGACCAGATGCCATAATCATCATTTTCTGAATGTTGAGCTTTAAGCCAACTTTTTCACTCTCCTCTTTCACTTTCATCAAGAGGTTTTTTAGCTCCACTTCACTTTCTGCCATAAGGGTGGTGTCATCTGCATATCTGAGGTTATTGATATTTCTCCTGGCAATCTTGATTCCACCTTGTGTTTCTTCCAGCCCACCGTTTCTCATGATTTACTCTGCATATAAGTTAAATAAGCAGGGTGACAATATACAGCCTTGACGTACTCCTTTTCCTATTTAGAACCAGTCTGTTGTTCCATGTTCAGTTCTAACTGTTGCTTTCTGACCTGCATACAGATTTCTCAAGAGGCAGGTCAGGTGGTCTGGTATTCCCATCTCTCTCAGAATTTTCCACAGTTTTTTGTGATCCACACAGTCAAAGGCTTTGGCATAGTCAATAAAGCAGAAATAGATGTTTTTCTGGAACTCTCTTGCTTTTTCCATGATCCAGCGGATGTTGGCAATTTGATCTCTGGTTCCTCTGCCTTTTCTAAAACCAGCTTGAACATTAGGAAGTTCATGGTTCACGTATTCTCCATGTCTTGGAGAATTTTGAGCATTAATTTACTAGTGTGTGAGATGAGTGAAATTGTGTGGTAGTTTGAGCAGTCTTTGGCATTGCCTTTCCTTGGAATTGGAATGAAAACTGACCTTTTCCAGTCCTGTGGCCACTGCTGAGTTTTCCAAATTTGCTGACATATTGAGTGCAGCACTTTCACAGCATCATCTTTCAGGATTTGAAAGATCTCAACTGGAATTCCATCACCTCCACTAGCTTTGTTTGAGGTGATGCTTCCTAAGGCCCACTTGACTTCATTTTCCAAGATGTCTGGCTCTAGATTAGTGATCACATCATCATGATTATGTGGGTCGTGAAGATCTTTTTTGTACAGTTCTTCCATGTATTCCTGCCACCTCTTCTTAATATCTTCTGCTTCTGTTAGGTCCATACCATTTCTGTCCTTTATCAGGCCATCTTTGCATGAAATGTTCCCTTGGTATCTCTCATTTTCTTGAAGAGATCTCTAGTCTTTCCCATTCTGTTCTTTTCCTCTATTTCTTTGCATTGATCACTGAAGAAGGCTTTCTTATCTCTTCTTGCTATTCTTTGGAACTCTGCATTCAGATGCTTATATCTTTCCTTTTCTCCTTTGCTTTTCATCTCTCTTCTTTTCACAGCTATTTGTAAGGCCTCCCCAGGCAGCCATTTTGCTTTTTATTTTTTATTTTTTGCATTTCATTTCTATGGAGATGGTCTTGATCCCTGTCTCCTGTACAACGTCACGAACCTCATTCCATAGTTCATCAGGCACTCTTATCTATCAGATCTAGTCCCTTAAATCTATTTCTCACTTCCACTGTATAATCATAAGGAATTTGATTTAGATCATACCTGAATGGTCTAGCGGTTTTCCCTACTTTCTTCAATTTAAGTCTGAATTTGGTAATAAGAAGTTCATGATCTTAGCCACAGTCGGCTCCTGGTCTTGTTTTTGGTGCCTGTATAGAGCTTCTCCATCTTTGGCTGCATAGAATATAATCAATCTGATTTTGGTGTTGACCATCTGGTGATGTCCATGTGCAGAGTCTTCTCTTGTGTTGTTGGAAGAGGGTGTTTGCTATGACCAGTGCATTTTCTTGGCAAAACTCTATTAGTCTTTGTCCTGCTTCATTCTGCATTCCAAGGCCAAATTTGCCTGTTACTCCAGGTGTTTCTTGACTTCCTACTTTTGCATTCCACTCCCCTATAATGAAAAGGATATCTATTTTGGGTGTGAGTTCTAAAAGGTCTTGTAGGTCTTCATAGAACCGTTCAACTTCAGCTTCTTCAGTGTTACTGATTGAGGCATGACTTGCATAACTGTGATATTGAATGGTTTGCCTTGGAGACGAACAAAGATCATTCTGTCGTTTTTGAGATTGCATCCAAGTACTGCATTTCAGACTCTTTTGTTGACCATGATGGCTACTCCATTTCTTCTGAGGGATTCCTGCCTGCAGTAGTAGATATAATGGTCATCTGAGTTAAATTCACCCGTTCCCGTCCATTTTAGTTCACTGATTCCTAGAATGTCGACGTTCAGCCTTGCCATCTGTTGTTTGACCACTTCCAATTTGCCTTGATTCATGCACCTGACATTCCAGGTTCCTATGCAATATTGTTCTTTACAGCATCGGATCTTGCTTCTATCACCAGTCTCATCCACAAATGGGTATTGTTTTTGCTTTGGCTCCATCCCTTCGTTCTTTTTTTTTTTTTTCTCTGAGATTGATAAATATATTTTTCCTAAACTGAGCCATTAAAATTTGAGACTTTAAACATAGTATAAATTGGAAAAGATGATTTAAAATAAAAATTTAAGCAAATATACTACATTTTTTTCATAATTGTTCCTATTTCCTTCACATACTTATATATCCCAATAGTTTAAATTTTGGTAACTAAATTTTTATTTTATTTTATTTTTTTATTTTTTAAATTTTAAAATCTTTAATTCTTACATGCGTTCCCAAACATGAACCCCCCTCCCACCTCCCTCCCCACAACATCTCTCTGAGATTAGTTGTTTGTCAGTTGCTTCATTTGCTATTATTTTCTCCCATTCAGAAGGCTGTCTTTTCACCTTGCTTATATTTTCCTTTGTTGTGCAGAAGCTTTTAATTTTAATTAGATCCCATTTGTTTATTTTTGCTTTTATTTCCAGAATTCTGGGAGGTGGATCATAGAGGATCCTGCTGTGATTTATGTCTGAGAGTGTTTTGCCTATGTTCTCCTCTAGGAGTTTTATAGTTTCTGATCTTACATTTAGATCTTTAATCCATTTTGAGTTTATTTTTGTGTACGGTGTTAGAAAGTGATCTAGTTTCATTCTTTCTGGAGTTATTTCTCCACTGGTCTCCTGTAGCATATTGGGCACCTAACGACCTGGGGAATTCCTCTTTTGGTATCCTATCATTTTGCCTTTTCCTACTGTTCATGGGGTTCTCAAGGCAAGAATACTGAAGTGGCTTGCCATTCTCTTCTCCAGTGGACCACGTTCTGTCAGGCCTCTCCACCATGACCCGCCTGTCTTGGGTTGCCCCGCAGGCATTACTTGGTTTCATTGAGTTAGACAAGGCTGTGGTCCTAGTGTGATTAGATTGAATAGTTTTCTCTGAGTATGTTTTCAGTGTGTCTGCCCTCTGATGCCCTCTTGCAACACCTACCATCTTACTTGGGTTTCTCTTACCTTGGGCGTGGGGTATCTCTTCACGGCTGCTCCAGCAAAGCACAGCCACTGCTTCTTACCTTGGACAAGGGGTATCTCCTGACTGGCACCGTTCCTGACCTTCAACGTGGGATAACTCCTCTAGGCCCTCCTGCCCCTGCACAGCCACTGCTCCTCGGAATGCTCCTCCTGGCATCTGGCCCTGGCCTCGGGCGTGGGTGGCTCCTCCCAGCTGCCACACGTGGCCTCGGGCTCCAGGTGGCTCCTCAGGGTCTCCACCCCTGGCCTGTGTTAATTATTAGGTGTTACTTATTAGGTGTTCCTTAATACAATTAGATCTCAATTTCTTAGACTGAAATATAATATTAATAATCAAATCTACCAGGCTACTATGAGTTATACATGAAGTGATAATAAAGTTATATATAAAGCTACATATAACTATATAAGTTACTCTGTTGTTGCTGTTGTTACTGTTTTTATTTTGGTAGTAATAATATACTAACTATTAATTAGTATAATTAAGTCACTAAGTCACTTATTCGTGTCTGACTCATTGCAACACCATGGACTGTAGTCTATCAGGCTCCTCCATCCATGGGATTCTCCAGGCAGGAATGCTGGAATGGGTTGCCATTTCCTTCTCCATGAGATCTTCCCAACCCAGGGATTGAACCCAGGTCTCCCTCATTGTAGGCAGACACTTTACCGTCTGAGCCACCAGGGAAGTCCAATAATATATATACTAATACTATAATAATTTAGGCTTAGATTCTTATAAATATATATAATTTTAATATTATTAGCCATCAATCAAAGGTGTTTAGTTAATTTTTATACCATATTTTATAAGACAAGTTTTATTATAAGATAGTAGCTTATGAGATAAAAATCTTTATAAAGAAAATTCTTAAAGAGATGGGAATATTATACTGCCTTACTTGTCTCCTGAGAAACCTCTATGAAGATCATAAAGCAACAGGTAGAACCAGACATGGAACAGCAGACCAGTTCAAAATTGGAGAAGGACTATGACAAGGCTGTATATTGTCACCCTGCTAATTTAACGTAATGCAGAGTACATCATGCAAAATGCCAGGCTGGAGGAATCACAAACTATAATCAATATTGCCAGGAGAAATATCAACAACGTCAGATACACAGATGATACCACTCTAATGGCAGAAAGTGAAGAGAAACAAAAGAGCCTCTTCATGAGGGTGAAAGAATTGGCTTGAAATACAGCATTTAAAAAATCAGACCATTGCATCTGGTCCCATCACTTCAAGGCAAACAGAAAGGGGAAAAGAGGAAACAGTGACAGATTTTATTTTGAGGGAGTCTAAAATCACTGTGGATGATGATTGTAGCCATGAAATTAAAAGACGCTTGCTCCTTGGAAGCACAGTTTTAATAAACAAATACAGCGTATTAAAAAGCAGAAATATCATTTTGCCAATGAAGGTCCATGTATTAAAGGTATGATTTTTTCCAGTAGTCATTTGCAAATGTAAGAGTTGGATCATAAGGAAGTCTGAGAGCTAAAGAATTGATGCTTCTGAATTGTAGCACTGGAGAAGACTCTTGAGAGTCCCTTGAACTAACTGCAAGGGGATCAAGCCAGTGGATCCTAAAGGGAATAATCCTGAATATTCTTTGAAAGTACTGATGCTGAAGCTGCAGTTCCAATACTTTGGCCACCTGATGTGAAGAGCCACCTCATTGGAAAAGACTTTGATGCTGGGAAGAATTGAAGGCAAAAGGAGAAGGGAGCAACTGGGGATGAGATAATTAGATAGTATCATGGACTCAGTGGACATGAATTTGAGCAAACTTTGGGAGATAGTGGAAGACAGAGGAGCCTGGAATCCTGCAATACATGGAATCACCAAGAGTCTGACATGCCTTAGCAACTAAACAACAATAACAGCAATAAATAAGACACTTCTGATTATAAATGCTAAATTGATGACTGAATCATAAATTTGTGATTTCTTATTTTTCATTTCCTTCATAGACTTCTTCTAACTTCTCTTAAAATGCTGGTATTCCCTCATGGGGTCTTGCCTCAGCCACTTTGCCTCTGTAAATTTCCATTCTTGATTAGAATTTACTTCATGATTTTTAATATTATTTTTTAAATAAAGTTCAAATTCCTTAAGTGATGCTTTATAATATATCTCTTGATTGTTTCTCACACACCATTATATAGTCCACTTCTCCTGAAATACCAAGCCCCAGCGAAAATGGCCTTTTTAAAGATTTTGAGTCCTAAGTTCTCTTATTGGCCTTGACAACTCTGCAAATGCCATTCCCTCAACTTCAGACATTTATTGCATATCTGTGGAATAACTCCTATTCTTCCTTCACGTATGAACATAACTATAATAGATTCAAGAACTCTTTTTCTACATCTACATCTACCCTCTAGTGAGTTAACCTCTCTTTCATGTACTCTGATAGTATTTTGCATTATCTCTATTGTGCTCAATTGCTAAGTCATATCTGACTCAGTGTAACACCATGATCTATAGCCTGCCAAGTTCCTCTGTCCATGGAATTTTCCACGCAAGAATTCTGGAGTGGGCTGCCATTCCCTTCTCCAGAAGATCTTCCTAATGCAGGGATCAAACTCACATTTCCTGCATTGCAGGCAGATTCATTACTATCTGAGCCACCAGGGAATCCCTTTATTATCTCTATCAAACCTGATATTTAACTCTTTGTTTAATTCTATGCCTTTGTCATTGGATTACTTAAGGTCAATAATAGCAGGAATTCTGTCTTACTCATTGAGTTTCCCTAAGCAAGGACTGGACCAGTTATTTAGTCATACTCAATAAATACAAATCAATGAACCTTATGGTCTCGTCTTCACATGTGTGACACGTTTACCTGGTGTCTATTGAATTTCCCACTTGTATCTAAAAGCTCAGCTTTGTAAGAGTGAATCTCCCACCATCCCCCTCAAACATGTTCCTCTTCATACATTCTCTATCATAGAAGGTGGTTCTCTGCTTTGCGTGCTAGACTTGCTCCTCTCTTCTCCAAACCAATCATTAACCTTGCCAAATGTGTGTTACATAAAAAGATGTCAGATTCATCCTTTTTTCTATGTAAGTGCACAGAAGAAAGATTTGAGGAGGATAGTAGTGGAGACTTTGCTCAAGCCTTCTTCATTCCCCTGCATCAATCAATGTCTCTCCTTGGCTCCAACACTGTTCTTCTTAAATCCATCTTCCATTCACTTGGAAGGGTGAATTACTTACAACACAGATCACAGATTGTCACTTTTGTGCTTTAAAATCTTCAAAAGTAAACAGAAATTGTACATTGAACTTGCAAATACTTCCTACATATTTGGAAAGAATAATTTATGAGATCCTTGTGTGAAGTGTGATATTTCTAAAGAAAGTGCCACAAAAGATTACTAGAAACTGTTTCCTATCTTGGCTAGTATATGAAATAGGAATAGTTAAGGATTCAAATAAAAACAAACACAGAATAATATTATATATCGATAAACACATATTTTATATATATATATTTATGAAATACATATACTATGGAACTATTAGGAGAAGGAAATGGCAACCCACTCCAGTACTCTTGCCTAGAGAATCCCGTGGACAGAGGAGCCTGGTGGGCTGCTGTCTATAGAGCCACACAGTGTCAGACACAACTGAAGTGACTTAGCATGCATGCATGCATTGGAGAAGGAAATGGCAACCCACTTCAGTATCCTTGCCTGGAGAATCCCAGGGACAGAGGAGCCAGGTGGGCTGCCATCTATGGGTTCACACAGAGTTGAACATGACTGAAGCGACTTAGCAGCAGCAGCAGCAGCATGGAGCTATTACATAACTCCTCTGGAAGCCCCATTATCTTTTAGCAATCAGACTTCTATTATTGGTGCCACAACATCCTCAACATGTGGCTTCACTTAAAGGTCCATGGTGGCTACTTAAGCTCCAGTCAGGTGTCCTAAGTGTTTAACAGTCAACAGGAAGAAGTGACGGAGAATAAAACCACAGCACCCCCTTATGCAATCCCTGGTTTGGGAAGATCCCCTGGAGAAGGGCATGGCAGCCCATTCCAGTATTCTTGCCTGAAGAATCCCATGGACAGAGGAGAGCCTGGTGGGCTACAGTCTATGGGGTCACAAAGAGTTAGACATGACTGAGCAACTTTCACTCACTTACTCACCTCCTCATTTTACACATGTAGTTACACATGCAATTTTGAAGCAAGGTTATGAGGGCTTTCTAGACTATGTTGCAGAATATTCTTTATTTTTTCTGTTTTCCACATGTGTTTATATGTTAAATCTAACTTTTCCTCAAAAGTTTGATAAAACTTGTCTTAAAATATTTAGGCATGAAGTCTGAAAAACCTTTTTAACTATGTTTCAACTTCTTTCATGAGTCAATAACATCATTCAAATGTTTCATTTCTTCTTGTGTCACATTTGTTAAGATACATAAAATGCATTTGTGTGAAGTGCTTAATGAATTCTAGCAGAAAATGTGTTCTCTGTGATACTAATTTTTTAAACTTTTTAGAACTTTCTTCATGTTCCAATGCATGTACAACTTTAATAATATTCCATAAAGCCTAAAGATACTTTCCAATTTTAGCTGTAAATTACTACATAACAACTATATATTTTATTCAAATTTCTATGTTTTTATTAAATTTTTGACTAACTTGAGACATGTACATAGAAACCTCCAACTGTGCTCATAGATTTCTCAATTTCTTACTGTATTCCTATTGATTTTTGCTTTATATGTGATCTATTTTAATATAGAATACTTTAGAATTTTTAACATCTTCCTAGGAAATTGAACCTTTTTTATACTGTGTAATGAAACTCTCTCTCTTCAATGATAGTTTTTGTCTTAAGGCCTCTTTTTTCAATCTTTTAACATAGCTAATATGTAAATTTTCTTTTGGCGCATATGTGTCAAATATATCTTACGCCATAATTCTTTTTTTTCCCTGTATTCTTAGATTCTTTTTTTACTTTACATATCTTTTTCACTTTACAACTGTCATTCTGCACTGTTATCTACTAGGTATGTTATATGTTTAATTCTCTCCAAACCCAAAAGATAAGTAGAATTATTATTCTGTTTTGTTTCTGAATAATTAAAACTTAGTTTAAATAATTTTCCCAAAGTCATATAACAGTCAATGAGAGACCAAAGCCTCGGTAGTCAACAAACTCCTGCCTTTAAGTGCTTTGTTATACTATATGCCAAGAAAAGTTTACATTATGTTCATTGTTCCTTACCTAATGAGGGAGGGTGATGAATGCCAAGGCTTAGCAAACTTTTACTATACAGAGGCAGATAGCAGGCAGTTTAGTCTTTGCAATGCAGTTTCTGCCACAACTGATGTTGTAGCAAAAAGAAGCCACTGATGCATAATACATGAATGAATGAGCAATTATAAGTTCTAATGAAACTATATTATAGGCACTGAAATTTTAATTTTATATAATATACATAAGCTAAATGTTTTATTTTTGTTTCACTCTCTCCCCTCTAGACATTTAAAATGTAAAAACCATTAATTCCTTATATGAAGTTTAGTGAAGTGAAAGTCGCTCAGTTGCGTCCGACTCTTTGCGACTCCAGGGGGATTTCTTTAGGCCAGAATACTGGAATGGGTAGCCTTATCCCTTCTCCAGGGGATCTTCCCAACCCAGGGATTGAACCCAGGTCTCCCACATTGCAGGTAGACTCTTTACCAGCTGAGCCACAAGGGAAGTCCAAGAATACTGGAGTATTTAGCCTATCCCTCCTCCAGCGGATCTTCCCGACCCAGAAATCACAATTGAACCAGGGTCTCCTGCATTGCAGGTACACTTTTTACCAACTGAACTATCAGAGAAGTCCAATTCCTTATAGTCTACAGCAAGACAATTGGGGGCCTGGCCCATGAACTGCAGTTTGCAAAACGTATACAGATCGCCATTTTTTAAAACTCTTAACTTTTAGACATTGTGTTGTTGTTTAATAAGATTAAATGTATTAAATTAAAAGTTCACTAACATGTTAGAAATGGTTCTCCAATTATATAGCTGAAGGAGTGTTACAACACATGTATGAGCCTGCAAACCTTCCCAGCACATCTCTTACTCATACTCCTTTGGAGTGTCTTAATATAAACTCAAACAAAATACTCTTTGTTAAATTTTTGCTTAGAGTCCAACTAATAACTTTTCTGACAATTATTTTCTTGATGATTTTGTCTCTAATTGGTTAATTAGAATAAACTGATCTCTAACATTGAAATCCAAATCTCCAAGCTATGAATTATTAGTTTGTTTTGTAAATATGTATCTGCCATAAATATTTTTGCTTGCTTGAGGAATTTTTACATCATAATGCATTGTATACTACATGTTAATAGGTTACAGAAAAAAAAAAAAACTGTTTCAGATCAATTTCAGAAACAACTGTTGACTCAAATTTAAGGACCATGTTTCAGTGTGTGGCATATGTATGGTCCTATCAAAGTAAAAGAGTGGGTGAAATGCAAAATAAAAAGAGGATATGGGTCAATATCAGGTTCAAAGAAATAGGAGATTCTAATACCCTTTGCTGACTGACAAGTGATCAGTCATATCCCACTCTACAATCCTGTAGCCCTCAAGGATCCTCTGTCTGTGGGATTTTTCCAAGCAAGAATACTGCAGTGGGTTTCCATTTCCTTCTCCAGGGGATATTCCCAATCCAGGGATTGATCAAACCCATGTCTCTTGAGCCTGTTGCATTGGCAAGCAGATTCTTTACCAGTAGTGCCACCTTTAGGGGAGGACAAAATAGTCTCATGACCAAGTGGGCTTTATCCCAGGGATGCAAGGATTCTTCAGTATCCTCAAATCAATCAATTTAATACACCACATTAACAAATTGAAAAATAAAAACCATATGATTATCTCGATAGATTCAGAGAAACTCTTTGACAAAATTCAACATCCATTTATGATAAAAACTCTCCAGAAAGCAGGAATAGAAGGAACATACCTCAACAAATGACTTTACAATTTAAAAAAAAATCACAAAGAAAAGTTAAAAAAAATAGAAGCTATATATGACAAACCCACAGCAAACATTATCCTCAGTGGTGAAAAATTGAAAGCATTTCCCCTAAAATGAAGAACAAGACAAGGGTGCCTACTCTCACCACTACTATTCAACATAGTTTCGGAAGTTTTGGCCACAGCAGTCAGAGCAGAAAAAGAAATAAAAGGAATCCAGTTTGGAAAAGAAGAAGTAAAACTCTCACTGTTTGCAGATGACATGATCCTCTACATAGAAAACCCAAAAGACTCCACCAGAAAGTTACTAGAGCTAATCAATGAATATAGTAAAGTTGCAGGATATAATTTTAACACAGAGAAATCCCTTGCATTCCTATACACTAACAATGAGAAAACAAAGGGAAACTAAGGAAACAATTCCATTCACCACTGAAACGAAAAGAACGAAATACTTAAGAATATATCTACCTAAAGAAACAAAAGACCTAGATATAGAAAACTATAAAACACTGGTGAAAGAAATCAAAGAGGGCACACATAGATGGAGAAATATACAGTGTTCATGGATCGGAAGAATCAATATAGTGAAAATGAGTTTAATACACAAAGCAATCTATAGTTCAATGTAATGTATCAAGCTGCCAATGATATTTTTCAAAGTAGAACAATAATTTCACAATTTGTATGGAAATACAAAAAACCTTGAATAGTCAAAGCAATCTTGAGAAAAAAGAATGAAACTAGAGGAATCAACCTGCCTGACTTCAGTCTCTACTACAAAGCCACAGTCATCAGGAGAGTTTGGCACTGGCACAGAGACAGAAATATAGATCAATGGAACAAAATAGAAAGCCCAGAGATAAATCCACACACCTATGGACACCTTGTCTTTGACAGAGGAGGCAAGAATGTACAATGGAGAAAAGACAATCTCTTTAACAAGTGGTTCTGGGAAAACTGGTCAACCACTTGTAAAAGAATGAAGCTAGAACACTTTCTAACACCATACACAAAAATAAACTCAAAATGGATTGAAGATCTAAATGTCTAAATGTAAGACCAGAAAATATTAAATTCCTAGAGGAAAACATAGGCAAAACCCTCTCCAACATAAACTACAGCAGGATCCTCTATGACCCACCTCCCAGAATATTGGAAATAAAAGCAAAAGTAAACAAATGGGACCTAATTAAACTGAAAAGCTTCTGCACAACCAAGGAAACTATAAGCAAGGTGAAAAAGCCTTTAGAATGAGATAAAATTATAGTAAATGAAGCAATGGGAAAAGAATTAATCTCAAAAATATACAAGCAACTCCTGCAAATCAATTCCAGAAAAATAAAAGACCCAATCAAAAAGTGGGCCAAAGAACTAAATAGACATTTCTCCAAAGAAGACATATATATGGCTAACAAACACATGAAAAGATGCTCAACATCACTTATTATCAGAGAAATGCTAATCACAACCACAATGAGGTACCATTTCATGCCAGTCAGAATGGCTGTGATCCAAAAGTCTATAAGCAATAAATGCTGGAGAGGGTGTGAAGAAAAGGGAACCCTCTTGCACTGTTAGTGGGAATGCAAACTAGTACAGCCACTATGAAGAACAGTCTGGAGATTCCTTTAAAAAAAAAAAAAAACTGGAAATAGACCTGCACTATGACCCAGCAATCCCCTGCTGGGCATACACACTGAGGAAACCAGAATAGAAAGAGACACGTGTACCCCAGTGTTCATCGCAGCACTGTTTATAATAACCAGGACATGGAAGCAACCTAGATGTCCATCAGGAGACGAATGGATAAGAAAGCTGTGGTACATATACACAAGAGAATATTACTCAGCCATTAAAAAGAATACATTTGATTCATTTTTAATGAGGTGGATGAAACTGGAGTCTATTATACCGAGTGAAGTAAGCCAGAAAGAAAAACACCAATACAGAATGCTGCTGCTGCTAAGTTACTTCAGTCATGTCCGACTCTGTGCAACCCCATAGACGGCAGCCCACCAGGCTCCCCAGTCCCTGGGATTCTCCAGGCAAGAACACTGGAGTGGGTCGCCATTTCCTTCTCCAATGAGTGAAAGTGAAAAATGAAAGGGAAGTTGCCAGTCTTGTCTGAATCTTAGCAACCCCATGGACTGCAGCCCACCAGGCTCTGCCCTCCATAGGATTTTCCAGGCAAGAGTACTAGAGTGGGGTGACATTGCCTTCTCCCCAATACAGTGTACTAATGCATATATATGGAATTTAGAAAGATAGTAACAATAACCCTGTATGCGAGACAGCAAAAGAGACACAGATGTATAGAACAGTCTTTTGGACTCTGTGGGAGAGGGAGAGGGTGGGATGATTTGGGAGAATGGCATTGAAACATGTATAATATCATATAAGAAATGAATCGCCAGTCCAGGTTCGACTCATGATACAGGATGCTTGGGGCTGGTGCACTGGGATGACCCAGAGGGATGGGATGGGGAGGGAGGTAGGAGGGGGTTTCAGGATGGGGAACACATGTACACCCATGGCGGATTCAAGTTAATGTATGGCAAAACTAATAAAATATTGTAACATAAATTTAATTAATATTTTTTAAGAGTCTGAAGAAATAAGATTTCTAGAAGAAAAGGGAGTAAAGAAAGAAGGCATTTTTGGTAGAGTAGGCAGAATAAATCAAAATGTGAAAGTGAAAAAGCTCACGGAGTGTATTTCAGATGCTAAGAAGTCTGGTTTGGTTAAATCTTTGGCATACGGGATTTACAGGGAGGTGCAAGTTGAGACCAGTGATGTGGTTGTGGAGACTATGCTTCACTAACATTAATGGTTGGCCCTGTGCCATTGTGTATTTACTAAAATTTTTAAAACTTGTGAGAAAGTATGGAATGTAACTAAAATCATCAATTCATGGAAGAAGAGATAAGATCTACTAAACAGATGGAATATACCAGAAGAGTTTGGTGACTAAACACAGTAATCATTGTCATACAAAAGATTACATTCTAACTATTTTTCAAAGTTTATTTTTTGGTTTCATTATGTTTTGATAGTTGCCAGATTATGATCAATAACAAACGAACATTTTTTCTCTACTAGAGGAAAATAGCATAAATGTTCTCCTTTATAACATCCTGCCACTTCAATTTGCAAAGTAGAGAAAAGAATTTTTAGGGATATTGCTCCCTGGAACGTTTACATTTTTGCCTACTATATCCTGCCAGAAATGATTCCATGTCATAGGATAAGTCATGTGAGTGCACATCTTACTTTGGTTCTCTCTTACTTCATTGGGAATCGTTTAGCTCTTTTCATATGAAATTTAGAAAATGATATTTGAAAGGGGCACTTCTATCAATTCTAATAAGAAAAGATTTGAGCTATAAGTCGTTTAAAATTTTTGTTTACTTATATCTTAAAATCCCACAAGCATAACCTTAAAAGGTCAATTTAGAAAAAGATGACAAGTAGAGTATAAAATTAAAACTAAGATTTTGTCACTGATATATCCTGAAAATATTATTTTTCTGCAGTTTTATATCAAATTTGATAATTTATGTTAATTCTTATTTACGTTTTTACCTGAAATGTATGTCATTTGAAGTATTTCATTTACTTCATTTTATGAGTTTTATGTTATCTATTTACATTATCTCTTGGTAAAGAATCTGCCTGCAATGCAAGAGATGCAGGTTTGATCCTTGGGTCAAGAAGATCCCCTGAAGGAGGAAATGGCAACCCATTCCAGTACTCTTGTCTGGGATATCCAATGGACAGTGGAATCTGGTGGGCTACCATCAATAGGGTCTCAAAGAATCAGGCTTAGCAACCAACAATTCACTCAGTTACTTAGAAAATAAATGATATATAGAATCAAAGATTTCACATGCCTATTAAGCCTAAAAAAATACCCTTCTAAGTTAATTTAAATGAAAAAGAATTTCTCTGTACCTCCATCCCAGCCCCAACGCCATGAAGATCTACTTTTTTTTTTTTTTTTTACACCGGAGATATACATAGTGTATTAAGGAGTTCAGTTAAATTCAGTTCAGTCACTCAGCCGTGTCCAACTCTTTGAGACCCCATGGACTGCTGCATTCCAGGCCTCCCTGTACATCACCAACTCCCTGAGCTTGCTCAAACTCATGTCCATTGAATCAGTGATGTCATCCAGCCATCTCATCGTCCGTCATCCCCATCTCCTTCCACCTTCAATCATTCCTGGCATCAGGATCTTTTCTTTCATTTTTTTTCTTTTATTATTATTTATTATTTTTTTTAATTTTTACTTTACAATATTGTATTGGTTTTACCATACATCCACGTGAATCTGCCAGGGGTGTACACGTGTTCCCCATCCTGAACCCCCTTCCCACCTCCCTCCCCGAACCATCCCTCTGGGTCATCCCAGTGCACCAGCACCAAGGATCCTGTATCATGCATCAAACCTGGACTGGCAATTTGCAGCACCATTTACAATAGCCAGGACATGGAAGCAACCTAGATGTCCATCAGCAGTTGAATGGATAAGAAAGCTGTGGTACATATACACAATGGAGTATTACTCAGCCATTAAAAAGAATACATTTGAATCAGGATCTTTTCAAATGAGTCAGTTCTTCTCACAAGTTGGCCAAAGTATTAGAGTTTCAGCTTGAGCATCAGTGCTTCCAATGAATATTCAGGACTAATTTCCTTTAGGATGGACTGGTTGGATCTCCTTGTAGTCCAAGGGACTCTCAAGAGTCTTCTCCAACACAACAGTTTAAAACCATCAACTCTTTGCCACTCAGCTTTCTTCAGAGTCCAACTCTCACATCCATACATAACTACTGGACAAACCATAGTTTTGACTAGATGGGCCAGTGTTGGCAAAGCAATGTTTCTGCTTTTTAATATGCTGTCTAAGTTGGTCATTACTTTTCTTCAAAGGAGCAAGTATCTTTCAATTTCATGGCTGCAGTCATCATCTGCAGTGATTTTCGAGCCCCCCCCAAATAAAGTCTGTCGCTGTTTCCACTGTTTCCCCATCTATTTACCATGAAGTGATGCCATGATCTTAATTTTCTGAATGTTGATTTTAAGCCAACTTTTTCACTCTCCTCTTTCAATTTCATCAAGAGACTCTAGTTCTTCTTTGCTTTCTGTCGTAAGTGTAGTGTCATGTGCATACCTGAAAGTGAAGTTGCTCAGTCGTGTCTACTCTTTGCGACCCCGTGGACTGTAGCCCACCAGGCTCCTCTGCCTATGGGATTCTCCAAGCAAGAATACTGGAGTGGGTTGCCATTCCCTTCTCCATAGGATATTGATATTTCTTTCAGCAAATTGATTCCAGCTTGTGCTTCATCCAGACCAGTATTTCTCATGATATACTCTGCATATACGTTAAATAAGTAGGGTGACAATGTACAGCCTTGACTTGCTCCTCTCCTGATTTGGAACCAGTCTTTTGTTCCATGTCCAGTTCTGTTGATTCTTGACCTGCATGCAGATTTCTCAAGAGGAAGGTCAGGTAGTCTGGTATTCCCATCTTTAAGAATTTTCCACAGTTTTTTGTGATCCACACAGTCAAAGGCTTTGGCACAGTCAATAAAGCAGATATAGATGTTTTTTCTGGAACTCTCTTGTTTTTTCTATGATCCAATGGATGTTGCAATTTGATCTCTGGTTCCTCTACCTTTTCTAAATCCAGCTTGAACATCTAAAAGTTCTAGGTTCATGTACTGTTGAAGCGTGGCTTGGAGAATTTTGAGCATTACTTTGCTATCATGTGAGATGAATCCAATTGTGTGATAGTTTGAACATTCTTTGCCATTGCCTTTCTTTGGGATTGGAGTCCCTGGTGGCTCAGAGGTTAAAGCATCTGCCTGGAATGCAGGAGACCCGGGTTCAATCCCTCGGTAGGGAAGGTCCCCTGGAGAAGGAAAATGGCACCCACTCCAGTACTCGTGCCTGGAGAATCCCATGGAGGGAGAAGCCTGGTAGGCTACAGTCCATGGGATCCCAAAGAGTTGGACATGACTGAGCGACTTCACTTTCACTCTTCTTTGGGATTGGGATGAAAACTGACCTTTCCAGGTGTGGCCACTGCTGAATTTTCCAAATTTTCTGGCATGTTGTGCACAGTACTTTCACAGCATCATCTTCCAGAATTTGAAATAGCTCAACTGGAATTCCACCCCTCCACTAGCTTTGTTCATAGTGATGCTTCCTAAGGCCCGCTTGACCTCACATTCCAGGATGCCTGGCTCTAGGTGAGTGATCACACCATTGTGGTTATCTGGATTATTAAGATCTTTTTTGTACAGTTCTTCTGTGCAGTCTTGCCACCTCTTCTTACTATCTTCTGCTTCTGTTAGATCCATACCATTTCTGTCCTTTATTTGCCCATCTTTGCATGAAATATTTCCTTCATATCTCTAATATTTTTGAAGATATCTCTACTCTTTCCCATTCTATTGTTTTTCTCTATTACTTTGTATTAATCACTGAGGAAGCCTTTATTTTATTGATTGTGATTATAAAATTGATTGTCAATAGAATCATCGTGTGTGAAAAAGTTTGTTTCTTCTCCTCTGTATACGTTTACATTGCTAAATGAACCAAGTTTGCAAAATACAAAAATACATTTTAAAAATCATTCTTAAAAGTAACTACGTATTTGGCAAGCTGATTTAAGTATAAATCCTATTTTCTTGCTGCAAGTGAAAGTATGAGTAGCATGGAAATAACATTTACTATGTCTATTTATACCATAAATAGTGATATTACACCTGATATATTGCATTTCTGACCTAACAAAGTTTTAATTTTCATATCTTTCACAGTAATAATGAACTATTCCTACCAATTATGAGTCTTTCTTTTTAAAGAAAGATATTTTCTATTCTTCAGGGTAGGCTACAATCACAAGACAAACCTGATCAAAGACTCTAATGTGATATATCCAACTAGGGATTATTTTTTTTGTTTGTTTGCTTTTATGCATGAGATGCCTAGGAAAAATATTAAGGCATCTAAGTGTGTAGAAGTTTTTTTTTAATGTATATATAAGTGTAGATTAATAAAAACAACATGAAATAATGTCACTTATCTCGTCATATGTAGCTTTTTTGTTTGTTTTATGCTGCCTTATATCGTTTGAAAAGTAATATATATATTTGGAAATTAAACTTGAACCAATTGTAACATCACACCAGTGCTTTTAATGGATTTACACATATTTCCAAACTCTTAATTGGGTGTATATATATATATATATATATATATGACTTAGTTTTCTTTTATGACTTAGATACTAATTCAAATAAAAAGTAGATCAAAGGCAGAGGCACCACCATATATATACTATGTTCCTACTATAGCTTCTTTTGTTATCTACCTTGCCTTTTTCTATTTGGTATTCTTTATTATTATTTGGCATAATAATAACAACATTATTTGGTATTCTTTATTTTTTATTTGTTTAATTTTTATTTTATACTAGAGCATAGTTGATTACCAAAGTTGTGTTGGTTTTAGGTGTACAGCAAAGTGATTCAGTTATACATATATATGTATCTATTCTTTTACAAATTGTTTTCCCATTTAGGTTATGACAGAGTATTGAGCAGTGTTCCCTATGCTATAGAGTAGGTCCTGGTTGTGGATTGCTACCCTAGCTCCTTAAATGACTTCTCTGCTTTTGTCCTTGTGCCTAACCTTGGTGAATTTAGAACAAAACATATGACTTGAGATAAGTACATTGTTCTAACTTCACCAGGGTTAGGCATAAGCCCACAATGTTTTGATGATTCATGCATTTTTATAAACAAGAAGCATATGCTACAAAATGCAAGTGTAAAAAACATGAACACCGAAAAATGTTAATTATAGATATTAGAGGACTGTTTCTAGTGGTGTCTGAGGTTTTTCAAAAATTAGAATCTAATAAAAATTGCAAGCACTCATATAGGGCATAAAATATGCAGGCATGATTCTAAAAACTATATATGTAAACTCATTTCATAGTCATAGCATTCTGAAGTGGCTTATATTATTTCTATTTGTAAAGATCATAAATCTGAGGCTTACAGAGTGTGAATAACTAGTCCAAGATAAAACAGCAAGTCAGTGAAAGATCCAGGCTTCAAATCTGGGTACTTCAAATCCAGGACTTCAAAATCTGTGCTCAACACGCTACACTATGCTACCAATGAAGACTTCCACCTTTAATTTGAATCAGAGATAGTGAATTCTCTGAAAGTCCAATGGTTAGGGCTTGGTACTTTCACTGCCAGGGTCCACGTTCCATCCCCAGTCAGGGAATTAAGACCCTGCAAGCCCAGTGGCAGGAAAAAAAAAAAAAAAAAGAATCGGAGATAGCTAAAGAAGATGGCAGAGTAAGCAGACTCTGGACAGTTCGTATATATCACTACGCCTCACTGGGAAATCCCAACAATTTCTGAATGGCTCAGAAAAGAACCAGTCACAGATCCAAATATTTCAGCTTTAGAAATTTATTTCAGCATGGACATCTGAGTGCTGCAGCTGCTGTGTATGGTCTTTTGTGTGGTCACAGGTGTTGGCTGTATTACTAGAGCACACAATGGAGAATGACAAGGCAAGCATAGTAGGGACTGCCAGCCCCAAGAGATGATGTGCCAAGTTTAGTGCTGAAAGCAAAGACATTCATGTGCCAGTTTTCTTCTAAATGCATTTTTATTGAAGAAAAACAAAGCTGTCTTCTAAAAACATCATCTGTGCATGGATAAAGGATGGCACTGCCTTAAAAAGAGTAGCATTAGCAGGCTTTGAAAATTAAAATTTTATTTTAATTAAAATTGAATATAGTAGACTAATGAAATTAGACAGTTACATCAAGGAATAACCACTTGAATATCAAGTAAACAATAAGAATCTATATATGTCTATTTTAGGAAGTCAAAATGTTGCTTATGTTTTCATGGGAAAAAATTAAAAAGTGAAAAATAAACCATAACCAGTGCTTAAACAAACAAACAAACAAACAAACAAAAAACACCTGGAACTTTCTATAAATAGAGGTTTCAATGACTGTATTAAGAAGTGCTTTGGTCAAGGGGACTAGAGCTTTCCTTATAGGAGTTGAGTCATCCAACTGACTTAAACAAATATCTGTGGATGATGATTATTCATGTGTACTATCGCAAGATGAATATACACATAAACTATAGATCTTGATAGCAAAAAGAAAACAGTACACAAGTCACTGTAATATAAATACATTAAGAAAGTAACATGATAAAATTACAAAGAAATGTTAGGATTCAAAGGAAGAAGATCCTCTTATAAGTTTTGAGACTAAGATGGTCCTAAGTAGGAATTAGAATTTGAGTTGGTGCCTAAGAAGTTAAAGCATGCATTCAACTGGAGAAAAAGGAAGGCATTCCAAGGATGGGGAGAATTGAGTGAATAAAGGGGAAGAGATGGGAAGATAAAATTTCAACATGAATGGAGATCTGTTCAAATTTTCGGGAGCAAAGTTTCAGTAACCTAGAAAAGATTACAGTCTAGTAACAGAACTGTGAACCAAAGGACAAGTACTAGGTCTTGTTCAAACTCCTCAGACCAGTGGTTGGATATATAACAGGCATTTGGAATTTAGGTGAAATTAAATGACTTGTAAGTGAAATGTTAAATGAAAAAATTTTGTAATAATATCTATGCAGATAACCATTATGTAATTAATGTAAGAGAGTGCATGTGCTCAGTATTGTCAAACTCTTTGAGACCCCATAGACTGTAGCTAAGCTTCTCTGTCCATGGAATTTTTCAGATATGAATACTGGAGGGGGCTGCCATTTCCTACTCCAGGGGATCTTTCAAACCTAGGAATTGAACTGTCATCTCCTTCATTAGAAAGCAGATTCTTTACCACTGCAGCAATGTAAACCATACAAGACACATTAAGGCACATACAAGACTGTGCACAGGAACAAAGAATACAGATTAATTTGCCTAGACAGTCAGAGGAGACTTCGAAAAGGATAATATTTAAGCTAAGCAGATTTTAAAGAGTAACAAAGAGGCTTCCAGATGAAATGAGTAAAGAATGGTATTTTTTTTAGAGATGATAGGACATACATCAGCATGATATATTATGCAAATGGTAAATTACTCAGTATGGTTTAATAAAAAAGGAAGTAGGAGATGATTGGCAGGGAGAATGGGACTGACTGAGAATTGGGACATATGAAAACAAATAAAGTTGGATTGTACATGCCCTCCTGAGAATATAGACTCTGTGCCCTAAGTAAGGGGGTGCCAATAATTAGAGCGTTGATATGATAAAAGTTTTTGTTTCAAAACTATTACAATCAATATGGAGAATGAAGTGGTAAGTTTCTGCAGACTAGGAAAAGCAACCATGAAAATTAGAACGTGACACATAAATAAGTAAAAATGAGCATGGGAAAACCTATATACATTATTGTAAAACATAAAAGTAAAGTGAAGTCGTTCAGTCATGTCCAGTTCTTTGCGACCCCATGGACTATAGCCTGCCAGGCTCCTCTGTCAATGTCAATGGGATTTTCCAGGCAAGAATACTGGAGTGGGTTGCCATTTCCTTCTCCAGGGGATCTTCCCAACCCAGGGATCGAACCCAAGTTTCCTGCACTACAGGCAGACTCTTTACTGTCTGAGCCAGCAGGGAAGCTCACATAAATGCTACTGCTACTACTACTGCTAAGTCGTTTTAGTCGTGTCCGACTCCGTGTGACCCCATAGTTGACAGCCCACCAGGCTCCCTCGTCCCTGGGATTCTCCAGGCAAGAACACTGGAGTGGGTTGCCATTTTCTTCTCTAAGGCATGAAAGTGAAAAGTCAAAGGAGGTGTTATATCCATGAATCATCAGAGTATGCTGGCTTTAGACAAAATTTATCATATGGGATTTGGATTCAGATGTTATTATTTTTTTTCTTTTAAGTTCCCACATTTTAACTTTTATGTTACTCTTAAGTAACAAAAAGCAAAGTAATGGATCTGACATCAGTTCTATATTTCAACATGTACTAAAGATGCTAGTAACATCAATATACACATTTTTCTTCATATCATAATACATCAGTTATAGTACTGCTAAGTCGCTTCAGTCATGTCCGACTCTGTGCGACCCCATAGACGGCAGCCCACCAGGCTTCCCCGTCCCTGGGATTCTCCAGGCAAGAACACTGGAGTGGGTTGCCATTTCCTTCTCCAATGCATGAAAGTGAAAGTGAAAAGTGAAAGTGAAGTCGCTCAGTCGTGTCTGACTCTAGCGACCCCATGGACTGCAGCCTACCAGGCTCCTCCGTCCACGGGATTTTCGAGGCAAAAGTACTGGAGTAGGATGCCATTGCCTTCTCCAGTTATAGTACTATTTGGTGTAATAGTAATACATATATAGAATATGACACACATATAGAATACGGATGATAAACTGCTCTAGCTTGCTACAGCCTTATAATGTACATAGCAATCTGATGCAAGGAAAGTTTGACTGTGATGACCCAAATATTTAATATATTAAGTATTTGAGTACATGACTTAGCAATACCCTCCAACTTAACATAATTTTTTTTAAATAAACCCAATCATTCAATCTTTCCCTATTTCTAAGCTGCCAATTAGTCCTGAGGAAAGACATAAAATGGTAATGCTTTGTACCATTACAAACTGATCTAGGCTCTCACTTCTGCTAAGTGATTTCTGCTTATCTCTACTTAAAATCTTGTTACTTTACCCAAAGTTCTTATTTAAAGTATTTTTATATTTTTCACAGATATAAAGCTAGCTTTTTTTTTTTTTCCTCCCTTAATTCTCTGGAAATCAAGTTGTTTTTCTTGAGGCCATTTAACATGAGCTACCTCAATATTTATCCACATCAGAAGGATCTGAATATTACTCCTATGTTCTTTTTGCCTTCAAGAAATAGTCTTTGAGGATATTTCTCCAAATGTTCAAGGGTACCTCTCCAAAAATTTTCTCTCATATTACCCTTTGGTCATCTACACAACCTCTTTGACCTTCAGTTTTCCCTCTTCGTCTATACATATAAGTAAAATTTCTCCAACTGTAAGCAAACTTTTAGCACTCTTTTAACCTGAACTCTCCTGAGCCAGGATGCTAAATCCCTCATCATCACATTCATTGCAACAGAGTCTACAAAATCCTTCCTACATTTTCATGCCTTAACCCTTTGTAATTTGGGTTCTACTACCATCACTCTACCCCACAGATTTAACCTCTTCAAAAATTAACCTTCAGCTCTCCAAATCCAAGGCTGCTCCAAATATTTCATATTCTTAAATGCTTCTTATTCTTTATCCTCTTAAATTGCTCTTTGATATCTGATACTAATTTGCACTAGTTTTTGAAACTTTATTTCCATGATCATCTTCAGTACAGTCAGACCTCCATAGCCATAGGTTCTACACCCGAAAATTCAACAAACTGCAGATCAAAAATATTCAGAAAAATTGCTAGAAGTTTCCCCAAATCAAAATTATTTACATAGTATTTATATTGCATTAGGTTTCATAAGTAATATCGAGATTATTTAAAGAATATTGGAGGATGTACAGAGTTTCATGCAAATACTATATTTCATATAAGGGATTTGATCAACTGTGGATTTCGGAATCTGCAGCAGTCCTGAAACTGATACTCTGAAGATACTAAGGGACAACTATGCTGTTTGTTCTCTGCCTCATGTTCCTCATCCTAAGCATTAGTATTCTCCATATTCAGTCCTTACTGCTCAACTCTGCTCTCTCAACATTCTCTCTGGAGCCAATGCTGTTTGTACCATTGCTTTTAATGGTAAAAATGTTTTTAAATAATTTTGATCTGAATGATTCCTGAATCTCTACCTCTATATGAGGTCATGCTAAAGCTTCAGTCCCTTTTTCTCAAACAAATTCCTCTAAGAAGGTATAATTAACATTCTTAAATAAACTAGGTATTGATTGATTTACAGCTAATATTTAAGAAATAAGCACTGAAAAGATTAGGATTAAAGGAGCATAATATATACATTTTGTGTCAGAAAAAAAGTATGTATAACCCATGGAATATATACATGTACATGTGTATATATAGATAGATATACATATTTGTGTGTAGAATTTATAACTCTAAGTAAATTTGTGTATATGGATTTTTGTATTATTTTTATACTTAAACTTTTCTGTAAGCTGAAATTATTTCCAAATGTAAATTATAAAAATATCTGCAAAGTAATTGTAATTGTACTGAGAGGTATTTCATACTTTTGAAGAAATTTATCATAAAACAAGAAAATTAGATACAAATAAACTAATCTTTCAACTCAAGATGCTTAAAAAACAAAAAGACACACTTTATATATCTAAGGTAAACATGAAGAAAAAATTAAATAATGTGGTCAAGGATAAAAATTAATATATGTGAGTAATATATATGAGTATCCCTGTTGAAAACTATGGAATGTCTATTTTCATTGGGGCATTGATTGACTCAAGGAGTTGCTTGAAAGAATAAATGCATTCAGTTCAGTTCAGTTCAGTCACTCAGTCGTGTCCGACTATTTGTGACCCCATGAATCACAGCACACCAGGCCTTTCTGTCCATCACCAACTCCCGGAGTTCACTCAGACTCACGTCTTTCGAGTCAGTGATGCCATCCATCCATCTCATCCTCAGTCGTCCCCTTCTCCTTCTGCCCACAATCCCTCCCAGCATCAGAGTCTTTTCCAATGAGTCAACTCTTCGCACCAGGTGGCCAAAGTACTGGAGTTTGAGCTTTATCATCATTCCTTCCAAGGAAATCCCAAGGCTGATCTCCTTCAGAATTGACTCGTTGGATCTCTTTGCAGTCCAAGGGACTCTCAAGAGTCTTCTCGAACACCACAGTTCAAATGCATCAATTCTTCAGCACTCAGCCTTCTTCACAGACCAACTCTCACATCCATACATGACTACTGGAAAAGCAATAGCCTTGACTAGACGGACCTTAGTCAGCAAAGTAATATCTCTGCTTTTGAATATGCTATCTAGGTTGGTCATAACTTTGCTTCCAAGGAGTAAGCATCTTTTAATTTCATGGCTGCAGTCACCATCTGCAGTGACTTTGGAGCCCCCAAAAATAAAGTCTGACATTGTTTCCACTGTTTACCCATCTATTTTCCATGAAGTGATGGGACCAGATGCCATGATCTTCGTTTTCTAAATGTTGAGCTTTAAGCCAACTTTTTCACTCTCCTCTTTCACTTTCATCACGAGGCTTTTTAGTTCTTCTTCACTTTCTGCCATAAGGGTGGTGGAATTACAGAGCACTGATTAGTTCTCAAAAAGATAAATGTATCAAACCTACCCTACTGTCTACCTACAGCAGTTTCATCATGTGTAGCCTTCACTCACACTTTCAAAGCCTTCAGGGTGTTGGATTCTAACAAGGACATAGCTTTGGATCTCCAGTTCTTCTCCTATATTTGATCATCCATTCTCCTGTTCTTTTTTTCTTCCACCATTCAGATACTTTTTTTAAAAAATCAAAGATAAAGTTTCCAGATATATAAAGTGAATAACTATTTTCTTCATTTTTGTTTCACATTTTCTGTGGTTTCATTTTATATTGGTTACTATCTTATACTTTATGTGAAATAAAACTTTAAAGCTTCTATATAGAATTAGATCTTACAGAAAAGAAACACTGTTTACTCATTGGTACTCTCAATTTATTGTTATTCAGTCACTGAGTTGTGCCCATGTCTGCAACTCCATGGACTGCAGAATGCCAGGCTTCCCTGTCCATCACCATCTCCCAAGGTTTATTCAAACTCATGTCCATCAAGTCGGTGATGCCACCCAACCATTTCATCCTCTGTCATCCCTTTCTCCTCCTGCCTTCAATTTTTCCCATCAGGGTCTTTTCTAATGTGTCAGCTCTTCGCATCAGGTGACCAAAGTTTTGGAGCTGCAGCTTCAGCATCAATCTTTCCAATGAATATTCAGAGTTAATTTTCTTTAGGACTGACTGGCTTGATCTCCTTGCAGTCAAAGGGACTCTCAGGAGTCTTCTCCAGAACCACAGTTTGAAAGCATCAATTCTTTGGCACTCAGCTTTTTTATCATCCAACTCTCACATCCATAAATGACTACTGGAAAAACATATCTTTGACTATAAGGACCTTTACAGGCAAAGTAATGTCTCTGCAGTAAGTATTTCATGATCTGAGCCACAGTCAGCTGCTGGTCTTGTTTCTGCTGACTGTACAGAGCTACTCCATCTTCCGCTAAAAAAGAATATATCCAATCTGATTTTGGTATTGACCACATGGTGATGTCCATGTGTAGAGTTGTCTCTTGTGTTGTTGGAAGAAGAGGATGCTATGACCAGTACATTCTCTTGGCAGAAGTCTGGTAGTCTTTCTCCTCATTCATTTTGTACTCCAAGATCAAACTTGTCTGACATTCTAGGTATATGTTGAGTTCCTACTACTGCTTTCCAGTTCCCTATAATGAAAATCACATCTTTTTTTGGTGTTAGTTCTAGAAGATCTTGTAGGTTTTCAGAGAACCATTTAACTGTGGCTTCTTTGGCGTTAGTGCTTGTGGTATAGACTAGGATTACTGTGATGTTGAATGCTTTGCCTTGGAAACAAACCAAAGTCATTCTATAATTTTTGAGACTGCCCACAAGTACTGCACTTTGGAATCCTTTGTTGACTATAAGGGCTGTTCCACTTATTCTAAGGAATTCCTGCCAAAAGTAGTAGATATAATGGTCTTCTGAAATTAAATTTGCCCATTCCTGTCCATTTTTGTTTACTGATTCCTGAACTGTTGTTGTTCACTCTTGCCATATCCTGTTTGACCATGTCCAATTTAACTTGATTTATGAGCCTAACATTCCAGGTTCCTATGGCAATACTGTTCTTTACAACAATACTTCACTTTCCTTGGAAGAAAAGTAATGACAAACCTTGACAGCATAGTAAAAAGCAGAGACATGACTTTGCCTATGAAGATCCAAAGCTATGGTTTTTATAGTAGTCATGTACAGATGTGAGAGCTGGACAGCAAAAGAGGCTGAACACTGAAGAACTGATGCCTTTGATCTGTGGTGTTGGAGAAGACTCTTGAGGGTCCCTTGGAGAGCAAAGAGATTAAACCAGTCAATCGTAAAGGAAACAACACTGAATATTCACTGGAAGTGCTGATGTTGAAGCTGAAGCTCCAATACTCTGGCTACCTGTTGCAAAGAGCTGATTCTTTGGAAAAGACCTTGATGCTGAGAAAGATTGAAGGCAGGAGGAGAAAGGGAAAACAGAGGATGAGATGGTTGAATGGCATTACTGACTCAATGGATATGAGTTTGAGCAAGCTCTGGGAGATGGTGAAGGACAAGGAAGCCTGGTGTGCTGCAGCCCATGGGTCTCAAATAGTTGGACATGCCTGGCCAACGGAACTACAACAACTGCTTTCTAAAATGCTGTCTAGGTTTGTCATAGCTTTCCTTTCCAAGGAGCAATTGTCTTTTAATTTCATGGCTGCAGTCATCATCCACAGTGATTTTCAGCCCAAGAAGTCTCTATTTCCACTGCTTCCTCATTTATTTGGCAAAAGTTATTGGACTGGATGCCATGATCTTACGTTTTTGAAAGATGAGTTTTAAGCCAGCCTGTTATCTCTCCTCTTTTACCTTTATCGAGAGGTTCTTCAATTCCTCTTCACTTTCTGCCATCTAGGTTGTGTCATCTGTGAAAGTTTGTTGCTGAACCATGAAAGACACTGGGATTCTTGGCCTCCAGGGGAGAAGAATTCAATCCAGGGCCAGAGACGAGGCTTGATCTCTCAGAGCTTTTGTGTAATAGAGTTTTATTAAAGTAAAAAAGGGATAGAGAGTGCTTTTGACATAGATATCAGAAGGGGCCAGAAAGAGTACCCCCTTGCTAGTGTTAGCAATGGAGTTATATACTTTTAATTAGTTATTACAATGAATCAAAAAAATGTCTGGAAGTTGTAAAAGTTTTACCAGACCCACTCCCACAGTTTACATTCTAAGATACCAGGATTACTCACAAGGTTTTCAGGAAGAAGAAACTGTCCTCAAGAAGGATACGTTGTTGTAGAATCCCTAGTACAGAGTTTAAACTGAGTTATGTAATTGACTAAGACTAAGAAATGTAGACAAAAAAAAAAAAAAAAGTTTGTCCTTTCATCCTTGAGAATTCCAGACCCCTCTCTCCTTGGGGACACCGGACCTCTTATCAACCTGCCTAAGAATTGACTCTCATCTGCATATCTGAAGTTATTTGTATTTCTCCTGGAAATCTTGATTTCAGTTTAAGCTTCATCTACCTTGACATTTTGCATGATGTATTATGCATATAAGTGAAATAAGAAGGGTGACGATATACCACCTTGACATACTGCTTTCCCAATTTGGAATCAGTCCATTGTTCCAAGTCCAATTCTAACTGTTGCTTCTTAACCTGCATACAGGTTTCTCAGGAGGCAGAAAAGGTGGCCTTTTATACCCATCTTTTTTTTTTTAATTTTATTTTTTTACTTTACAGTACTGTATTGGTTTTGCCATACATTGATATGAATCCACCACAGGTGTACATGAGTTCCCAACCCTGAACCCCCCTCCCACCACCCTCCCCATATCATCTCTCTGGGTTATCCCAGTGCACCAGCCCCAAGCATCCTGTATCCTGTATCGAACCTAGACTAGCGATTCATTTCTTACATGATAGTATACATGTTTCAATGTCATTCTCCCAAATCATCCCACCCTCTCCCTATCCCAGAGTGCAAAAGTCTGTTCTTTACATCTGTGTCTCTTTTGCTGTCTCTTAGGGTTATCATTACCATCTTTCTAAATTCCATATATATGTGTTAGTATACTGTATTGATGTTTTTCTTTCTGGCTTACTTCATTCTGTATAATCGGCTCCAGTTTCATCCTAGAACTGATTCAAATGTATTCTTTTTAATGGCTGAGTAATACCCCATAGTGTATATGTACCACAGCTTTCTTATTCATTCGTCTGCTGATGGACATCTAGGTTGCTTCCGTGTCCTGGCTATTATAAACAGTGCTGCGATGAACATTGGGGTACACGTATCTCTTTCAATTCTGGTTTCCTCGGTGTGTATGCCCAGAAGTGGGATTGCTGGGTCACAAGGCAGTTTTATTTGTAGTTTTTTAAGGAATCCCCACACTGTTCTCCATAGTGGCTGTACTAGTATTCCCGTATTCCCATCCTTTTAAAAATTTTCCAGTTTGTTGTGATGTAAATAGTCAAAGGCTTCCCATAGTCAATGAAGCAGAAGTAAATGTTTTTCTCAAATTATCTTGCTTTTTTATGATCCAGTTGATGTTGGTAATTTGATCTCTGGTTCCTTTGCTGTCTCTAAATCCAGCTTGTACATCTGGAAGTCTTGGTTCATGTACTGTTGAGTCCTAGCTTGGAGAATTTTGAACATTACCTTGCTAGCATGTGAAAGGAGTGAAATTGTCTGAACATTCTTTAGCATCGCCTTTCTTTGGGATTTGAATGAAAACTGACTTTTTTCAATCCTGTGGCCACTGCTGAGTTTTCTAAATTTGTTGCCATATTGAGTACAGCACTTTAACAGAATCATCTTTTAAGATTTGAAATATCTCAACTGAAATTCCATTATCTCCACTAGTTTTGTCCATAGTGTTGCTTCCTAAGGTCCACTTGATTTCACACTCCAGGATGTCTGGCTCTAGGTGAGTGATCACAACATTGTGTTACCCTGATCTTCAAGATCTTTTCTTTTTTTTTTTAATATAAATTTATTTATTTTAATTGGTGGTTAATTACTTTACAGTATTGTATTGGTTTTGCCATACATCAACATGAATCCTCCACAGGTATACACATGTTCCCCATCCTGAACCCCCTTCCTTCCTCCCTCCCCATAGCATCTCTCTGGGTTGTCTCAGCTCTTCTGTGTATTTTTGCCACCTCTTCTTCCTATCTTTTCTTCTGTTCAGTCCATGCCATTTCTGTCCTTTACTGTGCCGATCTTTTCATGAAATGTTCCCTTGGTATGTTTGATTTACTTGAAGAGATCTCTAGTCTTTCCCTTTCTATTATTTTCCTTTATTTCTTTGCATTGTTCACTTAGGAGGGCTTCCTTATCTTTCCGTGTTAGTCTTTGGAACTCTACATTCAGATGGGTATATATTTTCTTTTCTCCTTTGCCTTTTGCTTCTCTTCTAGTCTCAGCTATTTGTAAGGCCTCCACAGACAGCCATTTTTTCCCTTTTTTGCATTTTTTTTTTCTTGTGGATGGTTTTGATCACTGTCTCCTGCACAAACCTCCATCTATGGTTCTTCAGGTACTCTATCAGATCTAATCCCTTTAATATATTTATTACCTCCACTGTATAACCATGAGGGATTAGATTTAGGTCATACCTGAATGGCCTATTTTCCCTACTTTTTTTCATTTTAAGTCTGAATTTTGCAATACGGAGATCATATTCTGAGCCACAGTCAGGTGACAGTGTTGTTTTTGCTGATTGTGTAGAACTTCTCCATCTTTGGCTGTAAAGAAAATAATCAGTCTGATTTCAGTATTGACCATCTGGTGATGTCCGCGTGTAGAGTCATTTCTTGTGTGGTTGGAAGAGGGTGTTTGCTATGACCAGTGAATTCTTTTGGCAAAACTCTGTTAGTCTTTGCTCTGCTTCATTTTTTTACTCTTAGGCTAACTTGCCTATTACTTCAGATATCTCTTGCCTTCCTACTTCTGCATTCCAGTCCCCTATGATGAAAAGTACATCTTTTTTCGTGTGTGTGTGTGTTAGTTCTAGAAGGACTTGTACGTCTTCACAGAACCGTTCAACTTCAGCTTCTTCAGCATTAGCGGTTGGGACATAGACTTGGATTACTTTGATGTTGAATGGTATGCCTTGGAAACAAACTGAGATCATTCTGTCATTTTTCAAACTGCACCCAAGGACTGCATTTTGAACTCTTTTGTTGACTTTGTGGGCCACTTAATTTCTTCTAAAGGATTCTTGACCAAAGTAGTAGATATAATGGTCATCTGAATTATATTTGCTCATTCCAGTCCATTTCAGTTTACTGATTCCTAAAATGTCGATGTTCACTCTTGCCATCTCCTGTTTGACCACTTCCAATTTACCTTGATTCATGGACCTAACATTCTAGATTCCTATGCAATATTTTTCCTTACAGCATCAGACTCTATTTTCATCACCAGACACATCGACTACTGGGTATTGTTTCAGCTTTGACACAGACTCTTCATTTCTTCTGAAGCTATTTTTCTGCTCTTCTCCAGTAACATATTGGCACCTACTGAACTGTGAGTTTATCTTTCAGTATCATATCTTTTTGTTTTTTCATACCATTCATGTGGTCCTCAAGAAAGGAATGCTGAATCCCTTCTCCTGTGAACCATGTTTTCTCAGAACGCTCCATCATGACCAGTCCATCTTGCTTGGCCCTGCACAGCATGGCTCATAGTTTCACTGAGCTACCCATGTGGTTAATTTGATTAGTTATCTGTGGTTGTGGTTTTCATTCTGTCTGCCCTCTGATGCATGAAGATAACGGGCTTGTGAAATCTTCCTGATACAAAGGACTGGCTATGGAGAAAAGTGGGTCTTGCTCTGGCCATACTCGGTAAATCTTTAATCCAATTTTCTGCTGATCTGTGGGTCTGTATTCCCGCCCTGTAGTGTGCCTTGAGCTCACACTATTGTAGGGTTAATGACGACCTCCTCCAAAAGGATTTATGCCAGTGTACCATAACTCCCAGTGTTACAGGAAGGGGAACCTCTTCCAGGGCCTGAAAGTAGGCTCTTCTCTAACCATCAGAAATGGATTGTCCAAGGAGACACATGAGCTGACAAAGCAAGAGATTATTGGAAAGGTGGCCAGAGAACAGTAGGGTAAAGGAATCCAGGATAAGTGCTCTCCACATGGCTCACTTTGATGGTGATTGGGATTAGTTTCTGTGTTGCCTTTGGCCCATCATTCTGACTCAGAGTCTTTCCTGGTGGCACACACATTGCTCATCCACAATGGATGCTAGTGAGAAGAATTCTTGGAAGTGGTTGGACAATTGATGTCTCCTTTTGACCTTTTTTGAACTCTTCCAGTTGCTTATTCGTTTTATGTTCCTTACCAGGACCTCTTATCATAAAACAATGCAAAAGGTTACAGTGGTGCCTAGGCAGGGTGAGTGGTTTCAGTCAGCATGGTTCCACTAACACCATAACTGCTACAGTCAGTGTCCCTGGCCCAGCAACAGGCCACTGTTGACCCACGCCTCAACCAGAGACTCCAGAATACTCACAGGCAAGTCTAACTCAGTCTCTGGTGGGGCCACTGCTCATTTTTCCTGGGTCCTGGTGCACACAAGGTTTTGTTTGTGCCCTCCAAGAGTGTATTTCCCCAGTTCTGTGGAAGTTCTGTAATCAAAACCCACTTGCCCTCAAAGTCAAATTCCTTGGGGGTTCTCAGTCCCTTTTCTGGATCCCCAGGTTGGAGAATTTGTTGTGGGCACTAGAACTTTCACAACAGTGTAGAACTTCTTTGGTGTAATTGTTTTCCTGTTTGTGGGTCGTCTACTTGGTGGCTCTATAGTGGGGCTAATGGTGACCTCCTCCAAGAGGACTTATGCCACACACTGAGCCTCTCAGGACTGTTGCTACCAGATCCTTGTCCCTGTGGCTACCAGATCCTTGTCCCTGTGGCAGGACACTGCTGACCTGTGCCTCTGCAGGAGACCCTCAAACACTCACAGGCAGATCTGGCTCAGTCTTTGTGTGGATCACTGTCCCTTTCCCTGGTTCTAGTGAACACAAGGTTTTGCTTGTTCACTCCAAGCATCTCTGGCAGTATGAGATTTGATTTTAAATGTGATTGCACCCCTACTACCATCTTGTTGTGTCTCTCCCTTTACCCTTAGACAGGGAGAATGATTTCTGGTGGTATCCAACACTCTCCCACTGATGGTTGTTCAACAGCTAGTTGCAATTTTGGTGCAATCGCAGGAGAAGATTAGCACAAGTCCATCTACTCTGCCATCTTGAGTGTCCACTCTTTCTATTTATAGATAGGATTAATTCAACTCAAAGTTCTTTTAGAAACCACTTATAATCTCCCATCACCTAGGCAATAATGGAATGCAACTTTCATTCACATTTTTTTAAGTTCTGGGGAACTCTCTTTAACCTTTATTTTTAATACACATGCATTTTAACGTGTATATTGCTCATTTGTATGATTATGGTGTGATCACTCACCGAGAGTCAGACATCCTGAAATGCAAAGTCAAGTGGGCCTTAGGAAGCATCACTATGAACAAAGCTAGTGGAGGTGATGGAATTCCAGTTGAACTCTTTCAAATCCTGAAAGATGATGCTGTGAAAGTGTTTACTCAATATGCCAGCAAATTTAGAAAACTCAGCAATGGCCACAGGACTGGAAAATGTCACTTTTCATTCCAATCCCAAAGAAGGGCAGTGCCAAAGATTGTTCAAACTACAGCACAATTGAACATATCTCACACACTAGCAAAGTGATGCTCAAAATTCTCCAAGTCAGACTTTGACAGTATGTGAACTAAGAACTTACTGATTTTCAAGATGGATTTCAAAAAAAACAGAGGAATCAAAGATCAGATTGTCAATATCTGTTGGATCATATACAAGGCAAGAGAATTCCAGAAAAACATCTATCTGTCTAACTGATTATGCTAAAATCTTTTTCTATGCAGATTACAAGAAACTGTGGGAAATTCTTCAAGAGATAATAGTATCAGATCACTTCCCCTGTCTCTTGAGAAATATGTATGCAGGTCAAGAATCAACAGTTAGAATCAGACATGGAACAAAAGACTGGTTCTAAATTGGGAAAGGAGTATGTCAAGACTGTATATTGTCACCTTGCTTATTTTACTTATACGCAGAGTACATCATGTACTGGATGCAGAGTACATTCCAGACTGGATGTAACCCAAGCTAGAATCAAGATTGCCAGGAGAAATATCAATAGCTTCAGATATGCAGATGTCCAGAGAAGGCACTGGTGGCCCACTCCAGTACCCTTGCCTGGAGAATCCCAGGAACGGAGGAGCCCAGTGGGCTGCCATTTATGAGGTCGCACAGAGTCAGACACGACTGACGCGACTTAGCAGCAGCAGCAGCATGCAGATGTCACCACCTTTATGGAAGAAAGTGAAGAGGAACTAAAGAGCCTCTTGATGAAAGTGAAAGAGGAGAGTGAAAAATCTGGCTTAAAGCTCAACAATCAAAATACGAAGATCATGGCATCTGGTCGCATCACTTCATGGCAAATAGATGGTGAAACAATGAAAACAGTGACAGACTTTATATTGGGGGGATCCAAAATCACTGCAGATGGTGACTGCATCCATGAAATGAAAATATGCTTGCTCCTTGGAAGGAAAGCTGACAACCTAGACAGCATATTAGAAAGCAGAGACATTACAGACAAAGGTCCATCTAGTTAAAGTTATGGTTTTCCCAGTAGTCATGTATGGATATGAGAGTAGGACTATAAAGAAAGCTGAGAGCCAAATAATTGATGCTTTTGAACTGATGTTGGAGAAGACTCTTGAGAGTTCATTGGATGTCAAGGATAACAAACCAGCCAATCTTAAAGGAAATCAGTCCTGAATATTCATTGGAAGTACTGATGTTGAAGCTGAAACTCCAATACTTTGGCCACTTGATGCAAAGAGCCGACTCACTGGAAAAGACCCTTATTCTGGAAAAGACTGAAGACAGGAGGAGAAGGGGGCGACAGATGATGAGATGGTTGGATGGCATCACTGACTCAATGGACATGAGTTTGAGCAAGCTCCAGGAGTTGGTGATGGACAGGGAAGACTGGTGTGCTGCAGTCCACGGGATTGTAAAGAGTCAGACACAACTGAATGTCTGAACTGACCTAAGCCCAGAAGAAATAGAAAATATTAACAGACTGATTATAAATACTAAATGAATTTGCAATTTTAAAACTCCCAGCAAATAAAAGTTTAGGACCCGGTGGTTCCGCAGGCAAAGTCTAACATTTAGAGAAGAGTTAGCACATATTCTTTTGAACCTATTTAAAAAAAATTGCAGAGGATGGAACAATTTTGAACTCATTCAATGAGGTCACCATCACCCTGATAACAAAACCAGACCCAGATACTATGAAGGAAGAAAATTACAGCCAATATCACAGATAAACATAGATCCAAAAATCATCAATAAAATACAAGCAATCTGTATCCAACAAGACATTAAAAGATCATATACCATGATCAAGTGAGACTTAATCCCAGGGATGCAAGGATTTTTCATTATCTACAAATTAATCAGTGTGGTGTACCAAATTGAAGAATAAAAAACAATTTCAATACATGCAGAAAAAGCTTTCAATAAAATTCAGAAATAATTTGTGACTCTCCAGAAAGAACTCTCTCTCTGAAATAACTCTCCAGAAAGTGGGAACAGAAGGAACATATGACATACCCACAGCTAACATCATACTCGGTGGTGAAAAGGTGAAAGCATTTCCTCTGAGATCAGGAACAAGACAAGGATGTCCACTCTCTCCACTTTTATTCAACATAGTTTTGGAAGTCCTAGCCACAGCAATCAGAAATGTAAAAGAAATAAAAGGAATCAAAACTGGGGAAATAGAAGTAAAATTGTCACTATTTGCAAATGACATGATATTATTATACATGTGAAAGTATTAGTTGCTCAGTCGTGTACAACTCTGCAACCCCATGGTCTGTAGGCAACCAGGCTCTTCTGTCCATGTAATTCTCCAGGGAAGAATGCTGGAGTGGGTAGTCATTCCCTTTTCCAAGGTATCTTCTCAATCCTGGGATCAAACCTGGGTCTCCTGCATTGCAGGCAGATTTTTTTTTTTTTTTTTTTTACCATCTGAGCCACCAGAGATGCCTGATACTATACATAGAAAATCCTAAAGATGCTTACTTTTGAAGTTTCAGTGAACCCAAGAGTAAATTATACACAATAACCTAGAAAAAAACGGTTGGTCCCCAAAGAGAAGCATTTATTTCTACACTGCAGATTTATTTTCCAATCAGCAAGAAGGTATTAAGCTTTTTGAGTAATGCTTGTTTAAAGATTCAGAGGAGAGGGTAGACTTTTGTTAATTGTAAAATAAACAAATCTGAAGCAGAAACAGGAGATTATGCCCAAGAAAAACTGAATATGTTTTCTAAAGCATAAAGATAACCTTGAAAACTATTCCCCTCACTGAATTTAGGACCACTTATAATCAAGTCACACATAGTGTATCTGGCCTGGGACTAAGTTCTCTATCAATTATAGTATCAATAACCCTTGACCTATTCAGTTTAGACATTTTCCCACCAGGAAACTTATATGATTTTTGCCTCATTCCCTGAGGAAATTTCTAGATATTTACTAATTAATCTCACAAATTCATCAGCATTAACTTTTTAAAGCATGATTCTGAGTGAAAATGCATTCTACCATGATATGTGTTTGATGTTAACATAGTTTCTTAGAAACAAAATCTCACAACCCAGAGTTTTCAGATATTTTCAAGTTTTGAGACTTTTTAAGCACATGCTTATGTTTCAGTGATAATAACTACAGAAAATTAGCGAAGGGTTATTGAATATCCTTTATAACTACGGGGTGTTTGATTTCAGTTTTTCTATAAATGTGTGAATATTTACTCTCCATCTTTCCAGAGATCGAACCCAGGTCTCCTACATTGCAGGTGGATTCTTTACCATCTGAGTCACCAGGGAAGGCCAAGAATACTGGAGTGAGTAGCCTATCCCTTCTCCAGGGGATCTTGCCCACCCAGGAATCCAACCAGGTCTTCTGCATTGCAGGCTGATTCTTTACCAGTTGAGCTACCAGGAAAGCCCCCATTACATGGAATCAAACAATAAGGCAAAGGTACAGGGCTTAGTTTTTAAGGTGATGTTTTTCACATTAGCATTCACAGACTCTGAGAGGTCTGAAGATAATCTTTCAGGTCTGTGATTTCCCAAGTTTGAGAAACACTACCTTAAATTCAAGACTGAATCAAATGGATAAGTGACAGGATGAAGATTATGCACTGTTGTGAGTAGATCTTTGTGTCCATCTCAGATCACTCCAAGGAACTGCCCATATCTCATCAACAAAAGCCCAACATGACTTTATAAAGGAAGAGAAATATTTGTGTGCTATGGAAAGGTAAAGGGCTTTGGGTTCAAACAGAACTGGCTCAGATTTAGATTATGGCTTCAGCATTTTCTGGCTGGTTATCAGACTTTTCAGTTCTCTGGTAGGGCTGAAGATAGAGTGAAATAATAAATGCAAAGTTGTATTGGTACTCAAATCAATACCAGGCCCATAATAACTGTTTGATAAAGGTTGCTCCCACTTAACTCAGAATTTAGCATGAAAATGAAATATTCTGACACCAAATTCAGTGGTTTTACCTTTTTAATGCCAAAGTAAAACTATTACGTCGCTCAGTCATGTCCAGCTCTTTGTGACTCTATACTCTGTCCAAGGAGATCCAACCAGTCCATTCTGAAGGAGATCAGCCCTGGGATTTCTTTCGAAGGAATGATGCTAAAGCTGAAACTCCAGTATTTTGGCCACCTCATGCGAAGAGTTGACTCATTGGAAAATATTCTGATGCTGGGAGGGGTTGGGGGCAGAAGGAGAAGGGGACGACAGAGGATGAGATGGCTGGATGACATCACTGACTTGATGGACGTGAGTCTGAGTGAACTCCGGGAGATGGTGATGGACAGGGAGGCCTGGCATGCTGCGATTCATGGGGTCGCAAAGAGTCGGACATGACTGAGCAACTGAACTGAACTGAACTGAACTGACTGTCCATGGAACTCTCTAGGCAAAATCACTGGAGTGGGTTGCCATTTCCTTCTCCAAGGGATCTTCCCAACTCAGGGATCAAACCCAAGTTTCCTGCATTGTAAGCAGATTCCTTACTGTCTGAGTGACCAGGGAAGCTCTTATAATGCCAAGTTGCCCTTGGGGGGAAAAAAAAAGTAAAATAATTCAAGGATAAATGTTTTTTACTGTGGTTCTTTATTGTTTCCAGTGAAGAACAGAAAATATATGTATTAATTGTATCATTACCATGGATTAAAAGGCATTTTGAACTAATCTAATCTGAAACAATTTACTGTGTGTAGTTCTCAAACATTTGGGAAAGTTTAAAACCAAAATTAAGAGAACACAAAGCCCCACAATCTTCTCATTTCTAGAGTCACTTTCAGTCTTAGTCTCGCACAGCTGTTATACTGGGAACCATCCAACTGCACAGAGATAGATCTCTTTTTCCACTCATTTGCATAATTCTGAATTCCTTTCAGAGGATGCATAATACCAGTGCAGAAATATAAAGACTCAACAACAGTCATCTAAGGAAGAATTCAATCAACTAGAACAGCTGTTCATCAGAAATGTTGCAAAGCTTCCTTTATCAACCATATGTTTCTTCCTGACAGTTGCAATTCCAAAATTATATTGGTTACCTTTTATTCGGGTATAGTATTAAAATATTTCTCAATTGCACCATTCAAAACATGAAAAGCTTTGAAATAAAACATTGAAATAGCTTCTTGGTTTGTGTGTGTGTGTATAAAAGAGAGAAAAATCTTATGCACCAGTATTTAGCTTCATCTTACTCAGTTTGCGAAGTTGCATTGTAATACATTAATCATTTATATGTTGATTTAGATGTAGCAAAATTATTAGAGCATAATCATCTTCAATGCTAACCTACCTGGGTTTACATCCTGATTTTACCTCTTATATTATGTGACTGTGGGTTGCTTATCTCTGTGTTCCTCACTTCAACATGTCAAATGGAGACAATAATACTACCTTCCCTATATACTTGTTTTGAAAGATTGAGCGCATCTATGAAAAAGCATAGAACATTGTTTGAATCATCATAAATATTATATAAGTTATAGTTTTCATAATTAGTACTATTTAACATTATCCCATAAATTTATCCTTATTTTTTAAGCAAATTAATTGCGGTATAATTTGGTTACCCTATAATCGGGCTTCCCTGGTGGCTAAAATGGCAAAGAATTTGCTTGCAAGAAAGAGATCCAGGTTCAGTCCCTGGGTTGGGCAGATTCCATGGAGAAGGGAATGACAACCAACTCCAGTATTCTTGCCTAGAGAACTTCATGGATGGAGGAACCTGGCATGCTACAGTCCATCAGGTCATTATGAGTCAGATATGACTGAATGACTAATCAGATTTAATTTGGAAGATAGTTACTTTGGAAGACAAAAGAAGCATTTTCTATAGTCTGTTAGACATCACATTTTTATAATTTGCATACAGACTAGACAGATAGCTATTAAAACTTTAATTATGTTATTAAAACAATTATTTCAATATTAATTCTTGAATATGACCATTTCATAGTTTAAATGGCATGAGTACAGGGGTCTGCTCCCACTTGTTCATCTTTGTAACCCTGGTAATTAGCACAGTACTGGACATGTATTTACACTCAATCAGTGTGTGCTGAGATATATTTAGTAAATGAGATCTATTTAGTAAATGAGTTCTATTTAGTAAATAGTGGATATTGGCTTATATGTCTTGAAATTTTGTGATTTTTTGTACAAATTATCTTTTCTATTGTATCACAATAAAGTACCAATTTTCCATTTTTAAGTCATGCAAACTTTAAACTTTACAAGTATTTTTTCCAATCAAAGATTTAGCCATACTCCTTTTGCTGGCATAAATCAGATTTGTGTTGTTAAAAAAAAGTGAAAGTGAAAGTCACTCAGTGGTGTCCAACTCTTTGCAATCTCATGGACTAAACAGTCCGTGGAATTCTCCTGGCCAGAATACTGAAGTGGGTAGCGTTTCCCTTCTCCAGGGAATCTTCACACCCCCAGGGATCAAACCCAGGTCTCCTTCATTGCAGGCGGATTCTTTACCAACTGAGGTATCAGGGAAGCCTGTTAAAAAGAAAAGAACTCTTAAAACATAACTACTATTGCAAGGAAAAAATAATTTTAAAAATTTAAGCATCACTTAATTGGATAGACTATAGTTGTGGTTCTCAATAGAGATTCTGATTCAATGGATATGGGATGTACTTCAGAATCTGTAGAAATTCACCAATGCTTATTGAAAGTCGTTTGCATATATGTGCAAAATGTGCATATGTTAATTATTGCTATTATATTGATCAATTATATCAGTCTGAAAGGCAATAAATGCTGTTTCCAATATCAAATGGGGAATAAGTAAGATATTACAGGGAGGGTAGAATAAAAAAAGTATTATAAATAAATAAAACACTGATTAAGGATGATTTAATTTATTTCTGGAGAAGGCCATGGCACCCCACTCCAATACTCTTGCCTGGAAAATCCCACGGACGGAGAAGCCTGGTGGACTGCAGTCCATGGGGTCACTAAGAGTCGAACACTGAGCACTACTGAGCGACTTCACTTTCACTTTGCACTTTCACGCATTGGAGAGGGAAATGGTAACTCACTCCAGTGATCTTGCCTGGAGAATACCAGGGTTGGGGGAGCCTGGTGGGCTGCTGTCTATGGGGTCACATAGAGTTGGACATGACTGAAGTGACTTAGCAACAGCAGCAATTTATTTTAATTTATTTTGTTATTTTTAATATAAATTTATTTCTTTTAATTGGAGGTTAATTACTTTACAATATTGTATTGGTTTTGCCATACATCAACATGAATCTGCCACAGGTATACACGTGTTCCCCATCCTGAACACCCCTCCCTCCTTCCCCGTACCATCCCTCTGGGTCGTCCAGGTTCAATGCATGATATTGGATGCTTGGGGCTGGTGCCCTGGAGCAATTTATTTCTGTAAGGTGTCACAGAGACATAAAATGTTTTTTGGGAAGTTGCAACTAACCATCACCTTTAGACATTTCTAATAAAGCTTAAACTAAGCATGTGCTGATATAGCTTAGACCTTTAATATTTTTCAAATGATAGTCCTTTCATAGGAAACTTACAATATATATAATCAAATTATGCTCACATCTTTACAGTTATGTCAAAAAGTCACTTGTTCCATATTTAAATAACATCTAGCTAATCTCTCAACTTCTGGATTCTGTCTTTTAATCTACTATTAAAATCAAACAATTGAAACATGAAAATATTGGAGAACTCTTGCCAAGGGTAACAATTGCCTAGGGTAAAGGTGTTCACGCCTAGAATAAAATGTGTGCTATTAATCAGCAGTTTATTAAAATGCTTTTTAAAAATATTAATGATCTTGTTACAGCACTTAAGATCATGTCATTGAGGTGCATCTACTATTATAGTGGTTTATTGCAAGTCATGATGAAAGTGAAGCATAATTTTTTCTTCTTTAGGTCCATTCATTATAACAAATTTCAAAATCTAATCATTAAGCAGTGTAGATTATACTTTCAATATATTATTGATTTATGAAACATTTATGTTTATAATGCTTTACTATCTCCTTATGAGAATTTTTTAGGTGAAAGAGTACTAAACAGAATCCAAGACTGGATTAATTATACTAATTAATTTACTAATTCATTCATTTAACCAAGAATTTTCAGGTGCTGGTGTTGTATCATGTACTGTGATAGACTCTGGTGATCAAATTACAAATAAGATATAGTATATATTAATTTTTCTCTTATAATTCGGTGTGGGGCAAAATTCTTGGTCCATAACCAAGGTCTTTTATTGTGAGGTTCTTTCGATTTTTTGTAAGATAAGCCTAAATGTAATGTGAACATTACTCTGAAGGAGCAGTTCTGTCTAAATATTTAACCCAAATAGACATTTCTCCAAGGAAGACATACAGACGGCTAACAAACATATGAAAAGATGCTCAACATCACTCATTATCAGAGACATGCAAATCTAGGCCACAATGAGGTACCATTTCACACCAGTCAGAATGGCTGCAATCCAAAAGTCCACAAACAATAAATGCTGGAGAGGGTGTGGAGAAAAGAGAACCCTCTTACACTGTTGGTGGGAATGCAAACCAGTAAAGCCACTATGGAGAACAATGTGGAGATTTCTTAAAAAACTGGAAATAAAACTGCCATATGACCCAGCAACCCCACTGCTGGGCATACACACTGAAGAAACCAGAATTGAAAGAGACACGTGTACCCCAATGTTCATCACAGCACTGTTTATGATAGCCAGGACATGGAAGCAACCTAGATGTCCATCAGCAGATGAATGGATAAGAAAGCTGTGGTACATATACACAATGGAGTATTACTCAGCCATTAAAAAGAATACATTTGAATCAGTTCTAATGAGGTGGATGAAACTGGAGCCGATTATACAGAGTGAAGTAAGCCAGAAAGAAAAACACCAATACAGTATACTAACGCATATATATGGAATTTAGAAAGATGGTAATGATAACCCTGTATGCAAGACAGCAAAAGAGACACAGACGTATAGAACAGTCTTGGACTCTGTGGGATAGGGAGAGGGTGGGATGATTTGGGAGAATAGCATTGAATCATGTATAATATCATATAAGAAATGAATCATCAGTCCAGGTTCAATGCAGGATGCTTGGGGCTGGTGCACTGGGATGACCCAGAAGGATGGTACAGGGAGGGAGGTGGGTGGGGGAACACGTGTACACTCATGGCAGATTCATGTTGATGTATGGCAAAACCAATACAGTATTGTAAAGTAATAATAATAATAAATAAATGATAAATGGTTAAAATAAATAAATAAATATTTAACCTACACAACAGTGGTTTGAATTGAATCACTAGCAATTCCACCAAGAATTAGGCTGTAACATGCTGTTAAGGTACATCCTGAACATTCAGAAAAGAGAAATGGACTCCCTCAATCAAAGAGAGAAATCTCCTCCAGAGACTAGATAAAGGATAGTTACCTGAGCCAGTACTCACCCCCATGGAAATGGAGGCATTGCTTTCTGACTCTTCAGATTCTCCTCAGAAAACAGAGGTGAAAAGCACTCTTTTCCTTAGTGTATGTTTTAAACATTACTGTGATTTTTATTCATTCAATTCTGGTGAAAAAAACAGAGAGACTCTAATCTGGTAGTTCAGACCAAAGACAGTTTCAGAACTGTTCAAAATCCATCTTTCTTCTCTGCATAAACAGTCAAAAAGCATTTAGTTCTAGTAGACTATAGTCAAAGTAATTCATAAATGATTATATAATACTTTATAATATAAATTTGAGCAGACATAGTGAATGAGTAATAGTGATTATCTTTACCCAATTGTACATGAAGCCCCATGGGTTTATGTAGAGCTTTATTAGACCCCCTACCCCTTGAGAAATATAAAAACTGTAATGTTGTTCCTACAGTCATGGAGTTTAGAGAAATTTCAGACCAAGGAAACATTTTGTAAGCAACATAACACAGGCTGTAAGAAGTGAAGAATTCTGTTCATTGAGCTGTTCTTGAGTTCAGAAACAGAAAAACAAACTGGGAGAATTATGCAAGTATCATGTATCATATAATTTTGATGTTTTAAAATGTTGTTTACCATTTGTAGTAAAATAGAAAGGTGAATTGACAGTATTCCTAGTTTGGGGTTTTATCCCTAGTTCTGTTCTTGTTTTATTAGCATTAACAATGAAAATATACTGTCTTTACAATGGTTTACTTCTATTTATTAAATAGGAGTATATTGACTGTTCATTGTAAATAAGAGATTCCCCCAAAAAATCAAAGAAATAAAAGTGAATGGAACTAGTCCATGCTTGATTAGTAACACTAATACTAAAAACTATTGTTGAAAATAAGATAATGTTCAATACAAAATTGATATTGAATGACTATATGACAAGAAATATCATTCTAGAAATCAAAATATAGTATATTAAAATGGCATTAAAATATTCTAAGCAGCCTATAAAACTCTATGTGATGTTTCTAAAATTAATAGAATTAAGATACTCTACAATATCACTGTTAATTTCAAAAAGCAACTGGAAATATCTATGCAAATAAATAGTAGAGAAAAAAAAGGCTTTCCAACCACTAGTCTATACATTCATCACTAGCTGGATTGAAAACTAGAAGTCAGGTATGAAATAAGGACAATCTGTTAAAGCCTTTGAAAATGATGATAATAAAAATTTTTGATAAACTATATTCATATAAAAATCGACAGTGACATGAAGAATACTTAAAAATGTTGAATTATGGAATCTGGAATTCTCAAGTCAAAGGAAATCAGGGCTCATGACTAAAATATCTGCAGTTAAATGTGGAAGTTAGACATTTTAGTCACACACAGGGAGATGGAAGCATTTAATGGATTCTACCCTCGTTCTGAAGGAAAATCAAACCAAAAGGTAAATAAGCACTTTTTGGAAAAAAAGAACACAAGATTTGGTTTAATTACAAATACAATTGATAAAAATCAGGAAACATAAAATTGTACAAGACAAATTAAGATGTTAACTTCGTGATGTGATGAAATACAGATCTATAAAAATAGTAATAGGCTGCTAGTTCTGTGAATTGCAACTATAAAAGGCACTTGATATTAGAATTTTACCAAAGGTTCAAGGTTTATATTAAATCTCAAAGTGCTGATCTCAAACTACCCAGTTCAATTCAGTTCGTTGCTCAGTCGTGTCCGACTGTTTGTGACCAAATGAATCGCAGCACGCCAGGCCTCCGTGTCCATCACCAACTCCCGGAGTTTACCATCGAGTTGGTCATCGAGTTTGGTTCATCAAGTTGGTCCATAAATTTGATGATGCCATCCAGCCATCTCATCCTCTGTCATCCCCTTCTCCTCCTGCCCCCAATCCCTCCCAGCATAAGGGTCTTTTCCGATGTGTCAACTCTTCGCATGACGTGGCCAAAGTATTGGAGTTTCAGCCTCAGCATCAGACTTCCAATGAACACCCAACTGATCACCTTTAGGATGGACTGGTTGGATCTCCTCGCAGTCCAAGGAACTCTCAAGAGTCTTCTCCAACAGCACAGTTCAAAAGCATCCATTCTTCAGCACTCAGCTTTCTTCACAGTCCAGCTGTCACATCCGTAAATGACGACTGGAAAAACCAGAGCTTTGACTAGACGGAAACTGTTGACAAAGTAATGCCTCTGCTTTCGAATATGGTATATAGGTTAGTTATAACGTTACTTCCAAGGAGTAAGCGTCTTTTGAATTCATGGCTCCAATCACTATCTACAGTGATTTAGGAACCCCCAAAAATATTCTGACACTGTTTCCACTGTTTCCCCATCTATTTCCCATGAAGTGATGGGACCAGATGCCATGATCTTCGTTTTCTGAATGTTGGGCTTTAAGCCAACGTTTTCACTCTCCTCTTTCATTTTCATCAAGAGGCTTTTTAGTTCCTTTTCACTTTCTGCCATAAGGGTGCTGTCATCTGAATATCTGAGATTATTGATATTTCTCCCAGCAATATTGATTCCAGCCTGTGCTTCATCCAGCCCAGCGTTTCTCATTATGTACTCTGCATAGAAGTTAAAAAAGCACAGTGACAATATACAGCCTTGATGTACTCCTTTTCCTATTTGGAACCAGTCTGTTGTTCCATGTCCAGTTCTAACTGTTGATTCCTGGCCTACATATAGGTTTCTCAAGAGGCAGGTCAAGTGGTCTGGTATTCCCATCTCTTTCATAATTTTCCACAGTTTATTGTGATCCACACAGTCAAAAGCTTTGGCATAGTCAATAAAGCAGAAATAGATGTTTTTCTGGAACTCTCTTGCTTTTTCCATGATCCAGAGGATGTTGGCAATTTGATCTCTGATTCCTCTGCCTTTTCTAAATGCAGCTTGAACATCTGGAAGTTCACGGTTCATAGAATGCTGAAGCCTGACTTGGAGAATTTTGAGCATTACTTTACTAGTGTGTGAGATGAGTGCAATTGTGCAGTAGTCTAAGCATTTTGGGCACTGTCTTTCTTTGGTGTTGGAATGAAAACTGACCTTTTCTAGTTCTGTGGCCACTGCTGAGCTTTCCACATTTGCTGGCATATTGAGTATAGCACTTTTACAGCATCATCTTTCAGGATTTGAAAGAGCTCAATTGGAATGCCATCACCTCCACTAGCTTTGTTTGTAGTGATGCTTTCTAAAGCCCACTTGACTTCACATTCCAGGATGTCTGGCTCTAGATGAGTGATCACACCATCTTGATTATCTGGGTTCTGAAGATCTTTTTTATACAGTTCTGTGTATTCTTGCCACCTCTTCTTAATATTGTCTTCTTCTGTTAGGTCCAGACCATTTCTGTCCTTTATTGAGCCCATCTTTGCGTGAAATGTTCCCTTGGTATCTCTCATTTGCTTGAAGAGATCTCTAGTCTTTCCCATTCTGTTTTTTCCCTCTATTTCTTTGCATTGATCGCTGAAGAAGGCTTTCTTATCTCTTCTTGCTATTCTTTGGAACTCTGCATCCAGATGCTTATATCTTTCCTTTTCTCCTTTGCTTTTCACCTCTCTTCTTTTCACAGCTATTTGTAAGGCCTCCCCAGACAGCCATTTTGCTTTTTTGCATTTCTTTTCCATGGCGATGGTCTTGATCCCTGTCTCCTGTACAATGTCACGAACCTCAATCCATAGTTCATCAGGCACTCTATCTATCAGATCTAGTCCCTTAAATCTATTTAGGTCATACCTGAATGGTCTAGTGGTTTTCCCTACTTTCTTCAATTTAAGTCTGAATTTGGCAATAAAGAGTTCATGATCTGAGCCACAGTCGGCTGCTGGTCTTTTTTTTACTGACTTAATAGAGCTCCATCTTTGGCTGCAAAGAATATAATCAATCTGATTTCCATGTTGACCTCCTAGTGATGTCCATGTGTAGAGTCTTCTCTTATGTTGTTGGAAGAGGGTGTTTGCTATGACCAGTGTGTTCTCTTGGCAAAACTCTAGTAGCCTTTGCCCTGCCTCATTCAGTACTCCAAGGCTAAATTTGCCTGTTACTCCAGGATTTTCTTGACTTCCTACTGTTGCATTCCAGTCCCTTATAATGAAAAGGACATCTTTTGGGTGGGGGGTGTTAGTTCTAAAAGGTCTTGTAGATCTTCATAGACCCATTCAACTTCAGCTTCTTCAGCATTACTGGTTGGGGCATAGGCTTGGATTACCATGATATGGAATGGTTTGCCTTGGAAACAAACAGAGATCATTCTGTCATTTTTGAGACTGCATACAAGCACTGCATTTCAGACTCTTTTGTTGACCATGATAGCTACTCCATTTCTTCTAAGGGATTCCTTCCCACAGTAGTAGATATAATGGTCATCTGAGTTAAATTCATCCATTCCAGTCCATTTTAGTTTGCTGATTCCTAGAATGTCAACATTCACTCTTGCCATCTCCTGTTTGACCACTTCCAATTTGCCTTGATTCCAGGTTCCTATGCAATATTGCTCTTTACAGCTTTAGACCTTACTTCTATCACCAATCACATCCACAACTGGGTATTGTTTTTGCTTTGGCTCCATCCCTTCATTTGTTCTCAAGCTTTTTCTCCACTAATCTCCAGTAGCATATTGGGGACTTACCGACCTAGGGAGTTCCTCTTTCAGTATCCTATCATTTTTCCTTTTCACACTGTTCATAGCGTTCCAAAGGCAAGAATACTGAAGTGGTTTGTCATTCCCTTCTCCAGTGGACCACATTCTGTAAGACCTCTCTCCCATGACCCATCTGTATTGGGTGGCCCCACACAGCATGGCTTAAATCAATGGCTTAATTTCATTGAGTTAGACAAGGCTGTGGTCTGTGTGATTAGATTAGCTAATTTTCTGTGATCATGGTTTCAGTGTGTCTGCCCTCAGATGCCCTCTCACAATATCTACCATCTTACTTGGGTTTCTCTTACCTTGGACGTGGGGTATCTCTTCATGGCTGCTCCAGCAAAGCACAGCTGCTGCTCCTTACCTTGGACGAGGTCGCCCTTCCTGATCTTGAACATGGAGTAGCTCCTCTCAACCCTCCTGCACCCTTGTAGCCGCTGCTCCTCGGATGTGGTAGCTCCTCTCGGCCGCTCCTGCACTGTCGCAGGCTTGCACTCTCGGTCGCCACCCCTGACCTTGGGCGTGGGGTAGCTCCTCTCAGCTGCGCTTCTGCATGGGTCCATTTCAGTCGCTGCACTTCTGCTCAAGCTACTCAAGGCCCTACTAATTTTTATTTTCTCTGAACTTACCTAGATTATGAAGAGACTAACACCAATTGTAGTACATATTTGTGACAATTTCTGCAGCATTCAGAGACATGATGCATGTGTCCTATTGCAGTCTTCTTCGCAACATAATCTGACTCAGTGCTGGACTTGAAGAGGCTTTTGCTTTACTTGCCCTGTGACCTTGAGCAGTTTTATCTTTTTTAAGCCTTCTTTTTTTTTTTTTTTTCAGTTGGATAATCATTAAAGTCAATCAAACCCTAAACTGTTTACAGTACCAATTCAAATTCTGTTATCTTATTTGTGTTGACACCGCTTCAAAGAAAAACACAGAAGGCAATATTCTGACATGCTGAAGTGAAATGTAAGCTTACATAAGCAGATTTTGTAATGATTATCTTTAATTCATTGTGGCTCAGGATGACTTTACTGACCAAAAGCAGCACGCACACACACACACAAATGCTGAGTGAAATCTTTGCAATAGTCTTAACAGTCTTAAATGTCCATTTGAAAAATAGGTTGCTTCTTCTGAGGCATCCCCTTTAGAACATAGTGTACTGCAACACTGATGGATGCTCAAGGCGGTCTGAGTCACACAAGTGGACTTTATGCTTCTCCAAATCAGGAGAAAACACAGAATTTTTTTTTTAATCACTCTAACAGCCATGAAATGCTGTTAGCTATTCAAAATGCAAAATTGACTACCAAAACCTGAGAGAAGATAATCTTTTTTTTCCTACCACCTGCATGGGTAAGAACCACAGGCTTGTGTAGGAACTTCTCCAAATTTCTTTGTCCTTTTCTACATCCTTTTTGTATACAAATAGTTTCTCTAGCTAACCTGTAGAAGAGACATCTGTTACCTTTATGTAAGCCAATGTACATTGGTCTAGGTCACCTTTTGTTTTTTCAGTGCCTGCATGCTGCATCAAATCTTTCTAAGTTTCACCCGGAAAGTCTGTTTAGCTGTGTCAGTCACTAAGGGCACGTGTGTTGTCAATCCTCAACTTCAGACACTGGCAGCAGGTATCTGGAGCTTACTTATCTATTTACATGCTGAAGAAATGACATGAAACCTCTATAAATTGCCAGTTTTTAAAATACTATCAAGTACAGAAAATTAAGGGGGAAAAAAAATGAAGCATCCCTTATATAATCTCAATGCCCTTGTACATCATTCTTCCATTACATTTCCTCTTTCTGTCTCAAGTCAGGGAACACAAAGGATTAAGTATAACGTTATAAATTTAAAAAAATGTAAGTCTGTGGAGGTCTTAGTAGATGTTTGCAGGATACAGAAACTTACTGTGCTACTATTGATATTTTAAATGCAATGCTTTTATTTATTTACTTTTGCCATTCAATAATTTTATTTAAAAAATATTACTGGACTGCAAGTCTCTTGGACAGCAAGGAAATTCAACCAGCCAATCCTAAAGGAAATCAGTCTAGACTATTCATTGGAAGGACTGATGCTAAAACTGAAACTCCTATACTTTGGCTACCTCATGCAAAGAACTGACCCATTGGAAAGGTTCTGGGAAAGATTGAAGGCAAGAGGAGAAGGGGATAACAGAGGATGAGATGGTTGGATGACATCACCAACTTGATGGACATTAGTTTGAGTAAGCTCCAGGAGTTGATGACGGACAGGGAAGCCTGGTGTGCTGTAGTGCACGGGATCACAAAGAGTCGCACAGGACTGAGTGACCGAACTGAACTGACTGAATTTTATTTAGTGTGTTTCTTTTACTGAAATGTAGTTGGTTTATAATACTGTGTCAGTTTCAGACATATAGCAAAGTGAGTCAGGTATATAAATATATATGTGTGTGTTTGTGTGTGTGTGAGCACACACTAAGTCGCTTCAGTCTAACTCTTTTAGACCCCAAAGGCTGTAGCCCACCAAGCTCTGCTGTCCATGGAATTCTCCAGGCAAGAATACTGGAGTGGGTTGCCATGCTCTCCTCCAGGGGATCTTCCTGATGCAGAGGTCAAATTTGTGTCTCTTTTATCTCCTGTGTTGGCAGGTGGGTTCTTCGCCACTAGCGCCACCTGGCAAACTTGTGTGTGTGTGTATACTGTTTTTCAAATTATTTTCCCTTATAGGATATTACAAATATAAATATAGATCTCTATGCTATACATTAGAGATCTTGGCTTTTATCTATGTTATATACAGCAGTATGTATATGTTAACCTCAAACTCCTAATTTATCCCTCCCCATCATTTCCCCTTTGGTAATTATAAGCTTGTTTTCTATGCCTGTGGGTTTAACTCTATTTTGTGTATCAATTCATTTGTATCTTTCTTTTATTTTAATTCTGTTTTGACTGTGTGGATCACAACAAACTGGAAAATTCTTTAACAAATGGGAATATCAGGCCATCTTACCTGTATTCTTAGAAACTTGTATGCAGGTCAAGAAGCAACAGTTAGAACCAGACATGGAACAATGGATTGATTCAAAATTGGAAAGTAGTACATCAAAGCTGTATACTGCCACCCTGCTTATTTAACTGATATGCAGACTAAATCATGCAAAATGCCAGGCTGGATGAAGCACAGTTGGAATCAAATTGCTGGGGAAAATATCAACAACCTCAAATATGCAGCTGACACCACCCTTATGGCAGAAAATGAAGAGGAACTAAAGAGCCTCTTGATGAAGATGAAAGGGGAGAGTGAAAAAGTGACTTAAAACTTAACATTTAGAAACTAAGATCATGGCATCCAGTCCCATCACTTTACTGCAATTAGATGGGGAAACAATGGAAAGAGTGAGCAATTTTATTATCTTGTGTTCCAAAATCACTGTGGATGGCAACTGAAGCCATGAAATTAAAAGATGCTTGCTCCTTGGAAGAAAAGTTATGACAAGCCTAGACAGCATATTACAAAGGAGAGACATCACTTTGCTGACAAAGGTCTGTATAGACAAAGCTATGGTTTTTCATAAAGAAGGCTAAGCACCAAAGAATTGATCTTTTGAACTGTGGTGTTGGAGAAGACTCTTGAGAGTCCCTTGGACAGCAAAGCAATCAAATAAGTCAATCCTAAAGAAAATCAACCCTGAATACTCATTGGTAGAACTGATGCTGAAACATTTGGGCTGATTCGAAGAGCTGACTCATTGGAAAAGACCCTGATGCTGGGAAAGACTGAAGGCAGAAAGAGAAGAGGACGACAGAGGAAGAGATGGTTGGATGACATCACCGACTCGGTGGACATGAGTTTCAGCAAACTCCTGGAGATACTGGAGACCAGGGAAGCCTGGTGTGCTGTATTCCATGGGATCACAAAGAGTTGGACATGACTTAGCAACTGAACAAAACAACAATGTAAAGAGAAAACATGCAATGTTTATGCATATCTTTTGAGGAGGGTTTTATCTATATTGTTCATTTAAACAAATATACTTTAAAGAGTAAAGGCATTTCCTTCAAGTGGTTTATAGTCTAGAACAGGACATAGACACAATAGTGACATTATAAATTTTTTTCTTCTAGTGTTATTGAGATGCAATTGATATTCAGCACTTTATGAACTTAAGATGCATGGCATAATCATTTGAATTGTATGCATCATGAAATGTTTACCACATAAGTTTAGTGAACATCTATCACCTAATACAGATACAAGATTAAAGAAATAGAAAAAGTATATTTTCTTGTGATAAAAACTCAGGATTTGCTTTCTTATCTTTTATTTATAACATGCAACAGTGTTAATTGTATTTATCATGCTGTTCATTACATTCCTAGCACTCATTTACCTTCAAATTGGAAGTTTGTACCTTTTGACTGGTTTGTTCAGTTACCTCTTCCCCTGCCATAACCTCTGATACACATATAAATCTGATCTCTTTTTCTAGGATTATATTTGTTGCGTTACTTAAGTTTGTAGTATAACTGACCTAAAATACTATGTTAGTTTCTAGTACACAACATCAGTTCAGTCAGTTCAGTTCAGTCACTCAGTCATGTCCGACTGTTTGCAACTCCATGTAACACAGCACTCCAGGCCTCCCTGTCCATCACCAACTCCGGGAGTTCACTTAAACTCATGTCCATCTAGTCGGCGATTCCATCCAGCCATCTCACCCTCTGTTGTCCCCTTCTCCTTCTGCCCCCAATCCCTCCCAGCATGAGTCTTTTCTAATGAGTCAACTCTTTACATTAAGTGGCCAAAGTATAGGAGTTTCAGCTTTAGCATCAGTCCCTCCAATGAACACCCAACTGATCTCCTTTAGGATGGACTGGTTGGATCTCTTTGCAGTCCGAGGGACTCTCAAGAGTCTTCTCCAACACCACAGTTCAAAAGCATCAATTCTTTGGCTCTCAGCTTACTTCACAGTCCAACTATCACATCCATACATGACCACTGGAAAAACCATAGCTTTGACTAGACGGACCTTTGTTGGCAAAGTAAGTCTCTGCTTTTTAACATGCTGTCTAGGTTGGTCATAACTTTCCTTCCAAGGAGTAAGCGTATTTTAATTTTGTGGCAGCAATTACCATCTGCAGTGATTCGGGAGCTCAAAAAAATAAGGTCTGACACTGTTTCCACTGTTTCCCCATCTATTTCCTATGAAGTGATGGGGCCAGATGCCATGATCTTCATTTTCTGAATGTTGAGCTTTAAGCCAACTTTTTCACTCTCCTCTTTCACTTTCATCAAGAGGCTTTTTAGTTCCTCTTCACTTTCTGCATAAGGGTGGTGTCATCTCCATATCTGAGGTTATTGATATTTCTCCTGGCAATCTTGATTCCAGCTTGTGCTTCTTCCAGCCCAGCGTTTTTCATGATGTACTCTGCATATAAGTTAAATAAGCAGGGTGACACAACATAGTGATTCAATATTTCTATGCATTTTATAATGATCACCACAGTAACTCCAGTTACTGATTGTCACTACAAAAATATATAATTATTGACTATATTCCAAACACTGTAAATTTTATACTCATGACTCATTATTTGCAACTATAAGTTTGTAACTCTTAATTTCCCTCACCTATTTCTATTTTCTCCCTAAACCCATCCTTCTGGCAACCACATGTTTGTTCTTTAAATCTGTGACCCATTTCTGTTTTTCTATGCTTATTTATTTGCTTTATTTTTTAGATTCCACACAAGTCAAATAGTATACTCTTTATATATCTCTGTCTGAACTTATTTCATTTAACATAATACCCTCTATGTCTTTCCATTTTGTCACTGAGAACATGATTTCATTCATTTTTATAGCTGAGTCAGAAATCATTGTGTATATATATAAATATACACAACATCTTCATTCATTCATCCATTTATTGGCACTTAAGGCCCTTCCATATCTTTATTATTGAAATGAACATAGGGGTGCATATATCTTTTTGAATGAGTGTTTTCATTTTCTTCAGATAAATACTCAAGTGGAGTTATAATAATTCTGTTTTTAACGTTTTGAGGATTCTCCATAATGTTTTCCATAGTGGCCACACCATTTTACATTCCCATCAACCGTGCACAATAGTTCTCTTTTTGCCACATTATTGCCAACACATTATTTGTTGTCCTTTTGCCATTCTGAAAAGTGTGAGGTAATATTTCATCATGGTTTTAACTTTACATTTCCCTGTTTATTAGTTATGTTGAGTATGTGTTCAAGTCCCTTTTGGCCCTCTCTCTGTCTTCTTTGGAAAAATGTCTATGTAGATCCTCTGTCCCTTTCTTCAACAGATTATTTACTATTTTTATTTTGAATTGTATGAGTTCTCTATATGTTTTGGATAGTAACCTCTAATGGTATGTGTCATTTGTAAATATATTCTCCCATTAATAGGTGACCATTTCTTTTTTCTTTTCTTTCTTTCTTTCTTTCTTTTTTTTTTGAGTTTCCCTCACTGTGCAAAAGCTTTTTAGTTTGATGTAATCTAATTTGCTTATCTTTGAGGATATGCAGAGAAGGCAGTGGCACCCCATTTCAGTACTCTTGCCTGCAAAATCCCATGGATGGAGGAGCCTGGTAGGCTGCAGTTCATGGGGTCGCTAAGAGTCCAACACGACTGAGCAACTTCGCTTTCAGTTTTCACTTTCATGTATTGGAGAAGGAAATGGCAACCCACTTCAGTGTTCTTGCCTGGAGAATCCCAGGGATGGAGGAGCCTGGTGGGCTGCCGTCTATGCGGTCACACAGAGTCGGACATGACTGAAATGACTTAGCAGCAGCCATAAAATCATTGCTAAGACCAATGTCAAAGAGAATACTGCGTATTTTATTCCAGGAATTTTAGTTTAATGTCTTACATTTAAGTCTTTAATGTATTTTGAGTTTATTTTTGTATATGGTGTGAGAAAGCAGCCCAGTTTGATTACTTTGCATGTAGCTGTACCAAACAACATTTATTTAAGAGTCTGCTTTACCTCATTGTAAACTCGGCTCCTTGTCCTAGATTAATTGAGCATATAACTGTGAACTAATTTCTGGGCTCTTTATTCTGGTCCATATTTATCCACGTGTCTGTTTCTGTGCCAGTACCATACTGTTTTGATTACTATAGGTTTGTTGTATAGCTTGAAATCAGATAGCATAATGTCTCCAGATTTTGTTCTTTCTCAAAAATTGTTTTGGCTATTTGAAATCTTTTATGTTTCCAACAAATTTCAGAATGATTTGTTCACTTGTGTGAAAAATGTCATTTTTTAAATAGGGATTGCACCAAATCACAGATTGCTTTAGGTAGTATGATCATTATAACAATATAATTTATTCCAATCCATGAGCATGTTGTCTCTTGTCATCTTTTGTGTGGTCTTCAATTTCTTTCTTGTGTCTTATATGTCTCCAAATACAGATCTTTTACCTCCTTTGTTGGATTTATTCCTCTATATTTTATTATTTTTGGTGTAATTACAATTGTTCTTTTAATTTTCATTTCTGATACTTTGATGTTAGTGTATATACAACAGATTTCTACATATTAATTTTGTGCCCTGGAATTTACCAAATTATTACCTCTAAATATCTTGATCATATATTTAGAATTTTATATTTATAGTGTCATGTCATCTACAGTGACATATTTATTTCTTGCTTTCCAATTTGGAGGTCTTTTATTTCTCTTTTTAGTCTGATTGCTGTGGCTACAAATTCTGATATTATGCTGAGTAAAATTATTGAGAGTAACCATCCTTGTCTTATTCCTGATATTAGAGGAAATTCTTTCACCTTTTTACCATTGAATATGACACTTAGCTCAGTTTAGTCACTCAGTTGTGTCTGACTCTTTGCAACTGCATGAATCACAGCACGCCAGGCCTCCCTGTCCATCACCAACTCCAGGAGTTCATCCAGACTCACATCCTTCGAGTCAGTGATGCCATCCAGCCATCTCATCCTCTGTCGGCCCCTTCTCCTCCTGCCCCCAATCACTCCCAGTATCAGAGTCTTTTCCAATGAGTCAACTCTTCGTATGAGGTGACCAAAGTACTGGAGTTTCAGATTTAGCATCATTCCTTCCAAAGAAAACCCAGGGCTGATCTCCTTCAGAATGGACTGGTTGGATCTCCTTGCAGTCTGAGGGACTCTCAACAGTCTTCTCCAACACCACAGTTCAAACGTATCAATTCTTCAGTGCTCAGCCTTCTTCACAGTCCAACTCTAACATCCATACATGACCGCTGGAAAAACAATAGCCTTGACTAGATGGACCTTAGTCAGCAAAGTAATGTCTCTGCTTTTGAATATGCTATCTATGTTGGTCATAACTTTTCTTCCAAGGAGTAAGTGTCTTTTAATTTCGTGGCTGCAGTCACTATATACAGTGATCTTGGAGCCCCCCAAAATAAAGTCTGACACTGTTTCCACTGTTTCCCCATCTATTTCCCATGAAGTGATGGGACCAATGCCATGATCTTACTTCTCTAAATGTTGAGCTTTAAGCCAACTTTTTCACTCTCCTCTTTCACTTTCATCAAGAGGCTTTTGATTTCCTCTTCACTTTCTGCCATAAGGGTGGTGTCATTTGCAATTCTGAAGTTATTGATATTTCTCCCGGAAATCTTGATTCCAGCTTGTGTTTCTTCCAGTCCAGCGTTTCTCATGATGTACTCTGCATATAAGATAAATGAGCAGGGTGACAATACACAGCCATGATGTACTCCTTTTCCTATTTGGAACCAGTCTGTTGTTCTATGTCCAGTTCTAACTGTTGCTTCCTGACCTGCATACAGATTTCTCAAGAGGCAGGTCAGGTGGTCTGGTATTCCCATCTCTTTCAGAATTTTCCACAGTTTATTGTGATCCACACAGTCAAAGGCTTTGGCAAAGTCAATAAAGCAGAAATAGATGTTTTTTCTGGAACTTTCTTGCTTTTTCCATGATCCAGCAGATGTTGGCAATTTGATCTCTGGTTCCTCTGCCTTTTCTAAAACCAGCTTGAACATCAGGAATTTCACAGTTTACCTATTTCTGAAGCCTGGCTTGGAGAATTTCGAGCATTACTTTATTAGCGTGTGAGGTGAGTGCAATTGTGCAGTAGTTTGAGCATTCTTTGGCATCGCCTTTCTTTGGGATTGGAATGAAAACTGACCTTTTCCTGTCTTGTGGACACTGCTGAGCTTTCCAAATTTGCTGGCATATTGAGTGCAGCACTCTCACGGCATCATCTTTCAGGATTTGAAAAAGCTCTACTGGAATGCCATCACCTCCACTAGCTTTCTTTGTAGTGATGCTTTCTACGGCCCACTTGACTTCACATTCCAGGATGTCTGACTCAAGACGAGTGATCACACCATCTTGATTATCTGGGTCATGAAGATCTTTTTTGTACAGTTCTTCTGTGTATTCTTGCCACCTCTTCTTAATATCTTCTGCTTCTGTTAGGTCCATACCATTTCTGTCTTTCATCAAGCCCATCTTTGCATTAAATATTCCCTTGTATATCTCATTTTCTTGGAGAGATCTCTAGTCTTTCCCATTCTGTTCTTTTCCTCTATTACATTCCATTGATCGCTGAGGAAGGCTTTCTTATCTCTTCTTGCTATTCTTTGGAACTCTGCATTCAGATGCTTATATCTTTCATTTTCTCCTTTGTTTTTCACCTCTCTTCTTTCCACAGCTATTTGCAAGGCCTCCCCAGACAGCCATTTTGCTTTTTTGCATTTCTCTTCCATGGGGATGGTCTTGATCCCTACTCCTGTACAGTGTCACGAACCTCAATCCATAGATAGGCACTCTATCCATCAGATCTAGGCCCTTAAATCTATTGCTCACTTCCAGTGTATAATCATAAGAGATTTGATTTAGGTCATATCTAAATGGTCTAGCGGTTTTTCCTACTTTCTTCAATTTAAGTCTGAATTTGGTAATAAGGAGTTCATGATCTGAGCCACAGTCAGCTCCTGGTCTTGTTTTTGTTGACTGTATAGAGCTTCTCCATCTTTGTCTGCAAAGAATATGATCAATCGGATTTCAGTGTGGACCCTCTGGTGATGTCCATGTGCAGAGTCTACTCTTTTGTTGTTGGAAGAGGATGTTTGCTATGACCAGTGCATTTTCTTGGCAAAACTATATCAGTCCTTGCCCTGCCTCATTCTGCATTCCAAGGCCAAATTTGCCTGTTACTCCAGATGTTTCTTGACTTCTTACTTTTGCATTCCAGTCCCCTATAATGAAAAGGACATCTTTTTTGGGTGTTAGTTCTACAAGGTCTTGTAGGTCTTCATAGAACCGTTCAACTTCAGCTTCTTCAGCATTACTGGTTGGGGCATAGACTTGGATTGTGGTGATATTGAATGGTTTGCCTTTGAAATGAACAGATCATTCTGTCATTTTTGAGATTGCATCCAAGTACTGAATTTCAAACTCTTTTGCTGACCATGATGGCAACTCCATTTCTTCTGAGGGATTCCTGCCCGCAGTAGATATAATGGTCATCTGAGTTAAATTCACCCATTCCAGTCCAGTTTAGTTTGCTGATTCCTAGAATGTCAATGTTCACTCTTGACATCTCTTGTTTGGCCACTTCCATTTTGCCTTGATTCATGGACCTGACATTCCAGGTTCCTATGCAATATTGCTCTTTACAGCATCGGACCTTGCTTCTATCACCAGTCACATCCACGGCTGGGTATTGTTTTGCTTTGGCTCCATCCCTTCATTCTTTCTAGAGTTATTTCTCCACTGATCTCCAGTAGTGTTTGGGCACCTACTGACTGGGGAGTTCCTCATTCAGTATCCTATCATTTTGCCTTTTCATACTGTTCATGGTGTTCTCAAGGCAAGAATATTGAAGTGGTTTGCCATTCCCTCTCCAGTGGACCACATTCTGTCAGACCTTTCCACTGTGATCCACCCATCTTGGTTACCCCATGGGCATAGCTTAGTTTCATTGAGTTAGACAAGGCTGTGTTCCTAGTGTGATTAGATTGACTAGTTTTCTGTGAGTATGGTTTCAGTGTGTCTGCCCTCTGATGCCCTCTTGCAACACCTACCATCTTACTTGGGTTTCTCTTACCTTGGGCATGGAGTATCTCTTCACGGCTGCTCCAGCAAAGTGCAGCCACTGCTCCTTACCTTGGATGAAGGGTATCTCCTCACCACTGCCTTTCCTGACCTTCAACGTGGGATAGCCTCTCTAGGCCCTTCTGCGCCTGTGCAGCCACCACTACTTGGATATGGGGTTCTTCCTTCCGGTGGCCACCCCTGGCCTAGGGCACAGGGTGGCTCCTCCCAGCCGCCCCTGACCTTGGACGCAGGGTAGCTCCTCTCGGCCGCTGCCCCTGGCCTCCAATGCGGGGTAGCTCCTCTTGGCTGCTGCCCCTGGCCTTGGACGCAGGGTAGCTCCTCCTGGCCACTGCCCCTGACCTCGGATGTGGGATAGCCCCTCTCATTCATTCCTGCACTGTCGCAGCCTGGCACTCTCGGCTGCTGCCCCTGACCTCGGACGTGGGGCATCTCCTCTTGGTTGCCGCCCTTTGGGCATGGGGTCCTCCTGGCTTCTGCCCCTGACCTCGGACGTGGCGTAGCTTCTTTCAGCCAAGCTTAGTGCACCAGTTGCAGCCACCCGCGTAAATTTTTCATTTAGACTTCATTATACTGAGTTATGTTTCCTCTATACACACTTTATTATCTGTTTTTTTATCATAAATATTGGTTAGATTTTGTTGAAAGATTTCCCCACATCTATTGAAATGATTATATTATTTTGTTCTTCAATTTGGTAACATGGTAAGCACATTGATTGACTTAGGAATGTTGAACTATCCTTGTATTCCTGAAATGAATCCAATTTGATTATTTTGTATGATTTTGTAATGATCTTTGAATTGGGTTGGCTAATATTTTATAGAGAAGTTTTACATCTACTTTATCAGAGATATTAGCCTAGAATTTTCTTTATTGTGATATCTTTGGTTTGACATCAGGATGGTGTTCATATCTTACAATGAGTTTATAAGTATTCCTTCTTTTGCTGTTTTGTTGGCTAATTTAAGAAGGATGGGTGGTAATGCTCCTCTAAATATTTGGTAGCATTTACCTGTTATGTCAATAAACACCTGTGATCTTTGTTGAGATTTTTTTTTAATTAATGACCCAATTTTATTGGTAATTGGTCTCTTCATATTTACTTAGTGATTTAATCTTGGGATAAGGAACATTTATAGGAATTTGTCCATTTCTTCTAGGTTGTCAATCTTATTAGCATATGATTGTTTATAATAATTTTTTATGATCCTTTGTATTTCTGTGATATCAGTTGTAATGTCTCCTTTTTAACTTCTAACTTTATTAATTTTGAACCTCTCTTTTTCTTTTTCTTTTCTTTTCCTTGATGAGCCTGTCTACAGGTTTTTCAATCTTGCTTCTTTTTTCAAATAACCAGCTCTTGGTTTCATTCATGTTTTCTTCCTTTATTTATTTATTTTATTTTTAGTTCTTATGTCATTTATTTCTGCTATGATACTTATGAATGTTTTTCCTTCTACTGAGTTTGTTCTTTACAGCATTGGGCTCTACTTCCATCATCAGTCACATCCAAAACAGTGCATTGCTCTCACACCTGCTCTGTCTCTTCAGTCCGATGCTGCAAAGAATAGTGTTGTATAGGAATCTGGACTGCTTGGTCCATAAATCAAGCTAAACTGGAAGTGGATAAACAGGAGGTGGCAAAAGTGAGCATCAACATTTTAAGAATCAGTGAAATAAAATGGACTGAAATAGGTGAATTTAATTCAGGTGACCATTTATATGTACTACTGTGGGCAAGAATCACTTAGAAGAAATGCAGTAGCCCTCATAATCAACAAAAGACTCCAAAAGCAGTACTTTGGTGCAATCTTAAAAATGACAGAATGATCTCTGCACATTTCCAAGGCAGACCATACAATACCACAGTAATCTAAGTCTATGCCTCAACCACTAATGCTGAAGAAGATGAAGCTGAAGCTGAAGCTGAATTGTTCTATGAAGACCTACAAGATCTTCTAGAACTAACACCAAAAACAGATGTCCTTTTTCATCACAAGGGGCTGGAATGCAAAAGTAGGAAGTCAAGAGGTACCTAGAGTAACAGGCAAGTTTGGCCTTGGAGTAAAAAATGAAGCAGGGAAAGGCTAACAAAGTTTTCCAAGAGAATGCACTAGTCATAGCAAACACCCTCTTCCAACAACACAAGAGATGACTATACACATGGACATGGCCAGATGGTCAGTACAGTAATCAGATTGATAATATTTTTTTGCAGACAAATATAGATAAGCTCTATAGAGTCAGCACAGTAATCAGATTGATAATATTTTTTTGCAGACAAATGTAGATAAGCTCTATACAGTCAGCAAAACACGACCAGGAGCTAACAGTGGCTGAGATCATGAACTCCTTATTACAAAACTCAAACTTAAATTGTAGAAAGTAGGGAAAACCACTAGACAATTCAGGTATGATCTAGATAAAATACTTAACAATTACTCAGTGAAAGTGACAAATACATTCAAGGCATTAAATCTAATAGGCAGAACTATGGATGGAGGTTCATGACATTGTACAGGAAGCAGTGATTCAGAACATCCCCCCCGAAAATAAATGTATAAAGGCAAAAAGGTTGTCTGAGGAGGCCTTACAAATAGCTGAGAAAAGAAGAGAAGCTAAAGGCAAAGGTGAAAAGGAAAGATATACCCATCGAATGAAGAGTTCCAAAGAATAGCAAGGAGAGAAAGAAGCCTTCCTCAGTGATCAATGCAAAGAAATAGAGGAAAGCAATATAATGGGAAAGATTAGAGATCTCTTCATGAAAATTAGAGATACCAAGGGAAAACTTCATACAAATATGGGTAAAATAAAGGACTGAAATTGTATGGGCCTAACAGAAGAAGAAGATATTAAGAAGAGGTGGCAAGAATACACAGAATACCTATACAAAAAAGATCTTAATGACCCACATAACCACTGGTTAACCCAGATGGTATGATCACTCACCTAGAGCCAGACATCCTGAAATGTGAAGTCAAGTGGGTGTTAGGAAGCATCACTACGAACAAAGCTAGTGGAGGTGATGGAATTTCAGTTAAGCCATTTCAAATACTAAAAGATGTTGCTGTGAAAGTGCTGCATTAAATATGCCAGCAAATTTGAAAATCTCAGCAGTGATCACAAGACTAGAAAAGGTCAGTTTTCTTTTCAATCCCAAAGACGGGTAATGCCAAAGAATGTTGGAACTGCTGCATGCTTGCACTCATTTCACATGCTTGCAAAGTAATGCTCAAAATTCTCCAAGCCAGCCTTCAGCAGTACAGTAACTGAGAACTTCCAGATATTCAAGCTAGATTTAGAAAAGACAGGGGAACCAGAGATCAAATTGCCAACACATGTTGGATCATACAAAAATTGAGAGAGTACCAGGAAATATCTACTTCTGTGATATTTGCTATGCCAAAGTCTTTGACTGTGTGGATCACAGCAAACTGTGGAAAATTCTTAGAGACTGAAACACCAGACAACCCTACATGCCTCCTGAGAAGTCTGTGTGCAGATCAAGAAGCAACAGTTAGAACTGGACATGGAACAATGAACTAGTTACAAATTGGGAAAGGAGTTCATCATGGCTGTATAATGTCACCCTGCATATTTAACTTACATGCAGATTACATCATGCAAAACGCTATACTGGGTGAACCACAAGTTGGAGTCAAGATTTCAGGAGAAATACCAATAATCTCAGATATATAGATGACTCTTGAAAGCAAAGAACTAAAGAGTCTCTTGATGAAAGTGAAAAAGGAGATGAAAAAGTTGACTTAAAACTCGACATTCAAAACATTAAGGTTATGACATCCGGTCCTATCACGTCATGGAAAATAGATGAGGAAACAATGGAAACAGTGACAGACTTTGGTCTCTTTGGCTCCAAAATCATTGCAGATGGTGACTACAGCCATGAAATTAAAAGATGCTACAGCCATACCATCCTGAATGTGCCCGATCTCATCTGATCTCGGAAGCTAAGCAGGGTTGGGCCTAACCAGTACATGGATAGGAGGCTGCCTGAGAATACCAGGTACTGTAGGCTTTTCTTTGAGGGCTTTCCTGGTGGCTCAGACAGTAAAGCGTCTGCCTGCAATGCAGGAGACCAGGGTTCAATCCCTGGGTCAGGAAGATCCCCTGGAGAAGGAAATGGCAACCCACCCCAGCACTCTTGCCTGGAAAATGCCATGGACTGAGGAGCCTAGTAGGCTACAGTCCATGGGGTTGCAAACAGTTGGACACGACTGAGCGATTTCTCTTTCTTTTCTTTCTTTGCTCTCTGGAAGAAATGACTAACCTAGATAGCATAGTAAAAAGCAGAGACTTTAGTTTGCCAGCAAAGTTCTGTCTAGTCAAAGCTATGGTTTTTACAGTAGTCATGTATAGTTGTGAAAGTTGGACTATAAAGAAGACTGAGCACCAAAGATTTGATGCTTTTGAACTGTGGTATTGGAGAAGATTGTTGAGTGTCCTTTGGACTGCAAGGAGATTCAACCAGTCAATCCTAAAGAAAATAAGTCCTGAATATTCATTGGAAGGACTGATGTTGAAGCTAAAACTCCAGTACTGTGGCTACCTGATTCACAGGTAGAAGGATTCTGGGAAAGATTGAAGGCAGGAGGAGAAGGGGACAACAGAAAATTAGATGGTTAGATGGCATCACAGACTCGATGGCCATGGGTTGGAGCAAGCTCAGGGAGTTGGTGATGAACAGGGAAGCCTGAAGTGCTGCACTCCATGGTATTGCAAAACTTCAGACATGACTGAGAGACTGAACTGAACTGAACTACTGGGTTTTGTCTGGGGTTTGCTTGTTCTACTTTTTTTTACTTTAATGAAGTATGCAATTAGTTCATTTACTTAATTTTTTTTATGTTTCCCGAGGCAGAGTTCTATCACCATAAACTTCTCACTTACAATTAATTTGTTGCAACCCATAGATTTTGGGTCATTGTGTTTTTGTTTTTCTCCAGATATTTTTTTGGTTTCCTCTTTGATTTCTTCAATGGTCCATTAGTTGTTTTTAGCATGTTGTTTAACCTCCAAATATTTGTGATTTTTGCATTTTTAATACAAACTGTTAATAAAATAGTTGATTTATAGTCACATAGCAATGTGATCAGAAAAGATGCTTCCCATGAATTCAATTTTTTTGTGTTTATTGATTAATATTTTATGGCCTAGCACCTGATCTTTCCTAGAGAATGTTCCATGTACACTTGAAGAGAATATATATACTGCCACTTTGGATGGAATGCTCTGTTATCATTTAAGTCCATTGGCTCTATGTGTCATTTAAGATCAGTGTTTCCTTATTGATTTGGATGATTTTGGCCATTGATGTAAATGAGGGGATAAAGTCCACTATTATTATTGTGTTTGCTTTATGTATTTAGGTGTTTCTATGTAGGGACAATATATATTTACAATGTTTTATCTTTTTCTTAGATTGATCCCTTGATCATCTTGTTACAGTCTTTGTTTTAATGTCTGTTTTGTCTTATATAAATATTGATACTCCAGCTTTCTTCACTTTCATGGAATATCTTTTCTCATCTCACATGCAGTCTGTGTGTGTTTATATCTGAAGTAAGTCTCTTGGAGGCAGCTTCTGTATGGGTCTTATTTATGTATACATTCAGTCACTCTGTGTCTTTTCTTTGGACCATTTAGTCTATTTACATTTAAGGTAATTATTAATAGTTTTGTACTCATTGCCATTTTGTTAATTGATTTTGGATTATTGTTGAGTAGTTTTTTGGTCCTTTCTTTCCTGTGATTTGATGACTATCTTTAGAGATATAGTCAAATGTCTTTCTCTATTCCATAGGTATATTTATGACGGATTTTTGGTTTGTGATTACCACTGTTGTTATTGTTCAGTCGCTAAGTCATGCCCAGCTCTTTGTAATCCAATGAACTTCAGCACATCAGGTTTCCCTGCCCTTCACCATCTCCCAGAGTTTGCTCAAACTCATATCAATTGAGCCAGCAATGCCATCTAACCATCTCATCCTCTGTCACCTGCTTCTCCTCCTGTCCTTAATCTTTTCCAGCATCAGGATCATTTCCAATGAGTCAGCTCTTCACATCAAGTGACCAAAGTATTGGAGTGGTTACCATGAGGTTTATATACACCATCCTTTGTATACATTATTATTTTAAGTTGCTGTTCTAAGTTCAAATGCATTTTAACAGCCCACTCCCATTTACTGTTATGACATCGTGTTTTACACTTTCTTACTTGTGTATATCTTAATTATGCACTATGCATATAGATGATATTCCTACTTTGATCTTTTAAGCTTCCTACTAGCTGTATATGTGGTCAATTTATTAACTTAACTGTATATTTACCTTTACCAACAAATCTTTCCTTCCATCCATTTGATATTTCTAGTTGTGGCTTTTTCTTTTCTACTTAGAGAAGGCCCAAGAACATTTCTTGTAAAACCCTTTGCTAGCTTGCTGAACTCCCTCAAATCAGAATGAAATCCTTGCCAGATAGCCTTCTTAAATGAAAGGCTTCTTGGTTGTGCATGTTTCCTTTTTGTCATTTGTAAATATATCATGCTATTCCCTTATGGGTTCTTCTCTGGTGGCTTAAACAGTAAAGAATCTGCCCATAATGTGGGAGACCCAGGTTTAATCCCTGGGTCAGGAAGATCCCTGGAGAAGGAAATGACAATCCACTCCAGTATTCTTGCCTGGAGAATTCCATGGACAGAGGAGCTTGGCAGGCTACAGTCCATGGGGTTGCAAAGAGTTGGACACAACTGAACAACTAACACATTCCCTTATGACCAACAGAATTCCTGCTGAAAAGTGTGCTGATAGACTTTTGGGAATTCCTTTATGCTTAACTTGTTGCTTTTCCCTTGCTGATTTTAATAATATTTCTTAATTTAATTTTTACCATTTTGAATATGATATGCCTTAGTGTGTACTTCCAGTTTGATCCTGTTTGAGACTCTCTGTGATTCCTGGACCTGGATATTTGTTTCTTTCCCAGGCTAAGGAAATCTCCAGCTATTTTGTCTTCAAATATAATTTCTGCCCCTTCTCTATCATCTCTTTCCGGGACCCCTAAAATATTAATGTTAATATGCTTGACATTGTTCCATAGTTCTCCTAACTGTCCTCATAATTTTACTGTTTTTTCTTTCTTCTTTTCAGCTTCCACTTTTCTTCCAGTTCACAAATCTGTTCCTTCATATCATCTAATCTACTTTTAATTCCTTCTAGTATATATTTTATTTCAGTTATAGTATTCTTAAGTTCTGTTTGAATCTTTTGTATATTTTCCAATTCCTTGTTAAAGTTCTCAATGTGTTTGTCCATTCTTATCTCAAGTACTTTGAGCATCTTTATGATCATTATCTAGGACTCTTCATTGGGGAGATTGCTTATCTCCACTTAGTTCTTCTCCTAGGGATTCATTTTGTTTCATTTGGAACATATCTTTGTTCTTCTCATTTTGTCCAGTTTGCTGTTTTAATTTTTGTATTTGTTATGTTAGTTAAATTTGCTGATCTTGGAGAACTGGCTTTTTCTATGGATGTCTCATGCATGGGATGAATCCACTCCTCTAGTCACCAGGACTATATGCTCTAGGGGAGCCCCTTACATGAACTGCATGGGCCTTTCTATTGTGAAAGGCTGACTACTGTGGGTAGTCTTGTAAGTGTGGCTTTCCTATAGTTCCACTGCTTTCCAGACCCTGACTTGTGCAGCAAATGTTGGCCAGTGTGGCCAGGTCTTAATATGGCAGGCTGTGTAGCTTCAGGCTATTGCTGGCCCAGAAGTGAGAGGAGTTGAGTCCCAGAGTGACTAGTGCTGGCCAGGGGATCCCAGATTTACTGTTGGCTTGTTGATGGTGGGGTCAGTTCCTAACACAGCTGGCTACAGGTTCCAGAGTGTCCCAAAGGTAGTGCTGCCTTGCTGGTGAATGGTATCAAATCCTAAGGTGAGTGGATTAGGAGTCCAATGAGTCTTGGACTGGGTGCAACATGCCAATGAGAAGCATTGGAGCACAATGTGGTGCTAGGGCTGGTGTCAGTACTGGTGAGTGGGACCAGGGCCCAGGGTATCACAGGACTAGTACTGTCTCACTGATGGGTGAAGCCATTTCCTGGGGCTATTGCCAACCCACTGGTAAATTGTATTGGATTCCTGAATCTGTTGCTATAGGGAGCAAATATCTCAGAGCTGATATCAGTCCACTGGTGGGTGGGGCAGTAGCCTAGGGAGTCCAGAGACTAGTTCCAGCCCACTTGGGCATGGAGCTGGGACCCACAGTCTCTTATTGCCCTTGCAATAGGAGACTCAGGAGTCCCTGAACTAGTGCTAGACTGCTGGTGAGAAAGGCTGGGTCCTGGCCCCTCTTATGAGCAGGGCTGTGTCTCAGAGCAGCTGGGGACTCAGGGGTGTCCTGAGGCAGCTTCCTTGGTGGCACATGGAGCTGTAGTCTCACCCAGATAGTTGCTTGGCCTGAGACATCTTGGTACTAGTTCCATGGTTGGGTTTGGGTTGGGTTTTCATGCTAATCAGCTTGAGGGAGGATTCTGAATTGGTGCTTGCTAGCACCAGTGTTCTCACGACAGAATGAGCCTCTGAAAATGGCTGCTTCCAGTGTCTGTGTTCCCAGGTTGAACTCCATTTGCCTTCTGCCTCTCTGAGTCTCAGCAAGTACATCTAACCCAGGCTCCTTTCAAACCACTCCTTATTCCCTGGGTCCTTGAGCATGTGAGATTTTGTGTGTGCCATTTAAGAGTGCAATCTATTTCCTACACGTCTGGCTCCTCTGAAAGTAAGCCTCATTTGACGTCCAAAATCAAACATCATCAATTCCTTGGTCCATGATCCCCAGTCTGGGGTGCTTGCTGTGGGGCTTGGATCCATTGCTCCTTGGGGAGAAACTTTGTCATTGTCCTGTTTGTGGGTCATTGACCCATGGGTATGGATCTTGAATATACCTTATTTATACCCTTTCTAACCATATCATTATGGTCTATTCTTTACATCTTCAGTTGTAGAAAACCTTTTCTTTCTTTCTTTTTTTTTTGGTTGGTCTTCAGATCTCTGTCATCAATGCTTGTTTTGTTCAGTTCAGTTCAATCACTCATTCATGTCATATTCTTTGCAACTCCATGCACTGCAACACATCAGGCTTCCCTGTCCATCACCAACTCCCAGAGCTTACTCAAACACATGTCCATCGAGTCTGTGATGCCATCCAACCACCTTATCCTCTGTTGTCCCCTTCTCCTCCTGTCTTCAATCTTTCCTAACATCAGGGTCTTTTCCAATGAGTCAGTTCTGTGCATCAGGTGGCCAAAGTGTTGGAGTTTCAGCTTCAGCATCAGTCCTTTCAATGAACATTCAGGACTGATTTACTTTAGGATGGACTGGTTTGATCTCCTTGCAGTCCAGTTGTAATTTTGTTGTGCTCATGTAATTTTGTTAAGCTCAGGGTCTCCCTACACCACCAACTTCCTAAATTAATATTTAAAGTCTCAATCAGGGATATGGTCAAGTCTATGCCAGTTTACCAACTGGTTGATCCATAATACACAAATAGGCTACATATTTGTCTACTCATAAATTAAATTATTGAGATTTTTAAATAATGCATTCAAAATCATGTTAGGTTTTCACAGATTCCCTTTATTCTCTTTTTTAAGGAAAAGTATGCATTACCAACAGCGAAACAATTTCTTGTGGCAGCAGTCTAAAAGCATCATAATTTCATTAAAATCACTTTGGTTCAGTTCAGGAATCATTTATAGCTAGCTACCATACACTGGACACTGTGCCAACTCCTGGAGATACAAATAAAAGTAAGACTGGGTTAGTACTCCATGGGATTTTAGGCTAGAGAAAGTAGATTTAAGTGAGGACCAGTAAGTCTCTTGAAAACATACCTGAAGCAATGTCATTTCCTATACTTTTAAAGATGTAGACAGTAATAAGGACACTACACATATATGAGTACATAAAGATGCCCCTCTTCTACGCCCTCCTCAAGAATAAATAGAGGATGAGGGATAATGCCAGTCAGGTATTAGGATCACAATATCTTGACACAATCCCTGTGGAGTTTTGGGAACCCCCAAATGCATGCATTCTTCTGCCTCTCTTAAAATGGACTTTTAAACATTCTCAGTAAAGCAGGAATGAATGTTCTCAGAGTTGAAGGGTTTTCTTTCCCACAGGGAGTTCAGAAGCAGTGTTTCAGTAGAGAGAGTGATGTGTCAGCTTTACTGAGGTCCCATAATTTAGAGGAAGGAAAACAAATATATTCAATAACAGGCAGATAATTTAATTCCTGTCTGTCAGCTATTCACAAATATAGACATACCCAAAGTGCTACTTGAACACCAAGGAAGGATTCCAAACCAGACTGGTGAAGCTACGTGGAGAGGAATGTAGAAAAATCTTCCCAGAGAAGTGATATCTCAGTCTTGAAAAGTTAGTAGTTACCAAAAAGAATGGGATCTCAAGGAAGGGATAATTGGATAAACAAGGATATGAAGGTGTATAAATTATGGTTCTATATCAAGAAGCCCTAAATAAACAGACTGTTATGAACATGTATGTTTTAAACAGTAACAATTTCTTTCCACTTTAAATGATCTCTTTATTATCAGCCAATTAATTCAGAACTTCAATACCTAACTAAAACCTGCTATGGCTAATTCATGTTGAGGTTTGAGAGAAAACAAAAAAATCCTGTAAAGCAATTATCCTTCAATTAAAAACTAAATAATTTTTAAAAACTGCTATAGTAAGTGTTTCTAGACACTTATTGATCTTAGAAGAGGTCAAAGTAACAGAGAAATATTGTATTCCATGAACAATATGAGTGTCTTTGATGTGCTTCCCTCTCCCATGAGAATGAAAATTCCATGAAACATACTGCTTTTGTCTTATTATTCACAGCTCTATCTCCAACATATAAAACAGAAGTTGTTATATATGTAGTTATGTTATAGTTGTATAATTATATAGTCAAAAAGTGGGGATTCAATGACAGGCAGGAAAGATCTAGTGCTTCTCCTTACTGAGTTGACACATTAGTAGACAGGCTTTAGCCTAGGATAGCTAGAGGGCATTGTAAACTTGTATAAAAAAAATGGCATCTTTAGTTTTCCTTACCTATAACTGAAAATTAGCATTAAATTTAATTATTAATATAGGCCAGAAATCACAGAGGTATTAGTAGTAAATGTGACTCTGTCACCATTAAAAACCATAGATAATACCTTTCAGCATTGCAGGTATCTGAAAATATCATTTTTACTCCTCATGATATTTTTTAATTAATTTATTTTTTATTGAAGGATAATTGCTTTACAGAATTTTAATGTTTTCTGTTAAACCTCAACTTGAATCAGCCATAGGTATCATATATCCTCTCCCTTCTGAACCTCCCTCCCATTTCCCTCCCCACCCCATCCCTCTAGGTTGATCCAGAGCCCCTGTTTGAGTTTCCTGAGCCATACAGCAAATTCCAATTAGCTATCTATTTTACATATGGTAATGTAAGTTTCCATGTTACTCTTTCCATACATCTCACCCTCTCCTCCCATCTCCCTATTTCCATAAGTTTATTATCTATATCTGTTTCTCCATTGTTGCCCTCTAAATAAATTATTCAGTACCATTTTTCTAGATTCAGTATATGCATTAGTATACAGTATTTCTCTTTCTCTTTCTGACTCACTTCACTCTGTATAATAAGTTCTAGGTTCTTCCACCTCATTAGAACTGACTCAAATGTTTTCCTTTTTATGGCTGAGTAATACTCCATTGTGTAAATGTACCACATCTTTATCCATTCTTTTGTCGATGGACATCTAGTTTACTTTCATTTTCTAGCTATTATAAATAGTGTTTCAATGAACAATGGGATAAAAAGACAATCCTCAGAATGGGAGAAAATAATAGCAAATAAAACAACTGACAAAGGATTCATTAACAAAATATACAAGCAGCTCATACAACTCAATGCCAGAAAAACACTCCTCATGATTTTTAAGTTGTTTGCTATTGACTTACCACTAGGTTTTATTACTGAATGCAATAATTAAAAATCAGGAATATTAGTATGTCATCAGTTTAGTTATTAATGTCTTGAATATATATTTCAATATAACAGGTTTCTTTTTGTTATTCTAAGTAACCTATCTTGTGCCTTTAAAAGCATTGTTCTGAGAAGGGAACTAATAAACCTCATCAGAATACTAAATAGGTTCATGATACCAAAATTTCTTAAGAACTCCAAGTCTAGAAATATAAAAGAACTTAACTAAAAATTAATTATTGTTCAATGATATGGCAACTGTACTGATAGGGGAAGAATAGAATGCTGTCACATATATAGGATAGATGGGTGTCTTGCAAAGATTTTCATGCCCTGCTTCGTCTGAAAAATTAGTAGAAGAATATACATGTACAGACACTGAAGGAAGTTTATTGTGAAAGGAACCAGATGTGACTGTGTGAGTAGAGGAGGTGAGTGTTTAGAGGATAAGAAATACACTTATGCTAACTGAGACAAGAAAAAAAAGTTTGCACGTTATTCCAAGGATAATACAAAGCTATTCATGAGTTTTAAAAATAGAGTAAAAGATCACTCTGGAGTGAATATATATGGGGAGGGGCAAGCATTAAGCAGGGAGACCAATTAAAATAGTTGCAATAATTCAGGGTCATTGTCTGAATGCTACATTGTCATTAGAAAAATACAGATAAAGAAAATCAACATGGTGCTAGAACATCAATGTTTATTATGTTTTCGCATTCAACTTCACTAATGTGGGACACCTGACTTCAATCACTGGTTTGGTAAGATTCCTTGGAGAAAGGAAACGCTACCCACTCCAATATTCCAGCCTGAAGAATTCCATGGACTCTAGCCCATAGAGTCTCAAAGAGTAAGACATGACTGAACATTCCCTTTCACTTTCACTTTCAAGATGATTTTGTTATTAGTAACATAAATTTTCAAACTACCACACAATTGTACTCATCTCACACACTAGCAAAGTAATGCTCAAAATTCTCCAGGCTACGCATCAGCAGTATGTGAACTAAGAACTTCCAGATGTTCAAGCTGTATTTAGAAAAGACAAAAGAACCAGAGATCAAATTGCCAACATCCACTGTATTCTATAAAAAGCAAGAGAATTCCAGAAAAACATCTACTTCTGCTTCATTGACTATGCTAAAACCTTTGACTGTGTGGATCACAACAAACTGTGGAAAATTCTTAAAAACATTGAAGTACCAGACCACCTTACCTGCCTCCTGAGAAATATGTATGCAGGTCAAGAGTTAGAACAGGACATGGAACAAAGGACTGGTTCCAAATTGAGAAAGGAGTATGTCAAGCTTGTATATCATCACCCTGCTTATTTACCTTATACGCAGAGCACATCATGTGAAATTCTGGACTGGATGCTGGACAAGCTGAAATGAAGATTGCAGAAGAAACATCAATAACCTCATATATGCAGATGATACCACCCTTATATCAGAAAGTGAAGAGGAACTAAATAGCCTCTTGATGAAATTGAAAGAGGAGAGTTAAAAAAAAAAACTTGCTTAAAACTCGACATGCAAAAAATGAAGGTTATTGCATCCAATCCCATCACTTCATGACAAATAGATGGAAAAACAGTGGAAACAGTGGGAGACTGCATTTTCTTGCGCTCCAAAATCACAGCAGATGGTGACTGAAGCCACGAAATTAAATGACACTTTCTCCTTTGAAGAAAAGCTATGACAAACCTAGACAGGATATTTAAAAGCAGAGACATTACTTTCCCGACAAATATCCATATAGTCAAAGCTATGGTTTTTCTAGTAGTTATATATGGATGTGAGAGTTGGACAATAAGACAGCTGAGTACTGAAAATTTGATGCTTTTGAATTGTGGTGTTGGAGAAGACTCTTGAGAGTCCCTTGGACTGCAAAATCAAACCAGTCATTCCTTAAGGAAATCAGTCCTGAATATACATTGGAAGGACTGATGCTGAAGCTGAAACTCCAATACTTTGGTCACCTTATGCAAAGAACTGACTCATTTGAAAAGACCCTGATTCTGGGAAAGATTCAAGACAGGAGGAGAAGGGGATGACAGAGGATGAGATGGTTGGATGGCATCACTGACTCAATGGACGAGTTTGAGCAAACTCTGGAAGTTGGTGATGGACAGGGAAGCCTTGTGTGCTGCAGTCCGTGAGGTTGCAAAGAGTGAGACACGACTGAGAGACTGAACTGATCTAAACTGAGCATAAGCTTTATTGCTCTTGCCTAATACAACTATTTTCATTTCATTTGATGGTTAAAGGAAGTAATGTTCAGCAAATTACAAATGCCAATGCAGCGGTAAGTCCATGCAAGAAAGACTACCAGCCAACTGCCTTCAGGAAAGCCCATTTTAATCATCATCCTAAGCCTTCATTTGGATATAGTTATTTCTTGATGACCTCTATCGTTTTAAAGGACACATATCAGTTAGTTCAACTTTAACTCTATCTTTAGCCAAATTCTCTCTTTCCTGTGCTGCTTGTTCCCCAGGATAAAGTTCAATATTTTCATTGATTCCATCCAACTAATTTATAAATCTAAAATCAAATGCCCTATGTTGTTCAGCAAGATTATTCAAAATTTTGCTTTTTTTAGCATGCATTCATATATTTGGATATTTTCTGCTGATTAAATGCTAAACCTGTTGTTTTCTTTCTAAATCCATTGCAGCATGATACAACTTTTATTTTGTTTATATACAATCATTTTACATATGATTTTATATAAAATTTATATATGATTCTTTAAGTTACATATTTTGGAGACAATTAGTGAACTCTGGAAACGACAGACTTGGTTATTAAAGCATTTAGTCTCTATTCTAATTAGTCTCATGGATATCAGTGTTCATTGTAGTCAAAAATTTCAAATATTTGATAAATATTGTATCATTACTGTATTTACTTTCAACCAACCTCCTGTGCAAGCTGATTTACATCAATGTTCTTGTTCTTCCATCATCCTGTGAGGTACAAGAGAAGGCAAATAGGTAGTTATTTAGAATGTAAACACATGGAAGAATAAGAAAAAAAAATGTATCTTCTTTATAAGATAAAGAGACTCTGTAAATAAATAAAATAGAATTTGTTTTCCTTTAAACATTTTTTAGATAGCTGTACCAAACTTACCACTAAGCAATAGATTAATCCATTGATAAATACTGATGATTTTTCTTATAAAGAGCTCATAGATTTTCTCTTTTGTCTTTCTTTTCCATGCAATGTAAACTTTAATATCCTATTTTGTTAATAAGAATAAAGAAGCCCAAATAAATCAGAGACTATCCATAAGGCACTACATTAGAAGCAATGACATATTGCAAATACTAAAGATTTTGTATTTAGATGACAAAGGAGACATATATAAAACTCATTGTCAAACACGGTTATCAAATGAAAGTTTAATGGGTTGTATGCACCTTTTAGAAAATAATTATGGTATACATGTGCACAAAGTTGCTTCAGTCCAGTTCTTTGCAACCTTATGGACTGTAGCCCTCCGGGCTCCTCTGTCCATAGCATTCTCCAGGCAAGAATACTGGAGTGGGTTGCCATGCCCTCCTCCAGGGTATCTTCCCAACCCAGGGATCATAACCATGTCTCATGTCTCCTGCATTGGCAGGTGGCTTCTTTCCCATCAGCACCATCTGTAAAGCCAATCATGGTATATACACATAACAAGGAAAATTTAAACTGTTTTGGTTCTAGAAATATGAATAATTAGGAAGCTTGATTATATAGTGAGCTCGGGGGTCTATGATTGCACTCTAACTCACAATTTAACACTGCATGCTTCTGTATTTTGCTTGGAATACCATCACCAAATTAAAATTCATTCCCTTAAATCATCCTAATTAGTCAGTTCTCCAACATCCTTCCAATCTAACTCATGGTTTATCCTTGTTTTCTAGGTAAATATTACCCATTGCTTAAATCAGCTTAATTATACCACTTTTGGAAACCATAGTGGATTCCTGTATATTGTATCCATCTCTCCTTCTTGGAATTTGTAATCAGTACCACACCACTTGCAAATAATTATAGGCCAATTTCTGCTACTTATTGTTGACTTCAACTGCTTTCTAGCAAGAATGTAAACTCTCTATTAGCATGTCTTCTAATACACAGCAAAGAGCTAAATGTATTTGTTGAGTGGCTGACTACAATTTAAATGGGCTTCCCTTGTGGCTCAGATGGCAAAAATCTGTGTATAATGCAGGAGATCCAGGTTCAATCCTTGGGTCAGGAAGTTCCCCTGGAGAAGGAAATGGAAACTCACTCCAGTATTCTTGCCTGGAGAACTCCATGGACTTAGGAGTCTGCTGGGTTACAATCCATGAAGTCGCAAAGAGTTAGACACAAGTGAATGGCTAAAGCTTTCACTCCTACAATTTAAATAATAGAAATTAAGTGAAATGTCCTATAAATATCAATTAGATCCATGTAGTCCAATGTATCATTTAAAGCTTGTGTTTCCTTACTAATTTTCTGTCTGGATGATGTGTCCATTGGTGTGAGTCCGGTGTTAAATTCTCCCCTTGTGTTATTGTCAATTTCCCCTTATATAGTTGTTAACATTTGCCTTATGTATTGAGGCTTCCATGATGGCTCAGACGGTAAAGATTCTGCCTGCAATGTAGGAAACCCAAGTTCGATCCCTGGATCAGGAAGATCCCCTGGAGAAGAGAATGGCAATGCACTCCAGTATTCTTGTCTGGAAAATTCCATGGAGAGAAGAGCTTGGCATGGGACCACAAAGAGTCAGACATGACTGAGTGACTAACACTATGTATTGAGGAGCTTCTATGTTGAGTGTATGTATATACACACACACACACACACACACACACACATATATATATATATATATATATATATATATATCTTCTTAGATCAACCATTTGATCATTATGTGGTGTCCTTCCTTTTCTCTTGTAATGGTCTTTACTTTAAAAACTATTTTATCTGATATGAGTATGGCTACTCATGCTTTCTTTTGATTTATATTTGCATGGAATACCTTTTTCGATCTCCTCACTTTCTGTCTATTCTGTAGACAGAATATATAGGGATCTTGTTTTTTATCCATTCAGCCAGTCTGTGTCTTTCAGCTGGAAAATTTAGCCCATTTACATTTAAGGTAATTATTGATTTGTATGATCCGTTTACCATTTACTTTATTATTTGGCTTTGTTATTGTAGATCTTTTCTGTCTCTTGTGTTTTCTGTCTAGAGAAGTTCCTTTACATTTGTGTAAAGCTGGTTTTGTGGTGCTGAATTCTCTTAACTTCTGCTTATCTGTAAAGATTTTAATTTCTCTGTTGAATCTGAATGATATCCTTGCTGGCTAATCTTGGTTGTAGGTTTTTTCATTGCATCACTTTAAGTATACCCTGCCACTCCTTTCTGGCCTGAAGAGTTTCTTTTGAAAAATCAGCCATTTGCCTTAGGGGGATGCCTTATATGTTATATGTTGCGTTTCTCTTGTTGCTTCTAATATTTTCTTTGTGTTTAATCTTATTACATTGATTAATATGCTCTTGATGAAAGTGAAAGTGGAGAGTGAAAAAGTTGGCTTAAAGCTGAACATGCAGAAAATGAAGATCATGGCATCCACTCCCATCACTTCATGGGAAATAGATGGGGAAACAGTGGAAACAGTGTCAGACTTTATTTTGGGGGGCTCCAAAATCACTTCAGATGGTGATTGCAGCCATGAAATTAAAAGACGCTTACTCCTTGGAAGAAAAGTTATGACCAACCTAGATAGCATATTCAAAAGCAGAGACATTACTTTGCCGACTAAGGTCCGTCTAGTCAAGGCTGTGGTTTTTCCAGTGGTCATGTATGGATGCGAGATTTGAACTGTGAAGAAGGCTGAGCACCAAAGAATTGATGCTTTTGAAGTGTGGTGTTGGAGAAGACTCTTGAGAGTCCCTTGGACTGCAAGGAGATCCAACCATTCCATTATGAAGGAGACCAGCCCTGGGATTTCTTTGGAGGAAATGGTACTTTGGCCACCTCATGCGAAGAGTTGACTCTTTGGAAAAGACTTTGACGCTGGGAGGGATTGGGGGCAGGAGGAGAAGGGGATGACCGAGGATGAAATGGCTGGATGGCAACACTGACTCGATGGACGTGAGTCTGAGTGAACTCCGGGAGTTGGTGATGGACAGGGAGGCCTGGCGTGCTGCGATTCATGGGGTCGCAAAGAGTCGAACACAACTGAGCGACTGAACTGAACTGGTGTGTTTTTCCTTGTGTTTATCCTGTATGGGACTCTCTGGGCTTCCTGTAATTGGGTGTCTATTTCCTTTCCGATGATAGGAAAGTTTTCAGCTATAGTCTCCTCAAATTTTTTATTTTTTTTTTCTTTTCTCTTCTTCTTCTTCTGTGATCCCTTTAATTCAAATGTTGGTGTGCTTAAAGACTCAGACGTCTCTGAGGCTGTCCTCATTTTTTTATATTCCATTTTTCTCTATTTGGCTCTGCTTCAGTTGTTTCCACTATTCTATCTCCCAGCTCATTTATCCATTCCTCTACCTCAGTTATTCTGCTATGGGTTCTCCCTAACATGTTTTTTCTTAGTTATTGTGTGGTTCACTGCTGATTGTCTATTCTTTTATTCTTCTAGATCCTTGTTAAACATTCTTTGTATCTTTTCAATATGTTCCTTTATTCTGTTTATTGGTGCCTCCATTTTATTTCCAGAATTTTGCATCATGTTTACTATCATTCCTCTGAATTCTTTGGTAGATTCAGATTTCCTATTTCCTCTTAGTTTGTTGGTGGGTTTTTTTTGGTTTGTTTTTTTTGTTGTTTGTTTGTTTGTTTTTGGTTTTTACCATGTTTCTTCATCTACTGCACGTTTTTCTGTCCTTTCATTTCATATGATTTACTGCGTTTGTGGCCTCTTTTCTGCAGGTTGCAAGGTTGTAGTTCCTCTTGTTTGTGGAGTCTGCCCTCAAAAGGTCGGGATGGACTAGAGCCTTTTGAGGGTTTCCTGGTTGGGGGGACTGGTGCTTGTGTTCTGATGGGTAGAACTGGAACATGTCTCTCTGAAGGATAGTGACATGTTCAGTGATGTGTTGGGGTTGTCTTGGAGCAGGGAATGGTTTGGGTAGCCTATCTGCTAATGGGTATGGTTGTGTTCTTATTTTACTGATGGTTTGGCATGAGGTGCCTGACACTGGAGCTTGCTAGCTTTTGGGTGGAGCCTGGTCTTAGTGTTGAGATGGAGGCTTTTGGGAGAGCTCTCCCCAATTAATGTTCCATGGGTTCCAGAGTTCTCTGGCAGTCCAACATTCTAAACTTGGGGCCCCCATCTCAGAATTTTACCAGGACTCCACAAGCTATACAGCACAGAACAGAAAGAGAAAGAGATAAGGTGGTGGGGGCTGGGGGGAGAAAGTCAAGGAAGTATACAAATAAAAAAAGTAATGGACACACAAGACCCCAAGACAAATGTTTAAAGCAACAATCAACAGACAAGAACACCCAAAGAAACTCACACACTCCTGAACAGAAAGAAGAGAGATAAAGAAGAGCAAAACCAGAGATCAGAAAAGAAGAGATCAATGTAGCCAGTAAACAAACCCATATATAAAAACAAATAATAAAAACCATACTAGAAAAATACAAAATAGAAAACATGAGGGGAAATGCAACATAACTAAAGAAAAATGTAAAAATAGGAAAAAATAGAATAAAATGAATTTATTTAAAATAGATCTTTAAAAAGGAAAAAGTAAGTTAAAAATAAAAATTAAAGGCATAAAAAAGGACAACAAAAGAACAATACAATAAAGAAAAAAACTATATATATATATATATATATATATATATATAGTGACTGCAGCCATGAAATTAAAAGATGCTTGTTCCTTGGAAGAAAAGCTATGACAAACCTAGACAGCATATTAAAAAGCAGAGACATTACTTTGCCAACAAAGTCCATATAGTCAAAGCTATGGTTTTTCCAGTAATCATGCATGGATGTGAGAGTTGGATCATAAAGAAGGCTAATGAGCAACTGAATGGCAACTATATACATATATATGTATCAGTTCAGTTTAGTCTCTCAGTCGTGTCCAACTCTTTGAGACCCCATGAATCGCAGCACGCCAGGCCTCCCTGTTCATCACCAATTCCCAGAGTTCACTCAGACTCACATCGATCAAATTAGTGATGCCATCCAGCCATCTCATCCTCGGTCGTCCCCTTCTCCTCCTGCCCCCAATCCCTCCAGGCATCAGAGTCTTTTCCAATGAGTCAACCCTTCACATGAGGTGGACAAAGTACTGGAGTTTCAGCTTTAGCATCATTCCTTCCAAAGAAATCCCAGGGTTGATCTCCTTCAGAATGGACTGGTTGGATCTCCTTGCAGTCCAAGGGACTCTCAAGAGTCTTCTCCAACACACTTCAAAAGCATCAATTCTTCGGTGCTCAGCCTTCTTCACAGTCCAACTCTCACATCCATACATGACCACTGGAAAAACCATAGCCTTGACTAGACAGACCTTGGTTGGCAAAGTAATATCTCTGCTTTTGAATATGCTATCTAAGTTGGTCATAACTGTTCTTCCAAAGAGTAAGCGTCTTTTAATTTCATGGCTGCAATCACCATCTGAAGTGATTTTGGTGCCCCCCAAAATAAAGTCTGACACTGTTTCCACTGTTTCCCCATCTATTTCCCATGAAGTGATGGGAGCAGATGCCATGATCTTCGTGTTTCCTGAATGTTGAGCTTTAAGCCAACTTTTTCACTCTCCTCTTTCACTTTCATCAAGAGGCTTTTTAGTTCCTCTTCACTTTCTGCCATAAGGTTGGTGTCATCTGCATATCTGAGGTTATTGATATTTCTCCCAGTAATCTTGATTCCAGCTTGTGTTTCTTCCACTCCAGCGTTTCTCATGATGTACTCTGCATAGAAGTTAAATAAGCAAGGTGACAATATACAGCCTTGATGTACTCCTTTTCCTATTTGGAATCAGTCTGTTGTTCCATGTCCAGTTCTAACTGTTTCTTCCTGATCTGCATACAGATTTCTCAAGAGGCAGGTCAGGTGGTCAGGTATTCCCATCTCTTTCAAAATTTTCCACAGTTTATTGTGATCCACACTGTCAAAGGCTTTGGCATAGTCAACAAGGCAGAAATTGATGTTTTTCTGCAACTCTCTTGCTTTTTCCATGATCCAGCAGATGTTGGCAATTTGACCTCTGATTCCTCTGCCTTTCCTAAAACCACCTTAAACATCAGGAAGTTCACATATTGCTGAAGCCTGAGCATTACTTTATTAGCATGTGAAATGAGTGCAATTGTGCGGTAGTTTGAGCACACATATATACTGAGAGAGAAAGGGAGAGAGTAAGAATATCCTCCTGAGTCCTCCGTAATCCTCATCACACAGTGAGCTAATCTTCCTACTCATGAAGTCATCCAATATCTTTAGAAAGGTCTCTGGACCTGCTGTGGGCACTGTGGGGTCAGTTCAGACTCAGATCTGTCCTTACTCTAGCTTCTACTTTCTTCCAAAGTCCATAATTTCCCCCAACATCCACAATGTCAAGATAATTGCAAGGATTTAATCCACTGTGCCTGGCGTGCTGTGATTCATGGGGTCGCAAAGAGTCAGCCACGACTGAGAGACTGAAATAACTAACTAACTAACTTACGTGTCGTTTCAGGAGCAAAGTCCCTTCTTCCTAAGGCACACAGCCCCTGGGGCTCAGCTTTGGTTTTGGCACTACTTCTGTCTGTAAGCTGCCTTCTGGTGTCTATTACCCATTCAGACAAGAAAGGACAACAGTAGAAGCTTATTAGGGCTCACTTGCTCAGTCAGGCTGAGTAGAGGAAGTGGTAGGGCAGCCACAGTCAGGGTTTCTGTGGAGTGCCTGCTGTGGCCGAAGCCTTTGGGAAGTTGCTACAGTCTGGGGCAGTTCATGCACTCCCCCAAGCTATTCATGCTGGGGTTGTGGATCCCTCAGCAGAACCAACCTGCACAGGCTTTCAGGAGGTTGTGGGCAGAGACCAGCACCTGCTCACAACTTGGTGGTAGCTGCAGCTCCTGGAGTCGGGACCATGGCAGCCTCCTGTTCTATACCTCTTGAACCCACACTGCCTTGGCAGTAACCAAGTGGCTATCATTTCCCTCTCTGGGACTGCAAACTGCAGTTGCAGGTAGCCCTACCTCTGGCATTGTCACTGGCTTTGGTGTATCTACTTCTGGAGTCACAGTCCATGGCAGTGGCTCAGCCCACCTATGACACTAATGAAGACGGGGTCCTGCAAGCACGCAGTGTTAGTTCCCAGCAGCAATGTTCTCTTGACTCTTTTGAAACCCCAGGCTTTTCCCTGGACTCCCTCAACCATGTGCATACTAGCCTCAGAATATCTTCATGGCTGTCAACCCCAGTCTTCTCCCTGTGGGCTGAGCCTTAAGCCTGAGCCTCAGCTCCCAGCCCCCACTCACCAATGAGGGCACGCAAACAGTTTCTCAGCTGGGAAGTGTTTGTCAGCAACGATCTCTGCAGTGAATTCTCTCCATTTTTGCCTTCCAAGCACTTGTTTCTCCATTCCTCTCTGAGATTCTGAAGCTTTCTCCTGTCCTCGCCCATGAGGGGTTTTCCAAGTGTATGGAAACTTTTCCTCCTTCACGTCTCCCTTTCTGAGCCATTAGTTTCCATCTCAAATCCTTTGTCTCTTTATTTTCCCATATCTTTTGCCCTAGCTCATTCAGTGGAGATTAGCTTGCTGTTTTGGAAGTCTGAGGTCTTCTGCCAGTGTTCAGAATGTGTTCTGTAGAAGTTGTTCCACATGCAGATGTATTTTTGATGTATTTGTGAAGAGAAGGTGATCTCCCCATCTTATTCCTGCATCATACTGAAAGTTCCCCTATTAATTTTTAGAATAAGATAAGCCTAGTTTGAATTCTTCCTCCTCTATGTATTCATTTATTTAGCAAATATTTATAGAAACTACTGTGTGCCAAGAACTATCCTAGATTTATCAATATAAGCAAGACAAATGAAATCACAAGACACACACACACAAAATAGAGCTATGAAGAGGAATATGAAGCGTTAGTAGGAGGGTGGATTCACCTGTCAGGTAACTTTGAGTAAGATCTGAAGGAAGTGAAGGGTTAGCCTTGAGAATATCTATGGGAGAGTTTTCAGGCAAAATAAACAGTTGTGAAAACCTGAGCAAGAAAACAACTTCCTTATAGTGCTTGAGGAATAGTGATGAAGTGAAGAGGCTGGAAAAATAGGATGAGGAGGAGAATAAGGAAGTGGGCTTAGAGAGGTCATGGGTGTTATATTACATGGGACCCTGAAGGATCTAGTTTTGAATGAAAAGATAAATGACATTATATGACTTACGTTTCAGCAAGATCTCTGTGTTTACTGATTGACAATTGCAGTGGGCAGAAACATGGGGCCATTTAGGAGAGTATTACAATAATCCAAGAAATGCATGGATTCGCACTAGGGTATGGTCACAAATGGTTAAATACAGGATATGTTTTGAAGGTAGAGTCAATAGGACTTGTGCTATGATGGAGTATGAGGAACATGGAAGGAATAGCAATGACATCAAGTTTTCAGTCTCTCAGTTCAGTTCAGTCGCTCAGTCGTGTCTGACTCTTTGCAACCCCATGAATCGCAGCACGCCAGGCCTCCCTGTCCATCACCAACTCCCGGAGTTCACTCAGACTCACGTCCATTGAGTCCGTGATGCCATCCAGACATCTCATCCTCGGTCGTCCCCTTCTCCTCCTGCCCCCAATCCCTCCCAGCATCAGAGTCTTTTCCAATGAGTCAACTCTTCGCATGAGGTGGCCAAAGTACTGGAGCTTTAGCTTTAGCATCATTCCTTCCAAAGAATCCCAGGGTTGATCTCCTTCAGAATGGACTGGTTGGATCTCCTTGCAGTCCAAGGGACTCTCAAGAGTCTTCTCCAACACCACACTTCAAAAGCATCAATTCTTCGGTGCTCAGCCTTCTTCACAGTCCAACTCTCACATCCACACATGACCACTGGAAAACCATAGCCTTGACTAGATGGACCTTAGTCGGCAAAGTAATGTCTCTGCTTTTGAATATACTATTTAGGTTGGTCTTAACTGTTCTTCCAAGGAGTAAGCGTCTTTTAATTTCATGGTTGCAGTCACCATCTGCAGTGATTCTGGAGCCCCCAAAAATAAAGTCTGACACTGTTTCTACTGTTTCCCCATCTATTTCCCATGAATTTAACTCAGATGACCATTACATCTACTACTGCAGGCAGGAATCCCTCAGAAGAAATGGAGTAGCCATCATGGTCAACAAAAGAGTCTGAACTGCGGTACTTGGATGCAATCTCAAAAATGACAGAATGATCTCTGTTCGTCTCCAAGGCAAACCATTCAATATCACAGTTATCCAAATCTATGCCCCAACCAGTAATGCTGAAGAAACTGAAATTGAACGGTTTTATGAAGACCTACAAGATCTTTTAGAACTAACACCCAAAAAAGATGTCCTTTTCATTATAGGGGACTGGAATGCATCTTTCAGTCTCTAGCAGCCAGAAAATGGGATTGTCATTACTGAGATAAGGACAGGCAGGAAAACACTGGGGGGAGTGAAGGAGAATTCAGTTTTTAATATGTTAATTATGAGGTGTTTATTGTTAAATCTCCAAACGGAAGTGCTAAGTAAATATGTTGGTCTAGAATTAAGAGAGGATCAATATTAAGATATAGATTTTGGAGTTATCAGTATTAAGATGATATTGAAAGGCATCATGATCACTAGAGGATATTAACACCTGGACAGTAAGGATAGAAAAATAAAAGAAGTCCAAGTAGTGAACTATGCCCTAGGCGTACTGTGATTTGTTGAGATGGATGAGATAAAACCAATAAAATATTGTAAAGTAATTAGCCTCCAATTAAAATGAATAAATTTATATTTAAAAATTAATTAATTAATTTAAAAAAGAATTAATAGAGTCTGAGTAATGAATGGCTAGAAAGAAGGAAGGGCCTTCTCCAGTGGCTCAGATAGTGAAGAGTCTGCCTGCAATTCAGGAGACCCAGGTTTAATCCCTGAGTCAGGAAGACCCTCTGGAGAAGGAAATGGAACCCACTTCAGTATTCTTGCCTGGAAAAATCCCAGAAAGAAGGAAAATGAGGTAAGTTTGGTAGTTCTAGATGCCAAGTATCAAATGGTTTCAAGGAAGAGTGGTCATTTGAGTAAAATGCTTTTTATTAATATAAATTGAGTATGATTAGGCCTGAAAAATTCCCATCGGATTCAACAACTGCTCCTCACAAGAAAAGTCTCACCAAAAGAAGTTAAAATTTAATTTGTGCTGAAGAAAGAATAGAAGAGAACTTGAAGACAACAAGAATAAACAATACTTTCAAGGAGTTTTGCTGTAAAGAAAAGGACAAAAATGAAGCAGTAGCTGAAGGGAAAATAAGACCAAGATGTAGAAGAAATAACAGCATGCCTATAAAGCTGATAAATGATCCAGAGTAGAAAAAGTGGTGATTCTGGAGAGAAAGATGTCCTTGAATAGGTAAAGGAAGATGTAATGTAAGGCACACATAGAGGACTTGGTCTTAACTAGGAACACAGGTAATGAACTCACAGTAACAGGAGAAAAAGTGGAATATTTGCACACAGAGTCAGCTGCATTTGTAGATATAGTGACAGTAGCTTATGAAAGATCTATTTTGAAAGCCTAAGTTTATAAATAATAGGCTTCTCTGATAGCTCAGTTGGTTAAGAATCTGCCTGCAATGCAGGATACCCCTGTTCAATTCCCAGGTCAGGAAGATTCCCTGGAGAAAGGATAAGCTATCCATTCCAGTATTCTTGAGATTCCTTTGTGGCTTAGCTGATAAAGAATCTACCTGAAATACAGGAGACCTGGGTTCAATCCTTGTGTTGGGAAGATCCCCTGGAGAAGGGAAAGGCTACCCACTCCAGTATTCTGGCCTAGAGAAATTCATGGACTATATAGTCCATGAGGTTGCAAAGAATTGGACATGACTGGCCGATTTTCACGTTCAAGTTTTTAAATAAAATAGGGGTTAAGGTCATCTTCTGAAACTGAGCATGTGAAAAAAATTGAGAAAAGAAAAGATTTAGAAATCACCTGAGATAGTAGGAAAGAATAAATTAGGAAAACAGTGTATGGTTTCCTGGAACAATAAAGGGACACTAATTTGTATGACTGAGATTTTACCCAACCACATTCAAGTATATGCATGTAGGCTCCACATGATAAAGAATTGAATTTAATCTGGGTTAGATTTTTTTTCATATAAATACAATAAACTGGATAGAGTTAAATGAATTGAGAGTGTATGCAAGTGTAAAATCCATGAATTTTAGGCTAGTTTAAGAGACAAGAGAGTTCCAGAAAAACATCTATTTCTGCTTTATTGACTATGCCAAAGCCTTTGACTGTGTGGTTCACAATAAACTGTGGAAAATTCTGAAAGAGATGGGGATACCAGACCACCTAACCTGCCTCATGAGAAACCTATATGCAGGTCAGGAAGCAGCAGTTAGAATTGGACATGGAACAACAGACTGGTTCCAAATAGGAAAAGGAGTACGTCAAGGCTGTATATTGTCACCCTGTTTATGAAACTTATATGCAGAGTACATTATGAAAAACGCTGGGCTGTAGGAAGCACAAGCTGGAATCAAGATCGCTGGGAGAAATATCAATAAACTCAGATATGCAGATAACACCACCCTTATGGCAGAAAGTGAAGAGGAACTAAAAAGCCTCTTGTTGAAAGTGAAAGAGGAGAGTAAAAATGTTGGCTTAAAGCTCAACATTCAGAAAATGAAGATCATGGAATCTGTTTCCATCACTTCATGGGAAATAGATGGGGAAACAGTGGAAACAGTGTCAGACTTTATTTCTGGGGGCTCCAAAATCACTGCAGATTGTGATTGCAGCCATGTAATTAAAAGACACTTACTCCTTGGAAGGAGGATTATGACCAACCTAGATAACATATTCAAAAGCAGAGACATTACTTTGCCAACAAAAGTCTGTCTAGTCAAGGCTATGGTTTTTCCAGTGGTCATGTATGGATGTGAGAGTTCGACTGTGAAGAAAGCTGAGCACCGAAGAATTGATGCTTTTGAACTGTGGTGTTGGAGAAGACTCTTGAGAGTCCGTTGGACTGCAAGGAGATCCAACCAGCCCATTCCATTCTATTCTATCTCCTCTATTCTAAAGGAGATCAGTCCTGGGTGTTCTTTGGAAGGAATGATGCTTAAGCTGAAGCTCCAGTACTTTGCCCACCTCATGCGAAGAGTTGACTCATTGGAAAAGACTCTGATGCTGGGAGGGATTCCGGGCAGGAGGAAAAGGGACTGACAGAGGATGAGATGGCTGGATGGCATCCCCGACTCGATGCACATGAGTTTGAGTGAACTCCGGGAGTTGGTGATGGATATGGAGGCCTGGCGTGCTGCAATGCATGGCGTCACAAAGAGTCGGACACGACTGAGTGACTGAATTGAACTGAACTGAACTGAAGAGACAAGAAAACACACAAAGACAATGAGGGCTAGAGCAAAAACAGTGGAACCAATTGACCAAGGATTCTAATGGGGTCAAAGAATTGTTGGAATATGGGTCTTGGGGGAATTAGTTGGAGGAACAGGAAGTGAAGTTTAGAGGGTAACTGATTATGTAGGGATTGCAGTTTTTGTTAATATCACAGCTGTATCGGTGGGTATGAGTGGCTACAGTGTGTTGGGTGAAATTAAGATAGCTTGAAAATAAGAAACAACAAAATTGAAGGAAAAAAAAAAAAGAGGAAGAAGCCTAGGACCACAATCTACTAACTATAACTTTTGGGAAGTTACTTAACCATTTCTGAACTGTGGATTTTTGCTTCCACTCTTATTTTCCATGGGGAGAAAAATATTTTAATTGAAAATTTTGTGCTATAAATAATAATAAACACTATATTTATTGTCTTCAGTGCATAAGCTTAATGCCCTTTCTGAGGCCAACAAAGGATAAAACTACAGAGAGGTTGAATTTGACTCAAAATAAGAAAGAACTTTCTAACAAAATATATAATGAAAATGGAATTGAGTTCCTTCTGATCACAGAGGTGTGCAAGAAAATATTTTATAATGCTAATGGTGTAACACCTAGGTATGAGTCACAAAGAAAAGATATGAAGCAGGTCAGTATTATAGACAACGTTGAAGATAATTGGCATCTGGTATGCCAATTCTAGAAGAAAGAGGTAGCAAACTTAGTGAAATGAAGAAAAAGAATAACTTAACCAAGACACCCTGCTTAGGTCCAGATAGACAGATGTTTCATCAGTTTGATCAATGACCCAAAACAAGCTTACAGACCCAGGACAGCTGAGTTCCAGGGACTGGCAGTGGGAAAATAGAGCATAAGAACAGAAAAGCCAAATGGAAGCTGGAGTTCAAGAGAAAAAATCCTTCTGCTAGTGGAACATCAAAAGTAAAGCCAGAATGTCAGTGCTAGACAAGATGTTGAAATAGAGCTTCTATTCATTCCTGTTTAAGAGCTGAGTCAATCACTTTTAGATTTAGAACAATCTGAGATAAATAGATACTTACAGTATGAAGATGAGTAGACATACATTAACAGCAAACAAAATCTGAAGATTTAGTTAACCTCATCAGTGACTCAGGCTGTCAAAATGTAGGAAGTGTTAGCGCCAATTGAACTGTAGCCACAAAATGAGGAAAATGGTTTGATATACAAACAAGCCTATCAACAAATGCAATTATTAATATTTCTGAGTCTGTTATAATAGGTGGGATATTCTCTTTCTTCTCAACAATCAGTAAAGCTTTATAAGGTTTTCTAGATATTGCTTATTAAATCAATTCAAAATTCTTATGAATAAATACTGATAATTTCTTTAACGTTTACCAAGAATTGTTTTTCTTTATAAGCATATTAAATATAATTTTTCTTAGTAAAATTCATCACATAAGTTAATTTCAAAGTATATGTCCTTGAAATATCAACATTTATTTTTACTTCTTTCAAAAGATTATTTATAGCTATATTCTATTAATTTATATTGTTATGACATATTAAGAATATAAATATTATGCATACTATATACCTGCATAGACAGTGCATATATATATACAAACAGAGGCAGAAGCAGACATACTAGAACCTCATAATAATACTATTCACTATATAGTGTTACTTTAATTTTTTTGAGAAAACATAACAAAAGAGCTGCACTTTGCATCTCAGATAGAAAAATAGAGATGAATTCTGGCACTATTTATCAGCTGTACAACTTTTGAAAAGTTTCTTACCTTCAGTAAAACTCAACTCTATTGAATAGATTAATCACTCCTTCTTCATTGGGTTGTTGTCAAGTTTGGTAGTTAATGCATCATGTACCAAACATGTGTCAATAAATTTTAGGCATTTCCTCCCCTCTGTAAATCCTTCTTGAGAGCTCAAGATTTGAATATATATCACCTTTCTGGTCTAGAAGCTTTTTTTTTTTTCCTGAATTATTCTGTTTCTTATCTAAGTATATGCAAACATGTTCAAACCAACTGTCCTCCTCTAGCTCTAGTTATTGCTGTTCTTTCTACCATTTGATCCCCTCCATCCATTTCTCCCACACGCTGCTTCCAGCAAAAACCACCAATCTGTTCTCTGTATAAATAAACTTGTTTTGTTTTGTTTAGACTCCATATTTGAGAAAGATCATACCATATGTCCTTCTCTGTGACATCTCACTTAGCATAAAACCCTCTACATCCATCCATGTTGTCACAAATGGCAAGATTTCATTCTTTTTTATATCTGAAAAAATATTCCAGTTTGTGTTTGCATGCGTGTTTGTCATAACTTCTATATTCATTTGTCCATTGATGGATATCCATTGATTGATCAGTTCATTCATTGGGTTGCTTTTATATCTTAGCTCTTGAGAATAAATGCCACAACACACATTGGAGTGCATGTATTTTTTTTAATTAGTATTTTTGTTTCTTCAGGTAAATACCCAGACATAAGTTTACTGCATTGTATGGTAGCTTTATTTTTAATATTTTTAGGATGTCTATATTATTTTCTATTCCCATCAACAGTGCACAATGGTTCCCTTTTCTCCACATCCTTACCAACATTATTATGTGTTGTCTCATTGAAAATAACTATTCTGACAGGTGTCAAGTGATATTTTATTGTTGTTTTAACTTACATTTCCCTGATGACTAGCAATGTTGAGCATCTTTGCCTATTGATCATCCATAGGTCTTCATTAGGGAAAATGTCTATTTAGATTTGCTGCCCATCTTTTCATCAGGTCGTGTATTTATTTATTTTTTATGTTGAATCCTATGAGTTCTTCATATGTTTTGGATATTAACCCCTTATGGCTTTTATCATTTGTAAACACCTTCTCCAATCAGTAGGCAGCTTTTATGTTTTGTTGATAGTTTCCCTCATTGTTAAAACTTTCATTTGATGTAATCTCATTTGTTTAGTTTTTGCTTTTGTTTCTCTTGTCTGAGGAGACATATCCCAAAAAATATTGCTAAGATTGATGTCAAAGAGTGTACTGAGTATATTTTCTCCTAGGAATTTTAAGGTTTCAAGTATTACATTATTTGTTTTAGTTCTGTGAAAAATGCCATTGGTATTTGGATGGGCATTGCATTAAATCTGTAGATTTGCCTTGGGAGTATGGTCATTTTAGCAATAACAATTTTTCCAATCAATGAGCATAGAATATATTTGCGTTTGCTTTGTTATCTTCAATTTCTTTCATTAATATAGTTAAAGGAGTACAAGTCTTTCCCCTCCTTGGTTAGATTTTTTTCCTAAGTATATTACACTTTTAGATGAGGTTATTTTTAATTTCTATTTCTGATAGCTTGTTGTTAGTGTATAGAAATGCAACAGATTTCTGCATGCTAATTTTTATCTTTCAACTTTATATATTGAATATATGAATTGAATAAAAGTACTTCATTTATTGCTTTTAACCGTTTTTTTGGTGGCATCTTTAGGATTTTCTATATGTAACAGCATATCTTCTGCAAGTAGTGTCAGTTTTACTTCTTCCTTTCCAATTTATATTTTTTAATAAATTTATTTATTTTAATTGGAAGCTAATTACAATATTGTAGTGGTTTTGCCATACATTGACGTGAACCCACCACAGGTGTACATATGTTCCCCATCCTGAACCTCCCTCCCACCACCCTCCCCAGCCCATCCTCCTTTTTGTTTCTTTTTCTGGTTTGATTGTTGTGACTAGAACTTCCAATACTCTGTTAATGTTTCTTTCTCTTTTTTTTGGCCATTAATATGTTGAGGTATGTTCCTTTTATGCCTACTTCATTGAGACTTTTTATCATAAATGAATGTTCAATTTCCTCAAAAGAGTTTTCTATATCTATTGACATGATGATATGATTTTTATTTTTCACTGTTTCTGTGGCATATCACACTGATACGTTCACAGACTTTGAATTACCCTTGCATCCATGGGATGATTCCCACTTGATCATGGTTTTATAATCCTTTTAATGATTGAATTTGGTTTAACATTAGTTCCATAATATAAAGAAGACTGAGGGTTTATTATTTGGAGTTATTGACACTTTGAAGTCTAGATTCTTTCCTAGCTAATAATACATTTAGGTCAATGTGTAAAAAAAAATAAACACATCTTTAGTATACATTCATAGATGTATACATGAATTTAGATTATAATATGACAGCTTTATGTATGATATTATGTTTCATAAAGCATAACAAAAGTTATTTATTCATGTTAATGTGAAAGCAAATTTACACTGACAAGTTAATTATTTGTTTTAACTGCTTTGGGGCATAATTGAGGTAATTAAACCCATAGACTTTTCTGAAAAATATTTTTTAAATATTCATTTACAGCTAAATAAATTGAACTGCTGTTTCTCTCATAATTTTAATTAGTTAAGCAATATACACTGTAAATCTTTCAGTTAAAGAACACTTTATGAGCTCTTAATGAACTTTGTTTTAGGCTTCAAAATTATAGATGTGGTGCTAGTCTCAAAGTATGCTTATAATGTAGTTGGTAAATTGAAAAGATAAGTGATGCTAATTGGTGCTATAACCAAAAAATTAAATATCAAGACACTGATAACTTGAAATTTGCAATTAAGAAGAGCTCTTTTTTGTGTGTTTCTTATTTCCTAGATTTGAAAAAGCCAAAGGTAAATTTGAGATAAGAAGAATGAGGTATTTGAAAGAAAATTATAAAACATGTTTATTTGCTATCGTTAGAAACTTTGTTATAGAATACATTGTTAATTATTTGTTTTTGATGTAAACTTTTATTTAAAGTATAGATTAGTAATCTAGTGAATCACTCTTATATGACATACTTATGAAATGTTAACTAAGCATCTTAATTAATACATATGAATAATACTGTTACCAAGCCTCAATGAGTAAGTGACCACACAAGGGGTCTTTTGTCCACTGCAGGCACAAATGCTAATCAAATGAAGCTAGGTTCAATATAAGCAAATCAAGACCTTTATTCATTGATCAAGAAATGAAAAAGAGAGAACTCGTACTCTAAAGACACATTCTCCTCAAAGAAAGGGCAGTAGGGAATTTTAAGGGGTAAAAGGAAGAAATGACTTCAGGGCTCTAGAGATTTCCAGGGGAAGAAAGGCAGCTGGGCACAAACTTCCACATTATTTTACACCTAGTAGAGGACAAATAACCTTTGTGCAGAAATGGTAATGAAGCAAAATTAACTTGGACCCCTCATGTCTTATCTGCGCAGGCATGTTCCTGCGGTCAAATCAGAACCACTTAAGGGCCGTGGCCAACATGTATCTCTTAAAGTGCAGATAGAAAACATCTCTGTCAAGCGCCAGGGGCTTTTGGAATAAACGCAGAGCTAAATCAAGGCTGGATCATCTAGGTTTCAGGGGCAGGTATGGGTGACAAAATAACCTCTAAAAATAATTTCACTCAGACTTTGAAAAATGTAAATCTGAGCAAGGGATAGATCAGAAGATTGTGATTGACATATACACACTACTATATATTAAAGAGATAACTAATAAGGACCTAATATATAGCACAGGGAACTCTACTGAATACTCTGAAATGATCTAAATGGGAAAAGAATCTTAAAAAGAGTCGACATGTATACATGTATAATTGATTCACTTTATTGTACAGCAGAAATTAACATAATATTGTAAAGATTTTGAAGAAAATAAATACATAAATCTGAATATTAATCATATTATGTCATATTAGTCATGATTAGTCATATTATGATTGAATACAAACTTTAGTTTCTCCTGGGCGTCCCTGAATTTGGTTCCAAATCCAGAAAGGAATATGTCAGGGATGTATATTGTCACCCTGCTTATTTAACTTATATGTAGAGTACATCATGAGAAATGCTGGGTTGGATGAAGCATAAGCTAGAATCAAGATGGCCGGGAGAAATGTCATTAACTTCAGATATGCAGATGACAGCACCCTTATGGCAGAAAGTGAAGAAGAAATAAAAAGCCTCTTGATGAAAGTGAAAGAGGAGAATGAAAAAGTTGGCTTAAAACTCACCATTCAGAAAAATAAGATTATGGCATCTGGTCCCATCACTTCATGGCAAACACATAGGGAAGCAACGGAAACAGTGAGAGACTTTATTTTGGGGAGCTCCAAATCACTGCAGATGGTGATTGCAGCCATGAAATTAAAAGACGCTTGCTCCTTGGAAGAAAAGTTATGACCAAACTAGATAGCATATTAAAAAGCAGACACAGTACTTTGCCAATAAAGGTCCATCTAGTTAAAGCTATGGTTTTTTCCAGTAGTCATGTACGGATGTGAGAGTTGGATTATGAAGAAAGCTGAGCGCCAAAGATTGATGCTTTTGACTGTGGTGTTGGAGAAGACTCTTGAGACTCCCTTGATCTGCAAAGAGATCTAACCAGACCATCTTAAAGGAAATCAGTTCGAATATTCATTGGAAGGACTGATGCTGAAGTTGAAACTCTAATATTTTGACCACCTGATGCCAAGAACTGACTCATTTGAAAAGACCCTGATGCTGGGAAAGACTGAAGGTGGGAGGACAAGGGGACAATAGAGGATGAGATGGCTGGATGGCATCATCAACTCGATGGACATGAGTTTGAGTAGGCTCCAGGAGTTGGTGATGGACAGGGAAGCCTGGTGTGCTGCAGTCTATGGGCTCACAAAGAGTCGGACAGGACTGAGTGACTCAACTGAACTGAACTGGACTTCCGTGATAGCCCAGATGGTAAAGAATCTGCCTGCAATATAGGAAACCCAGGTTTGATCCCTGGGTTGGAAAGGTCCCCTGGAAAAGGGAATGGCTACACACTCCAGTATTCTGCCTAGGGGATTCCATAGGCAGAGGATCCTGGCAGGCATTAGTTCATGGGGTTGCAAAGAGTTGGACATGACTGAGCAACTAAAACTTTCACTTTTCACTTAGTTTCCCCTCCCCTTCATGGATCACAGCCTTATCCTCATGAAGGGGCTTGTATAAATCAATGAAACTATGAGCCATGCCATGCAGGGCTACCCAAGGGGGTCATAGTGAAGAATTCTGACAAAATGAAGTCCACAGGAGAAGGATATGGAAATTCACTCCAATATCATTGCCTGAAGAACCCACAGACAGTAATGAAAAGACAAAAAAGACATAAAACCAGGAGATTTTCAACCTGAGCCTCTCAGGTTGAAAAGTGTCCAATAGGCTATTGGGGAAGAGTGGAGGGCAATTACTAATATATCCAGAAAGAATGAAGGGTTTGGGCCAAGCAGAAATGATACTTAGTTGTGGATGTGTCAGGTGGTGAAATTAAAGCCCAATGCTGCAAAAACAGTATGGGGTAAATTAGACATGGTAAAACAGGAGATGGCAAGGTTGAACATCAACATTTTAGGAATCAGTGAACTAAAATGGATGGGAATGAGATGATTTAATAAAAATGGCCATTATATCTGCTATTGTGAGCAAGAATCCCTTAGAAGAAATGGGGTAGCCATTATTGTAAACAAAAGAATCTGAAATGCATTATTTTGACCTCTAGGATAAGGATAGTTTTTATTTAGCTTTGCTTCACAGCTTTCATCCATTCAGTCTGGAGTTTAGCTTGCAACTTCCATTTTTTTTAGTACATTTCATCTTTTTTGCATTCAAACAATTAATATCTGTATGTTTTATTTTCCACCTGAAATTACAACCTTGTATATTGTAGGATGGGGTTATATTCCTTTAAAAAAGCTGCATAATAATATGAAGCCCTATATGATTGTCACTATTCAAGAGATACACGTTTGTTTTATACAAAGGAAAAAAGTCTATTTGTTCCTACACTGTTGGCTAATAAATTAACTAAGTCATATCACAGCAGCCTTGTTGCATGACAGTTTCAGTCAAGTAACATAGTTTTCTCCTTTGCCTTTAGCTTCTCTTTTTTTCTCACCTATTTACAAGGCAAAGAAGAAAAGGAAAGATATTCACATTTGAATGCAGAGTTCCAAAGAATAGCAAAGAGAGATAAGAAAGTCTTCCTCAGTGCTCAATAAAAAGAAATAGAGGAAAACAATAGAATGGGAAACACTAGAGATCTCTTCAAGAAAATTAGAGATACCAAAGGAACATTTCATGCAAAGATGGGCACATCTGTTGGATCACTAAAAAAGCAAGAGTTCCAGAAAAAACATCTACTTCTGCTTTATTGACTGCACCAGAGCCTTTGACTGTGTGGATCATAGCAAACTGTGGAAAATTCATAAAGAGTTCAGAATATCAGACCACCTTACCTGCCTCCTGAGAAATCTGTATGATGATCAATAAACAACAGTTAAAACTGGACATGGAACAACAACTGGTTCCAAATTGGGAAAGTCTATATGTTGTCGCAATGCTTATTTAACTTACATAGAGTGTATATCATCTGAAATGCTGGACTGGATAAAGCACATGCTGGAATCAAGATTGCTGGGAGAAATATCAGTAACGTCAGATATGCAGATGACACCACCCTTATGGCAGAAAGTGAAGAACTAAAGAGCCACTTGATGAAAGTGAAAGCGGAGAGTGAAAACATTGGCTTAAAACTCAATATTCAGAAAACAAAGATCACAGCATACGGTTCCATCACTTCATGGCAAATAGATGGGGAAACAGTGAGAGACTTTATTTTCTTGGGCTCCAAAATCACTGCAGATGGTGACTGTAGCCATGAAATTAAAAGATGCTTTCTCCTTAGAGAAAAACTATTACCAATCTAGACAGCATATTAAACAGCAGAAACATTACTTTGCCAACAAAAGGACATCTAGTAAAAGCTATGGTTTTTCCAATAGTCATATATGGATGAGACAGTTGGACCATAAAGAAAACTGAGTGCTGAAGAATTGATGCTTTTGAACTGCGGAGTTGGAAAAGACTCTTGAGAGTCCCTTGGACTGCAGGGAGATCAACCCGGTCAATCCTAAGGAAACTCAGTCCTGAATATTCATTGGAAGGACTGGTGCTGAAGTTGAAACTCCAAATCTTTGGCAACCTTATGTGAAGAACTGACTTCTTGGAAAAGACCCCTATGCTGGGAAACGTTAAAGGCAGGAGGAGAAGGAGACGACAAGGCACGAGATGGTTGGATGGCATCACCAACTCTATGTACATGAGTTTGAGCAAGCTCTGGGTGTTGGTGATGGACAGGGAAGCCTGACATGCTGCAGTCCATGGAGTTGCAAAGAGTTGGACACAACTGAGTGACTGAACTGAACTGAACTTAGTTTTAACACTGGAAAAGAGCTTGCCAGTGTTAACCTCTTTCTTTCCTCTTAAATGAAGGGCAATAGTAGGGGATCTAGACCTCCACTTGACTGAGAGCCAGAGTCTGCAGTACTCACTAGCCATCTGGCTACCTCCTACAGGTGATTTAAAGGACTCCAGGCAACGGCATTTGCCAAGCAATTCAGCTAAGTGAAACTGTCACAGTAAAAGCCCATTTTTAAATAGATTATTCCATTAGGTCCTAGAGGGATTAATCTTCAAGGGGGTTATAAAGGGAGATCACCCCTGTAAATCTTAATATATCTAAACAGCATTTCTTGACTATCAGTGGCCAAGGTGAGGAAGAAAATAATTCCCTGAGGAATTTTTCCAGAATATACCTGTCTTCAACCTTCTCCCTAACACATAACTGATTCTCTAAAGAAGAGTTTATAGATAAATATTAAAGCTTGTTTGGACATTCAGGTAAACTTCCCTTACTATCTCCCTAGCATCTTTGAGAATTTCACCTGATACCTGAAAACAGGAATAAGCAGACTTTTTTGGCATAAGCTACAATAAGGGAAAAGGCAAATGCTTGTTGACTTCTTTTTTTCAGAAATATTTTTATAAGAAATTGCAATATCTGCAACTGTGTTTAAGCATATTTTTATTTATTTTATTATTTTATAATTTTATAGTTTTTTTATTGCTGTTTTATTTTTTATTTTTTTAATTTTAAAATCTTTAATTCTTACATGCGTTCCCAAACATGAACCCCCCTCCTTCCTCCCTCCCCATAACATCTCTCTGGGTCATCCCCATGCACCAGCCCCAAGCATGCTGTATCCTGCGTCAGACATTAAGCATATTTTTAAATGTTGATTACTGTTTCCTTTTATTGTACCTGTGGCAGATTCATGTTTGATGTATGGCAAAACCAATACAATATTGTAAAGTAATTAACCTCCAATTAAAATAAATAAATTTATATTTAAAAAAGAAAGAGAAAAAGATATAAATAAATAAAAATAAACCTGCTATTTCTGAAGCTGTCTAGTCTGCACTGCAATACTGATTGCAATGCTGCAACTTTTACCAAATTATATGCCAGATGAGATTCTGTATACTTGAGAAGAGGTAGGGGAGGGATGATTTATTTAGAAGCAATGAGTTGAATTTTTATTAGAATGAAATCACCCTTCCTCCCAATTATAAAATTACCCATGCAGTGAGTCTTAAGTGGTAAGAGAAGAAAGGAAGTCACAACTGTGAGCCATGGGTGAGATAGAGCTGCAAGGACTGCACAGAGTGCATGGTGAGGGAATTGTGTTAAACATGTGACTTTCAGACTTACTTCAAGAGTCTTAGACTGTAAAAGAGAAATGAAAATTCTTACTTCAATCTATCTGGGAACCAGAGGCAGGGAGACCTTTAATTTATCTCTTCAGTTCCTTTTTCTCTAACTCTATCTCCCACATTCCTTTGGTATGTCAAGTCCCAAATGTCAAGGCCCCAAAGGCAGCGTCTGATGTCAGCAACTTCCAAACCCCAACCTGCCAGTACACAAAGGGTTGGCTAGAATTGCTCAGTCTCAGGAGGAATTATATTTTTAATGATCACTTACTAATGAAACAGTGATATTATTGGTATGTTTATTGTTTTTAAAAAAATGAAACTCAGACTGGACTGACAAAACACAGGACACCAAGCTAAATTTGAATTTCAGATAAACAATGAATAATGTTTTTGAAAGGTATATTTCAAGCATTGCATGACATGCACTAAAATTTGATGCTCATCAGAAATTGAAATTTAACTGAGCATCTTATATTTTTACTTACCATGTCTGACAATCTTAGATCACCTCACTTCAGTCATGTCCGACTCTGTGCGACCCCATAGATGGCAGCCCACCAGGCTCACCAGTCCCTAGGATTTTCCAGGCAAGAACACTGGAGTGGGTTGCCATTTCCTTCTCCACATCACAAATCTAGGCCATGATAAAACATCACTTGATGGCAAATAGAAAGGGAAAAGTTGGAAGCAGTGACAGATTTTATTTTCTTGGGCTCTAGAATTACTGCAGACTGTGACTGGAGCCATGAAATTAAAAGGCGGTTGCTTCTTGGAAGGAAAGCTATGACAAACCTAGACTGCATATTAAAAAGCACAGACATAACTTTGCCAACAAAGGTCAGTATAGTTAAAACTGATTTTCCAGTAGTCATGGCCAGATGTGAGAGTTGGGCCATAAAGAAAGCTGAACACCAAAGAATTGATGCTTTTGAGTTGTGGTGTTGGAGAAGACTCTTGAGTCTCTAATCCTAAAGGAAATCAATGCTGAATATTCATTGGAGAAATTGATGCTGGAGCTAAAGCTCCAATACTTTGGCTGTCTGATGCAAAGAACAGATTCACTGGAAAAGACCCTGATGTTGAGAAAGGTTGAGGACAAAAGAAAGGAGTGGCAGAGGGTGAAGTGGCTCAGTTGACATGAATTTGAACAAACTCCAGGAGGCAGTGAATGACAGGAGAGCTTGGCGTGCTGCAGCCCATGGGTCACAAAGAGTTGGACAAGACTTAGTGACTAAAAAACACCACCACACTCTCCTTAGTAAGTGTTTCTGCTGGGTTAAAATTCACAGATTAGTATCCTTGCGGATCCTAACTCATCTGTTCCCTTCTATTCCTATCATCCTTTGCTTTACCCTTCCCTCCCGTGCTTTTCAGAAAGGGAGCCTATGAACTGTGATTTTAGAGTAAGATGGTTCCATTAGTATACACAGAATGAACATCTGGACAGGTGGGAGAGTGTTGAGGAGAAAGGAAAATACCTGAAGTAATCATGAATATATCAATTTTGCTGAGGATTATCTCTGTTATCTTAGAATTGATTCATTCAACCACAATGCTTTTGGGTTTGTACTGTTCTCTGTCCTTTCTCGTGTATTGGGTTGGCCAAAAAGTTGATTTGGGTTTATCTGAATGAAATTTTTGGCCAATTCAATAGCATAAAGGGAATCTTTCACATTTATTTGTTAAGTATTTAAGAACGAGTGAAAGTCTGTCAGTAATGTCGGACTCTGTGACAGCATGGACTATAGAGCCCATAGAGTGAATTTTAATATTTTATACATACTTACTGTTCAATGAATGTTAGCAATTAATAGTTTATTGTTGTTGTGTTGGTGTTTGGTTGCTAAGTCATGTCTGACCCTTTAAAACGCCATGGACTACAGCAGGCCAGGCTTCTCTGTCCTTCACTATCTCCCAGAATGTGCTCAAACTCATGTCCAATGAGTCAGTAATGCCATCCAACCATCTCATTCTCTGTCACCCCCTTCTCCTCTTCTCTTCAATCTTTACCAACATTTTTTCCAATGAGCGAGTTCTTTGCATTAGGAGGCCAAAGTATGGGAGCTTTAGCTTCAACATTAGTCCTTCTAATGAATATTCAGGGTTGATTTTCTTTAGAATTGACTGGTTTGATCTCCTTGCAGTCCAAGGGACTTTCAAGAGTCTTCTCCAGCACCACATTTCAAAAGCAGCAATTCTTTGGTGCTCAGCTTTCTTTATAGTCCAACTCTCACATTCATACATGACTACTGGGAAAACCATAGCCTTGACTAGAAGGATCTTTGCTGACAAAGTGATTTCTCTGCTTTTTAATATGTTGTCTATGTTTGTCATAGCTTTTCTTCCAAGGAACATGTGCATCTTTTAATTTCATGGCTGTAGTCACCATCTGCAGTGATTTTGGAGTCCAAGAAAATAAAATCTGCCACTGTTTCTATTTTCCATCCCCCAATCTTTGACATGAAGTGATGGGACTGGGTGCCACGATCTTAGTTCTTTGGTTGTTGAATTTTAAGCCAGGTTTTCATCAACAGACTCTTTAGTTCCTCTTCATTAATTTTTTTCCATTTTGGTAGCAGCATCTGCATATCTGAGGTTGTTGATATTTTTCCTGACAATCTTGATTCCAGCTTGTGACTCATCCACCTGGCATTTTGCATAATGTACTCTGCATATAAATTAAATAATCAGGGTTACTTTTTAAATAAAATCTGCTAGTTATTATTGTTGGTATTACTCTAAGTGTATAAGCAGATTATTAGTGACCTTGTCATGTGCTTGATAACCATTAAAGAAGTTAAAATGATATGGTCTCTATCATTAGGTTGGATAAGCTATTTTATACATATTTTGGTTTCTGTGTAGCCTTGAGCAAATTATCTCACTGAAAATTCAGTGTTTTGGTGTGTAAAATGGTAACAGTGGTAAGGTGTTTGGATTCATATGAGAAAACATAAAATGCCTAGAAGAGAGGCAAATAATAGGAAAATAACAAATGCTACTCATTATTATCATTTTAAGTGTATACACAAAGGGAAAAACAAAATTAGATATATCTTCAGCTTCATATCCATAAGAACATATACAATATATACAGAAATAAATGCAGAGAAATTCATGTAAACATCTATTGTCATAATATTCCTGGCAGACCTTCCTCTTATTCCTTCTGCTACAGGGAATCCCAACCAATTCATGAAGAGTCCCTCCTAATGATGGGGTAGATCCTATTCATCATTAACCTCCTGAATTTGCATACACACTGACACTTTATTCATGTCTGACTCTGCAACAATATGGACTGTAGCCACCAAGTTCCTCTGTCCGTGGGGATTCTCCAGGCAAGAATACTGGAGTGGGTTTCCATGCCCTTCTCCAGGGGATCTTCCCAACCCAGGGATGGAATCTGCATCTCCTGTGGTTCCTGCATTACAGGCAGATCCTTACTAACACATAAAGCCAGGCTTTCACTGGACATCTCCAGTTACATGAGTCAATAAACCCCCACTTTTTGCTTAAACCAGTGTTATGAATCAGATTCTTATCTAATAGATCAGCTAATATATTCGACTATTTGGGGCACAAGTTTAATATTCTCCAAAGCAAATATTTCACTCTGTCTTGAAAAAGGGATTTAGAAATATAACCAGCTAAGACAAGAAATGTGGCTAAGATTCTTTCACCTCTCAGAAAGTAAGTGGAAATGTCCTTCCTTTCCCAGAGTCTTGTTGTTCTTCCCACTCTTATCTGTTCTCTTGCCTGACTTCTGACTTCCCTCAGCTACCAGATCATCCTCAAGTCTGAAATCTCGCTGTGTCCTTTTTGTTGCCTAACCTAATGATTTTGCTCCAGCTGACATTGCTGAAGGCTGAGTAAGAAGCTTTTAGATACACTGACAGGTATGTATTTAAAGAGTTTATATAAATGAAAAAGAACTTCCCTGGTGGCTTAGATAGTAAAGAATCCATTTACAATGTGGGAGACCTGGGCTTGATCCCTGGGTTGGGAAGATTCCCTGGAGGAGGGCATGGCAACCCACTCCAGTATTCTTGCCTGGAAAATCTTCATAGGCAGAGGAGCTGGTGGACTACAGTCTATGGGATTGCAAAAGAGTTGGACATGACTGAGAGACTAAGCACATAAATGAAAAATGATAAGACAAAACAAACAAAACTTGTATGAAACAAAATTTGGATTTCTTCTTTCTTATATCCAAAGCATTAGCAAAGTTGTTAGATTTTGGAAGTAATTTCTAAATTTTTTAAATTAATTTTTAATTAAAGGATAATTGCTTTACAAAACTTTAATAAAAATTTTAGGAAGTAAGATTGCTTCAGGGAGCATATGATTTTAATAGAAAAGGTCATAATTTCTTATGAAATTTCTCAGTCACTTTAAGGTTGATTGCATTTATTTTTTCAATTATTTTTTCAATTGAAGGATAATTGCTTCACAGAATTTTGTTGCTTTCTGTCAAACTTCAACATGAATCAGCCATAGGTATACATATATCCCCTCCCTCTTTTTTTACTATAAATTTATTTATTTTAATTTATTAATGAGCCAACGTTCATTCATTTTTCTACATGTTTCCAGGAAATAATTAAGATACACCTCCTTATTGCCCAGTAGCCCACGTGATACCATTCCTACCATTCTGGGTGTATGTGATATAACATAAGATAGCATAGCATAATGAAGAAAGCACAGGCTTTAGATTTCCTATGCCTGGGGTCTCTGCTCACTCATCCTATGTCTGTAACATTAGGCAAAACCAGTTCTCTGAGCATTAGTTTCCTATTCAATAAAATAATACCTACAATGTAAGGTAGCTTCCCTGGTGGCTCAGTGGCAAAAAAAAAAAAAAAAAAAAGCCTGCTATTCAGGAGATGCAGAGAGGTAGGTTTGATCCCTGTGTCAGGAAGATCTCCTGCAGGAGAAAATGGCAACCCAACTCTAGTAATATTGTGAGGAAAATTTCTACAGTCCATGGGGTTACAAAAGCGTCAGACACAACTGAGCAGCCAAACAACAACAAAATAGGTTATTTTATGTTTAGAAATAGTACATGTATGATTCCTAATAAAGTATTGCATATTGTGATAGACACTTTAAGTATTATGTGACTATTTTATTTTTTGCCCAGTTCCAGTTATAATGCCCGTCAACTAATGAATGGATAAATAAAATATGGTCTGTTTATATAATGGAGAATTATTCAGCAATAAAAAAGTACTAATACATCATCAATAAACCTAGAAAACATTGTGCTAAGTAAAAGAAGCCAGAGACAAAAGGCTGCAAACTATATGACTCCCTTTACAGTAAATGTTCAGAATAGGTAAATCTGTAGGGACAAAAAGTAGATTAGTTGCCAAGAGTTGTGAAGAAGTTGCCAGGAAATGACCACTGAAGTGTCCAAGGTTTCCTTTTGAAGCGATTAAAATCTTCTGGAATTAGATAGTGGTGATAGTTGTACAACATTGCGAATATACTAAAAACTGTTGTACACTTTAAAAGAGTAAATTTTATGGTATGTGAATTACATTTCTTTTTTTTAATTTTTATTTTTACTTTATTTTGCTTTACAATACTGTATTTCTTAAGATAGCATATCTAAGAACAACACAACTCCAAAGTTTGGATAACCAAAATCTTGTGGAATATCTATAGAGTTTACTTTAAAAACATTTATCTCATTCAAATCATAATCAAAAATTATAAATATGGTAAAATAAAGCTAGCTACTTCACCTCTTGGAATTTTCCACAATAAACAAGAAAATTAGAAACAATCGTAAAGGCCATTATTGGTGAAACTAGAAAACAACATAAATCTTTAGAAAAAAAAATTACTTATTTATGAAAAAATTTGCTGATACCAAAGCAGTGTCAAGTATGGTTGTGGTCGAAGGCAATATAGAAATGACATTGAGACAGATTTCAGAACTGGAAACTTGCGTCTTAAAGTAAGAGGCTCAATTTGAGGTATAAAACTTAAATTTCATGTCAGTGACAGTAATAGAGCATAGTGGTAGGAGTTTCCCTGGACTGTTTTGTTCCAAGAACTACAGAAGCTATAGCTAAGGAAGGACTAATAAAAACAATCTGTACTTGCAAGAAGATAAATCCCAATATCTGGTAGGGAAGAGAGTGTTTACATTGCCAACAATCTCGCATCTCTCTTTCCCCACCGAATGGGGAGCAATAAAAGTGAAACACACTTATCAGCAAAATCCAATTTCTGAATAAAAATTTGTTTCCATAGAAAAGAGCTACACCCATCCGTCTTCAATATATATTGCATACCAATAGATATTTCAGGAATAACTCGACCTCCTTCAGAAGTTAATAATAAAAAAGCATGGGTCAGAAGAAGTAGGAAGAATGCAAATGAATGGAGAAAACAAGCAACAAAAAAACATATACTAACAAACTAAATCCAGTGAAACTTGTGGTAAACCTCTTTGAGGGAACATTTACTTTTAATTTTACTTTCTTAGTTTCACTGTGCTATAACTGACATAAAGTCCACTGTTGTTTTAGGTATACAACATCATGATTTGACTTACATACATCATGAAATAATTATAGCAATAGTTTAGCTCAACAGGTTTAGTCTAGAACATCCATCATCCCATAGAGATACAAAATAAAAGAAAAAATGTGTATAATGAAAACCCCGAGAAATTTTTATCTTAACTTTCATATATAACATAAAGCAGTGTTAATTATATTTATCATGCTTTGCATTATATCTCTAGTACTTATTTATCTTATAAGTTGAAATTTCCAGTACCTTTTGACTGCCTTCATCCAGTGTCCCTTTTCCACACCCACTGCCTCTGATAACCACAAATTTGGTCTTTTTCTATGAGTGAGTTAGTTTGTTTGTTTGACAAGCATTTTAATTTAATGATGCAAGCACTTAAATGATGAAAGAATACAAGCAGAGATACAAATGCTCAAGAAAATAAAGGGATTAAAAAGAAATAATGATAAAATTAGAAGGACAGGAGAGAATTAACACTACTAAAAGTACAGTATGATTCATCAAAAATCAGCCAAATAAAGCTAAAGACTTTAAGAGGTGTCCTTGCTGGCTCAGCGGTAAAGAATCTGCCTGCAAGGGAGGAGACCCAGATTTGATCCCTGGGTTGGGGAGGCCCCCTAAAGGAGAGCATGGCAACCCACTCTAGTACTCTTGCCTAGAGAATCCCATGGACAGAGGAACCTGGTGGGCTGCAGTCCATAGGATCACACAGAGTTGGACATGACTGAAGTGACTAAACAGCAGCAGCAGCAGTAAAGACTTTGAAGAGATTATATAGCAAATTGCAGTGATGGAAGACAGGTCCAAGAAATCTGCTCAATGAAGAATTATAGTCCCTAGAGTTAGTAGGAAAAGATGATGCTTAGCTTAGCACCTAATGACTTAAAGTGCCATGCCACACTCACATGGAGATGTCCCATAGAAAGTTGGAAGAACGGGTCTGTTTTTCAGGAGAGAGGTGGATGCAACTTCAGAACATTGTTTTCACATTAAGAGCCTGGGTAACCTACTACACTCCTCATCCTCCTTTGCTTGTTATGCTATATGCTCCAAATAACAGTTAATAGTTTATTACACATAATAACAGTGACAGAGATTATTCAGATGAATGACATTCTTAGAATGGCACAAACTTCATCTGAGTGACACTTTCATCACCTTAGAGCACAAAATGCATGCTAAAAATAAATCTGTGACAGATGCAACTTTTACAGCCCGACCTCTTCCCTTCACATGCATAGAGGAGAGCATCAATTCAGTTCAGTTCAGTTCAGTTCAGTTCAGTCGCTCAGCTGTGTCTAACTCTTTGCGACCCCATGAATCGCAGCATGCCAGGCCTCCCTGTCCATCAGTAACTCCCGGAGTTCACTCAGACTCACGTCCATTGAGTCCGTGATGCCATCCAGCCACCTCATCCTCTGTCGGCCCCTTCTCCTCCTGCCCCCAATCCCTCCCAGCATCAAAGTCTTTTCCAATGAGTCAACTCTTCGCATGAGGTGGCCAGAGTACTGGAGTTTCAGCTTTAGCATCACTCCTTCCAAGGAAATCCCAGGGCTGATCTCCTTCAGAATGGACTGGTTGGATCTCCTTGCAGTCCAAGGGACTCTCAAGAGTCTTCTCCAACACCACAGTTCAAAAGCATCAATTCTTTGGAACTCAGACTTCTTCACAGTCCAACTCTCACATCCATACACAGGAAAAACCATAGCCTTGACGAGACGGACCTTAGTCAGCAAAGTAATGTCTCTGCTTTTGAATATGCTATCTAGGTTGGTCATAACTTTTCTTCCAAGGAGTAAGCGTCTTTTAATTTCATGGCTGCAGTCACCATCTGCAGTGATTTTGGAACCCCCCAAAATAAAGTCTGACACTGTTTCCCCATCTGTTTCCCATGAAGTGATGGGACCGAAGCCATGATCTTCATTTTCTGAATGTTGAGCTTTAAGCCAACTTTTTCACTCTCCTCTTTCACTTTCATCAAGAGGCTTTTTAGGTCCTCTTCACTTTCTGCCATAAGGGTGGTGTCATCTGCATATCTGAGGTTATTGATATTTCTCCTAGCAATCTTGACTCCAGCTTGTGTTTCTTCCAGTCCAGCGTTTCTCATGTTGTATTCTGCATATAAGTTAAATAAGCAAGGTGACAATATATAGCCTTGACATACTCCTTTTCCTGTTTGAAATCAGTCTGTTGTTCCATGTTCAGTTCTAACTGTTGCTTTCTGACCTGCATAACTGGACCCAAATAACTGAAGGGCAAGCAGCAAGATAGAGAATGTAGCCACAAAGGGCTTCTGTTAATAGCCAAACTTAAGTGACCTTTACCACATGATGCCAACATAACCTTGAAAATAGTCACAAGTTTGATATGGGATTTTAGAAGTCATATGTTTTCAACCTAAACATTTCCTCTGTTTTTAATTAACTTTTTACGATTGAAAAGAAAATCAAGATATATAAATTGCTAGATTCCAAACCATCCACTTTAGATAAGGAAATTAGGACAATGGAAGAAAAAGTTCCCTTCATTTTTCTGAGGCACATAGATTAAGGACCTAAAAAGCAGACTTTCAAGTTTGAGCACTATCTGGTTTTTTTGTATATAAGTTTTCCCTTGAGTCACTATAAAACATTTTATGGTTTAAGGAAGAACTAGGGCATCCAAGGATAGAAAAGTGGAAATGTATCTTTATTTATCTGCATGCCATTATTGAGAAACATACCAGCAGAATTCAAGAACCTGTGGTCTAACCATTATATCTGATTTTGGATCCTGGCTTCCGCTCTTATTATTTATGTGATCTTCTGCAATGCTGTTAACATCTTGTACCTTGCTTTTTCCATCTGTTAAAATGAGGATGGTCATGAATCTATTTGGGTGACAGCTATTTCATATAATTTCACAATAGTGATCAGCACATAATATGCACTCAATTAATTTTAAATTTTATAACAAGCTTACATTGTTATACTTTATCATATGTAAGCCTCTCAACGATGCAATGAAATATGCAGGCATTACAGTGCCTCTAACTGGTTGAATTGTGTCCCCTTAAAAAAAGAGAAAAAAACACTGAAATCCCAACATCCAGTAACTTAGAGCATGACCTTACTCACATATAGGATCACTGAAGATGTATTTAGTTAAGATAAAGTCATACTTAAAAGATAAAGTCATACTGGGGCTTCCCAGGTGGCTCAGACAGTATGGAATCTGCCTGCAATGCAGGAGACCTGGGTTCAATCCCTGCGTCAGGAAGATCCACTGCAGAAGGCACAGCAAACTACTCCAGTATTCTTGCCTGGAGAATTCTATGGACAGAGGAGCCTGGCAGGCTACAGTCCATGGGATTGCGCAGAGTTAGACATGACATAACACTTTCACTTTCTTTTCAAAATCATACTGGAGTAGGGTGCTGTTAATCAAATATGACTAAGGAATCCTGAAAAGACAACATGTGAAGCCAGAGATACAAAGCGAGAATGCCATGTGACAACTAAAGCAGACAATGAAGGTACGCAGCTCCAAGCCACGCACAGCAAAGATTGTAAGCAAACCATGAGAAGCTAGGAAAATGCAAAGAAAGATCTCCCTACAGATTTCAGAGGAAGTACACTTCTGCCTTGATTTTAGATTTGTAAACTGCAGAAGTGTGAAGATAATGTACTTTAGTTGTTTTAAGTCACCAAATTTATGGTTTTTGTTACAACAGCTCTAGGAAACTAATACAATTCCCATTTCATAAATAAGGAAATTCAGGCCCAGACAGTAAAAGATTCATCCAAGATCACATAATTAGTAAGTAAAGGAAGCAATATGTTTTGGATTTAAGATCCAACTCCCTGTCTCTTTCCAGCATTACTTCATACACCTTCCATTCCAGGCAGCCATGATTCTCAACTAGTCCTTCCTCACTGCCAGGCATGTATACTGTGCACTTGGCCATAGAAAGAAAAATGTGTTCATGACTGGTTCCTCCACACAAGACATCACACTGACAGTTTGCATATATAATGTTCTCTCAGCCTAAAATATTTTCCTTCGCAAAAATCCTCACCCTTCAAATTCTAAGTTAGACACCCCAAAATCCTTGTTTTTCATCTACCTTGTCAGAATTACTCCTTTTTTTCCTGTTTATATCCGTGTTCTATCATTATTTATTATCCATTTTTTTTCACTTAGCTCTCATTTCATTCAGTTGTGTTTGCAGGTGATTAGTAACTTAAATGAAGGCATTAGTAACCTCATGAATTTTAAATTCCTTAGAAGCAGGATCAATAAACTAAGGCATTCATACGTTTTAAATGCATCACTTGCTACATCTGTTTATGTCATATGTAACCTTTGTCCTAATCTCCAACCCAGAAACTGATCAACAGGCTGTTAGGGACAGAGGGAAGACCTCCATGACAGTGTATGAATCTTGGGCTTCCAGTAGTTTGTCACTGTTGCTGTTGTGTATTGATTGGCTCTCCATTTATACCACTATTCATACCTCTTCCTTGGAGAAGGAAATGGCAACCCACTCCAGCATTCTTTTTTTTTTTTTTTTTTTTACTTTATTTTACTTTACAATACTGTATTGGTTTTGCCTGGAAAATCCCATGGATGGAGGAGACTGGCAGGCTACAGTCCATGGGGTCGCAGAGTCAGACACGACTGAGCGCCTTCACTAGCACTATACCTCTTCAACTGCATGTCTTCTGTTGCAGTTTAAATTTCACTGAATCTTTAGAACACCCTAAACTAAGAGCTCACTTCATCTCAATATTCAAGAAAATAGTGAGACTGAAAACTTAGAGTCAAAGTTGCATTTTAGAAATTGTTTTCATAAAATAATATGTTAAGAAAGGAAAAAGTCAGAATCTGAATTATTTAATTAAAATTGTATTTAAGCAATTTAATTTTGGCAATATCACTCTTTCTAAAGAAACTTTCGAAAGATCTTGCTAGTTTGAATTCTGTAATTTTTATTTCCTGTCCATAATTTCCCATCAAAAGTTAAGTTAAAAAAATTATACACATACACACATGCACACACATAGGGACAGTACATTAGACCAAAATCCAACACAAACTATGACATCGTATTAAGCAGAGTCAGACTGATTTCACTGCTACTCTGAAGTACCCACAAAATGCAGCAGAGCTATTACACACTGCAGATGAGCTAGCCTAAGCTTTGCTAGCTATAAAGGTTCCCAGAAATGGGAAAATCCTTGTACTGTAGAAGAATTTGCATTACAAAGAGATGGTAATATCAAAAACTTAAGTAGAACTGAAAATACTTAGCTTTAAGCCAAGCCATCCCTTTGTATATATGATGCTATTTCAACTCCTGCAGCATCTTTCATTCTTCAAGGTAATAAGGCACTTGACAAGTGATATAAATATGGTTTTTTAACTGGTATGCGATAATAACCAAGATAAAGTTTAAATGACAGCAGAAGACTTTGCTTGGAGTGCTGCCTGAAGCCTACCCCAAAGGAAAGCAAAAATGTCTTTGAGAAAAAAATCTGAGGTTTACTGACCTTTCCGTTTGATTTTACTTGATTTTAGAGAATGATTTGTTAAGTTTGGGAATGTTAGATACTTACTGTAAGTGCTTATGTTTATGCAGACTGATGTCAGCAACATAGATTTTAACCTCTTGGGAAAGAAACATGTTTTAATCACTTTTGCATGTATGTAACATTTAGCATAATGTTGGCAAACAGTAGGGTATTCAAGAAATGCATTTTTTTCCTACTGATTTTCCTTTTACTATATTTGTTCACATTCTTATTCTATTTCCTTGTAAGTTTACTTAAATTTTTTTGTGTTTTGGAAGTAATTAATTAAAATGTGATGAACTGGGACTTAATTAGCCTTGTCTACTGAAAAAAAAAAAAAACGCACAACATAAAAGTTGAGAGCTATGTTTTATTCAGCAGGCTTCTTAGGATTTGTAGAAGACAGCATCTCAAATGAATCTGAGAGACTACTCCAAGAAGGCGAGTAGGGAACCAGGATTCATAGGAGGTTTTGCAACAATGGGCAGGTAGTCAGAACATCAAAAGGTTATTAAAGAAAGCCAGCTATCTCAACTTAAGAAATTTAGGGTTTTTTTATGTATGAATCATGTAGTACCTAGAGGACTGCAACATTCTTTGTTTACCTACATGGCTGGCAGCATTCTTAGTTTACAGCCTTAATTAAATAGCTTAACATACTTATGTAGTATAACAGCAGGGAAAAGAGCAAAACTATCTGAAAGAAGAAGGTGGAGTCAATATGGCACAAAATTATATAACAAAATGTATTTTTTGATGGGATTATATAATGTTTGGGCATTAGTTTTTCAGGTCTGAATACAATGTGTTATGTATTTATTGGCCAATTCCTTTCTGCTACCTTTAATACAGTTGATGCTTCTGACCATACCTAATGTCATAATATTCTAACTACTCAGGTTTTTTCAGTATTTTTAGGCTATTCCCAATGTTTTCAGTTCTTTTAAAATGAAAGTGGTGGTAAGCAATATGTTAACTCTCTCTCAGTCCAATCTCATTTCACACATCTCCATTAATTTTGTTCAGTATTTCTGTCAGGATCTTCTCAAATGCATTGTGATAAAACAGGATTCTTATCACTGCTTACAAAAATTCATTTGGAATCACAATGTTTGTTTGCAGATATCTCCCAAAGGATTTTCCAGGGTTGGTTTGGACTTATTATATTATAGAGTTTGAATTACAGAATTACAGACCATAAAGCCAACTTTATTTTTTTTTCTTTTCTTGCCATAATCATTCAGTTTCTCTAAAGAACAGGAAGAACTTTGTGGTTAAGTTCTTGTGGTGGTGGGGTCAAAGGGTACTAAGCTAAAAAAAAAAGAGAGAGAGAGAGAGAGAGAAGAGGTCAAAAATGGAAGAAAGAGAATTAAAAAAAAGAAACACAAATGAAAAAATCCTGAGTGAACTCAAGATACCAGGTGGTAGAAAGGGTGTTTTGCAAGATTAAATGGGACCAACTCACAAAACAGTAAGGTCGCGTTCCTCCAAGATATTGTGGTTACTTCTATTTTGCTTCAGTTCAGTTCAGTTCAGTTTCTCAGTCATATCTGACTCTTTGGAACCCCATGAACTGCAGCACGCTAGGCCTCCCTGTCCATCACCATGGTTTGGTCCATCCAAACCATGTCCATCGCGTCGGTGATACCATCCAACCGTCTCATCCTCTGTCATCCCCTTCTCCTCCTGCCCTCAATCTTTCCCAACATCAAGGTCTTTTCAAATGAGTCAGCTCTTCTCATCAGGTGGCCAAAGTATTGCAGTTTCAGCTTCAGCATCAGTCCTTCCAATGAACACCGAGGACTGATCTCCTTTAGGATGGACTGGTTGGATCTCCTTGCAGTCCAAGGGACTCTCAAGAGTCTTCTCCAACACCATAGTTCAAAAGCATCCATTCTTCAGTGCTCAGCTTTCTTGATAGTCCAACTCTCACATCCATTCATACATGACTACTGGAAAAACCTTAGCCTTGACTAGATGGACCTTTGTTGACAAACTAACGCCTCTGCTTTTTAATATGCTGCCTAGGTAGTAAATGTCTTTTAATTTCATGGCTGCAATCACCATCTGCAGTGATTTTGGAGCCCAGAAAAACAAAGTCAGCCACTGTTTCCACTGTTTCCCCATCTACTTGCCATGAAGTGATGGGACAAGATGCGACAATCTTCGTTATTTGAATGTTGAGTTTTAAGCCAACATTTTCACTCTCCTCTTTCATTTTCATCAAGAGGCTCTTCTTCACTTTCTGCCATAATGGTGGTGTCATCTGCATATCTGAGGTTATTGATATTTCTCCTGGCAATCTTGATTCCAGCTTGTGCTTCATCCAGCACAGGGTTTCTCATGATGTACTCTGCATATAACTTAAATAAGCAGGTGACAATATACAGCCTTGACATACTCCTTTTCCTATTTGGAACCAGTCTGTTTTTCCATGTCCAGTTCTTTTTTTTTTTTATTTATTTTTTAAATTTTAAAATCTTTAATTCTTACATGCATTCCCAAAGATGAACCCCCTTCCCACCTCCCTCCCCATAACATCTCTCTGGGTCATCACCGTGCACCAGCCCCAAGCATGCTGTATCCTGCGTCAGACATAGACTGGCGATTCAATTCTTACATGATAGTATACATGTTTAACTGTTGTTTTCTGACCTGCATACAGGTTTCTCGAGAGACAGGTCAGAGGGTCTGGTATTCCCATCTCATTCAGAATTTTCCACAGTTTACTGTGATCAACACAGTCAGAGACTTTGGCATAGTCAATAAAGCAGAAGTAGACGTTTTTCTGGAACTTTCTTGTTTCTTCAATGATCCAGTGTATATTGGAAATTTGATCTCTGATTCGTCTGCCTTTTCTAAACCAGCTTGAACATCTGAAAGTTCAATGTTCACATATTGCTGAAGCCTGGCTTCAGAGAATTTTGAGCATTACTTTACTAGCGTGTGAGATGAGTACAATTGTGTGTTAGTTTGAACATTCTTTGGCATTGCTTTTCTTTGGGATTGGAATGAAAATTGACCTTTCCCAGTCCTGTGCCCACTGCTGAGTTTTCCAAACTTGCTGACATACTGAGAGCAGCACTTTCACAGCATCATCTTTTAAGATTTGAAATAGCTCAACTGGAATTCCATCACCTCCACTAGCTTTGTTCATAGTGATGCTTCCTAAGGCCCACTTGACTTCACATTCCAGGATGTCTGCTTGACATCCTGCTTGAAACATGTAAATGGATCTAAAATTAAATGTTACTTTTCAAGTTCTGTCATATTATCAAAGCATTAATGTAATAATATTTCAGCTAACAATGAAGTTTGAAAATAGAACTAACTATAAAGTCCTATAAGGTTTAAATTTGAGGGATGTTTTTAAGATATGATTTTTTTAATTAATTAATGTATAAATTATGGGCTGAATTGCATTGCCACCAAATTCACATGTTGAAGCCCTACCTCCCAGAACCTCAGTGTAACTATATTTGGAGATAGGACTTTTAAAGAAGTGATTTATTTTAAAGGCCTGTAAGTGGGCCCTAATCCAATTTGACTAATGTCCTTATAAGAAGAGCAAATTTGGACAGAGAGACACGAGGGATGCACAAGGAAAAGAGTATATGAAGACACAGAGGGAAGGCAGCAGTCTGCTAGCCAAAGAAGGAGGCCTCAATTGACTAAAAAAAATTCACAACCTAAAAGCTGAGTTATATTTTATTCTGTGGTAATTTTTAGGACTTCAAGCCCTGGAGATATCATCTCTGGTAAACCTAAGAGAATTACTCCAAGGAGGCAAAGAGGGGCAGTCAAGATACGTAAGAATTTTACATCAAAGGACAGATTGTTATATATTCTTAATAAAAGAAAACCAGATATGTCAGGTTAAAGAATTTAGCACTTTTCTATTTGTGGGAAGATGCAAGACACTGGGCTCACTGAAATCATTCCTTATTAAGATAAGGAAACTTTGCTGTCTTGTCAATAGCAAGCATCTCAGCTATCTGTAGCCAGTATCCTATGCTTTTACCTCCTGAGTTTCCTCAAGACTCACCGTTAGGGAGTGGCTATAGTCTGATGGCTGCTAGATGGCAAGTATTCTTTTCCTTCTAGAGTTCTCTCAGGGCTCACCAGCTCACTGCCCAGTGGTGGCTGCATGTGACATCATTTGTTTACTGATATGGCAGGCAATATTCCATTTCTCTATACGACAAAGTTTCATATAGTCAAAGCTATGGTTTTTCCAGTAGTCATGTACAGATGTTAGAGTCTGACTATAAAGAATGCTGAACCCTTAAGAATTGATGCATTTGAGTTGCGGTGCTGGAGAAGACTCTTGAGATCGCTTGAATTGCAAGGAAATCAAGTCAGTCAATCCTAAAAGAAATCAACCCTGGATATTCATTGGAAAGACCGATGCTGAAGCCGAGGCTCTAATACTTTGGCTACCTGATATGAAGATCCAACTCATTGGAAAGCAACCTGATGCTGGGAAAGCAGATAATGAGGTGGCTAGATAACATCACTAACTCAATGGACATGAAGTAGAGCAAACTCTGGGAGATAGTGGAGGATAGAGAAATCTCATGCACTGAAGTCAATGGGCTGGAAAAGAATCAGATGTGATTTCTTGACTAAAGTAAAACAACAATTCAATTTCTCACCTAAAAGAAACCAAACTCATCAGCATCTTGATCTTGAACTTCCAGCCTGTAGAAATGCAAGAAATGAATTTCTGTTCTTTAAGCCTGTTGGACAGTATTTTGTTATGGTATCCCTAGCAAACTAATACAACACGCATATGGTTTTACAAGTCAAACAGTCCAGAGTTTGCTCAAACTCATCTCCACTGAGTTGGTGATGCCATACAACCATCACGTCCTGTCATCCCCTTCCCCTCCTGCCTTCAATCTTTGTGAGCATCAGGGTCTTTTCCAATGAGAGGACTCTTTCCATCAGGTGGCCAAAGTATTAGAGTTTCAGATTTAGCACCAGTCCTTCCACTGAATATTCAGGACTGATTTCCTTTAAGATTGCCTGGCTTGATCTTCTTGCTGTCCAAGGGACTTTCAAGAGTCTTCTCCAACACCATAGTTCAAAGCCATCAATTCTTCAGTGCTCTTTTTATTTATTTATTTATTTTTACTGTCTAGCTTTCACATCCTTACCTGACTATTAGAAAAACCATAGCTTTGATTATTCAGACTTTTGTTGGCAAAGTAACGTCTTTGCTTTTTAATAGGCTGTCTAGGTTTGTCTCCGAGAAGGCAATGGCACCCCACTCCAGCACTCTTGCCTGGAAAATCCCATGGACCGAAGAACCTGGCGGGCCACAGTCCATGGGGTCGCTAAGAGTCGGACATGACTGAGCGACTTCACTTTCACTTTTCACTTTCATGCATTGGAGAAGGAAATGGCAACCCACTCCAGTGTTCTTGCCTGGAGAATCCCAGGGATGGTGGAGCCTCATGGGCTGCCGTCTATGCAGTCGCACAGAGTCAGACACGACTGAAGCGACTTAGCAGCAGCAGCAGCACCTATTTAAATATCATTTTGTGTTATTTCTTTAAGTTTTTTTAGTTAAGTGAAAGTGAAGTCGCTCAGTCATGTCCGACTCTTTGCCACCCCATGGACTGTAGCCTACGAGTATTCTCCATTCATGAAATTTTTCAGGCAACAGTACTGGAGTGGGTTGCCATTTCCTTCTCCATGGGATCTTTCTGACCCAGGGATCGAACCTGGGTCTCCTGCATTGCAAACAGGTGCTTTTATGGTCTGAGAAACAATGTTTAATGATTCACACTAAGAAAGATGGAGATTTAGCTCTTAAGGACCTTATTCCACTAACACAAAACCACATCTTATACACCTTTCACATCTCTCATCTTTACAATATAAATTCATCATTCTATTTGGTGCTTTCATTTCTATGATTACTGAAATATTAATCACAATTAAGCCACATAGAGCACCATGAGTATAATTGGACAATATTCATTTTCCCTGGAGTTAATAATTTCCTTACAGATTGTACACAAATAACAAGTCAGTTATCTTTTCAGAAAGATCTTCCAATAAACCAGGGGTCTCTTCATTTTTTTAATTTTTTTTATTGAAAAATAATTGCTTTATAGAATTTTGCTGTTTTCTGTCACACCTCAACATGAATCAGCCATATGTATACATATGTCCCCTCCTTCATAAACCTCCCTCCTATCTCCTCTCCCATCCCACCCCCAAGGGTTAGTACAGAGCCCCTGTTTGAGTTCCCTGAGACAAACAGCAAATTCCCATTGACTATCTATTTTATATGGCAATGTAAGTTTCCATGTTACTCTTTCTATACATCGCACCCTCTCCTCCCCTCTCCCCACGTCCATAAGTCTGTTCTCTATGTCTCTTCTTTAATTTTTCTAGACTCCATAAATGCGCATTAGTATATGATACTCATCTTTCTCTTTCTGACTTTCTTCACTCTGTATAGTAGGCTCTAAGTTCACCCACCTCATTAGAACTGACTCAAATGGCTTCCTTTTTACGACTGAGTAATATTCTATTGTGTATATGTAGCACAACGTCTTTATCCATTCATCTGTCAATGGACATCTAGGTTGCTTCCATGTTCTAGCTATTGTAAATAGTGCAGCAGTGAACACTGGGGTACATGCATCTTTTTCAGTTTGGGTCACTGCAGGGTATATGATAGGAGTGAGATAGCTGGCTCATATGGTGATTTTACTCCTAGTTTTTGAAGGAATCTCCATACCGTCTTCGATAGTGGCTGTATCAATTTACATTCTCACCAACAGTGCAGAAGTGTTACCTTTTCTCCACACCCTTTCCAGCATTTATTGTTTGCAAACATTTTGATGATGGCCATTCTGACTGGTATGAGGTGATATCTTATTGTAGTTTTGTTTTGCATTTCTCTAATAATGAGAGATGTTGAGCATCTTTTCATGTGTTTGTTAGCCATCTGTATGTCTTCTTTGGAGAAATGTTTGTTTAGGTATTTTTCTCACTTTTTCATTGGATTGTTTGTTTTTTTTTTCTGGTATTGAGTTGAATGAGCTGCTTGTATATTCTGGAAATTTATCCTTTGTAAGTTGCTTCATTTGCTATTATTTTCTCCCATTCTGAGGGTTGTCTTGTTTATGGTTTCCTTGACTGTGCAAAACTTTTAAGTTTAATCAGGTCCCATTCGTTTACTTCTGTTTTTATTTCCATTACTCTAGGAAGTGGGCCATAGAGGATCTTGCTTTGATTTATGTCATCAAGTGTTCTGCCTATGTTTTCCTCTAAGAATTTTATAGCTTCTGGTCTTACATTTAGGTTTTTAGTGTATCTTTGTGTATGATGTTAGGAAATGTTCTAATTTCATTATTTCATATGTAGCTGTCCAGTTTTCCCAGTGCCACTTATTGAAGACACTATCTTTGCCCCATTGTATATTTTTGATTCCTTTGTCAAAAATAAGGTACCCATAGGTTCATGAGTTTATTTCTGGGCTTTCTATCTTGTTCCATTGGTCTATATTTCTGTTTTTGTGCCATTACCATACTGTCGTGATTACTGTAGCTTTGTAGTACAATCTGAAGTCAAGAAGGCTGACTCCTCCAGCTCCATTCTTCTTACTCAAGACTGCTTTGGCTATTCAGGGTCTTTTGTGTTTCTAGTTCTGTGAAAAGTTGATAGGGATCACATTGAATCTGCAGATTGCATTTGCCAGCATGGTCTTTTTCACAATACTTATCCAGGATCATGGAATATCTCTCCATATGTTTATGTCATCTTTGATTTCTTTCAACAGTGTCTGATAATTCTCTGTATACAGTTATTTTGTCTCCTTAGGTAGGTTTCTTCCTAGATATTTTATTTGTTGTTGTTGTTGTTATTGCAACAGTGAATGCGATTGATTCCTTGATTTTTTTTTCTTTCTGACTTTTCATTGTTGATATGTAGGAATGCAAGTGATTTCTGTATATTGATTTTGTATCCTGTGACTCTGCTAAATACACTAATTAACTCTAGTAATTTTCTGATACTGTCTTAAGGGTTTTCTATGTATAGTACCGTGTCATCTGCAAACAGTGAGAGCTTTGCTTCTTCTTTTCTGATCTGGATTACTTTTATTTCTTTTTCTTCTCTGATGGCTGTAGCTAGGATTTCCAAAACAATGTTGAATAACAGTGGTGAGAGTGGATACCCTTGTCTTGTTCCTGACCTAAGGGGGAATACTTGCAGGTTTTCACCATTGAGAATAATGTTTGCTGTGGAGTTATAATGTATGGCCTTTACTATGTTGAGGTAGGTTCCTTTTATGCCCATTTTTGAATAGTTTTAATCAAAAATGTGTGCTGAATTTTGTCAAAGGCTTTTTCTTCATCTATTGAGATTGTTGAATGGTTTTTATTGTTCAATTTCTTAAAATGGTGTATTACATTGATTGATTTGCCTATATTGAAGACTCCTTGCATCACTGGAGTAAACCCAACTTGGTCATAGTGTATGCGTTTTGTAATGTGTTGTTGAATTCTGTAAGCTAGAATTTTGTTGAGGATTTTTGTATCTATGTTCATCAGTGATACTGGCCTGTAGTTTTCCTTTTTCTGTTGTTTACGTCTGGTTTTGGTGTTAGGGTGATGGTGGCCTCATAGAATGAGTCTGGAAGCATTTCTTCCTCTGCAACTTTTTGAAAGTGTTTTAGAAGGAGAGGCATAAGCTCTTCTCTAAATATTTGATAGAATTTACCCCTGAAGTCATATGGTCCTGTGTTTTTTGTTTTTCAAAAATTTTGATCACAGTTTTGATTTTAGTGCTTGTAATTGGGTTGTTCATAATTTCTATTTCTTCCTGGTTCAATCTTGGAAGATTGAATATTTCTAACAATCTGTCCATTTCTTCCAGGTTGTCCATTTCATTGCCAAATAGTTGTTCAAAATAGCTTCATAATCCTTTGTATTTCTGCATTGTCTGTTGTAACCTCTTCTTTTTCAGCAGTTATTTCCAACATTTTATCTTCCAGCTCATTGATCCATTCCTCTGCTTCATATATTCTGCTATTGATTCGTTCCAGAGTATTTTTAATTTCAGTAATTGTGTTGATTGTCTCTATATGCTTATTCTTTAATTTTTCTAGGTCTTTGTTAATTGATTCTTCTATTTTCTCCATTTTTTTCAAGGTTTTTTATCACCTTTTCTATCATTATTCTGAATCCTTTCTCAGGTAGTTTGCCTATTTCCTCTTCATTTATTTGGACTTCTGTGTTTCTAGTTTGTTCCTTCACTTGTGTAGTATTTCTTTGCCTTTCATTATTTTGTTTAAACTTGTTATATTTGAAGTCTCCTTTTTCCAGGATTCAAGGTTGAATTCTTTCCTCGTTTTGGTTTCCGCCCTCCTAATGTTGGTCCATTGGTTTGTGTAAGCATTGTATAGGGTGAGATTTGTGCTAAGTTTTTGTTTTTGTTTTTGTTTTTCCCCTCTGATGGGCGACACTGAATGAGGTGGTAATCTTGTTTGCTGAAGATTGGGCTTGTACTTTTTCCTTGTTTGTTGTTTGGATGAGGCATCCTGAGGCAGCAAGTGTGATACCAGGTCTTGCATACAAGTGGTTGCCTTTGGGGGAATTTCCACTATTTGATATTTCCAAGGTTAAGAGTTCTCTGGTTGTCTAGTGTCTTGGAGTCAATACTCCCACTCTAAAGGCTCATAGCTTGATCTCTGGCCAAGAACAGAGATTCCACAGGTAGTTTGTTATGGCATTTAATGGGATTAACACAAATGCCCAAAAAGAAGAAACCAAAGATGAACCTCAGACAAATGACAGTTACAAAATCAAGCAAATCATAATTAAAATAATGGAATATACACACAGACGTATAATCCATAAGCAAATCAAAACAGTCCAACCAAAATAAAGTGCAATAGATTGGCCAGGCAAACAAAGGAAACTAAAAATTATATCCACCAGTTAAGAACATAGCTAACTAAAGCACAAACTGGAATACAGAACTAAAGTGAGGCGCCAACTGGGAAGTAAAGCAATGAAAACAAAACTAATCAATATGGCTAGGAAAAGAAACAAAAAGCAAAAAAGAATGAATACAAATGCAATGTTAAATAGAGGTATATAAAGAAGACATATATATTAAAGATTAACTGCAAGGAGAAAAGAACAGTGGGAAAAGCAAACGAAGCAATAAATGTAGAATAATAACAATGGGTTTAAAAAGTGAAAAAAAAAAAAGAAGAAGAAAAGAAAAAGGAAAACTCCACAGAACTGAAAAAGGCCAACATAGAGGCAGACGTTTATAACAGCAGTAAAAAGTCTGATTAAAAAAAATCAAAAGCTTAATTATATTTCATAGTGCTAATAAAATTGACAACTAAAACAGAGGTAAAGAAAGGGGGAGAAAAAAATAAAAAGAAATTGAATAAAACTACAGAACAAGTCAAATTATAAGAATAATAAATGGTTTTCTGGAGTCACTGCTGTCAGTGTCCTTTCCCTTGCAGGGAGTCACAGTCCACCTCACCTCCCTAGGATGCTCTCCAACACTGCACTGGTCACTGGACCTGATGCGGGGGCACCTCAGATTCTGATCTGATCCTGCTCTTGTGTGTTCTTGCCTCCAATGTCCACAGCTATCAGAACTGGTGTGTTTTCTTTTGTGGGAGCTCTCAGTGTCTTTTAACATGTTCCGTAGACACAGAGTCTGACTAATTGATCTTGTGGATTTAATCTGCAGTTTGTACAACTAATGGGAAGGTTTTGGGTCTTCTTCATTGGCCACACTGCCCCTGGATTTCAAAAGTGGTTTTATTTCAACCTCTGCATGTGGATTATCCACTGGGGTTTGTGTCTGAGACTTCCCTGGAGGACTTGGGTCTGCCCCAGTGAGGGCCAAGTGTGGAGGTGGTGCAGCTGCTTGAGTTGCATGGCATCTGGCAGCACCAGTTACTCAAGGGAGTTGGTGGATAGGGCAGCTGGAAATATAGTGCTCTAGAAGGGTATGGCAACCCATTCCAGTACTCTTGCCTGGAGAACCCCATTGACAGAGAAGCCTGGCAGGCCACAGTCCACTGGGTTGCAAAGAGTTGGACATTATTGAAACAACCCCCCATGTGGCAGCTTTACCCCCAATGAGAGTTGAGCAAGAAGTTGGCACAGCTGCTTGAGTCACAGGGACCCTGACAGTGCCAAGTGTGCAGGGACACAGACTGCCTTAGCCACAGAAGTTATGGCCCTATCAGAGTCTTTTTTTTTTTGAGCCTCTGTTAAGTGGCAATCAGAAGGCCTCTTTGGCTAGTTTTTTTCTGTAGCTCTGCCTGTTCAGGCACTTAGAGGGCTCCCTTGCCTGGGATTTTTCTCTGTTGTTCAGCATGTCAGGCACATAGAGGGCCCCCCTGGACTGGGGTCCTACTTTGTTGTTCAGCACATCAGGCACTTCAAAGGGGCACCCTGGGTTGGGTCCTACTCTGTTGTTCCCTGAGCTTGATGGGCCAGCTGCTGATGCTGGCATGTGGGGAGATAGAGACTACAGTGATGGTAAGCACTTCCCACCACAATCTCCTCCCTCACGTCCTCTCAGTCCATCTCTCTGCAGTCAACAGCTGCCCTCACTCTGGGATTTCTGCACAATCCCTATACTTCAGCTCCCACCTGCTGCACCTTCTAGGGGACCTGAGTCCCTCTCCATGGTATGTATGGCTGTGGCAAGGACTATCTGTTCTCATTCTATTTAGGCTGCCACAGATCAGCTGTTTCACTCTCAGCCCTAAATGTTTCTCCTCTGACCCAGACAATTGCCCTAATGTGGGATCAGACCCCTGCTTTATGTGCCCCACATGCTGAGGGCAGGTCCAGTCCTACTAACACTCCTGTTTTTCCCCCCCTAGTTTCTTCATCCTACTGAGTTTTGCATGGGTCTACGTATTCTTTTCCAGTGGTCAGGTACTGCTTTCTGCTCTCAGCTGATGTTCTACAAGCACTTCTGTGTCTGAAGGTATCCATTAAGGCATACATCATGGTATACTATGAAGGTATACACGATATGGTATACCATATCATGAAGGTATACATCCATTCCTGATGTATCTATGGACAGAGATGTACCACATGTCCCCCTACTCCTCCACCAACTTGTTCCTCCTGTCTCCTCGTTTTGAACAGGTTGCCATGTCATCTGAAGGCAGGCATTTCCTTTAAAACTGGGGCTCTTTATTTTAAGCCCAGTTGATGATGATGGCTATTTTGTCATGACTAGTATGATGATTCATCCAGGGAGCAATGGTGGCAATCTGAGTATTGTAGCCTCAATCAGCCCTTGATTCCAGTCTTATTCCAGAGAATGGGCCCATTCCTGTTGTTAGTCACTGAAAAAAGTAAATGACTCAGTTTAATCAGCAACCACAATTTTTTCTCACAATTTGTGGTCTCAAAGAGAGTATCACTAATCTGCTAATTTATAGGTCTCCAATTATCAGGCCAAAAAGCTAAGGCCATTGGCAATCACCTATAAGTCAGTAAAAATATAATGAGGTTCATGAAGGAGAGCATTATTAGCTAGAAGTATGGAAACAAGCTTGAGTTCTGCTCACTAAACAAAATGACCACATTCATTTTCAACTGTGTGGTTGGTAAAACCTTCAGTATTTCCGTGGACATCACTAGACTTCTGCCTAGCTGAAACATCAGTGACCATCAGTAAACTAGGTCCAGGCATTCAGAAGAATTGATGTAAACTAGAGGTATCACTGTGCCAGAGATTTTGTTCAGATAGTACAATTTCTTTACCTAAAATTGATATGCTGCTGTGTCTATGCCAGTGACATTCTTTGCTGTCTAATAGTTGAGGCTTGCTGGCCTTTTGACCTTGTTATACATTGAGTCCAAGTTGACTTACCCAAAGATGGGAATGTCAGGTCAGAGTCTAAAAGCTACTATGTGTAAGACATTGATTTCAACAAGAACCAAGAAACAAAAACTCCTTTACAAAAGCATGCACCTGGTAGCTGTGTCAGGGACACAAAAGATTCATGTCGATGTATGACAAAATCCCAGTACAATATTGTAAAGAAAGTATCCTCCAATAAATTAATCAAAAAAAAAAAAAGAGTCCCAAACCACAAGGGTATCTCTCAGTACAAATTGCCTTCTTTTGCCAGAAGTTTCAATTGGCAAAATCATCAGTGACAGAGACATTTATCTCAAAGGATTGAGGAGCCCCCAAGGTACTATCACTTCTCCAACTATAGCACTTCCCATTTGGAAACATCCCTCTGCGGTATTTGTGAACATTCATAGTATAGGCATACAATACCAATGATGTGTTCTACAGTAGAAACCACAATAACACAGTGAATTAGCACAAAAGGCCTGACTCACTAGGTCATTTCAGCTTCTCTCCTCACTGGGAACTCTGTTTAAATCTTATAAGTTAAATGAGGGTATTCCTTCTTCTGAGCAGGAAAGAGAGGATACTGGGCACCTATATACAACCTATATTTCAAATCTTGAAAGATGATGCTATGAAAGTGCTGCATCCCATATGCCAGCAAATTTGGAAAACTCAGCAGTAGCCACAGGACTGGAAAAGGTCAGTTTTCATTCCAATCCCAAAGAAAAGCAATGCCAAAGAATGCTTAAACTACCACACAATTGCACTCATCTCACAGGCTAGTGAAGTAATGCTCAAAATTCTCCAAGCGAGGCTTCAGCAACACATGAACCGTGAACTTCCAGATGTTCAAGCTGGTTTTAGAAAAGGCAGAGGAACCAGAGATCAAATTGCCAACATCCTCTGGATCATGGGAAAAGCAAGAGAGTTCCAGAAAAACATCTATTTCTTCTTTATTGACTATGCCAAAGCCTTTGACTGTGTAGATCACAATAAACTGTGAGAAATTCTGAGAGAGATGGGAATTCCAGACCACCTGACCTGCCTCTTGAGAAACCTATATGCAGGTCAGGAAGCAACAGTTAGAACTGGACATGAAACAACAGACTGGTTCCAAATAGGAAAAGGAGTACATCAAGGCTGTATATTGTCACCCTGCTTATTTAACTTATATGCAGAGTACATCATGAGAAACGCTGGACTGGAAGAAGCACAAGCTGGAATCAAGATTGCTGGGAGAAATATCAATAAACTCAGATATGCATATGACACCACCCATATGGCAGAAAGTGAAGAGGAACTAAAAAGCCTCTCGTTGAAAGTGAAAGAGGAGAGTGAAAAAGTTGCCTTAAGGCTCAACATTCAGAAAATGAAGATCATGGCATCTGGTCCCATCACTTCATGGGAAATAGATGAGGAAACAGTGGAAACAGTGTCAGGCTTTATTTTGGAGGCTCCAAAATCACTGCAGATGATGATTGCAGCCATGAAATTAAAAGACGCTTGCTCTTTGGAAGAAAAGTTATGACCAATCTAGATAGTATATTCAAAAGCAGAGACATTACTTTGCCAACAAAGGTCCATCTAGTTAAGGCTATGGTTTTTCCTGTGGTCATGTATGAACGTGAGAGTTGGACTGTGAAGAAAGCTGAGCGCTGAAGAATTGATACTTTTGAAGTGTGGTGTTGGAGAAGACTCTTGAGAATCCCTTGGACTCCACAGAGATCCAACGAATCCATTCTGAAGGAGATCAGCCCTGGGTTTTCTTTGGAAGGAATGATGCTGAAGCTGAAACTCCAGTACTTTGCCCACCTCATGAGAAGTGTTAACTCACTGGAAAAGAATCTGATGCTGGGAGGGATTGGGGACAGAAGGAGAAGGGGACGACAGAGGATGAGATGGCTGGATGGCATCACTGACTCAACGGATGTGAGTCTGAGTGAACTCTGGGAGTTGATGATGGACTGGGAGGCCTGGTGTGCTGCGATTCATGGGATCGCAAAGAGTCGGACATGACTGAGCGACTGAACTGAACTGAACTGATATACAACAGAGATGTAAAACTTAATTCCCTTCCCTCACTGACATACTGAGATACGTGTATATAACCTTCCTTTCCCCTTAAGGAGACCCAACCCCACCATTTAACATCTTTATCCTTAAAGCAGCTGACACTGGGAAGTCACTGGGAAGAAGATATGGAGAAAGGAGAGGACTTAGAGGAAGAAAGCAGCTCTGTAGTAGCTAGGTGCTGCTTTCATTTTCTGTCTCAATTTGTGGTCAGTTTCTCATTCTTCAGTATGTCAACTGCATTAACAGGGCACTGAGAGCCCCCAAACTAGTCAAAGCTTCATCTGCAGTTTCTGATTAAAGTTTATCTAGGAAAAAAAAAAATAAAGTTTATCTAATTCAAGGAAATGTACCCAAAAAGGCAAAAGCTCCCATTTAGCCACCAACATCCACTACAAAACAAAAACAAAACTCTGAGATCTTCTGTTATCTTCTGTGAATGGATTAGAGTTTGTCAGGATAGACTGTAAGAGAGATGAAGCCTGACGATGGCCTTGCTGTTGACATACTTCCTTAAAAACATTCTATAACCTGCCTCCACTTTGCAAACATATTCTTAGTGAGAGTGCCCAATCCTGAAACTATTATCTGAAATGTAGGAACACCTTCTTACCCCACAAAATGAGCAGTACATGCCTACATACTAAGTCACTTCAGTCATGTCCAACTCTTTGCAACCCTATGGTCTGTAACTATACGGACAGTCTCTCTTGTCCATGGGATTTTCTAGGAAAGAATACTGAAGTGAAAGTGAGTGTAGTGAAGTCTCTCAGTCGTGTCCGACTCCTAGTGACCCCATGGACTGCAGCCTACCAGGCTCCTCCATCCATAGGATTTTCCAGGCAAGAGTACTGGAGTGCAGTGCCATTGCTTTCTCCAAGGGGGATCTCCCTGACCAAGGAGTATAACTCATGTCTTCTGTGTCTCTGCATTGGGAGGTGGGTTCTTTACCACTGAGCCACATGGGAAGCCCAGAATGAACAGTAGTAATGCAATACAGTATGGTAGACCTGAGACTGCATATCACACTGGCAAGGAAGTCTGCTGTCTGGAATAGAGTTAACAATGACTAGGGCAAGTCTAGGGCTTCCCTGGTGGGTACAGATGATAAAGAATCTGCCTGCTATGCAGGAGACATGGGTTCAACCCCTGTGAGTTCAATCTCTGGATCAGGAAGATCTCCTGGAGAAGGACATAGCTACCTACTCCTGTACAAGTGAGTGACTAACATGCACACAGGGCGCTGTTTGGGCAACTGCCTTTGAACCCACATCTTGTTACTCAGTCAGCAACCATGTCTTCAATTCCTCCTCACTAATAGGAATGGGATAATTTACTGCCTTGCATGATGATATAGTTTAGTCAACAATTTTGCTACTGATTGGATTTCCTTTAAAGCTTGTAAACCAGCCTTTGGTTGAAAGACCCTTCTGCTCTCAGAATGTCATTACCTCTCCACATTTCATCCTCACTGTCGAAACTGTCAAGAATTGTAATGGATCTGAGATTGCACCCTGTCTGTAAGCTAACTAGTTATCCTGATATTGTTTTATGAATGCTGGAGGAAGACAAAATTCTCCTGAATCAAAGATGAAAGACAGTTTATTAGTCATAGCAATCACAGCTGCTAGAGTATTATCATTTTTATGTCCATTTCTCAAGCTTCAATTTACAGAAGATGAAACAAAAAGAGTCAGGTGACACCTGTATACACAGTATGTTGCATCTAAGGAAAGGAACCCTAGGCTGAGGAATTCTGAATCTTTTTCATGGGCAGTAGGCATGTGTAACCCTGTGCACCAGAGGAGACACTCTTTTACTTCCAGAGCTTTAAACAAACCTACTCTTTGCCCGAGAAGTGAATTCTATTTTTCAAGGTGGTTTGCTATACAACAATCTATGAAAAAGTAGCCTGGAAAAAAAGTAGTTCTCCAAAACATGCACAAATATAAAAAGTCATGAAGAATTGTTTCCTGACGATAGGTGTGAGATAAACATTTGTTCTTAAAGTACTTGTTTAGAGTAAATTGTTTCAAAATTCTTGCCTTTCATTTCTGAGAAACTTTCTTATTGTTTCTTTGGTAATTTCTTCTTCTCTGTGTTCTGTGCTTTCCTTTATAAAATGTCTCATTATTTAATCAAAAGATTTTGTGTGTGTGTGAATAATACTTTTATTAAGTCAATTTCATATATAATAGCAAAGGTGTCATGTTGATGTATGGCAAAACCAATACAATATTGTAAAGTAATTAACCTCCAATTAAAATAATCAAAATTTTTTAGACTTATCTTCTAATTTTTTGTATGTTTCCTCTCATTTCTATTTGTGTACTTTAAGAGATTTTTCTTAACTTTTTCTTCTAACTTGGTTATTAAATTTTTTATTTCTGCTGTCATTTTTTTTTCCAAATTTAAATTCTAGGTTTCACCCAGAGGGATGGTACGGGAAGGGAGGAGGAAGGGGGGTTCAGGATGGGGAACACACGTATACATGTGGCAGATTCATGTTGATGTATGGCAAAACCAATACAATATTGTAAACTAATTAACCTCCAATTAAAATAAATAAATTTATATTTAAATAAATAAATTTCTGAATGTTTCTTTTCAAAAGCTTACTCTTTTTTGTTTCATGAGTACAGTACTTTTGCTTACCTCTGAGTCTTCTTCTGTTCCAAGAATTTCTGTGTTCCCTTTAAGTTCTTTTTTGTTTTGATCTCCATCTTTAATCTTAAAGACTTTTTTGAATGTGTGATATTCCTTGCCTATTTGTCCTTATTTAAAATTGAGATAATAACAACAACCAAAAACAAAGAAAAGACGAAAGGAAACTGCCTAGAAGCTCTGTAACAATAGCTGAAGCTTGTCAAGTGATTTGCATCATTACAGAATGAGTAGAGAAGAATCTACTGTTTCAACTCCTTAGGTCTTGGACTAAGGGCTAAATCCTTAAGTTCTTGGACTACTCAATATCCCCAGGAAGAATCATCAGTCTCTCGTCTATTGTATGTAACCATAATGGCCACAATTCTTGGAAATGAGTTTGAAAAGGGGACTGAGATTCTTCACCTTTTAATATATAGACTTTCACCTTATTCCTTCTGTTTAATACAGTGCCCTTACTCTCAGCTCTGCTGTAATCCTCCACAGGCAGTAAACTAACTGTTTCCTGGCAGGATTAAAGAGAAAATCTAGGAAACTAACCCACTCTATTTCTGTTATTTCCTCCTACTGATTGCCCATCCTTCAGAAGTAACTGACACCTCCAAATCATGAGACATTGATGTTTTGCAACATTATTTGTCTTGATTCTTGTTTCCTCCATTTCAAACCACAGCTTTCATCTGCCTCTGCTTGTCTAAATAAGTCACTATATTTTCAGTTTCCAATATGTTATTGATATCTCAAGTGTGCTCTCATATTGTATCCAATTTTCTGTACTTCTGTGCGTTTTTGCCTTCACTGCAGATGGTGACTGCAGCCACGAAATTAAAAGACGCTTACTCCTTGGAAGAAAAGTTATGACCAACCTAGATACTATATTCAAAAGCAGAGACATTACTTTGCCAACAAAGGTCCATCTAGTTAAGGCTATGGTTTTTCCTGTGGTGATGTATGGATGTGAGAGTTGGACTGTGAAGAAGGCTGAGCACCGAAGAATTGATGCTTTTGAACTGTGGTGTTGGAGAAGACTCTTGAGAGTCCCTTGGACTGCAAGGAGATCCAACCAGTCCATTCTGAAAGAGATCAGCCCCGGGATTTCTTTGGAGGGAATGATGCTAAAGCTGAAACTCCAGTACTTTGGCCACCTCATGTGAAGAGTTGACTCACTGGAAAAGACTCTGATGCTGGGAGGGATTGGGGGCAGGACGAGAAGGGGACAACAGAGGATGAGATGGCTGGATGGTATCACTGACTCGATGGACATGAGTCTGAGTGAACTCCGGGAGTTGGTGATGGACAGGGAGGCCTGGCATGCTGTGATTCATGGGGTCACGACTGAGCGACTGAACTGAACTGAACTGAATGTCATTTTAGTTGAATTTCAGGAGGAAGCAAAAGTAATCATCTTTATTCAGTCTGTCATGTTTAACCAGAACAATGATAGATTTTTAAGGAAGGGACGGCCTATTGAGATCCAAAATAGGAAAAGACTCTCACTTTCTACAGATGAAATTGAGGTTTCTTTGTATGTTAATTGAGCAACACTGTTTGCAAAGCTCCAAATATTTGAAAATAGAAGTGTTTAAGCTCAGCGATTGCTTTCAAATGACCTAACATAATATCTAGGCTGCACTTGAAAATATTGAATAAAATGGTTTTTAAGCTTGAGAAATTCTAAAATATCTACTTGAAATCTGAACAGATTCCAAAAATATACATTAAACAAAAAATTCATAAAATATTGCAATAAGAAAATAATATTTTGTTATACAAAATGTTTAAGATGATTAAGGAAGAAAATTTACAAAGTTTATCTAACACTTCCTGAAGTGAGCAGTCTTTGTTCCCAGTTTCCAGAGAACTGCAAAATGAGGCAGAAAGCAGAAACCTTTTATAGGATAAAGGATAAGAGATAGGAAAGAGAAAAAATAGAAAATGCATAAAGAACACAGAAATAAGTATAAATCCCAGAGTTGGCTTGATGTTTGAAGAATGACTAGATGTTTCAAGAATGTTTTTCAGACTAGATGTTTGAAGAATGACTAGGTTTCTGGTTAAATAGAGCATTTACAGGGACAAAAGAGTGTTGATTGGGGGAAAAAAAAATAAAAGCACAATCTAAACACTGAGGATTATGTTTATGAACTTGCTAAGGACTTAAGCCCTGGATGCAGCCTCTCAAAGAGCTTTGAGAGACTACCCCAAAGAGGTAAGGTACGAGCCAGGATATACAGATATTTTTGCAACAAAAGCCAAGTAGTCAGAACATCAAAAGACTATTGTTATTAAAGAAAATAATGCATCTCAAGTTAACGAATTTAGGGCTTTGCTATATGTGAAACGATGCAAGAGTCTGGGCTTACTGAAATCATTTGATAGACATCTTGACTGTCTAAGGGCTTCCCTGGTGGCTCAGAGGTTAAAGCGTCTGCCTGGATTGTGGGATATCCGGGTTCCATCCCTGGGTTGGGAAGATCCCCTGGAGAAGGAAATGGTAACCCACCCTAGTACTCTTGCCTAGAGAATCCATGGAGGAAGGAGCCTGGTAGGCTACAGTCAATGGGGTTGCAAAGAGTTGGACACGACTGAGCAACTTCACTTTCACTTGACTATCTAGGGCCACTATCCTGTTTTTCTCCATCCTGAATACCTTCAGGGTACACAGCAGGGGTGGCTACAGTGGCTTATGACCTGATGGTCAAAACATCCTTTGTTTATTAATATAACAAGTGATACTTTTTCTTTTTTTTTCTTTTTTTTAATTATTATTTTTAATTTTACTTAACAATACTGTATTGGTTTTGCCATACATTGATGAATATATGAGAAAGCAGTGGTACATATTCACAATGGAGTATTACTCAGCCATTAAAAAGAATACATTTGAACAAGTGATACTTTTTCATCCGCAAAAGTTATCTAAATTTCAGTCTGCTGACATGCCCCCACCCCCACCCCTCAGCAGGAGTGGCTCCATCCTAGGCCTAGTAATTTAATTCAATATAAGATAACAATGTCAGTGACATAGTATTTGCTAAATTACATTGCTAACTGATTACAATGAAGCAAATTATAAAACATATAGAAGAAAAAACAACAAACTAGAGAAATAACCTAAAGTTAAATTTCTATTTTGGAAAATTTTCTCATGTTAAAGCAGCTTATCTTAAAATCAATCCTTTTCATTTCATATATTTACTAAAATATTGTAATTTTATTTAATAATCAGAGGATGAGAAAAGAATGTCATAGCTATTCTGGTATAACCATCTTTCAAGAAGTAAAAGAAATGAGAGCTAAAAAAAGAATTTTTTTTTAAGTTCTCTTCTTTTATCAGTGCTACAAAGCTTGAGAGTAAACAGAGCTATATGATATTGCTGCTGATTATTTTATAATCTTCATCATCAAAAGAACAGAAGGGAAACTAATGGTGATATTCAAAAGCAAAAATATTCACTTATTAAGTCTCCTTACATTCTAGTATACTGCATAAATATTTTTAAATCAATAGTTTATATTTAAATCAATGCTTATTAACTAAATTTGCTTCCTTATATACACAATTCAATAATGAGCTCCAGATTCTGTCAAACTACTTAATATATTTCTAGTATAAAGAATTTTAGTGCACATAATAATAATAAGAAAAAACACATGCAGCAAACACTTCTAATATGTTGTGCCTTTTTAAATATGGTCAGTGAAAGAGGTCTGCTTTTTCAGTTAGAATTTTATTGTAATGCTATTTTTAGACATTAAAACAGTTCCGCAAGATTTTATTCCTACCTGACAATTGACATAACAAATATGAATTAAATAGGATTAGTCATTTTAAAATACAAGTGAAGGGTAACAGCTATGGATATTTCAAATATATTATTGCTACTTCTCCACAAAATTTACTTTATTTTTCAACTAATCAAGTGTTTCTGGGTGTTACTGAGGGAAAAATAAAATCTCCCGAGCTGTTTTGGTCTATTTAAGAGACACAGTATTCATGCTGAGTCCAGACGGACTTTTAAATGTGGACAAATGACGTAGCCAAGCATACATCTTTTATGCATGAGAAACTGTGGTTGGCACAATAGCCACCTCCAACTCTGTATGTGGTATGTACCCAGATGATTCCATATGTTGGAATGCAGCTAAGCACTGTTACTAGTGCTTAACAGCCCTGAGGCTGCCAGTACAAGGTAGAGAGGCTACTAAAATAGATGAAAATCATATTTAAGGAAGCTTGTACCTCCTGATCACAATTCAAATTAAGGAGAGATTTAAACATGACATTTTGCCAGTCAACAGACTTTCTAGAAGATGAGAGACTGGTGAGACAAATCTGTGTTTTCAATAAAAGTGTTAGGCTTTCAGATTTTCAATTTTTGTGTGCCCCATGATCTGATTTTTCATACATGGTGTAACAAAACTTTTAAAGATCTGTAGTACAATTCTTGAGAAATGGTTTATCTGAAAACATTATAGCCTCATGCCTTAAGGGATTACCTCCTGTTTTATGCAGAGTCGCAAGATGTGATTTTTGACATGAGATTGCTTATATTCAGCCTCTTAAATGTACAGAGACAATTTTCAGATGTATCTCAGAGAATAGCTTTAATATTACAAACTGAAAATTTATCCTTAATGAGAAGGAGGACATAGAGTTCCCAGTATTCCCAGACAGACTTAAAATAAGGAAAAGAGTCAGAGAATCACCTAAAAATAATAACTCTATTTGTTGGGTACTTATGTCAGTGATTACAGTGGAAACAGTGTCAGAATTTATTTTGGGGGGCTCCAAAATCACTGCAGATGGTGACTACAGCCATGAAATTAAAAGACGTGTACTCCTTGGAAGAAAAGTCATGGCCAACCTAGATAGCACATTCAAAAGCAGAGACATTACTTTGCCAACAAAGGTCCATCTAGTCAAGGCTTTGGTTTTTCCAGTGGTCATGCATGGGTGCAAGAGTTGAACTGTAAAGAAAGCTGAGCACCAAAGAATTGATGCTTTTGAACTGTGGTGTTGGAGAAGACTCTTGAGAGTCCCTTGGACTGCAAGGAGATCCAATGAATCTATTCTGAAGGAGATCAGCCCTGGGTGTTCTTTGGAAGGACTGATGCTAAAGCTGAAGCTCCAATACTTTGGCCACCTCATGCAAAGAGTTGACTCATTGGAAAAGACTCTGATGCTGGGACGGATTGGGGGCAGGAGGAGAAGGGGATGACAGAGGATGAGATGGCTGGATGGCACCACGGACTCGATGGACGTGAGCTTGAGTGAACTCCGGTAGATGGTTATGGACAGGGAGGCCTGGCGTGCTGCGATTCATGGGGTCGCAAATGGTCGGACACGACTGAGCAACTGAACTGAACTGAACTGATGTCAGTGATGTTCACATATACACACTTATACAGACTGATAATGTCTAATTCTCTATGGTATAAAGTATAATGGTATAAAGAAGATACCATTATAACTCTTCTACAGATGAGAAGAGTAAAACTCATTTAGGTTTAGTAACTTATGGAAAACCATCCAATTTGCAAGTAAGAGAGGGATTTTAACTGAGGACATGTCTAAAATTAGGAATTGAAAAATCAAGTCCATTTGAAGTTGATGTCCTGATTTCTGACAATGCAAGAGTAATAACATTCTTTAGCAGGAGTGACATGGAGTCAAGAAATATCTCCTAATATGTAATCTTCTTACCCAGTGAATCTGTTAAAAATTGAGAAGACTTCAGAGGACGTATGTAGAATGATCTTAATTTAGAAACCTCATCTGCCAGGGACAAAAGTAGCAATGACTGCTGGCTTCTGGAAATAAAACCTGCAGTTGTCTTTGTTGGAAACAAAGGGACTATGCTAGGTAGCGTAAACTGAAACGTATCAACTACCCACATTTAGTCCTCATAACAGCACATGCACATACTCAGACACTCAGTTGTGTCCAACTCTTTGCAACTCTATGGAGCATAGCCCTCAAGACTCCTCTGTCCATGGGATTTTCTTAGTAAGAATACAGGATTTGGTGCCATTTCTTTGTCCAGGGAACTTTGCCAATTGAGGAATCGAAACTGCATCTATTTTGTCTCCGGCATTGTCTGGTGTGTTCTTCACCACTAGCACAACATGGGAAAACCTTGCTACAGAGACTCTTAAAATGATCCAGTTATAAGATATATTCCCTATTTCATGTCAACATGTATTAACAGAGATCCTGATATTTATTTTGGGAAATGTTCAAAGAAAAGGGAAATATTTTCTGATCTACAGTGATTGTTGCCACTTTCTTTCACTTCGGTTCTGCTCAGTCACTCAGTCATGTCCAACTCTTTGCAACCCCATGAACTGCAGAATGCCAGGCCTCTCTGTCCATTACCAACTCCCAGAGTCCACCCAAACTCATGTCCATTGTGTCGGTGATGCCATCCAACCATCTCATCCCCTGTCATCCCCTTCTCCTCCTGCCCTCAATCTTGCCCAACATTAGGGTCTTTTCAGATGAGTCAGCTCTTCACATCAGATGGCCAAAATATTGGAATTTCAGCTTCAACATCAGTCCTTCCAATGAACACCCAGGGCTGATCTGGTCTAGGATGGACTGGTTGAATCTCCTTGCAGTCCAAGAGACTCTCAAGAGTCTTCTCCAACACTATAGTTCAAAAGCATCAATTCTTCGTGCTCAGCTTTCTTTATAGTCCAACTCTCATATCCATACATGACTACCTGAAAAACCATAGCTTTGACTAAACAGACCTTTGTTGACAAAGTAATGTCTCTGCTTTTTAATATGCTGCCTACGTTGGTCATAACTTTTCTTCCAAGGAGTAAGCATCTTTTAATTTCATGGCTGTAATCACCATCTGCAATGATTTTGGAGCCCCAAAAAATAAAGTCTGACACTGTTTCCCGATCTGTTTGTCATGAAGTGATGGGACCGGATGTGAGGATCTTAGTTTTCTGAATGTTGAGCTTTAAGCCAACTATCCTCTTTCACTTTCATCAAGAGGCTCTTCTTCACACTCGCCATAACGATGGTGTCATCCACGTATCTGAGCTTATTGATATTTCTCCCTGCAATCTTGATTCCAGCTTGTGCTTCATCGAGCCCAGCGTTTCTTATGATGTACTCTGCATAGAAGTTAAATAAGCAGGGTGACAATATACAGCCTTGACGTACTCCTTTTCCTATTTGGAACCAGTCTGTTGTTCCATGTCCAGTTCTAACTGTTGCTTCCTGACCTGCATACAGGCTTCTCAAGAGGCAGAGCAGGTGGTCTGGTATTCCCATCTCTTTCAGAATTTTCCACAGTCTATTGTGATCCACACAGTCAAAGGCATTGGCAAAGTCAATAACCAGAAGTAGATGTTTTTCTGGAACTCTCTTGTGGATCATCCAGTGGATGTTGGCCATTTGATCTCTGGTTCCTCTGCCTTTTCTAAGATCAGCTTGAACATCTGGAGTTCACAGTTCACATATTGCTGAAGCTTGGATTGGAGAATTTTGAGCATTACTTTACTAGCGTGTGAGATGAGTGCAATTGTGTGGTAGTTTAAGCATTCTTTGGCATTGCCTTTCTTTGGAATCGGAATGCAAACTGATCTTTTTCAGTCCTGTGGACCCTGCTGTCGGAATTTGCTGGCATATTGAGTGCAGCACTTTCACAGCATCATTTTTTTAGGATTTGAAATAGCTCAACTGGAATCCCATCACCTCCACTAGCTTTGTTCATAGTGATGCTTCCTAAGGCCCACCTGACTTCACATTCCAGGATGTTTGGCTTTAAGTGAGTGATCACACCATCGTGATTATCTAGGTCATGAAAATCTTTTTTGTAGAGTTCTGTATATTCTTGCCACCTCTTCTTAATATCTTCTGTTTCTGTTAGGTGCATACCTGTCCTTTACTGAGCCCATCTTTGCATGAAATTTTCCCTTTGTACCTCTAATTTTCTTGAAGAGATCTCTAGTCTCTCCCATTCTATTATTTTCCTTTATTTCTTTGCATTGATCCTGAGGAATGCTTCCGTATCTCTTCTTGCTATTCTTTGGAACTCTGCATTCAAATGGATATATATTTCCTTTCATCCTTTGCTTTTTGCTTCTCTTCTTTTCACAGCTATTTGCGAAACCTCCTCAGAAAGCCATTTTGCTTTTTTCCATTTCTTTTTTCTTGGGGATGTTCTTGATCCCTGTCTCCTGTACAGTGTCATGAACCTCTGTTCGTAGTTCATCAGGCATTCTGTCTGTCAGATCTAGTCCCTTAAATCTATCTGCCACTTTCACTGCACAACTGTAAGGGATTTGATTTAGGTCATACCTGAATGGTCTAGTGGTTTTCCCTACTTTATTCACTTAAGTCTGAATTTGGCAATAAGGAGTTCATGATATGAGCCACAGTCAGTTCCCAGTCTTATTTTTGCTGACTATATAGAGCTTCTCCATCTTTGGCTTCAAAGAATATAATCAATCTGATTTCAGTGTTGGCCATTTGGTGATGTCCATGTGTAGAGTCTTCTCTTGTGTTGTTGCAAGAGGGTGATTGCTATGACCAGTATGTTCTCTTGACAAAAGTCTATTAGCCTTTGCCCTGCCTCATTCCATATTCCAAGGCCAAATTTGCCTGTTACCCCAGGTGTTTCTTGATTTTTTACTTTTGCATTCCAGTCCCCTATAATAAAAAGGACATCTTTTTGGAGTGTTAGTTCTAAAAGGTCTTGTTGGTCTATTTTCTTTAGATGACATAAAATGTGAGTAGAGAGGCAGAAAGCTTTTTTATCTATATATAAATATAAATTTAAAGTTGTAGACTCAGAGATAGGTAAAGTGGCGGTGGGGAACTAAGTCAGGGAAACATGGGACTGTGAAAGTAAATTGGAGCATGAAACATGTGTAGATTAAAGTGGAAAAGGACATAAAATAGACCCACATAAAATAGTTGCCATGACCTAAAGCTAGGAGCTTTATTAAAATCAAGAGAAAGTAATTGATCTGACACTGGAAGACATTTTCAAAACACTGCTTTAATCATTTTCCTCCCTTCTGAAAAATCATTATACTTATTCCATATTAAATAAAACCCAAACTCCTTATCCTATTTCTTTTGCTTTAACAATTACTCCATTCTGTGTGTTGAGAAATTCAATGGCACATTTTCTAATTGGGCAGTAAAGTGACTGATTTGTGTTTTAAGAGATCACTAACAGCAAATGCTGTGTTAGTGGAAGGAAATAGAAACTTGGTGGTGCTGTGGCAAACAATTCACCTGCCAATGCAGGAGACACGGTTTCAACCCTTGTATCAGAAAGATCCCATGGAGTAGGAAACATCCATCCACTCCAGTATAATTGCTTGGAAAAATTCCATGGACACAGGAACCTAGCAGGCTACCGTCCATGTATCAAAGCGTTGGACATGGCTGAACACACACACACACACACACACACACAGACACACACACACACACACAGAAACTATAGACAATGTAACGATTTAGGAAACTAATGCAGTGGTTTAGTGTTAAAGGTGAAAAGGCTATAAAATAGTGTAAGTGTAATGGGACTTGCATTGGACTTGAATTTCAAAATGCTAAGATTTATCTAAGTTTCCTCAATGCATATTTTTTTTTTGTCTCAAGGCCATTTACAAAAAATCCAAAAGACACATGAGATGAGAAGTGGGAAGAGAAAAGCAAACTTCTCCCTGCTGGTTCCTAGTTCCCATGGAGTTGATGATGGTTCCAGTCATGTATATGACAAGCTACATCTCAGGAGGTTTTCAAATCTTATAGACAAGTCAGAAGATTGTAGAGATGCCGTTTATGGAATTTAAAGGTAGAAGAAATGTTGAGAACTTCTCAGTCTTCACTTGCTTCATTTGGTTCACTTACTTGAAGTTTTATCAACTTAGTTAGGCATAGATATGACATATAAAGGGCTTGTCAGGTGGCACTAGTAGTATAGAATCTGCCTGAAATGCAGGAGACATAAGAGATGCAGATTCAATCCCTGGGTCGGGAAGATCCTTTGGAGGAGGTCATGGCGACCAAGTGCAGTATTCTTGCCTAGAGCATCCCATAAGGAAGACAACAAATCCCATTTTGGTCATTCTGGGTTTGAGGTGACTTGTTGTTCAGTCACTAAGTCGTGTTCTACTCTACAGCCCCATGGCTGTAGCATGGCAAGCTCCTCTGTCCTCCACTATATCCCGGACTTGGTTCAAATTAATGTCCATTGAGTTAGTGATGCTATCCAACCATCTTATCCTTTGCCACTCTCTTCTTCTTTTACCCTCAAATCTTTCCTAGCACCAAGGCCTTTTTCAGTAAGTCAGCTCTTCTCATCAGGTGGCCAAAGTACTGGAGCTTCAGCTTCAACATCAGTCCTTCCAATGAATATTCAGGGTTGATTTCCTTTAGGATTGACTGGTTTGATCTCCTTGCAGTCTAAGGGACTTTCAAGAGTCTTCTTCAACACCTCAATTTGGAAGCGTGAATTCTTTGGCACTCATCCTTTTTTATGGTCCAACTCTCATATCTGGACATGACTACTGAAAAAATTGACTATATGGAGCCTTGACAGCAAAGACTGTCGGCAAAGTGATGTCTTTGCTTTTTACTATGCTGTCGAGGTTTGTCATAGCTTTTCTTCCAAGGAGCAAGTATCTTTTATAAATTTCATGGCTGCAGTCATCATCCACATTGATTTTTGAGCCCAAGAAAATTCAAGTATCTACAAGGCTGAACTATTACCATAAATACCTGAAATGCCATAGTAGTAGTAATAGAAAGTGGTTTGGCTTGCAGTTTACTAAGAAGTGCACACTACACAATAAAACATTCACATTCAACTGGAAAAGAATTGGGGACAAATAAAGTTTATATTGTCTGAATTTATAGGTTCAACTTGGTGATATTTGCTATTGATGTACTGCAACTCATAACCCCTGTCACCTTAGCTCATAAAATGACAACTCAGATAAATGTATCCTCATATTATATACAAATTGGGTAGTAGAAAAGATAATTTAAAGTAGCTTTTGTAGTTTTATCTGGTTTTAACTTGGGATCTGGTGGATTGGTGAGTTCTGTTCCATTATCTGTTCTTTCAGGATATTTCTCTTGCTCTTCCAATTGAGAGTAGTTTCTTTGTCTTTTCATTTTACTTAACTTTTGCTGTCTCTGTGCATTTTGAAGAAAGAGTTATATACTGTGATCTTGAAGGGGTCTTTTTCTGTGGGAGCATCCCTGCTTAGACTGTCTTTGTTAGCAGTTCTGGTTTTAACATGGATGCCAGACACACCTATCCTCAATGTGTGCTGGTTGTCATCCCCTTAAAGCGTTTGTGGTTGGTGTTGGGGAGTTTAAACCTTGTACAGGATGTGAGGTGAGACTTCCTTCCTGCTCCATAGCTATTGCTGCACTGTCAGGGAAGGGGTCTAAAGAAACAAGTCAGGCTCATGCAATCACAGAGGACTGCCTATCGAAAGGTCTTTGTTGCACCCAGAACCAGCTCAAAGTCTTGTCTCTTTTTCTGTTGTGTGCATCCCCATTCTAGTGCTTGACTGTAGCATGGAGTTCATGGACCATTGTGCCCATCCCATTCAGACTGGGGACTGGGGTGAGCTGGCAGCCACCAGTGCAAGCCGCTCCCTTCCTTGATGATTGGCAAAGCAGCTTGCAGGTACTCCTTGCAAATAGAGTCTAGTTCTCTCTACCTCTTGTCTCCATCGCAGTGGTTCTCCCTGCAGACAACATATTTACAGGGTCTCAGGACTGCGATGCCCAGATTGTGGCTTGACCTGCTCACTCCTAAGGCTAGGGTCTGCCCATACAGAAGGTTTCTTTGTTACATATCCCTCCCAGGTCCTGATGTGATGTCTTTTTTCCCATTCTACTTAGTTATGTGGAGATATTTCTTGAAGCTTTGATTATATAGAATGTCTTCCGCCAGTTTTCAGTTAGTTCTGCAGGTAGATTTGTTTTTTATGTGTTCTGGGGGAAGATGAGTTCCATTTCCTCCTACTCTACCATCTTGTTCCCCTTGTATGTTTTATTTTTAAAATGCTGATTAGCTCTGTGCTTTATAAGATATGGAATATGGCGCCCTTATATTGTTTCCTACCTATGTTCAACCATCTTTCAGTTGTATTTGTTTGTTATGTTTCTGCTTTTACATGATCAATATTTATTAAATTTATTTAGTGTGTTTTTTTAAAGCATAATCCCTGGACATTGTCTCAATGATTTATTTTAAGGAAAGCAACATTCATCAACAATCACTTTACCATGCCTTTCTATTTTAAAACAATTTATTTTTATTCATATGTTGATTAGTTGTTTCAAAATAGTCAGTGTAAAAGAATGTTATAATAAACTATTGTAATTGTCCTGACTTTGGGAAAAATGGGAACATCTGACTATATCATAGTTAGAAAACATTAGCAAGGGAAAGAAGAGCTGACACGGTTCTAAAGGTTGCTGTCTTTATACCTATATACATACACATACACACACACATGCATATTCCATCTTCCATATCTCAATTCTTCAATATTTCATAATATCTAGTAACTATTAACATGGTAATTTAATCTGTGCAAGACAGGAAGATTTGTTTAATCCCTTGAAACACAAAAAGGGCTTAAAATCTTAGCTAAGACATTTACTAAACTAAGTGAACGTATTTTAAAGTTTCAGGGAAAAGCAACAAGAATGCAATTGGAAAAATAATGAGTGTCAAGTTCATCACAGCCCAGTGCCCCTCCTCTGCTCTTACTATCCAAACCTAAGCAACACGTTGCTCTGTCACCATCTGAAAATTCGACTCAAACTTGGAAAATATTACTATATTTTTCTTTGTTTCTCAAAGGAAAATGTGAAATAAAAATCAATTTTACATGTAAAAACAAAACGTAATAGAAGATTAGTGTGAAAATATTTAAGGACAAATGATGTCTCAGAGCCCAAATTATCCCACATATGCTGCTTATACACTTGGCACTATCCATTACAAAGCTCTGATCATTCTGTGTTAAAATCAGCAGACTTGAATATAACGTCACTAAACAGAGAATGACATGGTAGCATGCTACTACACTTTGGCCACACTAGTGAAATGTATTTGGGAAGAGCAATGCTAGTATTGTCTAGGGGAAACACAGTAGCATTTTACAGTCAAGAAGATATAAAATATCTTAAGTGAATCAAAGAGCTATGGAAAATATGCTTCTTACCTAGAAATATGCAGCAAAACATAAAATTATTGAAAGAAATTTGCACGTGTAAGTATTATTGTCCTGCTACACAAAGACCTATTTTAGCTTCCACACTGATTGGCCTTAAGGGATAAGTTCAGCTTCCTGTGTATTTAAGCAGATACCCCAGCCTTGAGCATGCCAGCAGCAAGACGATGTACTAACAAAGAGAAAATGTAACCAGGCTGATTGTTTAAATGTCAGTTTCCTGTAAATAGCCTTCAATAAATTTTAATATCATCCTAATAAATACAACTCATTAATATAGTGCATTTGATTCAACAGTTTCTGATCAATATATGTATGAGATTAAGGGGTAGTTAAGAAAATTATTCATTTTTTGTCATAAAATACAAAGTAATCCTTTCTATTTCTAGAAATGTTAATATTAAATTGAAAATCTAAAAACTGAACTATGTTATTCTCTATTTCATGTATTCTATAATGCATTTTAATTTTTTAATATTTTAAATTTCATTATTAAACATTGTACATAATTTTGTAAGATTTGAGTAAAACAAATCAAAAAAGTTTGTTTATGTTGACAAATTTTAAATAGAGAATTTTCTCCATCACTTAAAGTATTCTATGATCAGATATAAAAAACTTGTTTTACACACGAGGGATGCATCCATTACATGACATGGTTTTTACTAATATACACTAATAAATATTTAACTTGCAACTTTTTACAAATTTGTATATAGTATATGAAAGTGAAAGTTAAGTTACTCAGTTGTGTCCAACTCTTTGCAATCCATGGACTGTAGCCTAGCACGCTCCTCCATCCATGGGATTTTCCAGGCAAGAGTTCTGGCTGCTGCTGCTGCTAAGTTGCTTCAGTCGTGTCTGACTCTGTGCGACCCCACAGACAGCAGCCCACCAGGCTCCCCTGTCCCTGGGATTCTGCAGGCAAGAACACTGGAGTGGGTTGCCATTTCCTTCTCCAGTATATGGTATATAAATAACACAAAAATGTGTTATACACTGTATAGTAGTGTAAGTCACCTAATTATGTCCTACTCTTTGCAACCCCATGGACTGTAGCCCACCAAGCTACTCTATCCATGGGGTTCTCCCAGCAAGAAGACTAGAATGGGTTGTCATTCCGTTCTCCAGGGGATCTTCTCGACCCAGGGATCAAACCCACATCTCTTACATTGCAAGCAGATATTTTACCATCTGAGCCATCAGGGAAGCCCTCTTATACACTGTGAAGAAAATGTTAGTCGTTCAGTCCTGTCCAAGTCTTTGTGAACCCATGGACTGTAGCCTGCCAGGTTCTTCTGTCCATGGGATTCTCCTTGTAAGAATACTGGAGTGAGTTGCCATGCCCTCCACCAGGTGATCTTCCCAACCCAGGGATCAAACCCAGGTCTCCCACATTGCAGGTAGTTTTTTTACACTCTGAGCCTTCAGGGAAGCCCATTCAGGTTAGTCAGTTCAGTCACTCCGTCGTGTCCAACTCTGTGTGACCCCATGAACTACAGCATGCCAGGCCTCCCTGGCCATCACCAACTCCTGGAGCTTACTCAAACTCATGTCCATTGAGTCAGTGACACCATCCAAACATCTCATCCTCTGTCATCCCCTTCTCCTCCTGCACTCAATCTTTCACAGCATCAGGTCTTTTCAAATAAGTCAGCTCTTCACATCAGGTGGCCAAAATATTGGAGTTTCAGCTTCAACATCAGTCTTCCAATGAACACACAGGACTGATCTCCTTTAAGATGGACTGGTTGGATCTCCTTGCAGTCCAAGGGACTCAAGAGTCTTCTCCAACACCATAGTTCAAAAGCATCAATTCTTCGGTGCTCAGCTTTCTTTATAGTCCAACTCTCACATCCATACATGACCACTGGAAAAAGCATAGCCTTGACTAGATGGACTTTGTTGGCAAAGTAATGTCTCTGCTTTTTAATATACTGTCTAGGTTGTTCATAACTTTCCTTCCTAGGAGTAAGCGTCTTTTAATTTCATGGCTGCAATCACCATCTGCAGTGATTTTGGAGCCCCAAAAAATAAAGTCAGCCACTGTTCATTCCATTATACACTGTACAAATGTCTGAATCTATTAAATACAGATGTGTATGATTTTTTTATTTAGAATATGCTAAACTATGATTTTTCATTCTCATCCTTCATTTTAATAAATAAGAAATAAATCTATGAATTCAACAGTGGGCAGAGTCAAATGCTGATGAAATGTAACCAATTATGTCCAAATAACAATCGACAGATCCATGGGCTGTTATTAAATATTGTATTAATACTGGTGATCAATTAACTATTTGGCCAATGGATTCCCAGATGATACATATTAAACTCCATAATCCTTTTATAGCTTTTAATCAACATGAAAAAGAGTGAGTCATTTGATTTAGAAAATCAGAAACTATTGGTGATATTTGAGAGTGGTGTCTTTAGTGTGGAGCTAGAAATAAAAGGTTGCAAGAAAATGAGTTCAGCAGATAAACACTAGTCATTTGAGAAGTTTGATAATGAAAGAAAGAAGAAAAGCAATACAATAATTAATTAAGATGTAAGAAAGTGAAAGTGAAAGTCGCTCACTTTCAAAAAGTTATAAAGTGTCCGACTCTCTGTGACCACGTGGACTATATAGTCCATGGAATGCTCCAGGCCAGAATACTGGAGTGGGTAGCCACTCCCTTCTCCGGGGGATCTTCCCAACCCAGAGATTGAACCCAGGTCTCCTGCATTGCAGGTGGATTTTTCCCCCTCTGAGCTATCAGGGAAGCCCTAGGGTGAGAGAGGGTAAGGATAAACAGTTTATCAAGATGGAAGGGTCTAGGTGTGTTTGAAGATAGAAGGTAAGAGCTGATCTGCGGAGATTTTGAATATGAGAAAGAAGAAGGGGATAAAGTTGGTAACAAAAATATATTGTTAATTAATAGAATGTCAGCTCAAGAATATTCCCTTTGCTTTCCTCAGTAATGAGGAGTGACTCTCCTAGGCTGATAGAAAGGGAAAGTAAATAGTCATAGTAACATGGGACTGTTGAAGTAGCAACTTTGATATATTCCTTTCCCCTCCTTCTTTCCACCAGATCTGGAGCACAAAAAAAGAAAGGAAAAAGTACTAAATGCTAACTTGATCTATTTGACTCAATTATTTAATGAACAATGAGGGTAGAAGCTAGTATTGGAACCACCTCACAATTTCAGTGAGAAGACTGTCCAAAGAGATGGAGTGGTGACTGAAAACTTTTAGCCATTGAGCCGAGAGTAATCATGAGGTGATATAGTGTTATGAAGAGTACAGACTAGCTGATTGGTGGAGTTACTATCCTCCCCATTTGCATGTGTGCATGCTAAGTCACTTCACTTGTGTCCAAGGCTTTGCAACCCTATGGACTGTATGAACAAACCTCCTCTGTCCATGGGATTCTCCAAGCAAAAATACTAGAGTGGGTTGTCATTTCCTACTCCAAGGGATCTTCCCAATCCAGGTGTTGAACCTGTGTCTCTTACGTCTCCTTCATTGGCATTTGGTATCTTTACTACTAGCTCCATCTGGAAAACCCTTGTCCTCTCTTTATTCTGTATTTCTTTCTTTGGCACATCTTCCTTCCTTCATATTATGAACTCTTCACCTTAGCTTTCAACTCCAGAGCCTTCATAGTTTATACTGTCTTTGCCATCATAATAAGTCAATGACTCTCAAACTTTATTTTCCATAATAATCATATGATAGTCATGTGAGTTTGTGAGTCCCATACTCAGAAGTTCTTATTTAGTGGGTCTGGTATACAGCCCAAGTATATTCTTTTTAACAAACACAATGTGTAGTGTTTGATGTAGATGATCTGAAAATAACATTTTGAGAAATAGTCTTAAGTAGTATACAAGAATGAATTTACTATGTGTGTGCATTACTTCTAATACTAACTTTGATTTTATATTTTATGTGTGTGATTATCCATATTCAAATAATTATTTGTGTAGTGTATCGAACTAGCAACAGGATTCAAATGACATAGTTAAAATTAGTGATTCCCCCTGATAAGGATTTTCCCAGACACATTAGGAACACATTGGGTCTCCGTCTGCTACATCCAAGACCAGCTGTAGTCATTGGCATGAGAGAGAAAGAGGAACACCTTCCAATTGTCCTTCCATTACTGAGGAAAGGGCAAGAAGCACAATCTAGACTAAAGTGTTAGGGAATGTTTGAAGGACATCCTTCCAAATGTCTTTCATCTTCTCAGTCAGATAGAGGAGCAAGACCAACTGCAGAAGGTGGGACTCTGGTTTCTCTTCAGATCGTATAAATATAGGACAGAGGGAGACTAAATACACAAATCTAAAGAGAAAAGAGAAGCATCCTGTGGAACCCAATCCAAAATCAGTGTTTATTCCATACTACCATGGAATAGGTTCTCATAGTATGAAGAAATATTTTCAATCAGGAATTCCTGAATTTTGCCTGATTTTTAAGGTTTAATATAATATTTATTATCTTGTGTGTATGTGTGTGTGATATGTGTGTGCTCAGTCACGTCTGACTCTTTGTGACCCCATAGACTGTAGCTCCTCTAGGCCTCTTTGCCCATGGGATTCTCTGGGCAAGAATATTAGAGTATCTTGCCATTGCCTACTCCAGGGGATTTTCCCAACCCAGGGATTGAAACTGCATGCGTCTCTTGCATGTCTCTTGCATTGGCAGACAGATTCTTTATCACCTCAGAAGGCCTATATTATCTTTTAATTAAATTTAAAAATGACATATTTAAGTATTAGCATACTATTGTTTCCAAATAAGAATTACATATCATTATGAATCACAGGGCTAAGTGAGAAGACAAGACAGAGTAATCAACTCCATTCTACTTGCAAAGGAACTATAGAGCTAAAGCCTACTCTATTCCTCTCATCTGAAGACATTTTATTTAAATTAGTTTCAAAATGATTGACCTATTTCTGGCAATTTTCAAAATCACACTAAGATTTTGATCATTAAAATAAATTAAACTTTGATTATTAGTTGATTACAATGCTCAATAAAAGGTAAACATCAAAAATGAGTATTTAACACCAACATTATTATTTTTTTTTTAGTTTTTTATTTTTTAAATTTTAAAATCTTTAATTCTTGCATGTGTTCCCAAACATGAACCCCCCTCCCACCTCCCTCCCCATAACATCTCTCTGGGTCATCCCCATGCACCAGCCCCAAGCATGCTGTATCCTGCATCAGACATAGACTGGCGATTTAATTCTTACATGATAGTATACATGTTAGAATGCCATTCTCCCAAATCATCCCACCCTCTTCCTCTCCCTCTGAGTCCAAAAGTCCGTTATACACATCTGTGTCTTTTTTCCTGTCTTGCATACAGGGTCGTCATTGCCATCTTCCTAAATTCCATATATATGTGTTAGTATACTGTATTGGTGTTTTTCTTTCTGGCTTACTTCACTCTGTATAATCGGCTCCAGTTTCATCCATCTCATCAGAACTGATTCAAATGAATTCTTTTTTACAGCTGAGAAATACTCCATTGTGTATATGTACCACAGCTTTCTTATCCGTTCATCTGCTGATGGACATCTAGGTTGTTTCCATGTCCTGGCTATTATAAACAGTGCTGCGATGAACATTGGGGTACATGTGTCTCTTTCAATTCTGGTTTCCTTGGTGTGTATGCCCAGCAGTGGGATTGCTGGGTCATAAGGTAGTTCTATTTGCAATTTTTTAAGGAATCTCCACACTGTTCTCCATAGTGGCTGTACTAGTTTGCATTCCCACCAACAGTGTAGGAGGGTTCCCTTTTCTCCACACCCTCTCCAGCATTTATTGCTTGCAGATTTTTGGATCACAGCCATTCTGACTGGTGTGAAGTGGTACCTCATTGTGGTATTGATTTGCATTTCTCTGATAATGAGTGATGTTGAGCATCTTTTCATGTGTTTGTTAGCCATCCGTATGTCTTCTTTGGAGAAATGTCTATTTAGTTCTTTGGCCCATTTTTTGATTGGGTCGTTTATTTTTCTGGAATTGAGCTGCATAAGTTGCTTGTCTATTTTTGAGATTAGTTGTTTGTCAGTTGCTTCATTTGCTATTATTTTCTCCCATTCCGAAGGCTGTCTTTTCACCTTGCTTATATTTTCCTTTGTTGTGCAGAAGCTTTTAATTTTAATTAGATCCCACTTGTTTATTTTTGCTTTTATTTCCAGAATTCTGGGAGGTGGATCATAGAGGATCCTGCTGTGATTTATGTCTGAGAGTGTTTTGCCTATGTTCTAATAAAGATAAAAATCATCAATCAAATAATCACAATTCTCTTTTTGTGAGTTAAAATGCTTTAAAGTTTTAAATTAAATTCTGGAATTTCCATTTCTATAAATTAAGCCATAATATGAACCTTTCTAATATGATGATATGGCATGTATGAATAGGCACAGACATTTTTGTTCTGTATAAAGTAATGTGGTTTATTCTGCTGTGGGTCTAACAGGCCCAGCCTACTACTCTATAGATACATATTTTATGCTCAGGTAAATGTTTGCCCATGGAGTTCTGGCCATGCAGGGTGATCTAAGTGGTATTGGCTAAAATGATGCAGAAAAGTTGACCTTCATTTGATGCTTGGAATAGTCTCAAGTCTGCCTGAAGCAAAAACACTGCTTCCCAAGTCAGTTCAGAAAGTGACATGAAGTTGCTCAGTAGTGTATAAATTTTTGCAATCCCATTGACTATAGCCAACCAGGCTCCTTCATCCATGGCATTTTCCAGGCAAGAGTACTTGTCTGGTTTGCCATTTCCTCCTCCAAGGGATCTTCCCAACCCAGGGATCTAACCCAGGTCTCCAACATTGCAGGCAGACACTTTATCCTCTGAGCCATCATGGAAGCCTAATTCAGAGAACTATTGCATTAAAGAAAACACTGTCTCTGTCTTGGTGACAGGGTAATGACTAATGACAGACAGAGGCCTGAAATGTGACCACTCCCTGAAATTGACTTTCAGGCTCCTACTACCACAGCTTTCTTCTTTGAGAACTTTTCTAGTTCTTGATACTCAGTAGAATTTCATTTTCTTCTTCAGTGTCTCCCGTGTCCACATACAAATTTTGAGAGACAAGGCTCTTGTCCTATCCCATCCATATACAGGCTTCCTCTAGCCTGCCATCTACTGCTGTGGCTTTGTCTCCTTCCTTTCTGATGCTATGGAGACATACCTATGGCAGATTTTACTCACTCTAGTAAAAGAAGTTATTGCTATTGAACTTTCACAGTAGTGTATCTTGAGCTCTTAAGTTATATCTACTAATTTCAACCTTGTAGAAAAGTTACTTATGTTCATGTCTACTTTCCTACTGTAGAGGAATATTCCTGCCTCTCCTGACACAGTGTGAGTTGTTCATGGGCACGGACTAGCTTCATTTCTCTTTATTTCTCAAGTCTAAATTACTATATCTAAATATAGAAAAGTGCTCAATAAATATTTATTGAATGAATACCAAGGAAACAAGATTGTCTCCTTTTTCCTTCTATTTGATAATGGTTTCCTTTCATTAACCTTTTTTTTTGGGGGGGGGGATCATTTAGTCTCTATCTCATTTTATTTGGCTATAAAATGGTAAAGATATTCTTCCTTGAAAATGTATTATGTTTGTATGGCATGCTGTATTAAAATCTTATATAAGTGCAATCAATAATATCTAAGAATTAATGGACTAAAGATTTAAAATAAGGATCACAAATTACACATTTAGTCTTATTTCTAGTTTGTTGATAATGATTGATACTTAATTCCTATAATCAGCTTCTCTATTTGTGAAATGGAAATAATCATAACTCCCTCCATTCTCTGGTGGCTCAGGGGGTAAAAAATCTGCCTGCAATGAAGGAGACCTGGGTTTAATCCCTGGCTCAAGAAGACACCTGGGAGGAGGGAATGGCTGCCCACTCCAATATTTTTGCCTCAAGTATTCCCATGGACAGAGGAGCCTGACAGGCTCCTGCACCTATGAAGTCACAAAGAGTCAGATACAACTGAGTGACTAACACGTTCACTTTTCACTTTTATATTGTACACAATTCAATATATAGAGAAATATATAGTGGTAAACATTTCTACATAAGACAAGAATAGTACTATATATAATTAACATAATTTCCATAATGATCTTACAAAGAAATTTGTATAATTTTAATCATAATCAACTTTAATTTTTTATTTTATTTTATCAGTTACTTTTTTTTTTACAAAATTTCATTAATAACTAAAGAAAGTGTAAACTTAGGCCTACCTTATCTAAACTTTTACAAGTTTAGATGAATTACTTAAAGCTATAGAAGTATTTTCGGATTGCTTTGTTATTATTGTCAAAACAAATTTTACATTTTAATATAATTTGACTCATTTCATAAGTTATTATAGATAGATAATATTACAACATTTCAAACAATTCTTATTTACTTTGAATAGTAGATTAAAATTCCTGAAGGCTTTGATTTTTTTTTTCCTTGTCTGATTAAAGTATAGTTGATTTACAATATTGTCTTAGTTTGGGGTATTTAACAAAATGATTCAGTTATATAATTTTCAGATTATTTTCCATTATTGATTATTATAAGATGTTGAATATAAATAAGTCTTTATACTCTATAGTAAATCCTATTTTATGTATAGTAATTTTTATTTGTTATTCCCATACTCTTCATTTATTCCTCTTTTCTTCACTTTCCATTTTGGTAACTGTAAGTTTATTTTCTGTTTCTATTTTGTATATAGATATATTTATATTACTTTTTAGAATCCAACATATAAGGGATAACATATAATCTTTGCCTGTCTTACATATGCTATTTAGTATGATATTCTCTAGGTCCATCCATGCTGCTGCAAGTAGCAATATTTCATTCTTTGTTAGACTGAGAGATATTTCATTATATATCACATCCTTTTAAACTAATCATCTGTTGATGGGCACTTGGGTTGTTTTCATATCTTTGCTATTGTAAATAATGTTGCTATGAAAATTGGGGTACATTTATTTTGTTGAATTACATAAGTCAGATGGTTATCATCAAAAAGTCTACAAATAATAAATATTGGAGAGGGTTTTCTTTAAAAACTAAAAACAGAGCTATCATATGATCCAACAAACCCCGCTCTTGGGGATATATCCATAAGAGATGAAAACTCTATTCATTTTTAAGTCAATAAATTCTTCTTTTCATAAGTTAAAGTTTTCTCCCATTTTAAACTGCTGAACACAAGCTTTCCACAATGTAAAAACTACTAATAGGTAGTACATAAGTACATTATTCTGTTTCAAATTCCAATACTGTCCCTCAAAATTCACAACATAACTCATAGGGGAGCTTAATAAACATAATGTGATAGGTGAATGTGAAAGATTTGTTTTGATAGAAATTTCCATACATACCTGCCACATGTACCCACAGCATTTAGAATGCCTTATTAATACAGCATAATGGATGTTGATGTGTTATAAAGTACTGGTGGTGATGTGCTGTGTTCACATACATGCAGAAGGTTTGAAATATGTAGTTTCTTATATTATAACATACCCCAGAATTGCTTCATGGAATCTCTCAATTTCAGTCTATTGTGTGTAAGTTTAACTTTTGACATCAAAAAGGAGAAACATCTCACAGATTCAAAACGTGCTGAAAGTGTGCATCAGTTAGAAAGATATAATCTCATAAAGAAATTGGAATCTAAATTCTCCTCATTTTATTATGCCTGTGGTTTCATAAATTGCTCGTTATCATATACTATTAACCAAGAGGTTTCACCTTTTTTTTACCTTTTAGACCTTTTCATAATCAACCGTCTTAAAATCTCAAAAAATATACTGTTACCCCACCCCTACCCCGACAAAGCTGTAAAAGCAAGCAAGGGGTCAGCCTCTGTAGAAATGACTCTATTAAGAAGCCCTTTAAAAAATAGGATCTTTCAGTCTAGGTTCGATGCAGGATACAGGATGCTTGGGGCTGGTGCACTGGGATGACCCAGAAGGATAGTATGGGGATGGAGGTGGGAGGGGGGTTCAGGATTGGGAACACATGTACACCCGTGGCAGATTCATGTTGATGTATGGCAAAACCAATACAATATTGTAAATAGTCTCCAATTAAAATAAATAAATTTAATTTTTTTTTTTAAAAAAGAAGCCCTAAAAATTTTGAATTTTGTTTTGGGCTTCTCAAGCTTCCAGTCTGTTCCATGGCTAAATTCAAATGACTAACATTCCTCCTTGAGATTTTAATAGTTTCTCTTTAACTCTTATTTCTTAATGATACAATTTCTCCTTGGTAAAATCAAATAAGTCAACATTCAGATGCTTGAACTGAAAAAGGAATATAGGATGCGCATTTTAAGTCTTAAAATTTTCACTCTTGTTTCTGTATACAACATCTTAACCCCCAAAAAGTGAAGGAATAAGCACGATTCTGTCTGCAGCCTTGTGGGAGGGAATTTGCTCTCTCTGCAGATGACTGTGACACAGTCACAGCAGAATTGCAAGTCTAGAGTCCAAAGCTCGTGTCTCTTATGGACCCACCTTCCAGAGTAAACAAAGAGAGAAAACCAAGTCAGTGTAGAGGGTTTCTGTGAAGCCTTTTCTTTTTTTTTTAATTTGGATAAATGTTCCTTATTCTAAAGCTATATCTTTCCTACTCTTTTAGAATTAAAATGTATTTGTCTATAAAATTATGCAGATATAGATGGTAATAGCCAGATTTTTTACATTTTTTTATCATCCTGATTTTAAAATAAAAACAAAGTGAATACTTCCATTTTTGTTGTTGCTGTGATTCCAGAGACTGTAGCGTCTTGAGTCCAAGGCCATATGGAGATTTCACTCCAGTTCTGGATTTGCACCCCTCAGATCTACACATGCTATTTTATGTTACCCAAGACAAAGTAGAAATAAGAAGAGATCTATGTCACAGCTAGTGGGGCACAAGTCATAGTCCTTCACTCATTTAATTAATATTTACTGAGTTCCTTCCACATAGTAGCCACTGGAGATACAGGTTTGACTTTGTAAATTTTTTTAACTTTAATTTTTAAAAGTGCTCTGGGAAGGCCTCATGGCCTATTTGAGTGAAACTTGAAAGAAATGAGAAAGCTGTGTGTCTTTCTGAGGAAAAGCATGGAAGCTGGAGGGAACAGCATGTACAAAGCCTTGAAGAGAGAGAGTATACTTTTTATAATTAAGGAATATCAATGAGGTCAGTTTACTAAAGCAAGGTAAGCAAACAGCTGAGGAAAGGAAAAGAAATTCAACAAGTACAAGAGTGGGCTAAAAGTGCCAATGTAAAGCTTAATTTTTAAAAAAAGTACTTAATTTAAATAAGTATTAATGTGTGTATGCCTGTATTGCCCTAGTGTTAAGTCACTCAGTCGTGTTCAACTCTTTGGGACCCCATGGACTGTAGCCAACCAGGCTCCTCTGTCCATGGAATTCTCCAGAAAAGAATACTGAGATGGATTACCTTTCTCTTCTCCAGGGGATCTTTCTGACCCAGGGTTTGAAACCAGGTCTCCTGCTTTGCAGGCAGATTCTACCGTCTGAGCCACCAGTATTGCGCTAAATGATATGGAAAGCTATCAGACGGTTTGGAGCAAAGATGTAGGATGAGAGCAGTTTTCCCATGTAGCACTAGTGGAAAAGAAAAAAAAAAAAAAAACCCACCTGCTAATGAAGGTGATAAGACACACTCCAGTATTCTTGCCTGGAGAAGCCTCATGAACAGAGGAGCCTAGGGCTCTACAGTCCATGTGGTCGCACAGAGTTGGACATGCTTGTCGACTTAGCTTGAATGCACTCATATAGGATCAGAACAGGATCAATCCGACTACTGTGAGGAGAACAGACTGAAAGAACTCTGGAGCCAAAACAGGATAACTTAGGTAAGAGATTATGGTGATTTAGACCAGAACAATAGTAGTAAAGATGTTGAGAAATGTCCACATTTATTTTGAAGGCAGAACCAAAAAAATTTAGAGAATAAAAGATCTAACAATAGTAGATCATACTTCCTTGAAATGTATGGGTAAGTGAATTTCTAGAGCATTCTACCAACAAACATGTTAACTGTAATTTTGCTTAAGTAGACTATAAAACAATCACATGATAATTTTCAACCCATACTCTCTTGATCTCTTCTGAGGCAGCCACTCCTTTTAAAGAAGAAATGAAGGGGTGAAAGCACTGAGATACAAAGAAAAGTGGAATTTCAGGTCCACAGAGATTGGAACTAACCAATCATTGAATGATTCTTGAATTGTTGATGCAAATCTGTTCCTAGAAAATTACGAAGCTTAGGAGAAAGAAAATCAAACTAGGGACAAATCTTAAGAATATTCTTAGGTCTTTATTTCAATACGAACTAAAAAGTCACATACTTCTTTTTCCTCTTTTGTTTTATTCTGCCCAAAGCTAATGGAAGTCCAAATCCTTTTGAGAACTGCTGACATTCTTAGCTTTGCCCCATCCAGATTTCCCCAAGGACAAGGACAATATTCTCAGAGACACAAGAACTTGTTTTTTAAGATCATTCTCTACCACCAACCAGCTCCCCATAAATAGCCTTTTACCTTGGGCAAGTCATGTAAGCACTCTGGCTTAGCTTTTGTGCTCACATCAAAAGTTTGATTAAACTGCACTGTAATTCCTCCTAGTTATAAAATGCTTTGATTAAACACAGATTAAAACTGAAAGTGAAATCTGCTTGCCTGATAAGTTCTCTTGATCTTTAAATTTACTAGCCTATGTTGTTTTGTTTAAAATAAATACCATTATGTTTATTTGTTAACACTTCTAAATTGGTATGAAAAGTATTGATAAAAATATTATATATAATAAGCAAAAACTTAAGTAAATAAAGTAATATGCTTATGTTTGAATTCTCTCATATGTCTAAAAGTTAATTTTGCTTTTCAGGAATAGAATCCATTCTGTTAACGCAAATGTATCACCCTTTTAATTTTTCCAAACTGAAAAAGCTTGAATTGCTTTACTTTGGAATTCTTGTCTGGGAAATTCCGTGGACAGAAAAGCCTGGCAGGTTACAGTTCATGGGGTTACAAAGAGTAAGGCATGGCTAAGCTACTCCAGTATTCTTGCCTGGAGAATCCCATGGACAGAAGAGCCTGGTAGGCTACAGCCCACAGGGTCGCAAACAGTCAGACACGACTAAGCGACTTCACTGTTCACTTTCAAGCAACTGAGCACACATACGTGCATATGTATCGTCCCTTTAAAAAAAAAAAAGAAAGAGTGTTGATAGGTTCACATGTAAGTCCTCAGAGACATGGATTAGTTACACTTTGGCCAAATAAAAACAAGAGAACTTAAAGGAGATTCGGAGATTATCTAGACAACTAAGACCTCTTCACAGATAATACCTCTAGACTTTCTTTTTCTAATTTATTTAATTTTAATTGAAGTCTAATTATTTACACATATTGTGGTGGATTTTGCAGTACATTGACATGAATCAGCCACTGGTATACATGTGTCTCCACATCCTGAATCCCCCTCCCACATCCCTCTCCACCCCATTCCTCAGGGTTGTCCCAGGCTTTGAGTGCCCTGCTTCATGAATCAAACTTGCATATATGGTATATTATATTATATATATGGTAATATATATGTTTCAATTCTGTCCTCTCAAATCATCCCACACCCACCTTCTCCCATATAGTCCAAAATCTGTAATTTACATCTGTGTCTCTTTTGCTGTCTTGCATAGAAAATCGTCATTATCGTCTTTCTAAATTCCATATATATGTGTTAATATACTGTATTGGTATTTCTCTTTCTGACTTATTTCACTCTGTATATAGGTTCCAGTTACATCATCTCATTAGAACTGAATCAAATGCATTATTTATTATAGCTGACTGATATTCCATTGTGTATATGTACCAAAACTTCCTTATCCATTCATCTGCTGATGGACATCCAGGTTGCTTCCATGTGCTAGCTCTTGTAAACAGTGCTGCAATGAACATCGGGGTACATGTATCTCTTTCAATTCTGGTTTCCTCAGTGTGTGTGCCCAGCAGTGTGATTGCTGTGTTGTATGACAATTCTCTTTCCAGTTTTTTTTAAGGAATCTCCACACTGTTCTCCATAGTGGCTGTAAGAGTTTTCATTCCCACTAACAGTGTAAGAGGATTCCTTTTTCTCCACACCCTCTCCAGCATTTATTATTTTAGATGTTTGATGGCACCCATTCTGACAGGCATGAAGTGGTACCTCGTTGTGGTTTTGATTACATTTCTCTGATAATGTTGAACAACTTTTCATGTGTTTATTAGCCATCTGTATGTCTTTGGAGAAATGTCTGTTTAGTTATTTGGCCCAATTTTTGACTGGGTCATTTATTTTTCTGGTATTGAGCTCATGAGCTGCTTGTATATTTTGGAGATTAATTCTTTGTCAGTTGTTTTGTTTGCTATTGTTTTCTCCCACTGAAGGCTGTCTTTTCACCTTGCTTATAGTTTCTTTCCTTGTGCAAAAGCTTTTAAGTTTACTTGGGTCCTGTTTGTTTATTTTGTTTTCATTTCCATTACTGTAGGAGGTGGGTCATAGAGGATCTTGATTTGATTTATGTTAGAGAGTTTTCTGCCTATGTTTTCCTCCAAAAATTTTATAGTTTCTGGTCTTGCATTTAGATATTTAATCCATTTTGAGTTTGTGTATGGTGTTAGGAATTGTTCTAGTTTCATACTTTTACAGATGGTTGACCAGTTATCCCAGCACCATTTGTTAAAGAATTTGCCTTTTCTCCATTGTGTATTTTTGTCTCCTCTGTCAAAGATAAGATGTCCATTCAGTTCAGTTCAGTTCAGTTCAGTTCAGTTCAGTCGCTCAGTCGTGTCCGACTCTTTGCGACCCCATGAATCGCAGCACGCCAGGCCTCCCTGTCCATCACCATCTCCAGGAGTTCACTCAGACTCACATCCATCGAGTCAGTGATGCCATCCAGCCATCTCATCCTCTGTCGTCCCCTTCTCCTCCTGCCGCCAATCCTTCCCAGCATCAGAGTCTTTTCCAATGAGTCAACTCTTCGCATGAGGTGGCCAAAGTACTGGAGTTTCAGCTTTAGCATCATTCCTTCCAAAGGAATCCCAGGGTTGACCTCCTTCAGAATGGACTGGTTGGATCTCCTTGCAGTCCAAGGTGTCCATAGGTACATAGATTTCTCTCTGGGCTTTCTATATGGTTCCATTTATCTGTATTTCTGTATTTGTTCCAGTATCATACTCTCTTGATAACTGTAGCTTTGTAGAATAGTCTGAAGTCAGGAAGGTTGATTCTTCCAGTTCCATTCCTCTTTCTCAAGTTTGCTTTGGCTATTCAAGGTTTTTTGTATTTCCATGCAAATTGTGAAATTATTTGTTCTTGTTCTCTGTAAAATACCACTGGTAGCTTGATATGGATTGCATTGAATCTATAGATTGCTTTGAATAGCATCCTGCTTTCCACTATATTTATTTTTCCAATCTAAGAACATGGTATATTTCTCCATCCATTTGTGTCGTATTTGATTTCTTTCCTCAGTGTTTTATAGTACTCTCTATATACTTTTTTTTATTTCTTTAGGTAAATTTAATCCCAAGCATTTTATTCTTTTCGTTGCAATGGTAAATAGGATTGTTTCTTCAATTTCTCTTTCTGTTTCATTTAAGGGATTTCTCTGTATTAATTTTATACCCTGCAACTTTACTATATTCATTGATTAGTTCTAGTAATATTCTGGTGGTGTCCTTAGGGTTTTCTCTGCAGAAGGTCATATCATCTACAAACAGTGAGAATTTTGCTTTTTCTTTTCTAATGTGGAATCCTTTTATTTTATTTTATTTATTTTCTGATTGCTGTGGCTAGGACTTCCAAAACTATGTTGAATATAATTATGTTGACATATGTTCCTTCTATGCCTGCTTTCTGGAGAGTTTTTATCATAAATGGGTGATGGGTGTTGAATTTTGTCAAAGGCTTTTTCTGCATCTATTGAGATATTCATATGGTTTTTATGGTTTTGGGGGGGGTATTGCAATACACAATTTATTTTATTTTATTTTATTTTATTTTTGAATATAAATTTATTTATCTTAACTGGAGGCTAATTACTTTACAATATTGTATTGGTTTTGCCATACATGGACATGAATCTGCCACGGGTGTACATGTGTTACCCATTCTGAACCCCCCTCCCTCCTCCCTCTCCATATCATCCCTCTGGGTCATCCCAGTGCACCAGCCCCGAGCATCCTGTATCATGCATCAAACCTGGACTGGCGATTCATTACACATATGATAATTTACATGTTGTAATGCCATTCTCCCAAATCATCCCACTCTTGCCCTCTCCCAGACTCCAAAAGACGGTTCTATACATCTGTGTCTCTTTTGCTGTCTTGCATACAGGGTTAACTTTACCATCTTTCTAAATTCCATATATATGTGTTATTATACTGTATTGGTGTTTTTCTTTCTGGCTTACTTCACTCTGTATAATAGGCTCCAATATCATCCACCTGAATAGAACTGATTCAACTGTATTCTTCTTAATGGCTGAGTAATACTCCATTGTATGTATGTATCACAGCTTTCTTATCCATTCATCTGATGATGGACATCTAGGCTGCTTCCATGTGCTGGCTATTATAAACAGTGTTGTGATGAACATTGAGGTATACGTGTCTCTTTCAGTTCTGGTTTCCATGGTGTGTATGCCCAGCAGTGGGATGGCTGTGTTGTATGGCAGTTCTATTTCCAGTTTTTTAAAGAATCTCCATGCTGTTCTCCATAGTGGCTGTACTAGTTTGCATTCCCACCAACAGTGTAAGAGGGTTCCTGTTTTTCCACACCCTCTCCAGCATTTATTGTGTGTAGACTTTTTTATAGCAACCATTCTGACTGGCACGAGATGGTATCTCATTGTGGTTTTGATTTGCATTTCTCTGATGAGTGATGTTGAGCATGTTTTCATTCCATTTGTGTTTGTTAGCCATCTATATGTCTTCTTTGGAGAAATGTCTGTTTAGTTCTTTGACCCAGTTTTTGATTGGGTCATTTATTTTTCTGGTATTGAGCTGCAGGAACTGCTTCTATACTTTTGAGATTAATTCTTTGTCCCTTGTTTCATTTGCTATTATTTTCTTTCATTCTGAAAGCTGTTTTTCCACCTTGCTTATAGTTTCTTTCGTTGTACAAAAGCTTTTAAGTTTGAGTGGGTCCCATTTGTTTATTTTTGCTTTTATTTCCACTACTCTGACAGGTGGGTCATGGAGGATCCTGCTGTGATTTATGTCGGAGATTGTTTTGCCTATGTTCTCCTCTAGGAGTTTTATGGTTTCTGGTCTTATGTTTAGATCTTTAATCCATTTTGAGTTTATGTTTTTGTATCATGTTAGAAAGTGTTCTAGTTTCATTCTTTTACAAGTGGTTGACCGGTTTTCCCAGCACCATTTGTTAAAGAGATTGTCTTTTCTCCATTGTATATTCTAGCCTCCTGTGTCAAAGATAAGGTGTCCATAGGTGCATGGATTTATCTCTGGGCTTTATATTTTGTTCCATTGACATATATTTCTGTCTTTGTGCCAGTACCATACTGTCTTGATGATTGTGGCTTTGTAGTAGAGACTGAAGTCAGGCAGGTTGATTCCTCCAGTTCCATTTCTCAAGATTGCTTTGGCTATTTGAGTTGTTTTGTATTTCCATACAAATTGTGAAATTATTTGTTCTAGCTCTGTGAAAAATACTGCTGGTAGCTTGATAGGAATTGCATTGAATCTATAGATAGATTTGGGTAGTGTACTCATTTTCACTATATTGATTCTTTCTCCATCTATTAGTGTCCTCTTCAATTTCTTTCACCAGTGTTTTATAGTTTTCTATATATAGGTCTTTTGTTTCTTTAGGTAGATATGTTCCTAAGTATTTTATTCTTTTCATTGTAATGGTGAATGGAATTGCTTCCTTAATTTCTTTTTATATTTTCTCATTATTATTGTATAGGAATGCAAGGGATTTCTGTGCATTGGTTTTATATCCTACAAATTTACTATATTCATTGATTAGCTCTAGTAACTTTCTGGCGGAGTCTTTAGGGTTTTCTATGTAGAGGGTCATGTCATCTGCTAACAGTGAGAGTTTTACTTCTTATTTTTCGATTGGATTCCTTTTATGTCTTTTTCTGCCCTGATTGCTGTGGCCAAAACTTCCAAAACTATGTTGAATAGTAGTGGTGAGAATGGGCACCCTTGTCTTGTTGTTTTTTTTATGTTTTAACTTGTTAATATGGTGTATCACATCGATTGATTTGTGAATATTGAAGAATCCCTGCATCCCTGGGATAAAGCCCACTTGGTCATGATACATGATGTTTTTAATATTTTGTTGGATCCTATTTGCTAGAATTGGTCATGATGTGTGATCTTTTGAATATGTTGTTGGATCCTGTTTGCTAGAATTTTGTTGAGGATATTTGCATCTATGTTCATGAGTGATGTTGGCTTGTAGTTTTCTTTTTTTGTGGCATCTTTGTCTGGTCTTTGCATTAGGGTGATGATGGTGTCATAGAATGATTTTGTGAGTTTACCTTCCTCTGCAATTTTCTGGAATAGTTTGAGTAGGAAAGGTGTTAGCTTTTTTCAAAATTTTTGGTAGAATTCTCCTGTGAGGCCATCTAGTCCTGGGCTTTTGTTTGTTCGAAGATTTTTTATTACAGTTTCAATTTCCATGCTTGTGGTGGGTCTGTTAAAATTTTCTATTTCTTTCTGGTTCAGGTTTTAAAGGTCATGCTTTTCTAAGAATTTGTGTATTTCTACCAACTTGTCCATTTTATTGGCATATAATTGCTCATAATAGTCTCTTATGATCTTTTGTATTTCTGTGCTGTCTCTTGTAATTTCTCCATTTTCATTTCTAATTTTATTAATTTTATTCTTCTCCCCCACCTTTTTTTTTCTTGATGAGGCTGGCTAACTGTTTGTCTATTTTATTTATCTTCTCAAAGAACCAGCGTTTAGTTTTCTTGATTTTTACCAGTCTCCTTCATATCTTTTTCATTTGTTTCTGCTCTGATTTTTATGAATTCTTTATTCTACTAATTTTGAAATTCTTCTTTTCCTTATCTAGTTGCTTTAGGTGTAAAGCTAGGATGTTTATTTGATGTTTCTATTCTTTCTTGAGGTAAGCTTTTATTGCTATGAATCTCCCTCCTAGCCCTGATTTTACTGAGTCCCATAGGTTTTATGTTGTCCTGTTTTCATTTTCCTTTGTTTCTCTGCATATTTTGATTTTCTTTTTTATTTCTTCTGTGACTTGTTAGTTATTCAGAAGCATGCTGTTTAGCCTCTGTATGTTTTCATTTTTAATAGTTTTTTTTCTGTAGTTGACATCTAATCTTACTGCATTGTGATTAGAAAAGATGCTTCAAATGATTTCAATTATTTTTTTTTTAATTTACCAAGGCCAGATTTATGGCCCAGGATGTGATCTGTCCTGGAGAATGTTCCACGTGCACTTGAGAAAAAGATGAAATCCATTGTTTTGAAGTGAAATGCCCTATAGATATCAGTTAGCTTTAACTGGTCCATTGCATCATTTAAAGTTTGTGTTTACTCCCTAATTTTATCTTTGCTTGATCTATCCATAGGTGAGAGTCAGGTATTAAAGTCCTCCACTATTATTTTATTACTGTTAATTTCCCCTTTCATACTTGCTAACATTTGCCTTATGTATTGAGAGACTCCTATGTTGGGTGCATATATAATTGTTATATCTTCTCTTTGGGTTGATCCTTATGTAGTGTCCTTCTTTGTCTCTTACTGCAGTCTTTATTTCAAAGTCTATTTTCTCTAATATGAGTATTGCTACCCTTGCTTTCTTTTGGTCTCCATTTGAATGCAATATCTTTTTCCAGCCCTTAACTTTGAGTCTGTATATGTCCCTAGGTTTGAGGTAGGTCTCTGGTAAACAACTTATAAAGGGGTCTTGTTTGTATCCATTTGGCCAGTCTTTGTCTTTTGTTGAAGCATTTAACCCATTTACATTTAAGGTAATTATTGATAAATATGACCCTGTTACCATTTACTTTGTTGCTTTGGGTTCATTTTTATAAACCTTTTCTGTTTTTCTTGTCTAGAAAAGATCCTTTAGCATTTGTTGAAGTGCTGGTTTGGTGGTGCTGGAGTCTCTCAGCTTTTGCTTGTCTGCAAAGCTTTTGACTTCTCCTCCATGTCTGAATGAGATAGTTGCTGGGTAGAGTAATCTTGGTTGTAGGTTTTTCTCTTTCATCACTTTAAACATGCCCTGCCATTCCCTTCTGGCCTGAAGAGTTTTTATTTAAAGATCAGCTCTTATCCTTATGGGGATCCCCTTGTGTGTTATTTGTCGCTTTTCCCTTGCTGCCTTTAATATTTGCTCTTTATGCTTGATCTTCAGTAATTTCATTAATATGTGTCTTGGGGTGTTTTGGCCTTGGGTTTATCCTGTTTGGAACTCTCTGGGTTTCTTGGACTTGGGTGGCTATTTCCTTCCCCATTTTAGGAAAGTTTTTGACTACTATGTACTCAACTATTTTTTCATGCCCTTTCTTTTTGTATTCTTCTTCTAGGACTATGATTTGAATGTTGGGGCATTTAACATTGTTTCAGAGGTCTCTGAGGTTGTCCTCATTTCTCTTAATTCTTTTTTTTTTTTTCTTTTCTCTCTCTGCTTCATTTATTTCCACCATTCTATCTACCACTTCACTTATCCTCTCTTTTGCCTCAGTTATTCTACTGTTGATCCCCTCCAGAGTGCTTTTAATGTCAGTTATTGCTTTGTTCATTATTTATTGATTCTTCTATATTTCTTTTGGTCCTTGTTAAACAATTCTTACATCTTCTCAGTCCTTGTCTCTAGTCTATTTATCTGTAATTCCATTTGGTTTTCAAGATTTTGGATCATTTTTACTATCATTAATCTGAATTACTTTCCAGGTAGACTCCCTATCTCCTCCTCTTCTGTTCAATTTGGTGAGGTTTCATCATGTTCTTTCACCTGCTGAATATTTCTCTGCCTTTTCATTTGTTTAGATTGCTGTGTTTGGGGTGCCCTTTCTGAAGGTTTGAATTTCATTGTTCCTCTTAATTGTGGAGTCTCCTCCACGTGGGTGGGGTTACACCAGTGACTTCTCAAGGTTTCCTAGTTGAGGGAGCTTGTGTCTGTGTTCTGGTAGATGGAGCTGGTTCTCCTCTCTGGAGTGCAATGAAGTGTCCAGTAGTGAGTTTTGGGACGTCTATTTTTTTGGCATGTCTTTAGGCAGCCCACATTTTAATGTTCAAGGTTGTGCTTCTGTTTTGCCAAATAACTAGTGTGCTGTGTCTTTCACTGGAACTTTCTGGCCCTTGGGTAGATCTTGGTTTCAGGGTAGGTATGGAGACTTTTGGATGAGTTCTTGTCTATTAATATTCCCTGGACTCAAGAGTTCTCTGATGTTCTAAAGTTTGAAGTTAATACTCCTACCTCTAGCTTTTGGTTCTTCTCTTACAGTAGCCTCAGGCCTTCTCCATCCATACAGCACAGAAGGTAAAACCTCTAAGTTAGTGGTGAAAGAGTTCTCCACAGCCAGGAACACCCAGAGAGATTCATAGAGTTATATAGATAAGAGAAGAGGGAGAAGGGAGATAGTGGTGACCAGGAGAAAAGGGGGAGTCAAAAGGGGAGAGAGCAATTTAGCCATTAATCGAATCCCTAAGTACTCTCCACAGCCCAGAACACCCAGAGAGATTCACAGATTTGGGTAGAGAAGAGGGAGGACGGAGATAGAGGTGACCTGGAGGAGAAAAGGGAGAGTCAAAAGGGGAGAGAGCAATCAAGCCAGTGATCAAATCCCTAGATGAAAATGGATACTGAAGACTAGATTCCTAAAAGTACAAAATTGATAACAAATATCAAAAATCAAAGACTAAAAAGCTAGAATAGAGGTTAAACTCTCAAGAATACGATATAAAAAATACAAAACAAAATCAAGCACAGAAGTTTAAAAAATATATATGGAATTGGTTTTTTAAATAGGGTGGCTTTTTTTTTTTTTGAAAGGTAATCGTAGGCTATAAAAATGTAAGTTAAAAGAGTAACAAAGAACTAATTGTTTAAAAAAAGTTAAAAGTGATCATATTAAAAATATGTCTAGAAATTTCTCTGGAGCTGTTGTGGGCAGTGTGGTGTGAGTTCATTGTTGGATAGTCTGTTGTTCCAGCTGGTGTTTTTTCTCAAGGTCTACAGATGCCCGTCAAATGCACAGTTTCAGAATTAACTGCAGAGTTTTAATCTGATAGCATCTGTCACTTCCAGAGTGGTTTCCCCTTCTTTGTTTATCTTGGCTTCCTCTGTTTGCAAGTCTCTTCAGTGTCTAATTTCCACCCTGACACAAGGCGAAGGTGGCCACTTATGTAGACTTACTTGTTCAGTTGTGCTGTAGGGAGGGAGGGACACTGCAAAAAAAAAAAAAAAAAATACTACTGGCATGTGTGGGGAGTGCTCACAGTGGATGGACCAAACTGGGTTTGCCACAGCCCAGGCAGCATGTATTTCCCACGTCCACACTGCTCAGGCTCCAGGGTGCTCTGCAAGGGCACTGTCCCAGGTAGGCCCTGTGTTTAGTGCAGCTCCCAGGTCTAAGCCACTCAGCTGCTCCTCAGGGACACAGACCCAGATGTTCTGTTTGTTCTTTGCCCTTCCCAGGTCCAAGCAGCTTGGCAACTGGGTCCAAAACCCATGAAGCTGGGTCCTAGGAGAGTGCACTGTCCCAGGTGGGCCATGTGTCTTATTCACCTTTTGAGTCCTGGCCACTTGGTTTCCTGGGTGTGCTGCGAGTGCACAGTCCCAGGAGTATTGTGTGTCTCCTCTGGGGAACTCATTTCAGGTTGTGACACTCCTGGCAGATGTCAACTGTCCAGGATCTCAGGAAGACATGGTTAGCAACTGGGAACCTGCTCACAGTTTGGAGGAAGATGCAGTCTCTGTGGCCAAGATTGCAGCAACCCTTTTCCTTCCAGCTCTGGCTGTCGCATGCCTGCCTCTCTGCCTCCAGGGAGGGAGGGCCTTATATGGCAGCTGGCTTGCTCTCCTTTGGTATTCATTCAGCCCTTTCTTTTGTGAGCATGCCAGGGATTACTGTGCGATATAGGAACATTTTGTGGGAAAGGTCTTTGTGTGTGTCTCTCTGGTGATCCCACAGTTTGTGTTGCTAACTCACATTCGCTCCCTTGGGTTGTCCTCAGGGCATTCGGGCCCGGTCCTTACCCTAAGGACCAATGATGCAGCCCACACTTCCCTGCCCAGGCCCCCCCACCCCCCGACTCGCTGGTGGTGAATTAGAACATCTGTGTCACTTCTCCATCTCCACGTAAAGTTGCGGTTAAGCATGTATTCTGTATTGATTTTTTTTTTTCTCCAAGTTATGTTGCCCTCTAACATTTCAAAACTCCCCACAGACACACCTGTGAGAGGGTTCCCTACTGTGTGGAAACTTCTCCTGCTTCACTACTCCCTCCTCAGGGTAGGTCTCCATCCCAAAATATTTTATCTTTTTTTTTATCTTTTATATTTTGTCCTACCTCTTTTTGAAGAGATTGGGTTTCCTTTCTGGGTGCCAGGTGTCCTCCCCCAGTTCTCAGAAATTGTTTTGTGGAAGTTGTTCAACATTCAAAGGATTTTTTGATAAATCTGTAGAGGGGAAAGTGGTCTCCCTGTCCTGTTCCTCCACCATCTTGTGACTGCCTCCTCTACCTCTGGACCTTCACATGACCTCTCGCATTGGTTTTTTTTTTTTTTTTTTCCCCTGCCAATGCTTTCTATAAGTTCTCAATTACAGCATGGGAGAAATTTGAAAATTATGAGCTGCTTATGGGCAATGCCTTCTTTATCTCTGTGTCCCCAGAACCTAGATTGATAGCTAACTCTTCATTTAGGTTTGCCTGCAAGGTTCTGGTTTATACTTCACACTCCAGTGTAATATATACAGTGCCCACTTTTACTTTTTAAATATCTCAGTTTGCATGATAAATTTAACAGTCATTCTACTTATTAATATAATGAGCAAAGTTAAATATTTGGGGGCTAAGAAATGATCAATCCAGTCTGAATAAATTTGAGATGCAGATCACCTTCAGCCTTGCTTGAAAAAAAATCAGATTATTCAGTGAATGAATAGTTTATTACTGGTGATCAAGAAGGCAAACTAAGATTATGAGATTAATCACTTCCTAAGGACAAATGAAGACTACAGCTACATATTAAACAACTATCTCTGAAAGCTACACGAAGACTAGCAGAAAAGCTCTTCTACAATTAAGGAAATCAGGAACAAAACTTCACCAGGATGGCTAGGAGAAGAGAGTGATCTAGTAATGATCCATATTCCATAGCAAGAAACCCTAAAGAGGTAGGGAGTATCACAAACTCAGAGGTCCTCCTCAAAAAGCAAAGGATTCAGGCTCCACACTTGACACCCTACTATCAGGATCAACACTGGAAAGATGAGCCTCGTTAGTGGTTTCAAAAACCAGTTTACCTGGATAAGGTAATGACAAATCACATCACTATTTTTTGCCTTAAGAAACCCATGAACAGTATTAACTAGTCATGATGTGTTTATCTGTAAAATGAATGATAGGAATAAATTCCTGATGACAACATGTAAACACTTAGTGGAATCTGCATATACAATATTTCTTTGTTAATAATTCTAAAAATTAGGGAACATGGGTATTTTGAATTTGGAAAACAAAGTCCACTTTAAAACTACTGACTTTTCTAATGTCATTGCATGTAAATTGTTTTAATAGTACCTATAGTTAGTTTTCGGAGAAGGCAATGGTACCCCACTCCAGTACTCTTGCCTGGGAAATCCCATGGGTGGAGGAGCCTGGTAGGCTGCAGTCCATGGGGTCGTGAAGAGTTGGACATGACTGAGCGACTTCCCCTTCTTTTTCCCTTTCATCACTGGAGAAGGAAATGGCAACCCACTCCAGCATTCTTGCCTGGAGAATCCCAGGAATGGTTTAGCCTGGTGGGTTGCCATCCATGGGGTTGCACAGTTGGACATGACTGAAGTGACTTAGCAGCATAGTTAGTTTTGAAGAAGAAAGGAGGTATTTATTTTTACATATATTCATATGAAATTTCAGAAAGTATTTTCATAGGTATTTATAACTTCATTTTTAACAAATTGGAATTGAGATGGTTTTACAATATAATGAAAATGTAAATATATAATATAGTATAGAATGCATACATATGGAATTGTATATATATGTAATTATATGCCTATGTATTTAAGCATTATACGTATACCTGACTATCACACACATTATATGTGTATATTACTTTAAAAGAAATAAGAGACACATACATGAAAAAGAAGGAAAAAATTAGGAAAATATAGGACTAAATCTAGACGACCTCCTAAAACTAACACCGAAAAGAGATGCTCTATTCATCACCAGGGATTGGAAGGCAAAAGTAGGAAGTCAAGTGACACCTAGACAAATAGGCAAGTTTTGCCTTGGAGAACAAAATGAAGGAGGGCAAAGACTAACTGAATTCTTCCAAGAGAATGCACTGGTCATGGGAAATACTCTTTTTCAACAACATAAGAGATGACTACACAAGAACATCAACAAATGATCAATATCAAAATCAAATTGGTTACATTCTTTGTAGATGAAGATGGAAAAGCTGCATGCAATCAGCAAAAACAAGACCTGGAGCTGACTATGGTTTGGATCAAATTCAGGCTTAAACTAAAGAAAGTGGGGAAAACCACTAGGGCAACCAGATATGACTTAAATCAAATCCCCTATGAATATGTAGTTGAGGTAATGAATAGATTACCTCAACCGGTAATCTAGTTGAAGGATTAGATCTTATTAACAGTGAGCCTAAAGAAGAACTATACAGAAAAGATCTTCACGATCAAGATAATTGCAATGGTGTGATCACTCAGCTAGAGCCAGACATCCTGGAATGTGAAGTCAAGTGGGCCTTAGAAAGCATCGTTATGAACAATGCTGGTGGAGGTAATGGAATTCCAGTGGAGCTCTTTCAAATCCTGAAAGATGATGCTGTGAAAGTGCTGCACTCCATATGCCAGCAAATTTGGAAACCTCAGCAGTGGCCACAGGACTGGAAAAGGCCAGTTTTCATTCCAATCCCAAAGAAAGGCAATGCCAAAGAATGCTCAAATTACTGCACAATTGCACTCATCTCACACACTAGTAATGTAATGCTCAAAATTCTCAAAGCCAGGCTTCAGCAATACGTGAACTGTGAACTCCCTGATGTTCAAGGTGGTTTTAAAAAAAGCAGAAGAACCAGAGATCAAATTGCCAAATCTGCTAGATCATGGAAAAAGCAAGAGAGTTCCAGAAAAACATCTATTTCAGCTTTATTGACTATTCCAATGGCTTTGACTGTGTGGATCACAGTAAACTTTGGAAAATTCTAAAAGAGAGGGGAATACCAGACCACCTGACCTGCCTCTTGAGAAATCTGTATGCAGGTCAGGAAGCAACAGTTAATACTGGACATGGAACAACAGACTGGTTGCAAATAGGAAAAGGAGTACATCAAGGCTGTATATTGTCACCCTGCTTATTTAACTTCTATGCAGAGTACATCATGAGAAACGCTGGACTGGAAGAAACACAAGCTGGAATCAAGATTGCCGGGAGAAATATCAATAACCTCAGATATGCAGATGACACCACCCTTATGGCAGAAAGTGAAGAGGAACTAAAAAGCCTCTTGATGAAAGTGAAAGTGGAGAGTGAAAAAGTTGGCTTAAAGCTCAACATTCAGGAAACACAGATCATGGCACCTGGTCCCATCACTTCATGGGAAATAGAGTGTCAGACTTTATTTTGGGGGGCTCCAAAATCACTGCAGATGGTGACTGCAGCCATGAAATTAAAAGATGCTTACTCCTTGGAAGAAACGTTATGACCAACCTAGATAGCAAATTGGTTTGTTGTTGTTGTTGTTGTTTTACTTTAAAATACTGTATTGGTTTTGCCATACATTGACATGAATCCACTATGAGGGTACATGTGTTCCCAATCCTGAACCCCCCTGCCACCACCCTAGATAGCATATTGAACAGCATAGACATTACTTTGCCAAAAAAGGTCTGTCTAGTCAAGGCTATGGTTTATCCAGTGGTCATGTATGGATGTGAGAGTTGGACTGTGAAGAAGGCAGAGTGTCGAAGAATTGATGCTTTTGAACTGTGGTGTTGGAGAAGACTCTTGAGAGTCCCTTAGACTGCAAGGAGATCCAACCAGTCCATTCTGAAGGAGATCAGCCCTGGGATTTCTTTGGAAGGAATGATGCTAAAGCTGATACTCCAGTACTTTGATCACCTCATGCGAAGAGTTGACTCATTGGAAAAGATTCTGATGCTGGGAGGGATTGAGGGCAGGAGGAGAAGGGGACGACAGAGGATGAGATGGCTGGATGGCATCACTGACTCGATGGACGTGAGTCTGAGTTAACTCCAGGAGTTGGTGATGGACAGGGAGGCCTGGCGTGCTGCAATGCATGGGGTCGCAAAAAGTCGGACACGACTGAGCGACTAAACTGAACTGAACTGATAGATAGATATAAATAGTAATTCAAAAACTTTTTCACCAGAGTGACCTAATTCTATAATTTAATGTTTGATGTCCTTACAGAAAGAAAGTAGTTGATAATATGTCCTGAGCAATGCCAAGGATTACATCATTTTTTAATATAAATTTATTTATTTTAATTGGAGGTTAATTACTTTACAATATTGTATTGGTTTTGCCATACATCAACATGAATCTGCCACAGGTATACACGTGTTCCCCATCCTGAACCCCCTTCCATCCTCCCTCCCCCTTCCATCCCTCTGGGTCGTCTCAGTGCACCAGCCCCAAGCATCCAGTATCATGCATCAAACCTGGACTGGCGATTTGTTTCATATGTGATATTATGCATGTTTCAATGCCATTCTCCCAAATCATCCCACCCTCTCCCTCTCCCAGAGTCCAAAAGACTGTTCTACACATCTGTCTCTCTTTTGCTGTCATGGAAGCAACCTAGATGTCCATCAGCAGACGAATGGATAAGAAAGCTGTGGTACGTAGACTCAATGAAGTATTATGCAGCCATTAAGAATACACTTGAATCAGTTCTAATGAGGTGGATGAAACTGGAGCCTATTATACAGAGTGAAATAAGCCAGGATGACATCATTAATCAAACTCGATCACAGGGCAGCATTCACACTCTATCGTCAAAGAAGAAACTTTGTTCATTATTGTAATCTTTTTCAGTGAAGGGATGGTACTTCACTTCTCTGTGAACCTGGAATTAAAGCAGCAAGCATTCCCTAACTTGAATAGAAGGCACAGTGCTCTATGGATATGTCGATGGTATCTAGGAATGCTTCACAGTCAGGGATACTTTTGTGGCAAAAATTAATTCTTGATAAGGGGATAAAACTAATCCAAGCAGAATAGAATAAAATGTCCATTGTACTATAGACAATATCATAGAGGAGAATAGAGGGCATCCTTTAATATAGGACAGAAGGAGGCTTTACCAATTAATAGCTAAGTCGTTTTGGCCAAGAACTTAAATTCTCCATCACCAGTTTTCTTTATACAAAGTGAAAACAATAAAACTAACACTATGCACACAAATCAATTAATACAGTCTACTATAATTTGGCAGACCACCAATGATTGTCAGTCATTTTATTATTATCTTTCTATTATTGGCCTTGATCAAGTAAGGGAGGGGTTATATAAAAAGGCATAATTTTTACCCTGCCATTCAGTTCAATCTAACTCACACTTATCTTATTCTTTCTTGAGTGTGGGGGAAAAAAAAAACTAGGGAAACAAAAAGGAATAGGAACTCATGCTTAAAGAGAACTAGAAAGGTAAGCTAGATATTGCAAATATTGTAATTCAACATCTTTGAAATCAATAACTGTGACTCGCTGCATACTTAGTACTTTCAAAAGTAGCATATAGTGCTTGATTAAAAAAAAATTACTTCAGTGAGACGTGAGGTATAATTATACAGAAAAGTTTGGAAATATAAAGCAAAAGCACAATTCAATATAATAAGGTTAGCAATGTCTTCTCAAATGGTCTAAAGCTAAAGCTTAAAGTAGGATTATAAGTTGCAACTGGATAAAAATTACAGATTTCTTAGCATGAGGAGCTGCCATTGCAATGCATTAAGACAAGAGAGAACCTGGTTTATTCAGCACACAATCAGTCTGTAGTATGACATGAGTGGTGCATACCTTAAAAAGAGTGGTTTGGAAAGATAAGCATCCTTCCCACCATCATCTACAGTCCTTTCTGTCCTGCTTTTTCCTTCATTTTTCCTCATATCACTTACCACTTCTTGTCATTATACTATAAATGTATTTGTGTATTTGTTTATTGTCTGGCTCAGCCACTGGAGGGTAAACTTCATGAAGGTAGGCACATGTTACTATTTTTATTATTTGTATATCTGCAGTCCCTAGAGCAATTGCCTGACATATAGTAGACACTCAATATTCTTTGAATGGAAAATGAAAGCATAATAGGGACTTGCTTATGAAAGACCTTAAATATATTATTTAGAAGAAAAATCAGGATTGACTTGATATAAGTTTAAAGAACAGTTGACAAGTCTGAGACTATTACCTAAGTTTCTGACTAAAGTGATTGAGTAAATGGCTAATAACTAAATATTAGTTTAAAAATAAGAGTTAAGGTTTTGTTTTTTTTTTTCATTTTTGAGATGGACTATGCTGTTGAGTCATATATTATGATTCTTCCAGAGTTGTAGAGAAGAATCCCCTTATCTATCAAGAATTCACAAAGTATTTCCCTCAAAAGTACAACAGCATTCTAAATTCACTCTACCATAAGTAATGAAGCTGGCAATGGCACCCCACTCCAGTTCTCTTGCCTGGAAAATCCCCTGGATGGACTAGCCTGATACGATGCAGTCCATGGGGTCGCTAAGAGTCAGAAATGACTGAGGGACTTCACTTTCACTTTTCACTTTCAGGCATTGGAAAAGGAAATGGCAACCCATTCCAGTATTCTTGCCTGGAGAATTCCAGGACGGGGGAGCCTTGTGGGCTGCCATCTATGGGGTTTCACAGAGTTGGACACGACTGAAGTGACTTAGCAGCAGTAGCAGAAGCATAGAGCAAACTACTATAACTAATAAAATCTTACATTTTGAGCTTCATTGCATAGAAGTCAAAGTGGACAATAAAGGAATTCAAGTAGCCTGCCACAGAACTGTATATTTGAAATGGGAAACACAATTTTTGCAGTTGAAATTAACTGAGTCTATCCCTGAACCTGGCATGCTGTGCCAGAAATCACTCTTTATTTAGATTATAAACTCAGCATCATTTCCCTACTAAAGAAATTTAATAGTAAGTAATCAAATGTATTCATTCTCATTGTCACTGACATGAGTTTACAATTACTTCTTCGGGTTGAGCTTGCCTCAGTGAGATATAAAAATTAGAATAATCATATGGTGAATACTTACTTCTTCTTGTGTGTCTCTGCTAAAGACAGAAATTGTCTCACTAACTGTATTCAAATCCTTTCCCCAGAAACACCCCAGAAAATTATGTATTGCTATTCCTTTTCTAAAGAAATGACAAAAGTAACATTTTAAAACACTTTCAAATCAATAATAGTGAATTGTTTTGGTTTTATGCATAAAATATAGATCCAAATCAATATTATTTACAGTATGAAATTTGAAATCTGAATACAGTTAACTGATATTTAATATGTTATGAAACACTTCTGTGTGTTTCATTGCTAACGATGTTTTCATGACTAGTTAATGAGATATATTGACCTCAAACTTCAACTTAGGATAGAATAAACTAATTGATTTTTAAGAACCAGAATTCTACGTAGAGCATTGGCTATGTTGCATCCTTGCCAGGGTCCAGCCCCGGTGGATCCAGGGAATTCGAAGCAGGGATGGCATTGGCAAGGAAAACTTATTTATTTATTAATATAAGATTAGATTAGGAAGAAATAGTGTAGTAGGAAAATTAAGTGGAGAAAAAAGGCTGAATAACTTGGTTTATGTGGGAAGCCAATAAAGTTCCAGACAAGGAGCTTGCACCATCTATGTTAGGCCACCGGCATCCTCTTGTATATCAGGGGGTGCCCCGCCTTGGACTCCCCCTCACATGGATCTTAAAAGCTGGGGCAAGTAAGTATACATGGTGAGCCTCCATGCCCCAGATGGGAATTCAGCCAGAAATTAGAGAGGAGACACGGGGAAAACCAGTCTAGCGACTGGCCCCGTCCTCTATTGTTCAGAAGGCCTTTTATACTTTTTGATTATACATAGAGATCAATGGGTAACACAAAGTTATGCAGAGTTAGCAACCCAGGCTCTTATCAAAACCAGGCTTTTCTCTCTGCATACCTAGTTGTATACACAAGTCTTAGGTAGTTTACATCATCTTCCGGCCAAAAGAGCCAATTAACATTTTACAGCCTTTTTTCTGATAAGGATTTGTCAACCAGAAGACTTATTTGTGTTGATCTTCCCAAAGTCTGGTGCCACTCTCAGAAAGCACTAAATAAAGTTGCATTCTTACATAGCAAGGACACAAGAGGAGTGCAGTGATATATAACAAAGAGAAAAGTAATTAACTCAAAAGTCTAGAGTTGCTAACATGAAAACTATTATATATCTTTTTCCATATCCCATTTACATTGATTAACATCCTCCCAGGTGCCTAAAAGATAAAGAATATGGAGGCCTGGCACCAGTCATTGAGTCAACAGTGAAAACCCTCTACCAATATGATTTTTAACTCTTTAGAAAAGGCTCTGTATCTTTAAGATGCTTTAAGCTTTGTGCCTCTCTTAGTTGGGGGGCTGTAAGCAATTCACAAGCTGTAAGAGGTCCGGGGGAACCTGTTAGGCAAGCTAGAGAGTTATCAGAGGGGATTTGAGCTGAAACATCCCTTTCAAATGCAGAAGACTAAAGCCCTGATTTGACTTTTTCCAGAGAATATCAGAAGACTGGAAAAGCAGGCAGATTCTTATTTTTTGGCGGGTGGATGCTCAGGAAATTCCAGGGGGAAAACCTGAGGTCTGATTAGCCTTGCCATCAGAGCTCTGCTGCATGACCTTGTCACGGGTGGAATTCCTCACGCTGGCTCCCGGCACATCCTCAACCAAAAAAATGATCTTTCAGAGTTAGCTGAAGATTTTCTTTTTTATAAACCAAAAGTATGCCTGTTTCTACCATTTAGAGTATAATTCTTTCTCAAATGAATTTCACACTTCCTTTAACTCTAAGTTTTTTGCGACTTATTTTAGCTTTTATTAATGATTCAAGAAAGCTGTCATGAAGACTGATCATGAAAACTCCAGCAATTTCCATGGATAACCTAAGGACTTGCTGAGGTGTGCAGAGCTCTTAGTTCATACAGCTCATGAACTTCCTCTGCCCCAAACTGGGATTTTTTGCATTGTCACATTTTTAGGGTCTCAATATATAAATTAAGTCATTTTCATGTCACTATAATTCTACTGAAAATTATTCACTATAGATTCAGAAATTATCTTTAGATTGAACCATAAGACATTTGCTGAAATTTGGTTACTTTAGACTAACAGTAATGTCAACTTCATATGACTCCACCTGATATAATGAAAAATATCCTGGCTTTTACATAGTTAAGTACAAAATGACAGAACACGTATTGGACTTAGGGGCTTCTCAGGTGGCACTAGTTGTAAAAAACCTGCCTGCCAATGCAGGAGATATAAGAGACATTGGTTCAATCCCTTGGATTGGAGAGAACATACCAAAGCAAAAGACTGAGATAGAGTACCACCCATCATGTTACTCAACTGCAAAGAGGCAAGTTTACTAGTGATATCTGAGAGTGAGAGTAGATGAGGTCAGAGATGTGGTGAAGTACCATATAAAGAATCAATTGGAAGCTTTGGAACTGTGAGTGATATGATCTGGCTTGCTTGCTATGAAGAGTTTGAAGAAGGCAAAGGCAGAGCATGAAATCTTGTAAGGACATAATTGTAATAATCTAAATGAGAGGAGATACTGTTTGGACAGTGGATGCAGGAAGAAATGGTCAGATTCTTGACATATTTTAAAGATAGCACTGACAGAATATGTTACATCATGAGATGTGTTTGTGAAAGAGAAGAGTTGATGATGACTTGTTTAAAGGCCTTCACAACACAGCCTCAACCTTCCTTTCTAATTTTATCTCCTGCTCTCCCTATTCACTAAAAGTGCAGTCAAAAATTGCCTAGATGTGAAAAAGGAAGGCTTAAGTTCAAACTGTATCTCTGCCACTTATTAGTATAATAATTTGATATAAATCACATAATTATCTTTATTGCTGTTTCTTCACTTACAAGGCAGGGATAATAATACTATCTGAATACTAACTAATACTAATAATACTAACTAATACTAACCAAAATCAGATTGATTACATTCTTTGTAGCCAAAGATGGAGAAGTTATATACGGTCAGCAAAAACAAGACATGGGGCTGACTTGGGCTCAGACCATCATCAGCGCCTCATAGCAAAATTCAGGCTTAAACTAAGAAAGCAGAGAAAGCCACTAGGCCCATCAGGCATGACTTAAATCAAATCCCCTGTGAATACAGTGGCGGTGACAAATAGATTCAAGGGATTAGATTTAGAAAACAGAGTGCCTGAAGAACTATGGCCAGAGATACAAAATATTCTATAGGAGGCAGTGACCAAAACCATCCCAAAGAAAAAGAAAGGCAAGAAGGCAAAGTGGTTGTTTAAGGAAGATTCTCAAAAAGCTGAGGAAAGAAAAGAAGTGAAAAGCAAGTACACCGAACTAAATTCAGGAGACAAAAAGGCATTCTTCAATGAACAGTGAAAAGAAATAGAGGATAACATCAGAAAGAGTAACACTAGAGATCTCTTCAAGAAAATTGGAAATATTGAAGGAACATTTCATCCAAAGATGGGCGTAGTAAAGGACAGAAACAGTAAAGACCTAATAGAAGTGTAAGAAATCAAGAAGAGATTTAAAGAATACACAGAAGAACTGTACAAAAAAGACCTTAATCCCAATGACCTGGAAAACCACGGTGGTGTAGTCTCTACTCAAAGCCAGACATTCTGCAATATGAACTCAAGTGAGGCTTAGAAAGCACTGCTGCCAATAAAGCTAGTGGAGGTGATGGAATTCCCACAGAGCTATTAAAAATCCTAAAAGATATGCTATTAAAGTGCTGCATTTCATTATGTCAGCAAATTTGTAAAACGCTGCAGTGGCCACAGAATTGGAAAAAATCAATCCTCATCCCAATTTTCAAGAAGGGCAATACTAAAAATATGCAAACCACTGGACAATTGCACTCATCTCTCATGCTAGTAAGGTTATGCTCAAAATCCTCCAAGCTAGGCTTCAGCATTACATGAAACAAGAACTACCAGATGTTCAAGCTGAGTTTAGAAAAGGAAGAGGAACAAGAGGTCAAATTTCCAACATTCACTAGATCATAGAGAAAATAAGGGAATTCCACAAACACATCTACCTCTCTTTCACTGGGTCTTCCCTGGTTGCTCAGAGGGTAAAGCATCTGCCTGCAATGCAGGAGACCCGGGTTCAACCCCTGGGTTGGGAAGATCCCCTAGAGAAGGAAATGGCAACCCACTCGGGTACTCTTACCTGGAAAAGTCCCATGAACGAAGAACCCTGGTAGGCTACAGACAATGGGGTCGCAAAGAGTCTGACAGGACTGAGTGACTTCACTTTCACTTTCTCTTTCATTGACTATGCTGTATGTACCATAGCAACTGTGTAAAACTCTTAAAGAGATGGGATTACCAGACCATCTTACCTGTCTCCTGAGAAATCTGTATGCGTGTCAAGGAGCAAAAATTAGAATCCTGTATGGAACTGACTGGTTGAGGATGGAGAAAGGAGTAAGAAAAGACTATTTATTATCATCCTGTTTATTTAACTTATACACAGGGCACATCATACGAAATGCCAGGTTGGATGAGTTAAAAGCTGGAATCAAGATGGCCAGGAGAAATATCAACAACCTCAGATATGTGGAGGATACCACTCTAATGCCAGAATGTGAAGAGGAACTAAAGAGCTTCTTGATGAGGGTGAAGGAGAAACGTGAAAAAGCTGGCTTAAAACTTAATAAAATAAATAAAAATAAATAAATAAGATTATGGCATCCAGTTCCACCACTTCATGCTAAATAGAAGGGGGAAATATGGAAATAGTGGCAGATTTCCTCGTCTTGGGCTCTATAATCACTGTGGATGGTGACTGTAGCCATGAAATTAGATGACTGCTTCTTGGCAGGAAAGCTATGACAAACCTACACAGTGTGTTAAAAAGCAAAGACATCACTTTGCTAACAAAGTCTGTATAGTCAAGGCTTTGGTCTTTTCAGTAGTTATTTATGGATGGATATGAGAGCTGTACAATAAAGATGGCAGAGCGCCAAAGAATTGATGCTTTTGCACTATGGTGCTGAAGAAGACTCCTGGGAGTCCCTTGGAAAGCAAGGAGATCAAACAAGTCAATCCTAAAGGAAATCAACCCTGAATATTCTTTAGAAAGACAGGTGCTGAAGCTGAAACTCCAATACTTTGGACAACTTATTCTGGGAAAGATTGAAGGCAGAAGAAGAAGGTGACAGAGGATGAGATGATTGGATGCCATCTCTGATTCAATGGACATGAACTTCATAAAGCTCCAGGAGATGGGGAGGGACAGGGAAGCCTGGTGTCTCAGTCCATGGACTTGTGAAGAGTTAGACATAACTTGGAGACTGAACAACAACAATAATACCTACTTCACAGGGCTTTTATGGGCTCCAATAGTATTGTAAAATGATAATAAAACAGAAAACTAACCTATTGAATATTGATAATTTATGAAGTATTCATTAATTTTCTTGCCTCTCTGACTTTGCCTTATGCTGTAGTAGTTCATTTATCTTTACCGTCTCCACCCATTAATTCCTATCCTCCAAGAATCAAATGGTAATACAGGTCATGATCTTTGTAGTGAAGTCCTCTCTGAGGGGCTTTATTTCTCCTTTCAATTCAACATTCTGCTTTCCCAAAGTGTTAGTGTATAACTTTAATATGCAAGATTAGGTCTTAAGTACTTTAAAAGCTTAATACGAGAAAAACATTATTCAGGTAACTGTTAACTCATAAATTTATATTATAATCTCCTTATGAAGACAATCATTGCATTTTATGCAAATCTGAATTGCAAACCTTATATATTTTGATATTAAAAATAGGTAAAATAAGAATTGTGAATTTTTATAGTATACACTAAAAAATAGATAAAATCTCGTTAGCAAATATTTAGCTAGATATTTATTTTTTAGAAAATTAATCTGTAGTTAGATTTTTAAATTATGCAATTTGCAACAATGTTTTTCTAGCATAATGAGAGATTTCATTATATTGTAAAAAGATACTGATAAATATCCCTAGTGCTGAGGAAGTAAAAATGCTAGAGACAAACTTTAAAAACTACCCAATTATTCTTAGGGAATATTCAAAATCTACAGAGACTCTGTCTAGAAAAATTGATGTTAACAGTAAGAGAGAAAAATGGGTTTCTTAAATCTTTGGCTGATTAAGGATGTGACTGTAAACACCATATCATTAGAATTTATTTAACATCTGAAATCAATTAGAAAAATACTTGCATCTTCAGAAGATTAAAAATACCTAGGAGTTCTTCCAAAAACAAATAAAATTACTACCAGTAGAACAGATTGTCATTATGCTCAAATATTCCTTCTCATTCTTTCTTCAGTTCAGTTCAGTCACTCAGGCATGTCCGACTCTTTGCGACCCCATGAACTGCAGCACTCCAGGCCTCCCTGTCCATCACCATCTCACGGAGTTCACTCAGACTCACGTCCATCAAATCAGTGATGCCATCCAGCCATCTCAACCTCTGTCGTCCCCTTCTCCTTCTGCCCCCAATCCCTCCCAGCATCAGAGTCTTTCCCAATGAGTCAACTCTTCTCGTGAGGTGGCCAAAGTACTGGAGTTTCAGCTTTAGCATCATTCCTTCCAAAGAAATCCCAGGGCTGATCTCCTTCAGAATGGACTGGTGGGATCTCCTTGCAGTCCAATGCACTCTCAAGAGTCTTCTCCAACACCACAGTTCAAAAGCATCAATTCTTCGGCGCTCTGCCTTCTTCACAGTCCAACTCTCACATCCATACATGACTATTGGAAAAACCATAGCCTTGACTAGACAGACCTTAGTCAGCAAAGTAATGTCTCTGCTTTTGAAAATGCTATCTAGGTTGGTCATAGCTTTTCTTCCAAGGAGTAAGGGTCTTTAATTTCATGGCTGCAATTACCATCTGCAGTGATTTTGGAGCCCCAAAAAATAAAGTCTAACACTGTTTCCACTGTTTCCCCATCTATTTCCCATGAAGTGATGGGACTGGATGCCATGATCTTCGTTTTCTGAATGTTGAGCTTTAAGGCAACTTTTTCACTCTCCGCTTTCACTTTCATCAAGAGACTTTTTAGTTCCTCTTCACTTTCTGCCATAAAGGTGGTGTCATCTGCATATCTGA